>NC_049908.1:7518337-8246644 GCF_001411555.2 Juglans regia
GGGCATGTCTTCTCAGCTGTGCAGTTGGAACAGGTAATTTGTGATGTATTTTGTGTTGTACTTGATTAAAGGCTTGCATTCTATGCTAAGAAAACATTGATGTATTTTTATCTCATTGAATGCAACTTGAATTCTTAGGGGTTGGCGCTGCTTGGAAAATAGCAAATGTGAAGGAAGGATCAACTGTTGCTATATTTGGGCTTGGCTCTGTTGGATTAGCTGTATGAACTCGAACTAACTTATTATAAAGAGATTTATCTTCTTCCTTATAACTTGCATTCATCATTGGAATTGTAGAGAGAAGCTCACGGCTGCCCTTTTGTTTTCTAGGTTGCGGAGGGAGCTAGACTATGCGGAGCTACTAGAATTATTGGTGTAGATGTTAATCCAGACAAAAAAGAAATTGGTAAGTCTGTTATATCTGGGGATTCCTGTTTTTTGGGATTTATGGAACACTGAATTCGTCTTAATGAAATAACAGGCTTTCCTTTATATAAGGGAGCATATTCTTCAAGTCACTTTCGTTGTCACAATGTACAGGAAAGAAGTTTGGAGTCACAGACTTTGTCAACCCTGGAAATTGTGGAGATAAACCTGCGAGCCAGGTCTTCCTCTTAACCCACACAATAAGGAATTGGAAACTTTGCGTTTTTGTTTTATACTCTTACATGTTCTTAATCTTGAGATGAACTCTTATCGTCTTGAAATGTGTATATGCTTTTGGTGCCTTGAGCTTGTGCCCCAAGAACTCGACAAGTGCATTTGTTATGTTCTCGCGAATTTACTTTTTGGGCTTGGAAGCAGCCTGGGGTTGATATGTTAGTTTATGATGATTAAGAACATATTTTAGTTTCCCTTTTGGTTTTTGAGTTAGGGATGGGGGGAGGGTGTGGAATGTTATCCCATGGTGAGGGTGGAAACAATTAAGAATGGAGTATTGTGTCATTAATGATGAGTGTATATGCTTTTGTTTCTAAAGTGTTGTGGTTACTTTCTTTGTCACCGTGCAGCTGATCAATGAGATGACTGGTGGGGGAGCAGACTATTGTTTTGAATGCATTGGAGTAGCACCCTTGGTGAAAGAAGCATATGCTTGCTGCCGAAATGTCTCTCTCTCTCTCTCTCTCTCACACACACACACACTTGTCCTACATGACATGTTTTATGGCATAGTAATAGATCAGATCTGCAACCAGAATCAAGCCTCTCATGTCTATATGAAAAGAGGCGGGTCTGATTATGCCGGTCACATTAATTTTTGTTTTATGATTGAAAATCAATATTCAAGGTTATGACAATTTTTATTCTGTGTTCAGGGTTGGGGGAAGACTGTTGTGATAGGAGTGGCCAGGCCGGGGTCAGAATTGGGCGTTAACTTTCAAGATGTCCTTGATGGAGGGGGGAAGAGCATCATGGGATGCGTCTATGGAGGAATCAAAGCTAAGTCTGATATTCCCATCCTCCTCAAGCGTTACTTGGACAAGGTGATCTTAACAGTTGCTCTGATCTACATATATGTCTTTAGGCCTAAGCATGCCTTTATTTTTTGCTGATGGTAATTAGCATGCAAAACCAAATGCTGCATTTCATTTTCTGGTGGCTATTTTGATTCAAGTACTTGCTGATGGTTTTCTTTGTAGTTTCTAAATCTTCTATTTTTGTCAATGGCAACCAGGAACTGCAATTGGATGAGTTCGTCACGCACGAGATACAGTTCGATGAAATCAACAAAGCTTTTGATTTACTTATTGAAGGACAGTGTCTTCGGTGTGTGATTTGGATGAACAATTGAGAGACCTCCAACTATATATATATAGTTTTGGTGCCCAAATCAGGTTTTGGTGCACCATATGTAGATGATGTCTGTCCCCTAAGTAATCTTAAGCAAATAATGGACAGTTCTTATTGTTTTCTGTAAAATGCAAAATTACATAGGGAATATATATATATAATCTCTATGATACTGTAAATGCAGTAGATGCCCCAGTGAAGTATGTGTTGGGAGAGGCCTTTGTTTTCTTTGCCGAACCAAAATGCCTTAGCCTGTACACCCCAGAACTTACCACCTCTGGTATTTCCCACTCAATGGTCGCCAAGCCATAAAAGCTGCTATTATCTACGCTCCATTTAAAGTACAAACAAAAATCATCATCATCAAAAACTGGGATCCAACGCTCCACCTGAAGCATCTCCACCACTGCAAATGTACCTTCTGTCAATAGGTCATATCTTGGGTTTGCACTCCAAAATGTGGCACTTGGTTTGTCTCCCTTTCTGAATGTGCCACTTTTTGGTATAATGATGTCTTGTTTCATGTCGCCGAAGTTTTTTCCGGGAGGAGGTGAGTCACCCACAGGTTCGAGTAAGAATTTGAGTTGAACAGAGGAAAGGTCCGGCGGCGTGGGGCCGTTGGAAATTAACTTCTCTCCTTTTGCCATGGCTTTAGCTAATTTATTGAACTCTTGGATGTAGGCTGATAGCGTGTGTGGACCGTAGAGCGTTGAGGCAGCCTGAACATACCAAAATATCATTATCCTTTGTATCATCCCAAGCACAATTAAATCATACGAAAATCTTGTTGCTCGTATTCTTCCGAGGTTGCAAGACCAATCATTATACGTACATACCTCGTATCGTTGTTGCTCGTATTCTTCAAAAGTTGCAACATATTGCGAGTAGGTATTTGTGAGACCCGCTATTACAACTTCGGTTTTGTCATCAAACTCTCCATTCCCGTTACTTATCAGCGTCTCCTTAACTGCCTCCCTCAGTCGCCGCCCCGCCATTGTTGTGAACTCTGCAATTCTCAATAGCTTAGGCGACATTGTCATGATCAATGTTTTGTTGGGACTTTATCATCCCAGATTCCCAAGTCATGCAAGAGCTCAGTTGTTCTTATATCTGACAGTAACATGATTTCCTCTCTAGGCTTCGTTTTCACGACTTTTAAATTTCACTATCCAACTTGTTTTGGGGTATTTATCACGTAAACAGTCGAAGCAAAGAATCAGATTGTGTCATTTACGTGGTTGCAGGAAAATTTGTGAGAAAAAACAAACCTCCTGGTACAGAAAGTATGATCAGCTTTCCCAGCCTTAGCATCTGAATTGGAAGAATCGCAGGCTGCATTTGTATCCACAAAACGTAACAAATCCATGAATAACAATTATATATAAACTAATTACAAATCAGTCCTACCGCCCATGCATATGGATCAAACATTTCGCCTGCGTCAAGCAAAACAGTCTTCGGTTTTTGGCACTCCACTTGATATGGGCTCGGTTCTTTCAGTGCATTTCTCAACTTTTTCCACATTTCGCTGATCTGGAAACATGGGGGAGAGACACCAAATAGAAAGCTAACGAATATGACAGTGATAATTTGAATAACAGGAATGATTTGTACTGCACAGACATGCATGGATTGAACACGAACACGAGCCAAAAAAAAAGGTTACTGTCTCATGAACAGAGACCTTTTTTTGGCCTGTGTCGGTGTTCAATCCTTGTAAAAGACAAATATATAGCATTTTGCAATTTTCAGGAGACAAGAGTCTCATGCTGACCTCTGTATCACCTTGTTGAAAACCGAAGACACCGGGACCATCTGTGGTTCCAGCAGCAAAACCTGGACCAACGGCTGCAGGGCATGTTTTGACAACCTTGCTTCCATCTAATTCAACATCAATGTTTGTAAAATTCAAATAAACATGGCGATAGTCAATCTTCCCTGTCAATTCCTCTGTGGCAGTCGCAAATAGATCAACAGCCTTTTGGAACTGCCTCTCTCCTATAATCTTTGTGCTCTGTATTTCATCTGGGTATCTGTTTTTTCACATAATTACCAGAGTCCATCCTTTAATGTGAGCTCGTTTTAGTAAAAGACATGAACCCACTTGGGTTAAAGTTTCAATACCCAGGTCCACGGCCAACGCAGAGGAGGTCATTGCCATGGCAGGAGGAGCGATTGAAGTCGCAAGGCTTTCCGCTATCAGTGCAAAATGCTCCTAGCACATTGGGGGTCACGTCTCCCACATTTGATTGGCAGAATGCTCCTACGAACAATGACCCGTCGTTCTTCCTCACTTTAAAAGCTTGGCTGGTTGTTTTACCGCAAGGTTGTCCTCCTGTTGCTTTGATTGTTTGCGCTTTCTCCACCAGTGTTTCAATCTCTATCTCACATGGAAAATCAACAGTTCCATAGTAAAGATTATTTCAAATTATGGACCGTTTGTTGAAATTTGAAATAAGATGGAAAATCATGAAGATATATCATTGTTACTTACTATAGTAAATGAAGAACGCAAGAGATGGTAGTGTAGTGAAGAACCTTTTATTCTCTCGTTTTCTCTCTCGCTTTTGAAAACGAATCGCCACCTCTAAGAGTTTGATCCGTTTGCTGGGGGAGGGGGGGTTGAAGGCTTGAAGCTTTGGCTTCATCCACCTCCCTCCCTCACCAACCTTAGTCTCTATTTAGGTTTTTCTTTCCCTAGTTTTTATGTTAGTTTTTCATCGGTTGCATCGAAACTGGTCGATCTGCTGCTTTCCAGCAAGCAAAGTCCGACAAGCGCCCTGTCATTAACCTCCCCAGGCGCCAATCTTCATGATGGAAGAAGAAATTTGCCCATTCGAGTGGCGCGTAAACCTCACGCGCGGTCTATGCCGTGCGTGAGTTTCACGCGCCACCACGCCTGCGAAAGCTTCCTGCCGCCACGTGCGGCACCGTCGGGATCAGCGGCGTCGGATCTTCCTGTTCTGTCATTTCAACCCTCTCCAGGTGTGGCACGTGTACTGCACGCGCCGCTACAGCCAATGGTGGCCCCTTGCCGGCTATTCGTCTCAATTTTTTGTTGCTACACTATGTTTCCACTTTTCCTAACCGAAGATCGAGTGAAAGTGAATGTGATAGTTCCTTCCAGCCAGTCTAGACCAACACGTTGCAGTACACCCTCTTCGTATTGTGGCTTCTAGCTACAGTTTAATAGTCTGTTCATCAGACTATATAAAAACCGTCACCTAGTGGTCTCCCATTGTGAGAATTGGGTGTGAGTCAATTTTTTGACTTTGATTACCTCTTTTGTATTTTTACTTTTGTGTTGTAATGTGTATTGGCTTTGGGAAGACTGTAAGAGACTCCCACCCCACCGAACTTGTGTCTTGTATTCGTTAGTTTATTTATAAATGCTTACTTGCCGAGAAAAAATAAAATAAAATAAAAGAACGCAAGAGATTAGCCTGGCATGATCCTACTGAGTTATGTTCATGTCACATTTAAAAGGGCTTACGTACATCTTCCATCTTCACATGCACAGGCAAATGCTATAGTTGATTTATATCCATAACAGAGATTTTAAATTATATTTTAACACTCTCCTAATGATTGATTTTAATATGTAAAATATTTAATTATTTGAATTGCACTTGTGAAAAAATACTTTATTGAAAGCTTGTCGATCCACACTCAGAATTAGGTGGGACTATATTACAGACATCTAGTCTCGATAAAGAAAAAATTAAGAATTTGGAATTACTGTAGAGAGGACATTTAGACCCCTGGACTGAGAGCCTGTCTAAGGCCAAGCCCATATCCGAGGCAGAGTCCGTCCGCAAGCCTAGAAAGACTTGTGGATGGCTTGAGACTAAGAGTCCTATAAGTAAATGACTCACAACAATAATTATGGGTGAGATAACCCCGAAGAATAGGGGATGAGGCCTAAGGCAAAGTATGAATATCTTGCATGAAATAACTCCTATAAAATAGGAGATATCCACTCCGTTTAGTTAATGGATCACGAATGACTGACAATTAGAGTTATTTGATACCACACTATATCTTTCAATAAATAACTAGATGGAGGTAACATTCTGAATGATGATCTCTACTTTTATATGCTTAATTTTATATTATTATTGACTTAAGCATCAGAGTTTACGCAAGACGGCTAGCGCCATCCCTCATTACTGTAGATGTCATCCGAGTGGTTAGTGGTGTGAAACACATCCTTAACAGACTGCTTGGCCAAAAAACTTAATGGCAAATTTAACTTTTAAATTATATTCTAATCGTGAGAACCTAGCTAGTTAGGACTTGGAAATCATGAATGAACTAATTACCGGCGGGGCTGGAGATTGGTGTGGAGGAAGATTTATTGAAAGAGAACCAGTCCTCGAAGAACCTGGCAGCCGCACCCTTGTTGTCCCCACTGATGAGCTTGTTGTCTCTGCTCATGGAGGTTCCGTGCGTTGCGTACCAGCTGAATGCTCCAATGCTCTTCCCGCTTCCTCTATCAAGCAACTTCAAAAGCGTCATTTGGGTATCCACGTTGTTTGGATACCGGTCTCTCTCCTCTGCCGGGTTAAACAAATAAGCACTTGGGCTCCTGTTTATTCCCGCATTTTCCACTTCTCCTGCAAAATAAGTATGGCATATATATATATATATATTGTATAAGATGAATGCTTCTCATAAATATATAAATATATATATATATATTTATATATATATATATATATATATATATTCCCACTTCATAGGGAAAACTGTCGACCTTTGTTGATGAAAACCGAACCGGGCTTGAGATTATTGTGTGCCTGAACAATGCTCTGCTCGATTGCTCCAACAATGGCATCAAACGATTGTTGCACGAAACCTGCAGAAGTGATAGAATAAAGCAAATACTGCAAGTAGCCTCCTGGCCCAGCATGAGTATGGATGCCACTAATTGCCACATTTTCCTGTGTGTACAAATTTCCGAACCTTCAAATTGCCCAAACAAAAAAAGAATCATCATTAAGTTAACAAGTCAGAAACGGATTGTATATGTTTTGATCAGGTACTACTGGGTTTTGCTGGCCTTTAGTGTACATACCTTGATTTTAGCCTCTCCAGCACTTTTGTAGTGACAAGCTGCGAAGCCATGCCCGCATCAAGATTTACAAAAGCAAACCTTGGACCTTGGGGACTCTCTGCAACTATAAAAGTCCTAGTTCTTAGCCTAAAATGGACGCCGGCAGTGTTCTGGAAAATGTTAGCATAGCCCATCATGTTCACGCCGGCGGCAGGACCAGTCATGTCAAAGCTCCCCACGCCTGTCAGGTATTCCCCGTTGGTGGCGCTTCCAAGCACACCGCAGATTATGCCGAGAAAAGCTACAAAGAACATAGGATCTGGGTGTCGATGCATCTTGCTAATCATCTTTGGGTTTGAGTAAAAAACATCGGTTAGTAGCAAAGATATATAAAGCCGTCGTTTTGAGCTTCTTGTTTTTTGATAGTACTGTTTGTTTCTTAGGAGTTAGTGATGGATTCTTTGCGAGTTTGGACCTAAAACAAAGAGACTACTCATGAGTTCTAAGATAGTTTTGTCGATTTGCCGAGGTTTGAGCTGGCAAAAGAGCATCACTTCTTGGCTTTCTCCGTATGTGAGAAGGACTAGGTATGTTCTTGTCCATTATGATGGAGACTATGTAGCTTCAACCGCCAAATAGGGCCCGCAAACAACCAGGGGCATGCAACTTGCACCTCTCAAGACTCATGCACGCCATTACTTTGCGCTCAATCAACAATGGCAAGCCAAATAAGGATTTGATGATCCAATTTGATAAGAATTTGTTGTGATTTTTGAGTGAATTCCCAATAAGAATTTGTCCCTTTTGATCGGGTTTTTACTCTTGAACCGGTCTGACCTGATTTTTAATTCACTACAAGAAAATTAGACTTTTGTGGCCATTTAATTACGGCGAAAATATTATTTGTGATCAAAACAGACTCATTTTGACTGTAAATAGTCATTTTACTGGAATTAAATAGCCATAAATAAACAGTTTTCTTGTAATGATTATAGTTTACCCACTATAGCCAAAATAAGGGTTTCGCCACACACACATATACATATATTGTATTTTGTAAAGCTGCTCATTGTATTGTTGCATTATATATTTAAATTCTCTACAGCTTAGTAGACATAGGCACATTGTCGAATAAAAAAAAATCTTTTTTTTGTGTATGATTAATCTTATTTTTCGTTTTACCTTCTCTCTTATTGTTCCTAATTAACACGCATTCCCTAGCGCAATGATCAGCATCCAAATTGACGTCTTTAGTATAACGCACAACCTTTCTCCTTGCATGTGTGTGGTAAAGTTTGATAGCAGAGAGGATTCGCCCTTGCAAAATATTTAATTAAACAATACAACTTGCTTTAAAAAAAAAAAAAAAGGCATGCAATTGCAGGCAAGGTTCTTCCATACATGACCTCGCTGCTTTACAAGGCCATCTTCTGTTTAATGTGTAGCAAAATGATAAGCCCAATTACTGTGATTTTTATATACCGGATGCATGTTCTATAATAAGCGGATGTCGCTCTGTGCATGCATGCAAAGCTGAAAAATCCACCCTCAAGATCATAAGGCCTCGTCTTCCTTGAGTGTGCCATAGAAGTCATCGAATCTCATTCCCTTTATATATATATATATATATATATATAAAATTATTTTCTCAGCATATATAGATGAATAAACTCATTAGGTACATGGGTCTTCCCAGTAAAAGCTTCATTTAAAACATCAATAATTTATTTTTGTGTGACACGATGGATTTCATGTTGTTGAATCTGATGGTTATACTTTATGGATCGATGAGAAAGTATAGTAGATGAGTTTGACGCTCGATCGATAAAAGAACAAAAAAATTAAACTGCCTCACACTCATCACAGCACAAATAACACAAATATTTAATGCAATTAATATTTTCATAGGTTGAATGAAAGGTCTTTTATTCTCAGAAACTCCGGCAAGTGAGGAGATCAGAACAGCAGGAAATGTACGTAGGGAAAGAGAAATACTTTCTGTGAGGCTGAAGCCCTCACAGATTCATTCAGCCTATGAAAATACAGATTCAGTCCGGGCCCCATGATCCTCTGTCGTGGAACAAATTATAAAGAATGAGGAGGTGAATGAACGCGATGCGCCCTTCTGTAACTGCGCCCACCAAAATAATAGGGCAAATTTCTAAAGAACCCACCCACTGAGCCAAGCTTTCTGGCCTCCGCAGGAAAAGCAAGCAGCACAATCACAAAGAGGACCATCAACAGCAACAATCTTTGATTCGCTACCCCCATCCTCATCTTCTTCGTTCCACGCACGCTCTTTCCTCTAGTCTTTTAGGGCTAGTTTGAATGCTGAGCCCTAGTCTGTTCGATCCTCTGCCTGCAGAGTCTCACTTTTCTACAACCCTTCAGTTTATAACAGGCCGTAGCCATTCCTAATTTAAGGAACCATATAAAATTTTTACTGGTTAAGCTGATGTTGTCCACAATTTTCATACTATTTTAGTTAAATGGTATATTCCTAGTTAGTTAACCAGCTTATGAATTGAAGAAAAAGCGGCAACACCTATTTCTCCTACTTCTATAGAAATTTTTTATCTGTAGTCAGTTAATTCCAACGAAATCACTATTTACAATTAAAATAAATTTATTTTGATTCGAAATAATTTTTTATCGCAATTAAATAGTCACAAAACCTCACTTTTCTTATAGTGTGGCAAAGCTGATCAATATGGCCCTATCATGCATGCATGGGAGATCACGCTCCCTCCAATTTGCCATACATAGGGATGAATATCAAGAAATATAGGCACTTCAATAGTTCCAAAATAGAGAAATGTTGTATGGAAGTCTTATACAATAAGATTCTTACACTATATATTTTCACGGTCTCATCAATATACGATTTGTCATTTTTATTTTTTTTATTTAAATATTAAAATAAAAATATAAAATAATAAATTATATATTAATTAACAGGAGGTGTTTGGTATATGATTTCATATAGAATTTATATATTGAAAAACTTGGCTCTAGAATAATATCTGAACTCGGCCTGTCTTGGCTGGCAATCTCTAGAGCTGCTTCCCCACACATCAAGATTTTGACCAATTGAGCTGCTTAGATACGTCTCCTAAATAACTCATGACAAAATATTAGAACGGAACACGTGTACTTTATTGGAAGGATCCAGTTTTAATAATAATAATTCCTTTCCCAACTTCAAAATCGGGGCCCAGTTCATGTAATTTTTCATAAGGAAAAAGCTAAAGTAGAATAGCTTCCCATAATTTTCCAAACACTTTTTTTTTTGTTTTTGTTTTTTATACTTTTAATTACGTATTTTTTAAATGATATTTTAATTTTTAAAAAAATATTTTAAAATATAAAAAGAATGCATGAAAAAAAACTATTTAGCCTTCGAAATGACATGGATAGGATCAATGCTAGAAGGATAGTGATAGACTTACTATTTATCTACTATCCATCTACTATTTGTAGTGTTTTTATTTTTTTATCATTTTATTTTAAGTATTTTTTTAACGGTCAGCATTAATGTGAAACTAACGGTCTTTGAGATCAAGTACTGTTTGGTAGGCAATATTTCGGTACAAAAATCATGCTTTGAATATCGAAAGATTTTATAAAATAAATTTATAAATTTGATGCGGATGCGATGTATTAAATTATAAAATTATTTTTATTATAAAATAAATATAATATATCATATAAAATATATCAGTTTATAAATTTATTTTTAATATATTATATAAAATATATCAATTTATAAATTTATTTTTAATATCATAATATTATCTTTATAAAACTATAATTACTAGTCCATTTCAGTGCATTATGGCTATTAATCATAAGGACCAGTAGTTAAGTGTCTCCGTCGTCTCAACTACAAAATTCTCGGCGTTTATTGACGTGTGATTGCGAACTACGAAAGAAATATAGTCTGGTGGTTGCAATAATTCGCAACTTTTATTGGATGTATTAATTTACATCAGATATAGTCCTTCGACTTTCGAGCATTGCACGGGACCCATACGTTTGGGCTTGAACTTATCCAATTTTATTTCTCATTTTTAAATGAGCTATTGGTAGAATATGTCATTGTAGGAGTACTAGAAGAACCATATTTTATAAAAGAGATAATATTTTATTCTAAATATTCATATACTCTATGTAACATTTTTCATAAAGCTTTGTATAAAAAAAATCAACAAAATGAAGCTTGTATCGATGATCCAATATAATTGTTATAGCCAACGACACATTGAATTCGGATCAATATTTCTCAAACTTAGCAAGTATTTTACAACACATTCTCTTCATGTAGTCATCTTCACCCTCAGAGTGTCTCTTTAATGTAAAATAAATCGAAAACACTGATGGAAAGTAGAGATTGGCTGTAGGGTATTTCATCCCAGAAAAATTACAGGTGTCTCTATAAAAAAACTCTTAATAAATCGTTAATCTTCTGTACTCTTTCCCACTCAGATATTGATGGACAATGCTTAAAATTGGAATCAGTCAACTCCAAATGAGTAAAGGCACGACGATAGAAAAGAACACTCTCAAGCATAAGATAAGTAGAATTCCATTTAGTGGGGACATCATGTCTCAACCCTTTCTTACTATCCAAAGACATTTGATTTGTTGAATCTATAAATTTTACTTTCCTTGTTTCTGATCATTTGACATATTTGATACTTTCACAAACTTTTTGGATAGCAACATCAATCTCTTTTAATCCATTTTGTACTATCAAATTCAGAATATGAGCACAACAACGAAGATGAAAGAACTCACCATCACAAAGAAGAGCTTTCTTAATGTTCAATTGAGTTTTTAACAACTCTACTGAAACATCATTAGAAAAAGCATTGTCTAAAGTCAATGAAAAAATCTTGTGTTGAATTCCCCACTCACATAGCAAATTATAAATTTTTTCAGACAAAAATATGCCATTATGTGGTGGTGGCATAAAAGAAAAGTTCAAAACCCTTTTCTGCAGAACTCAATTCTTATCCAGAAAATGTGTTGTAATGCACATATAACCATCAATGGTTATAGAAGTCCATAAGTCAGATGTTAGACTAATTCTACCAGGATAATCATTTAACATACATTTAATCTTTTTTTTTTCTCGATGATACATCTTAACCAAATCAGTCTTGGCAGTATTCCTAGAAATAATTGAAACATCTAGACGTAAATATTGTAATAAAGATCTCACCCCCGAATATTCAACAGACCAAAAAGGCAATTCATGCTTCACAATGGCAGCTACCAAAAGTTCTCTATATTGTTCAGTGTCAAATTTATGAGTGCTTACCGAAATATTTCCACTATTTTGTGATAAGATCATCTGACCAATATTTCGTGAACTTCTCCTAGGGCATGTCTCAATGTGATGCTTCATATTGCCGGTTCCGTATTTGCTTGCTACCATATAAATAACTCTACACATCTTGCACTTGACTCGTGGTTTGCCATCATTGATCTCAGAATCAGGAACCATTTCAAAAAAAGTCTACACGTTTGACCATTTCCTTCTTTTTGTTTTAACTTCCTCATTTTGAAAACTTTCTGAGTCAAACGGATCCAAATCAATCATCTCGTCATTTTCACTTGTTGCCGAACTCATCTGACAACAAACAACAAGAACAAATGTAAGAGTAATACATTATGGAAAATGCTAGAGCTCCCGCTGGAGCTCTAGTGTATTTTTTTATGTGTATTTTTTAATTCTTTTTTTTATGTAGATGTTTTTAATAATTTTAAATATTTTTAAAAAATAAAAAAATTTATAATATTATTAAATAATACTTGCTTAATCACGAAGTAAAATATAAAATATTTTTATATAATTTTTTATTTTACTTCGTGATTAAGGAAGTATTTTTTAATAATTTTTTTTTACTTCTTGATTAAGAAAGTGTTTTTAATAATATTCTAAATTTATTTTATTTTTTAAAAAATATTAAAAAATATTAAAAAAAATTATATAAAAAACAACTTAAAAAAAAACACATATAAAAATACACTACAGCCCCAGCGGGAGCCCCCAGCGGGGGCTGTAGCACGATCCAATACATTATATATAAGGTACTTTTAGCTCAATATGTAGCACATACCAAAGGAAAACACAAAGTGATGTTTATCAGTTTATGTTAACCCTCACAAAAGTGATAAGACAATACTATAACTAGAGTAGGATGATTCCATCCATCTTCATGGATCCAAATTTATTCTTGTTAGGGAGAATTCATTTTACGGAATTTATTAAATTTTCTCTTAAATTTTTAAGAATTTGGAAAAAAAATTATCATATCAACTAAATCTGACTATTCATACGGAATAAGAGCCAACATACATACACACTACACATGTTTATAAATAGGATAATACTGGTGCAAATATGTGATCCATTTGTAGAAAACTGTCATTAATTTCGTGGTGCAAATATGTGGAGAAATTTGAAGGAATCTGTAATTATTGGCAAGCTGGGCACGCATCTACAAATCATGCATAGTTGAATGTAAAACATACATAAATTATATATATATATATATATATATTGTTTAATTTGCTTGTGCTTTGGTGTTCTTGATCTAATCAGCAGGCATAGGCTAATTAATTAGGATCGTCCTATATTTCATCCTAGAATTTATATGTAATTTGAATGGATGAAAGATGTGATTGATCAGGTGAGTTCAAGTCTTCTCTCTTGATTAACAATATGGGAATGGTACTAGAAGGCGTCGGATCCAGAATATTATATGATTTATGTACGTCTAACAATCCCAATCTTTAACAACGTAATGGGACTATAATTTTCTGAACAATTTCTCTACATTAATTCACGAAGAGCAGATTAACAGATTTAATTCACGTTTACATTAACAGATTTAAACTACTGCTAGATAAGAGCAAGAAGAACACAAAACCCAATAAGAAAAAGCAGCCTCTTCAAATTATTGTCTTGTTGCCCATGACTAGTATAATGACGGAATCCATGGGTGTTTGGATGCCGAGAAAAAGTTGTTAAAATATAGAACAACTGTACAACACAGAAAAAATCTCGAAAATCAAATTTTCTTACCGCGGCGTGGGCGACGGAGTGCTGGCGACGGCAAGTGCGAATCCGTGGCTTAAATCTGTGTGGGCGACTCGGCATCACCGTGAAACTAGAGGGGGGCGGCATCATCGTGAGGCGTGAAGACTGAAGCACACTGGACTACTGGAGGCGACGCGACGTCACCGTGAAGAGGAGTGGAGTGGCGAGCCCGGAGGGTGGCGTGGTCGTCGCGAAGAGCCGAGGAGTTCGGAATCGAGTTTCTAAAGAAGAAACGAAGAAACATTGGAAACGCGGGGTGGGGGGGGTGCTGGTTAGAGTTAGGGTTTTTTTTTTTTTTTTTTTTATAGTTTTAGCCTTTAGGTTATAAGGGTAAAGAGTATAAGGGTAATTTTAAAATTTTAAACGGGTCATAACGGGTTGACCCGTTAGTGACCCGTTAAGCAATCGTGTCTTAACGGGTCAACCCGTTTTAACCTGAATCCGTTAAGGCTTAAATTCTAATCCGCTCTTATCGTGTCGTGTTCGTATTGGATTAACAGATCGTGTCACATATTGCCATTACTATGAGTAACATTCAAAACACTATGCTTATGAATAAATTTTATAAAAATAAATATATAAATTATTATGATTTTATATAACATAATAAGTTCAAATAATTTTATAATTTAATGTTAAAATATATTAATTTATAAATTAATTTTTATAAGTTTTTTTTTTCTAAAACATTTCTTCATTGTATAGAAAGTTTACATTGTTATAGAAATGAATAAATGAAGAGATGTAACCACCGTTCGGATTCAGAGATGAGATAAAATAAGTTAAAATATTTAATAAATAGTAATAAAATTTGTGAATTAAAATTTATGAATAATAATGAGATAATATCTCAATCAATATTTTGAATACCGTACTGATAACTATTTCAATTGACGTATTGAAACGAGATATTTCAATATCGTACCGTTTCAAAATAGTTTATATATGAATAAATTATATATATAAATTATATTTTAAAATAATAATTTATATATAAATAAATTATATATAGATATAAATTATAAATAATCTAATCTGAATTAAAAATAAAAAAATAAATTTATTATACTCTTCTCTGTACCGGCTATGATATAAAAACGATATATTTCGATTCAATCCAAACAGATCTAAATTTTATTTTTCAAATTCTAACGTTACTTTGCTTTTGGAGCGTGATTAATTGAGGAAAAGTCAAGTGGGTCAGAGGGCATAATGACACAGCTGCTTGGCTTGCACCTTCGTCAATACACAAGGCCTAAAGTGAGCCAGGCATAATTACAAGTTTATTTTTCTTTTTCTTTTACTTTCACTTTCTTTCTCTCTTTCCAGCTATGACACAGAATTAAATAAATATTGCTCAACTCACAAACAAAAAAAGGTAAAAAATAAACAAGTGCACAAACTATTTTTCTTTTTCTTTTTCTTATAAATTTATTTATCAAAACAAATATTAAATCAGAAATAACTTACACATAATAAGTACATGATATAAACTATAAAGCACACTTAGGTATTATAGACCCAAAATTAATATAATTAAAAAAACAAAAACAGAAAGCAAAAGAACCAACCCAGATCGTAAATCAACATAGTAACAAAGCGCACACACTACACAGGCCAGTGACAGTACTATCACACCATTTTAATTGAACACAACTCACTGAACTCAGTCCAGTTCTCTAATATTTGGCAGCAGATTCTTTATCCTTTTCTTCCTGAGTCTTGGGGTGGTGTCCAGGCAATTTCTCCTTGATCTTCTCCAAAAGGCCCTTCTTCTCCTTCCCCTCGCTGTCAGGACTAGGCACCTCTGCATACTCTGCCTGAGGAGGAGGAGGATGGACCTCTTCGGTCTTCTTCTGTGGAATTTTTTCCTTAATTTTACTGAGGAAACTGGGCTTCTTTTCATCAGGTTGGACTGGCTCTGCTGAATGATGAACAGGCGCTGCTGCTACTCCTTCATACCTCTCAATCGGGACCGAAGTGTCTTCGTACTTCTCTTCTTTTTTATCTCCTGTTAGCTTATCCTTCAGCCCCTTCTTTTCCTTCTTTTTCTTCTTCTTTTCTTCTCCTTCGCCTTCCTCCTCATCGCTAGACTGCAAAATTTTCAAGCGATAAAAATCATGTTCTAATATTAATTACAACTTACTTGGTTTAAACTTTACAGTTAATTTACGTATATATTCTGTCTATTCTGATTATACATGCAAAAGACAAAAAAGTAGATTTCATGTGCTAGACCATTGGTCGTTTCCAATATATGTACGTTTCTTATGATTCAAGTCGCTATTCATGAATGACCATGAAAAACGGATCACTCAGATCAAAATAAGAACAAAATTATTAATTATCAAAACAGATTTGTACTGATTCATACAACGACTGTTACTGATAAAGCAAAAAAATACAGATGGATACTTACAGAGCTAGAACTGCTCTTAGATCGGGGGAGTTTCTGATCCAAAAGGTCGTGTTTTTTCTCCTCCTCCAGCTTGTATTCTTCTTTCTCTACCTTTGGCTCAGGTACTTCAGACACTGCAACTTTCTCTTCAAACTGATCAGTACTAACGATCACCTCCTCCTGCGGCTTCTTCTCCTCTTTCTTCCCCAATAAATCTGCAAACAGCCCTCGGTCCGTGCTCTCCACAGCATCCTCTTTCCGATCATGATCGACCACAGCAGACTCGTACTCATGGCTACCCTTGTTGTGGTACTGCTCCTCCGCCATTCTCGATCAAATAAATCTTTTATGGAACAAGATACTCTGGTTCGCTGAAACTGAAAGGTTTTGTGAAGGTTTTTAGTGTTGCGACTATGGATTCTGTGTGGTAAGACACTGAGAGGAGACGGTTTATATAACCAATTTAAGACGCGGATCTGACGCGATCAAGCCAGCTAGTTCGTTGTCACAATAAAGAGGACTCAATCGGTGGCCAATCAATCGGTGTAACCGACGTGTCGTATTAACGTCGTGATTGTAAAACAGACATCTCGTACGCTCTGATTCAGACAACTGTCCCGTAGGTCGAGAGATCTGAGAAGGCATATAGTCTAAAGAATTAAAAGAAGAAATAAAGTAGAGAAAGGTGAGTGAGGGGAAGACACCCATGCACATACGAATCAATGGGGCCTATGACGTGTAAGAAAAATGTGGAAGGGTGTAGTTGTGGGACCCGATTTTGTCGGTCTAGGTGGGGGATAAATATGGAATGGTCGGCGCGGGCACCTACTTAAGTATGAGTGGTGACACGTGGCAATTAAAGGGAGAGGGGGGTGTATCAAGATTTACGACTGGTTCTGCGATCTGTACTTAGGTCTGCATGCGGGTAGAGGCATTGGGAGCTGCTGTTGGACAAGTGGTCGGTTTAGGTTGGCTGTTTCCTTTTGCGGCTATCATTCATATTTGGATTAAAAAAGTTAAAATTAAAAAATATTTTATATTTAAGGAAGCTTGGAACCAAATTACAAGAAATTTTGAAAATATCTGAAAATATCTATCATCCAAACAAGGCTGCATCCATTTCCTAGACAGGCTGTAACATTGATATTTTTCATTTGTTTTTGTTTTTTTAGCAAACGAGAGAGGGAATGGGAATGAGTATGTTTTAAGAATTTTTTTTCTCAAATTTGAATAGAGAACTTGAGAAGACTTTAGTGAGATATTTTGTTAGAGTAATGTTAGATATTATTTTGATGTGTACAAATCTCATAGACTTCTTTTAAAAAATAGTAAACAAGTTTTGAGCTCAAATAAAAATGATATTTTAAATATATACAGATTTAAGCGTTAAAATAAAATAATAAAAATGATAAATCACATATTAATTAGGTAGAGGTGTGTAGTGTAAAATTTTCACGTTGAATTTCACAATGAAAATATCTATATTTTTTTTTAATTGTGGTATCAATTTTTGTCAAATGAAGCACATGAGACGCATAAATTCTAAAACTTGTTTGTTATTGAGAACACACCAATATATTCCTTACAAATGGCCTTTCACAATTCACACTGCTTTCACGTCAAAAGGAAACGATGATTTTGATTTTGCTTGTGAACACAAGCAGAAGTGTCTGGCTCATTCCTTCCTTCCTTCCTTCCAAGACCGGAGGATGAGTTGTCCTGTGCGAGCAGCCTTCAAACCGAATAAATAAATCATAGCAAGGACGTTTGCTACTGGCCATTGTGTTGAGGCCTCAAGATTTCTTTCATGGGCTTCAGCCTCTACGAAAAAGAGCCCAGATATGGGTGAGTCCAAACGCATGGGTCAAGTTTTCATTGAGTTGCCCAAAACATTTGAGCCCATAATGGGATTAGCTCATAGATAGGTTTCTTCGGCGGAGAGCCAAATTGGATCAAAACATGGTCTATTTGTTATATCGGGCTATGTTCAAAGCCCGGGTGGGAAAGTGGCCTATTAGGCCAGGAAGATAACCTATACAGCGCTTTCAAATTTGTTGGGCCAAACCGTCATACACGAGGGAGAGCTCAGAAAAGGGGTGGAGCCGTGACGAATTGAACGTTGAGGTCCACTTCCGTCGCGTTCCATCGTTCAAATCGTCGTTGCCCGTTGCCCTGTCAACGACGACGACGATCTCTGAGCTCCAGAGAGACGAGGGAAAACATTTCACACAGGTAGACAGGAAGGGAGAGACCGAGAGAGAGAGAGAGAGAGAGAGCGCCATGATTACGCGATCGAATCTGGCGGAGCAGTTGAGAGAGTACCAGCTTCGATCCAAGCATGACTGGGCCTCTGTCTCCTTCTTCTCATCTACTTCTAATCTCCCTTCTTCTTCAAGGTATGCCAATTTACCTTATATATTTTTCTTTTTCAATAAGATGCGATTGTTCGCCGTTTAGGTTTATATCCTCACAATTAGGCACTTCTTTTACTTTTTTTGCCTCCTTTTCGGATCAGCGGGATTTGTAATTGTATGTGAAAACTATTTCCTTTATAGTTTTTACGTTTGGGATCAATTTTGAAAATTTCTCCTTACTGCACTTTTAATTCATAAAGTACTATCATCGGGGCTCCTGTCGAAGCTGGAAGACCTACCAAATAAAATCATCTGGTGTGTCGAATCATTTTAGAAAAGGGAGCCTTCAGGTTGTAACTTTGGGACTTTTTGTTACCGACCTTCTTTTTACTTTATCATGTAACATACACTTGGATTTACTCGAGGATATTTGTTGTGTATGTGCACGTGGTTTCATAAATTACCATACATATTACATCTGGTGGCGACTGTTAATCATTTGATCCGAGTTTTTTTCGTAGGAGCTTCATGTTTTTCCCTGGATAAACTATCCAGAGCTTCTTTTCAATGGATGATTATTAGGTAGTCTTGGAGTGTAAATGACATGTCTATTTGTTGCTTTTGATAGAATTCTGTTCTTTTTTCATAGGTAAAATAACATTTTATTGATAGAAGTATATAGGTGAAGCCCAAGTACACATGAATAGAGATTCTGTACTTGGTAACTTTTGCTAGTATTTTCTGTGGTTCTTAAATTTGGACCATCGAAGTTTTAGGAGTTGGCTGTAATCATTGTGCATTGACCAATACCTATAGGTTTGAATTACGAATGACCTAATACATAAGGCCGTGGTAGAGATGCCTAGCTTGTTTCCGACATCAGATTTACTACAGATTAATATATATTTTTTGTTAAGCACTTCCAAGAACTACAAAGCTCATTGTGCATTAACAAAAAATATATATTAATCCTGTGGTTAAAAAAAAAAACTCTCCTACAAGAACTACAAAGTTTGGAGGATGTTGAAGATGAGAATGAACGAAAAGGCCAAGTATTGTCCGAGTTAGAAAGGTTGATATTAATGGAAGAGATATCGTGGAGGCAAAAGTCAAGAGCTTTGTGGCTCAAGGAGGGGGATAGATGCACAAAATTCTTTCATCGAGTTGCAAACTCACACAGGAGGTTTAATGCCATAGAGTCCATGACAGTAGATGAAGGTATATCCTCAGATCAAGCCGTAATCAAAGATCATGTTGCTGTACATTTTGAACGATTGTTGACAGAACCCCATGAATGGAGGCCAAAAGTGGATGGTCTAGTTTTTGAGGCCATTGATCAAAACAGCATGACTTCATTGGAGAGACCATTTGAAGAGGAAGAGGTACGACTCGTCGTCAGAAAAATGAACAAGGATAAAGCGCTAGGTCCAGACAGCTTTACTATGGCATTTTTTCAAACTTGCTGGGAGGTGGTGGGAGGAGATGTCATGCAGGTGTTTCAGGAATTTTTCTCGTTTGGAAAATTTGAGAAAAGTTTAAATGCTACTTTTATTGCACTTGTCCCTAAAAAGGTAGGTGCCATAAAAGTGCAAGATTTCAGGCCGATTAGTCTTGTGGGCAGCATATACAAGATAATAGCCAAGGTACTAGCCAATAGGATGAGCATAGTAATGGATAAGATAATTTCTAAGTCTCAAAATGCCTTTGTGAGAGGTAGACAAATACTGGATTCTGTTCTTGTAGCCAATGAATGTCTAGATAGCAGGCTTAAGTCGGGGGTACCAGGTATTTTATGTAAGTTGGACATGGAGAAGGCCTATGACCAAGTCAATTGGGATTTTCTGTTTTATTTGTTAGGTAGATGTGGATTCGGGGAAAGATGGAAGGGGTGGATAATGCATTGTGTCGACGACTCGCTTTTCGGTTTTGGTAAAGGGTGACCCGGTGGGCTTCTTTAATAGTTCGCGAGGACTACAACAATGAGATCCACTTTCACCACTCTTATTTGTCCTCATGATGGAGACACTAAGTAGAATGGTGTCGGCGGCTGTAGAGGGGGGGTTTTCTCAGGTTTTTCAGTGGGGGCTTCTAACCATGGCTCCATCACTATTTCTCATCTTTTGTTTGCGGATGATACGCTGCTGTTTTGTGAGGATAATGCAGGACATATTCAATCTCTAAAAGCTATCTTACTTTGTTTTGAAGCGGTTTCCGGGTTAAATATCAATCTTGCTAAAACAGAGATGGTTGCAGTGGGTGCGGTGAGAAATATTAGTGGGTTGGCCAGCTTATTGGGATGTGTGGTCTCCTCGTTGCCGTTAAAGTATCTTGGTCTTCCGTTGGGTGCAAATTTTAAAGCCAAGACAATTTGGGAGGAGGTATTAGAGAAACTAGAGCGTAGGCTGGCCGGGTGGAAAATGTTATACTTATCAAAAGGGGGAAAGATCACACTTATCAAGAGCACGCTATCTAACCTTCCCACATACTTCTTGTCTTTATTTCCCCTCCCGGTAAGCATTGCATCCAGAATTGAGAAACTCCAATGTGACTTTTTGTGGAGTGGAATAGGGGATGAGTTTAAATTTCACTTAGTTGGATGGGATAAAGTATGTACTTCATTGAGCGCTGGTGGGTTGGGGGTTCGCAATGTTAGATTCTTAATAAGGCACTACTAGAAAAATGGTTGTGGCGTTATAATTATGAGAGGGAAACCTTATGGAAAGGGGTAATTGATGCAAAGTATGGGTGTGCAAGGGGGGATTGGTGTTCTAATGAGGGGAGGGGGGCTTATGGGGTTGGGTTGTGGAAGCACATAAGGCAAGGGTGGGGGACTTTCTCGAATAATAATACTAGGCTGTGTTTGGGGGAGGGCAGTAGAATCAGCTTTTGGAATGATGTATGGGTAGGAGATATGGCCTTCAAAAATGCTTATCCTAACATTTTCAGAATTGCAAGAGAAAAGGAAGCTACGGTGGCTGATGTGAGGGTGCTTAGACAAGGTTCACAGGAGTGGAACATTAATCTCACTAGGGAGGCACAAGATTGGGAAGTAAGTGAGCTGTTGAATTTTCTCAGTTTATTATATAACATCACTACTGCGGGTCCAGCTGACATGATGGAATGGAGGCCTTCCAAGAATGGGAAATTTTCGGTACACTCTTTTTATGACATTCTTACAGCTCAAGATAGGCTCTATTTTCCTTGGAAGAACATATGGAGGAGTAAAGCACCTCCTAAGGCTGCGTTCTTTGTTTGGACAGCAGCTTTAGGGAAGATACTAACCATGGACAACTTAAGAAGGCGTGGACTCATAATTATGGATTGGTGCTGTATGTGCAAAAATAGTGGAGAAACGGTAGATTATTTACTATTACATTGTGATTTTGCAAGAGACATATGGACTTACTTTTTCAACAAGTTGGGAGTCGCATGGGTAATGCCAGGAACAGTGGTGGAATTACTAGCTAGCTGGAGAGGGATAACAAGGACACCACAGATTGTAGCGGTGTGGAAGATGGCGCATTTGTATTTTCTGGTGTATTTGGAGTGAAAGGAATGGTAGATTCTTTGAGGATCATGAACGACTTGGAGGAGTTTCGGAGTTTTTTTTGAAAAACTTTATTTATGTGGGCCATTGCTTTAGAGTTAAATGGTCTCAGCTTCTATGATTTCCTTGTAACAATTTCTAGTTCTTAATTGGGTATCCTCATATGTATACCATACCTCCGGTATACTTGGGCTATGCCTATCTTTATCAATACAATTGCTTATTACCTATCAAAAAAAATTTTTTTGTTAATTTAATTTAAAGAAACATATATGAATAATTTTTGGGTAACATCTTGTACAAACATCAAGTTGGCCGTGTGGTGAAAATGGACATATCAATTCCTTTGTCTGAGGCTTGAAACTTACCTCCAGCATATTGAAATTTGAGAAGAACATTTTTAATTTAAGCTACCATAGAGAACTGACCTATCCTCTGACCAGTTCAACTCACAGTTGACAGGTTAAATGGTCCCATGGTTCTACTAGCCGGCCTGGTCTAGTTTTAAAACTTGGCTTGAATCAGTACAACCAACGAATTGAGCATAAAACTCCTAACCTTGAACTGCAAGATATTGAGTGCTTGTTTGGATGTTAGCAATTCTTGGTAGACACAACGTTTTGTAATTGTTTCTTATGGACCATTAATCATTTGGCCGCAACCATAGTGTATTGATCAGTGTGCAAGAGTACTGTTATTGGTGCTGTTGCACAGCGGCGCCCGTTTTTATCTTTGTACCTAGCATTTTCAACTAATGGGTTAATTTCTCACTAGTCTAAATTTTCTTGATATGTTAGTTTACTAGAAGAGTTTCATTTTTCTTTGGGTAATTCTAATTCATGGGTTCTTTAACTGCATTTTCTTTTTCAGTTATGCTGCAGATTGGTTTTCGTAGGATGACTTCTGATGGTGTTTTTGCCCATTTTTCTTGTTTATCTGGATGCAGGGTGGATGTTGTGATCTTTGTAATATGGGAACTGGTTATTCTAGCTTTGCTGGTTTTTTCTGCAGTCTCTCTATACTTTAGGCATATGCGACTAGCTTTCACTCTAGTATGCATCACGATGCTATTCCTATTATGTATGAAAATTACAAAGCAAGTGAGATTGGCCAGGAAAAAGAAGCGAAGGATGCTTCTTCCACTATCAATGTGAAACAATATATGCAGTTGCAATCTTTCTTTCTTTTTGTTTATTTGTTTTTAAAGTAACCCAACTTTGTTGTGTTATATATATGTTATTGGCCATTGCAATTGGTCCAGCGTTTTTGGACAATCTATTGCACCTAAAGAAGGTTGATAGAGAATATAATGATGTGCTTGCTTCAAGAAAAGCTGATCAAACTGGTACGGTTGCGAGATAGAAAATTGGGGGTTTTATGATTGAATTGAGGGGTTATAGATGTAGTTGTGTTAGACAATTAAAGTTGTTTTCTGTGAGTGATTATTATCATATGCAAATACTTGACTGTAGTCATGGCTATTCGCCGTAGTTGTCACTGACTGGAGAAAATATTTCTTATGCTTTCTTCTCATTACCATTCATTGGGGCTTGAAAAAGTGGATCTCTATTCCTATGGTCACTATAACCCAAATTGCTCCAGTGACAACCAAGACGCTGAGAATCATTCCCAAGACTCCCAACCCCCAATTGATGTACCAAATCCCACTGTATTTTTGTGGTTTCTTGATCAGTATCCACATGAAGCATGGATATGCCAAGGTGATGGGTAGCGCTATCCCTCCAATCAATCCTGCCAAGCTTGGCAAGAATGGCAGTGCCACTGTTATGAAAAATGCAAGGCAACCAAAGGCGGCTCGGAACCCCACTCGCAACCACCATGGACAGGGTTTGTTCACTTTGCTGGTGTATCTCAACTCCAGATTGTCAAACACTGGCATTGCATATATTTGAAATGAGCTCAGACAGTTGCCCACCACAAGCAAGCTCGTTAATCCTAGGAGCCATTTTGATGTGTCGTCCGCGTGATATTTGGACAAAGCACTGAGCATCCCTCCATTAGGTATCTGGCAACAAAGCAGAAACCGTTGATTGTGTTTGCTGTAAAGAGGAATTATTAATTCACTAATCTAACTGTTACAAGAATGTTCCGAGTACTAAAATGAAGTGCTTACCAAATTCCCATAAGCCCAATAGCCTCCAATTGCAATGGGAAACAAACACATTGCAATAATTACATATGCAAACTTCACTCCTTTCCACATTGGTACTCTCGATGGGCGCTTTGCGCTTGAAGGCATGGTCCCCTGCAATGATTCCAAGATTAACCTAAAAGGTTAGATACATCTCTTTCTCATTTGAAATAATCATTTCACAAGATATATTTGGAAATTTACCTGTATTTCAAGGACGAGATTGTGGCCTCTGAAAGCGAAAGCTATTATCCCAAGTGCATTGAAAATGTCGAAAACCCTTTCTGCATGAGATTTTGCATGGGGTACTGGGTCATACGAGATGCCCATGGGTCTACTTTTGCTTATAGAGACAATCCATATTAGCATGCTATAGCTTATGGCAGTGATGGCTCCGATCAGGGAAACTCCGGCAATAGAATTTAGGTTAGGAAGCTGAGCCAGAACAGTAGCGCAACAAGTGAAAACCACGTACCACTCTATTGTCGTTAATGGATTGACATTGCATGTGGCCGCACAGATGATCTGGAATAGGACTTTCATGGTCCCACCTCCTATCATGATTAGGGTCACACATGTCCCACCTGATAGATACATAGTTGGAAACAGTGCAAGCAGTTTTCCTAGCTTCTCACCTGTTATATATACATGATAATGGCTCTCTTAAATTTAGATTGTGAACAGTACCAATATTGAAAATTAGGTTTAGATTCGAGAAAAGAAATGCCTCCAATTCTGTATATAGTTTAAACTCCTCCGATCTATTTTTTTTTTAAGTTCTATTCACATTTCACACTCAGGTAGGAATTAGTCAATTACAATAATTTTGGGAATTATCAACTTTCCCGGGGTTTCAAACCTTTTAACGTCTAAACAGTAAATAGTAAGAAAAAGTTCAGACAAGAAAGAAAGCAACCTTGTAACAAAAAGACGAGGATAGACCAAAACACGTTTCGGAAAAATAATAATGTTAATTTCTTTGTAAGTTCATTTCTGCTTTCAACGTGAATGCCACTTATGTGTTGATTTGTTTGATATGGATGGTCATGCTTCTATCACGTACAACACATTTCAGCAAAATAATTGACTATCCACAGAGTTGCTCGACTATCCGCAAGTTATTAAAATATAATAATGGCATACGGGAATTTTTTTTTAACTTTTTAGAAAGATTGTACTATGATCGTATTCTCACTGTACTTTACATATAATTTTTTAATTATGTAAATTTTTCTTTTATTAAATAAAAAATTTTATTTATCATCCTCAGAAATCATATACCATAATTTTTTTTCCTCTTATAAAATATATGGTATATAAATTATAAGTAAAATAATTCGATTAGTTTAAGAAAAATAAAACTAAAAAAACAAAACAGAAATGCTATTGTCACCAAGAGCTGGGTTCTAATTGGATCTCGACAATTTTTTTTTAATTTAGTGATTAAAAGAATATTTTTTAATGATATAATAAATTTGTTTTTAAAAAAAATGTTTAAAAGAATAAAATAAATAAATAAATAAACCTTTTTATTCTTGTCGGAAGCCGTCTTGTGCTACATCCTCGGTGGATGTAACATGACCCAAAATAATAATAATAATAATAATAATATGGTGCGTGGTGCGTGGGGATAATGAGTAGCAATGTTTTACTAAATACGTGGTGTATAAATGATGAGTAGAAGAACTCAATCAATTTAATTAGAATAAAATAATAATAATAATAATAATAATAAAAAAGTGTGATATATAGTGTGTGAGGATGATGAGTAATAAACCTTTTTTTTTTTAATAACTCTTTATATAATTATACACACTTAATTATATATATTCTCTTTTTTTTTTTTATAAGAAAGAGTAGACAGGATATGTTTTTGCACTCTTTTGAGAGTCGAACTCAAGACCTCCCGCTTACTAAACGGGTGCTCATTTTATATATTCTCAGTGTGTGTGTGTATATATTAATTCGAAAATTACGTGTATATATATATATATATATATATATAAACTTGCAAATTTTCTGTTTATTACAAGAATATCTTTAATTTTCTCTCCTGATTATATATCTTTAAGTTTTTCAACTCATAATCTCTAATCTTATATCAATGTACGTTACAGTTCTAAAGTACTCATTTAATTTTATCGAAATTGCTTGAAAGCCAGTACTCATGTTCAGTCTACAGGTATAGTACTATATATGTATAAGATGATGATGATCATATATATGCGTACGTACCAAAAGCTACCATGGAAAGGCGGAGATATCTACTATAACGTGTCCCAGATTCCGATTCATGCAACTGAATTAGTAACCACAGAGTGTACATCTGCCAGACAAAAGCCAGGGAAAGACACAGAATTCCCCATGTCCTGAAACAGGTAATTAAAACCCAATTCATGCATCAGACGTTGATCAACCCTTAAACTCAAGCTTTAATTTCATGCATGCATGCAATACAAAAACTTAAATTTTCATATCCCTCAATAATAGATCTAATTAATTGGCTTATAGGAGATGATGATCAGTACTTATAATCACATAATTTATATAATTTATTCTAACTTACATGTACGTATAGGCAATCTTAAGCATTTAACCCTTGACAAAAAGAGACGAAATTTACCAGCCGAGGGAAGTGAAAGCTAGGGGAAGAACAAGGGCTTGAATCCCGATGCCCGAACACAGCGTATGAAATGCAGAGTAGTAAGCGTTACCGTTCCTCGACTCTGTGATGGGAAGCCAAGCATCCTGTGGATCAAGCTTGGTAAAGTGGCCAACTTCTTCCAAGTAGCCGTGCATGCTTATAATGGCTTTTTTCATGGGGCTGGCTATTGGAGTACTCATAAAACGGGAAGCAAATGGGCTTTTAGGGGTCTTAGAGGCTAAATCCAAAAGTGGAGACCGAGACATTGAAGGGCAATGAAGTTGAAGGGGTGGGGCTGAGATGGCCGGAGTCTCTGCCTCTTCCGGCCTCTTTGTTGTCACCGGACCGATCATGTTCACTTCCACCACCTCACTTATACCCATCACTGACAAAGACATGTACAATCTCTCTATCTCCCTCTCTCTCTCAGACAGTGAACTAATTAGAAAATCTTCTGAGAGTTTTGATGTGCAGGAATGAGCGGATATCTAGATGTATTTATATAGGAATTTTATTGTTTTGATGTTCAATAAAAGAGCAATGCTAGATACAGTCCCCATTTGGAGACTGCAATACAAGTCTAGGCAATTTTATCTTTAAATTTTTTAAAATTACAAAACTATCCCTTCTGAAATGATGTTTTTTCTTATTTAATAAAGGGCCTGCACATACAGTCTCCAAGTAGAGACTACAAATAGAATTTCTCATAAATATATGCGCACCTATATATATAGAAGTGTTTAAGGAAGACATTGATGTGGATGCTGAGTAAGTAGGTCAAGGTGGAGCATTATATCGAGTCCCTGCTGTGCACTTGCTCTAATGCACTGTCTAATACATTACGTGGGAAAGGAATGAGGGAGGAAATAAAGCAGGTCCTTGACCGTGCTTTTGTCTGCAATAAAGATGGCACAACCAATTGGCGTTCAGAAACTTTTCAAGCTTGTCTATCTGGTTTGGAATTGGATGCATCGGCCTGCATGCACGGCTCTAATGTAAAGTAGATGATCAGTTTGTGGGTTTAAATATATATAAGAGCTCATACATGCAGATTTATCCATGATCCACAATTCCTTCCAGGCCAAGAGTACTCGACATGTCATAAATATATATATATATATATATATATATATTTATATATATCGTTTATAATTTCATTATGATCCACCGTTATCAGTAACAGTAAGACGACCAGCAGCTTTAAGCTTTATTGTAGCGAAGCTGCATAAATATGCAGCTTATACGTGGATATAACACATGATGAGCTTGCCATGCAAAGCAATCATATAATTAATCTATATATATAACTCATGTACGTATATAGATATACACACACACACACACTCCACTTCCTCATGTGTAAGAGAATTTAACTATACAGAGTACTATGAATTATGGATGGGGCCAACTCTCCGGAGGGTGCTCCACGAGTACTTTAATTATAAACAAATGATCAGCACGAGCGCCAGTTCTATGTATTGCGAATGCGAGCTCACATTGCACCTTCTAGGATATTAATTCATTTCTAAGGAGAAATTAAAAGCACGTTTTGAATCGATAAAAAGGAGTAAAGAGAAGTGAAAAGCAAGTTTTAAAATAGTCAATTAGGGGCTGCGGGTGACCTTCCGAGAGAGAGAGAGAGAGATGAATTTGAAGGAAATTATATAGCTAGGTTATCTATTTAGCTTTAATGATTTACCGATTAAACAACAAACTTCTCTCATTTATCCTCTTCCATAATCATAAAGTCATTATAATATGATATCACGATCCTATATTTAACCATTTGTATTATTTGTGGGCATATTCTAATCAATATCATGTAACTAAACAATGAGACGGAAAGCACCATCCATTAGTAGACATTCAGGTTAGCTTTGAATGGTAAGTTGAGATGAAATGAAATGAAATAATTTGATAATTTGTGAAAATTATAATGATGAGATATGAGATGAGATGAGGTAGATTGAAATTAAATCTCAATCCAAATTGAGCCTCAAACAAAAGACATAGATCATAACCATTAAATCTTTCTAATCATCATTCCATGATTTCCTGTCCGTCCACTTAATTATGTTTCAAGCAATACTGATATACAATTATAAAGAGATTTTATAAAAATAAATTTATAAATTAATACACTTTATATAATTTATTAAATTTATTTTAAAATAAAATAATTTTACAATTTGACGTAGTACTATAACGTAATACCAAGCCACGCCACCTTCGTAGTTTTTTCCAGCTCTCTAATGACCTAGAGTCCTCCAATTAAAACTTCCTGATGATATATGTTACATATTTTTCTCTTCTACTTTTTTATCCTTTCACTTTATAGATTCTAATTGCTTTTGTTTGAATAATTTCCTCTTTCAATTTTTACCCCCGCCAGATTGTCCAGTTCATAGCTAGTGACGTGAAACTTTAATTTCAGTAGGGACTCATGAAGCAAAAGATTCTATTGTTTGGGGTATGCAGCTTCAGTACTACTCTTCACTATTGACACGTATATCATATGAAGTCATCGATCGATTAACTAATTACGTGGCGTGCAGCTATTTGGTCACTTTCCATGAAGGTGGTTGTTCTTTCGCATTTGTGGTGCTTGTACATGCATGAAAGCGGGACCCGCGGTTTGTCCTTTTTTAATGGTTTCCATTGTGAAAGTTGCTCTGGAGTTTCTTACTTTTTCTTTCTTTTGTTTTTTTTTTTTGCCCTTTATTTCAATGGCATAATTTTGTTAGTCAGTATAGTGTCCCTACACTCATAAAGATAAAAGAAATTTATCAATAATAGTGAATGTTTTATAGATTGAAAAAATGGAGAGAGAAAATTAAATAAAAATATTATAAAGTTAAAATAGGATTAGAATATAATTTTTTAATATTATTTTTGTTTTTAAATTATAAAAAAGTTGAATTATTTTTTATATTTTATTTGAAAGTATGAGAAAGTTGTAATAATTAAATAATGATTATATGAAAAAAAGTTAAAGATTTGAAATTAAAAAATATTTATGTTTATGATGTTTAAATATTGAGAAGAGATAAGATAATATTAGACTATCTTACAATCCCAACGGGAACTAATGCCTGGGTTCCCAAACCTTTCCATGATGATTGATTTGGGCCGGAATGGGCTTCCTACTTGAACCCACACGCAATCTATGACCCTATTTTTCTTTTCTTAAATTATAAGTGTGGAAACGACCTGCTATTTTTATTTGAACTTTTTAATGAAATAATATTTTATTTTAGAAAAAAGAGAAAAAAAAATTGCAAAAAAATTATTTTTAAATTAAAAAATAGTTTATATTTGAGTATTTTTAAAATATATATATAAATTTTTTTGATAATTTTATGTTTCATCTATGTGTCCAAACGTTTCTTAATAGCACGTTATATGAGTTGTATTATTATTTCCTTGTGGCCGTAAGCCCAATATATATCCTCCGAAACAATTAGCACTATTTCTCAGTCGAAGGCATGCATGGTTGACTGCAATACTAAAATAATTATCTGATCATGTCATCTACACTACTTAACCTTCTCCAACTTGATAAATGTTTTTATCTTTTTGGTAAACAATATTATCTTTTCTTTTCGATTGTAAATTCTAATTAGGTTATTCTCATGTATAATCTCTGTGTACTTAGACTTTGCTTATTTCTATGCATACAATTTCTTAATTACCTATAAAAAAAATTATTTGTGTTTTTTTAGAAGTCAAGATTGAAACTTTGGAGTGATTCTTTATGTGGTGGAAATCGAAGGGGTCCGGGGGACCTTTTAGGCTTGAGTAGTACTATATGTACTTATAATTTTACTTACAATACTCATTTTGTTAGTTTTCTTTTGAAATTTTAAAATTTCATGATTTTCAGTATATCAATAATTAATATGTGGAGAATTAATTTTTTTGTAAGTTTTTCTTAAATACATTTAGTATTTTCCTAATTTTTAACCCCTAAATGCTAACAATATTTCTAATTAATGAATTTATGTTCTTTTGTCGGAAGGGGCCATTCGATACAAAATAAAGAAAATAAAAAAGGAAGACAACAAAAAGAAACTACTTTAATGGTTGATAATGGCCATTATTATCCTAAAAACATGGATGTTTTTTTTACATTAAATGTCTTTTGTAACACCCTGCCTAATTAACTATTAGGATTAACCTTAAAATATCATTAGAATAAGTTTATGATTTTGGACTTTAAATATTTTTTTTATTATTACTATTATTATTATATTATTTTTTATTGCTTATTTTACTTATTTACTTCAATGTTGATAGTTATATTTTTTTAGACCATGACACTTAGTGTCATTAATTATTAACCTTGAAAGATTAGAGAAACAAGCAATTAGTATTTCTATTAAGGCCTTTAGAACCTTAGGACATTAATGGGCCAAACCTTACAACCCTTTAACCAAGCCTCATAGGAGTACAAGACTTGATAGGATAGCCTTAGCCCAAGTATGAGGAAGGCATAAGGCCTTTTGGGCCAAACATGGTATAAGTTTGACTCATGGCCCAATTAGGTCAAGATAAGTCTTTCAAGCCCCATCTTTGTGGGTCTTGAGGTCTCTTATAATCTTTCAAAATCTGAAAACAAGACCCCCATTCACTCAAACCCCAAAGCCCATGAACCATTAACCCACACTCATAACCATTTTAAGCCCACAAGACCCAAAGCCTTGTTTTGTTCTATTTCACTCTTCAATTTAAAAGCTCAATACATCATACCATGTAGGGGTGTAACCGGTCCGGTCCGGTCCGGTCCGGTTTTTTATAAAATCTAGGATCGAACCGGTATGTACTGGTTTTGTATTTTTCAAAACCGATTACGCACCAGTTACCCTCCTAAACCGGTACTTCCGATTTTACCGGTTTCTGGTCCGGTTTTCGGATTTTTTTAAAATGTAAGTTTCACAATTTGTCATTAAAAATTTGTTTATAAAAAAAAAATTTTTTGATTTTACAAAAACTGTTTTATACTTTTATTAATATATTAGACTATATAATAGTATTAATATTAGACTATTGGTATAGTTATAAGTTATATATTAGTATTAGTTTTAAACTTTTAGTGATTTAGTATTACATTTTATGTAATAATTTATAAATTATAATAAGAAATTATTTCATATATGAATATATATATTATGTATAAAATTTCATATAAAAATTTATAATTACACATTATATATAAAACTTATATATATTAATATTTAATATATAAAAAAATATATTGTATAAAACTTATATATAAAAATATTATTTTTTATTTTTTTTTTAATCAACGGGTCCGGTCCGGTTTGGTCCCGGCCAAAAAATCCCGGAACCGGAACCGGCTGGTTTTTACATTTTAGAAACCGGTTCCGGACCGAACCGGTTCAAAACCGGTAAAACCCGGTTTGAGTTTACACCCATAATACCATGAACTTCCTCAAATCCATGTGATACCCTAAGTACCTAAATTAAGTTTTGAAATTGGGTTAAGATCATTAATCAACTTATCTATGATTAGTGATCTTTAAACCATGTTTAGAGTTTAAATTTTTTCTTATTCTTTTTAACCTTTTTTATCTGAAATTTTCTTGTTTCATTATTTAATTACATCATTCTTCGATCATATTAGGACCCTAGATAAACCTCCACGCATGTCATTAGAAGAAATGACATATCAAACCCCAAACTACACCAATCAACACACATGAGTGCCCTTTGTATGCAATGGATTGTTTTGTCCTTAAATCCAATCCTATTGTGCATTTTTCTTAAAGGCAATATGGTCTTTAATACCTCATATGATCCCTTAAACTTAGACCTAGCCTTGGACGAAATTTGGATTCGAAAACCAAACTAAAACCCCAAACCGATTTTACTCAAAAGACTAGTTGGATGACAACCGAATTGGTTGGGTTTCAACCATCCATTTGCCCATGGCTGAGCCACCACCCTATGCCACCTCCAGCACCACTCAATCCTCAAGAGGCCCTAATGGTCATCATGAGCTTTGAACAGTTTTTGAACCCAAAGAAGGCACCCAAAACCGAATGGCTTTGTGCACCACTCCACTTGGTAGCCACCCTCCCTTGCATCATTTTCTTTGAGCTGCACGTCCATGATCACTTCACAGCCCACTCTCCACCTTCTACCACTTGAAAAAGCCTTCAAGAAGTGACCTTCCACATGCAAAAATCAGCCTTGAAGAATAGTCAAGAAGATGAGTCAAGGCTATGATCAAATATGCCAAAAAAAAAAACCACTTTGAACCTGTCAGCCTCATAGTTGGTTTTGGTTGGTTTTCTTCTATTTCTTCTACACCACGATTTTACCAACACCCTTAGGTTCATTGTAGCACCTGAAGTGATGAAATCATGGTGGTTTTAGGGGACTATTCACTTTGCACAAGTGACATAAGGTGATGAAGTGCAAACTGAAAAATCATCCCCTTACACCACTGCCCAATTCCTCCAATCACCATAGACTTAGGCCAACGTCTCCACCCCCTTGGCCACCTATAGGCCCCTCCACCCCGTCATTTCCTTCACACCTCATCTCCAGCTTTCCCTTGAGCATTGAGAGCCATCTTCCCCTTAGTTTTGAGAGAAACTGAAAGGTGTGTTTACTTGAGTGTTCTTGGATTTCTTGTGCTAGGAGCTTGAGTGTGCTACGAAATTTGTAAGTATTCTTTCCCTAGATCTTAGTCTACATGTCAAGTTGTGATTTTAAATGTTGAAGTGATTTTTGAATGAATTTAGAAAAGGTTATCATGCTTGATTCAAACCCAAGTTATTAAGAATGGTTTAAGTGTTTAAATCGTTTTACTTAGAAATTTTAGCTATGACATGTCTTAGCATATTTTGATATGATTTATTAGTGTCTTAGAATGATCATGGAACGTTTTATTTTTTTAAATTCTATCTTATTTTGATCATCAAAACATGCATGGGTTTTAAGTAAGTATGTGATTAAGGCATGAAGTTTGATTTGTTCTACCTAGACTTGATAATTAAGCATTTAGAAACCTTCTGATTGGGATAAGAATGAAAATGCATATTTTGGGTAGGTTTTGAAAGCAGGTCTTTGTGATTTATACTAGGAATATTAAGCATGATTAATGAAAGATTAATGAAAATTAAGGTTTTTAGCCATGATTAAGTGTTGGAATGAATATGTTCACTAAAGAATTTACCTTTATCATATCATTAAGGGCTATAGTGTTTTTTTTGTGACTAAATAAAATTTCATAAACATGCATTCGTAGAGATCAATATATGAAAACACACAAAGGTATCAATTAGAGTACATGCCATGAGTTAGGATTGTTTGAACTAGTTTCACTTTTAATTTTACAATTCTAAGTGTATCGATGGGTTTAGAATATAAAAAATATGAGGTTCATGAAGTTTGGTTAAATTTGATATTTGTTTGCAAATAGTGAAAATTTCTTGCCTTAGTGGCAATTTTTGAAAGTTTAGGAGTATTTTTGTAAATACTCATTTTTGAAGCCTTTGACTATGAACATCTTCCTTAGAGGTTCAAATCTTAACTTAGTATGAATCTGATTTCAAATGCTACGACTTTTCAAACTCAATAAGTTAGTAAGTTAGCCTCTAACTTACACATTGATAAGTTATTTATGATTTATTGATAAATATCACATTTATGTTTTAAATGTCATTTTGAGCATAAAATATCATGTTATATAATACATCGAGTGCATACTTACATGACATGTGATATTTTTCACAATTTTAGCATATTGCATCTATAAATATCATTTTTTCATGAAAGCTTGCTACATATGCACATGTCATGAAATACATTTTTCAACATAGTATGAAAAATAATTTTTGTCACGACCCCAAAGGCTAAGATGAGAAATTATCCTAGTGGAACTCCTCTATCCATTCTGGAGTGTTTAAGAATGAAGTGGTAACCCCTGAGTTGACGAAGAACAGTCAACGGGTTTCGAATGTGTTCTTTTTAAAGAACACCGGAGCGAAATCAAATGTTATGACACCTAAGGCTGGTGGGTGTACATGTTATGCTGTTATGTTATATTACCAATGCATTGAGAACAAGTCTGCTGAAAACTTAGTTTCAAGGTGAGTTATACTACGATCACCGGCAGGTACTCACAGTGCATATGGGGGATTGTGATGATACCACACATTAGGATGTTACGATTAAATATAAATTACTAATAATGATGAAATGTTATGATGTTTTGTACGGTTGAAGTAAAAATGCACTTTGAACGAAAATATATGTCTCAAATTTTTTGAAAATGTTAAGGAATCTGGATGGGAGACACACTAACTTTTTCACATTTTATGCATTTTATGCATTTCATATTTATCATTCTTCATACATAATTTATATTTGTGCACATGGGTTGTTTAACTTATTAAGATTTCAAGTAAATCTCACACCTTGTGAACCCACTATCATTGGAATGATAGAAGTTGTATGAGGACCCGAGAATGACAGATTGGATAGAGCGTTGGATCCAACTGATTGAGAAGGAACCAGACATCGAGAAAATACTAGACCTTATCCTTATGTTTATAGCACTAGTCCTTCATGCTCTAGAACGCAGGAAGTGATTGATTTAGTTTTGCAGACTTTTATGTTTAGCTTATGCTACTATTTGATTTGAATTTATGATAGTCATTAATTTATTGAGATGTTTTTAGTTATTCTGACATAAGTTTTATTTTCACCCTTAATCCACTCCGAATATTGCATTATGCTAGTTGCACTTATAGAATGCATTGCATATTAACTGTCATGTACGGGGGTATATAACATTGTGTTACATGTCCTGACGTTCTAAATCTCCATTTAATCCCACGCAGAGGTTGAGGGCGTCACATCCTTCCTAAATCTTTACAACTTTATAAGAAGGCAATGGAGGAGGTACAAGCTTTTAGGAATGCTCAAGTCTCTCAGAAAACCTCATACTAGCTTCCTTTCAAATGGTTCGATTGTGGGAGAAACCTCCAATAGGTTTTTATAAATTGAATTGGGATGCTGTAGTTGATAAACCTAGGGGCGATACCCGCCCCCTACGGGGCGGGGCCACCCCTTCCCTGCCCCCCGCCCCCGCATATGCGGGGGTGAGATTTTTTTCCCGGACCCTGCCCCCGCATGGGCGGGGGCGGGGTCCCCCGTCCGCTGCCCGGGGTGCGGGGGTGGACCCCCACCCGTCCGCACCCCCCGCACATGGTCGGCCCAGTACTTTTTTCTGGGCCCTAAATGGCCCAGAATCAGTTTTTTGGCCCCTTTGGGCCCAGAATTCTTTTTGGGCCCATTATTTAGATTAAAAAAAATATAAATTTAAAAACAGAAAAGAAATAATTTTTTTTTATAAGTAGATATTAAGTTTTAACTATTAAATAATTAATTAATATTCATCACTAAGGCAGTAAGACACTATGCTAAAATAAATAGTTTACAATTATACAAATTAAGAGAACTAATAAATTATTACACTATTACAAACTCTTCTAAAAAAAATAAATATTACAAATTGTATAATTAACTATTGTAGCAACATTACAATAATTGTAAATTAAGAAAATTAATTTTGGGGTGGAGCCGTAGTTGTGAGTTCACTAAGTTGTGTCGAATGTCGATTGCTGTGAAACTGAAAATCAATAAGTTAAAAATAAAAGTTAATAAGTCAAAAACCCTAAAATATTAGGGAAATGCTATGCATCAGCCCCACACCAGCACACACTTCACATCACTTTTTTTTTTCAAAATATTAATAAGTTAAAAATATTAATAAGTTAAAAATAAAACAAATTAGAATTAAAAAGTTATAAAAATGAAACAAAGTTTTAAATACAAAAAACAATTAGGGAAGAAATTATGTAAACCATGGCAATGGTGAGTCCAATACAAAAATCATGCTGCATCGGAGGTAGCCGTAGACGCCGTCTCATGTATCACTATAAGTATTAAATTTGAAATGAAATTAATGAATACCAATTAAATGAAAATAAATAAATAAAAATAAATAAATAAAAATAAGAAATTAGAATAAATACCAGATCCAGACTGATAATCACCCTCCTCCTCGACGTCGGCCTCCTCATACTCAAGAACATCCGGAACATGAATTGGAGTTCCCTTGATCCAATTCTGCATGCAAATCAAAGCCTCCACAGTGGCAGGAGCTAATGAACTCCGAAATAAATCTAATACACGTCCTCTGGTGCTAAAGGCCGACTCTGAGGCTACTGTGCTAACAGGGATGGCCAAAAATGTGCGGGCTATCTCTCCAAGGATGGGATACTTCACAGCATTCACCTTCCACCAACTTAATATATCGAAATCTCGTGAAAATGGTAGAATCTCTGCTGCTAAGTATCTGTCTATCTCTGACTGAGCCTCTACAGAAGTCCGGAGGAAGGGGGTCTGCTCATACCTCTCACCCCACTCCAATCTACGCCTTTTCCCACTCTCGACTTCAGGAAACTGTGAGCCTGAGGCTGAGGGGGTAGATGTATGTGCCGCAATATTACCACCCCGCATGGTGGAAAACTCATCAAATAATCTAGTTAGGGTTTCCCGAACCCTTGTTGCAATAAGCTCCGCTCATACTTGCCCGTATGCAAGGCCCAATCCAAATATCATGCCATCCAACTTATACCTCAGGTCAAAGACGACAGCTACATATAACAAAATATTAGCCCTAGTTAAATCTCCCCAATACTTGTCGTACTTTGACCTCATAATCAATGTCATCTCCCGCAGCCTAATGTGACCACCCGCGACCATGTCATCTAATTATTCTTTCACCCTACATATTTGCTGGCATACAACATTGGATGTAGGGTACAAAGTTCCAGATAGCCTCGTGGTGACATCGTAAAAAAGCCTCAAAAACTCTACAAAAATAGTTACAATTTCCCAATCATCAGCTACGGGTTTCCCCAATCCCCCGTGATCATCAAAATATTTTACATATTGGATGTTTTCATCACCCAATAATGCAAATGCCAGCCTATATTCTTGGGCCGCCTCCAACATCAGAAATGTTGAATTCCATCGTGTAGGCACATCAGTACAAAGGCCCTTCTTAGATGTTGGACTCGCAGATCTCGCAGCAACCTTGAATTTCTCCAACCTTGAAGGAGAAGATCTCACCCATCTCACAGCAGTCCTAACTTGAGCAATCGAGTCATAAAGATATCTCAAACTATCACTGACAATCAAATTCAGAATATGTGCTGCACATCTCACATGCAGACACTCACCACCCATAAGTGTCTTATTTGCCTCTCTAAGATAAGTTTTCAAATGTCCTAATGCAACATCGTTAGACGAGGCATTATCGACTGTGACTGTAACAACTCGGCTCAAACCCCACTCTTTTATTGAAGCCTCCAAGGCCTTCCCAACTGTCTCACCCTTATGATCGGTGATTTTACAAAATTTTATAATTTTCTTGTGTAATGTCCAATGGCAATCAATAAAATGCACAGTCAAAGACATATAATTAAAATTTTGGATCGATATCCAAGTGTCAGTGGTGAGACAAACAAATTGATCCGCCAATTGACCCCTCAACTTCTCATTTTCAATGTAAAAATGATTTTTTACATCCTTTGCCACCGTGTGGCGAGAGGGAATATTAAACCTTAGTTCAAAGTAGTGAGAATACGATTGGAACCATTTCCCGTCTACAATTTGAAAAGGTAGCTCGTCTATTATGACCATACGAGCTAGATGTCTTCTACACTCATCCGGATCATACTTAGTATACCCCCTCAAACTTGCACTCCCACTAGTCCCATCCGCCATTTTTTGAAGTCCAACTTCTAGCCTAAATTGGCTTTTATCTTGTAATGATCTTAATATTGGACTTTTTTTGCATTGCTCTTCTAAGTGGACCTTTAATTGTGAGGTGCCATGTTTCCTATAGTGGCATCCATAAATTTTGCCACAATGGTTGCACTTGGCTTGGGGGTTACTTGAGTCACCACCCTCTAGTTTGGTAAAATGACTCTAAACTATTGAAGCAGGTTTTTTGCTGGGCTTGGGGGCGGGGCAAGGTGCCGTAGGGCTAGGGGTAGGGGTATGAGTAGGAGGGGTAGGTGTAGGTGTAGGGGTAGGGGTAGGGGTGCCCTCGGCCTGAAAAGGAGAGCTCGCACTCGAATCCGCTGGCATATCCATGAACTAAAGCAAACAAGAAATCTGAAATAATAGAAAACATAACAACTATATAATGAACATAAAAGAAAAGTAGAATAAAAAAAAGTATCACACTATCATTTGGTTATAAATGTAATAAAGTATATTAACAACAAATACACTATATGTTGTTAATAAAGTATATTAACAAATACACTACATGAGGAAAGAAAATATGAATGTTTCCTTTATTTAAGTAAGGTAGAAAAGTCCACATCCAACAAATTAAAAAATATTAACAAAGAAATGACATCTTTTTATTTATTATTTTTTTTTTAAAAAATCTTTATCTCTTAATATAACATCAAATAATTTTTAAAATGTAGTATTATGTATGGGTTGAAAAATGATATTTAGAGTAGATAAGTCTTGTGTATTTTTTTTTAAAGAAAAAACTTGATTAGTAAATGTGAAACTTACAAGAATAATATTTTTTTTTAATGATGAATCTTATTTTTTTTTTAAAGAAAATTCTTAGTATACTTGTATAAATTATATCTAGCATTACTAGTCTAGAATAGGGTATTAGAGGATAATATATACACACACAAAGTTAATTTCCAGATTTTAATGGCATGCAATTTCTTGTTTATACATTGAGCCCTAAATTAATTTAGGGGTTCCAATATTTGAAAACCCTAAATTAATTTAGGGTTTAGAAATACCTTAAATTAATTTAGGGCTCAAATCCGAAACCCTAAATTAATTTAGGGGTTCCAATCTTTGAATCCCCTAAATTAATTTAAGGTATTTCGAAACCCTAAATTAATTTAGGGGTTTCAATCTTTGAAACCCCTAAATTAATTTAGGGTTTCGGATTTGAGCCCTAAATTAATTTAGGGGTTTCAATCTTTGATACCCTAAATTAATTTAGGGGTTTCAAAGATTGAAACTCTTAAATTAATTTAGAGTTTCGGATTTGAGTCCTAAATTAATTTAGGGGTTCCAATCCGAATTAATTAAACAATCAAATCCAATCAAATCTGAAATAATTACAGAAATGAGAAAACAAACACAATTCACATGCATTTCACGGACTCATTCAAATTTCAAACCAAAACACATGCACAATCTAAGCTCCACAGCACACAATTCACAAAAATCTCATCCTCCATCTCCGATAAACCCCTTCCTTCCTCCAATCTCCATTAAAAATATAAATTACAAAAAAATAAAATAGGATAGGGTTTGAGTTTCTTACCTTCGAGTTCGGGATTTGGATCTTCGGTGAGATGCAGAGAAAGGGACCGGATGCGCACGGCGACGTTGAAGGAGACGCTGGTAGCTGGGTGCGGCGCCGGAAACTCAGAGAGAGGGAGAGATGAGCGGAGCTGGGTCACTGTGAGGCAGCAGAGACAGAGAAGTGAGAGTCTGAGAGTGAGCGAGGGAGGGAATCGGGGGGGGGGGGGATTTCATTTCTAATTAACCCAGGCATGAAACGACGTCGTTTCATGCCTGGGTTTAAAAAAAAAAAACCTACGCATGAAACGACGTCGTTTCATGCGTACTTTATATATATATATATATATATGAACAGTAATTGGCGGGGCGGGGTGGGTGTCACCCCCATCCCGCACCCACCCCCGGACAGAGCGCCAGATTGACCCCGCCCCCGCATCTGGCGGACGGGGTGGTCCGCCCCGCCGCACGGGTGCGGGGCGGAAACTGGTCGGGGCAGCGGGGGCGGGGCCCCGCTGCCCACCCCTAGATAAACCACAGAGCAAAATTGGCATCAGGTTATAGTCAGGGATTTTGAAAGATGGGTAATAGGCACATTCTGAAATATGGGTAAATGTGTCGATTCAGAAAGATGAAGGGCCCAAAAGTAGCACTTCAAGTGGTCAATGCACTGAATAAGAGAACTAGGGACTGGAGCCAATCTGAGTTTCTGCTAAGGGACATCAGAGTCTTGTTGAAATGTTTCTCAAATTGGCCAGGTCAACATGTTGGATGTGAAGGAAACTATGCTACTCATAATCTTGCTAAAGATGTTATTAATGATATTGTGTTACATTCGATGTCATGGATGTTGAGGATCAGATTCCAGAGTGTATTCATGATATTGTGTTATGTGAGATGATGTAATTTGATTTATGAATAATAAATGTTTTCCTTTCCTTTCAAAAAGAAAATAAGCAAATTAGATTCGTAAAAGGAAGGTTCATTATACCTAGATTGATCTGATTTTTAGATTGGGTCAGGCATCAGGAATAAGCAAACTCATTATATATATTAAAGTGAAAGTTGAAAGTTATAGCCATATTTACTGTTTTGATCTCTTAAATTGAGTCATACGAAGCACCTTCAAGGCTTCAAGCCTATCATTCCTAACAAACACCAGCCATATAATAGTGTAATATCATATTGACATGAGTACTGTTATTGTTTTGATCTATACGCCCGCTAGCTCAACATTTGTCTTAATTTGCTCTAAAAGGATATATGGGAGAGGGAGATCCCAACAAACATCTCAAAAAATAGTTTAGCAAAATTGAAAAATGACTCCAATTAGATAAGGTCGATCCCATGCATGCTCCTTGGTATAAATTGTCTAAAAGGTCGATCCCATGCACCTCATGACATGTGAGGTGCATTATGTAAAATCTTTGTCGAAATTACTTATGTTGAATGCCCTGCATCATATGTTGTCTGTGGAAGATCAAGACTATAGCCCTGACCCCTTATTCCTAAGGTGTCGAGCTTAGTATCATGTTGGCTATCACATGACTTCAATTTTGATTGGCTTTGGTGAATTATGTTGATATATTTTAGGGGTGTCAATATTTGATATGACCTGTAAATCCAATATAAACAAGATACGAAATTAACAAATTTGAGTTTGATATAAATGAGCTCGGATCAAAACAAGTTGACTTGTTAAGACACGATTAATAAACAGGTCAATTCGCAATAACTAATTTAATTTTTATTTCAAAATTAAAATTTTATTATCTACCCTCAGTAGTGTATGAGTTTACGCCCATCCCTGGTCAGGTACAATTTCCTTTCAATTTCTCCCTTGTAGCCATTATCCAAATTCGCGCAAGTGTGTCCACCCCAAAAAAAATAATAATTAAAAAAAAAAAATGACTAGACGAGGAATCCATTCTCGTGAACAAATACAACCCATACACACACCTAGGAGCAACCTTTCTTGCATATCCATACAAGACCCGAGTAGGCGGGTCAAGGTCCTACGAGGTACCCACTACTCGGAGTACCCTCCCAAAATGACAAAGATGTATCTGTCAGGTTCGGTTCTTATTAGCTGGTAGTTGTAATATTGTTATTTCTTAATATATTTATGTTTTATTATTAGGATTGTAATTCTAGACCTATACTGATATTTGTTATTGTTGGGTTTGTAATAAAATATTAATATTTATTATCTTTTATGTGAAATTATGTTAATTGAATTATGCGAGTTAGTTCAACCTATTTATATAAAACATGTTGAAATGAATCGTGTTGTGTTATACATTTCTAATTAATTATTAAACGGGTCAAAATGGGCGACACGATGCGACCCGTTATTTAAATAGATCATATTAAGATTTGAAAGTCTGATCCATTAACCTTAATAGATCGTGTTCGGATTAACTCATATAATCAAATATTCATTGTTTACAAGACACTACGAATTGCCAGGCCTAATATTTCCTTTCCTGCCCACAGTCTTCTACTTCGAAAAGAATCACAGTCTCATTTGCCTTAAGTACTATCAGATCAGTTATTCCTCTTGTTTACGTTTTGAGTAATGCTACAAGAAAAAATCTAATTGTAAGCGATTCTGTATACTAATACGCGCACACATTCAATATGATTGGTCGGTTAGAAAGTAGATTTTATTGAAAACAATATTAATTTGAATTTAAAATATGAAAGCAACAACATAAGTAAGCAAATTGGTACGCAAACTTACTTGTACGTACATAGCAAAATTCATGCTACAAACATACCAATTACTGTTGGTAATTGGTAATCGGTATTCATTCTTTTCCGATCCCCCATCTGCGTGTACGTAGTAAACACCATAGCAGATCAAAATTTGTCTTTCATCAAGCTGCATACCCAATGTTTTTACTTCAAAACGACTACGAAATTAAATAGATATATGTGACCATTATAATTATTAATTAACCAAGACTTATTTCACAGAAAATAAAATTCAGGAATAAGCATCGATGGGGAAAAACGGCAAAAAACATGGCTTTTTTAAATAGTGAAGAAATGCAATGCATGGCTGCAACTTTCCCCAGAAGATTCAAAGCTTGGAGGTGGAAAGCTGTATTAGATCCTTCCTGAGAATCTTGCCGGAGGGATTCTTCGGTATAGAAGCTATAAACGCCACTCTCCTGATTCTCTTGTACGGAGCCACCTGCACGTACGTTTATAAGTACTCCAGGTGATCAATACAGTGCTAAACCAAAATATATATTTCTATTGCTTACAGACTTGATAATACAACTCATACATACATCCATATATATATAGGAAAAAAATTTTTGCAAGTGATTTCGTGCAACAAATCGTGTACGAATATTAAATATAAGGCATTCATTTAATGAAATAATGTGAATTGAAGACGAAAATAAATTTTATGAGACAAAAGATCTTATTCTATATATATATATATATATATAGACACGCGCGCACACGCACACTAATTTGTTCATCGTCAGCTTACCTGTCCCGCTACAAAGTCCATGATTGCACTCTCAGATAGATTACTCCCAGCTTTTCTTACCACATATGCCATGGGGCACTGTCCAGCCTCCTTATCAGGAACCCTAAAACACAAGATCAATGATCAAACTGAGGTTTTCTTTTCTTTTTCTCCATTTGTTTTTTTTTGTAAAAGCAAGTGTTTAACCTCTTTAATTAATGCAATAGAGAAGAAGACTTACGGTATAACAGCGGCATCAGAGATCTGTGGATGAGTTAGTAGCAAGGCCTCTAGTTCTGCTGGGGGGACCTAAAAAGTAAAGAAAGAAATCGGCATATATTTCAAGATAGATACATTTTTTCTCAGAATATAATCAGAAATATCTATCGAAATATAACATCCACGTTGTTGATTGCATCCATACATGCAGTACTTAAGAATTGCATGCATCTGATAACCCAAAACTAAAGCACACGAGTTCCAGAAAGAAGGCAAAGCTTCATTAATTTATAAAGAACCCAATGTTCAATGTCTCACCTGATAACCCTTGTATTTAATTAGCTCCTTCAACCTATCAACCACAAAGATGAACCCGTCATCATCAATATAACATAGATCTCCAGTTTTCAGCCATCCCTCTGAATCAAGAGTTGATTCTGTAGCTTCTGCATTACCAAAATAACCTGCAACAGCATTCCCGGTATGTAGAATCATTAAAAAGAGCCAAAAACATTTTCCACCATGTTGGAGATAATATCAAATCAAGAATTTTTATCATGATTTGATTTGGTGATTTGATTTTACTAATTATCAAAAGAGTTCTTCTACTTGTAAGTTGTAAAGCACACCCTCTATGTCGTTGACATGTCAATATATATGAATTTTAAATTTTTGCAAAACAAGTCTTGTCATGAAATATGTGTTTTATACGTTGACTTACAAATAGAATTTTTCATTATCAATTCAAGATATTTATTTTCATTATGATGCAGATATTTACCTTATTTGATCTATATGTAATTTTCTTATAAATAAAAACTAATAATTTATATTCAATGACAATTGAAAATACCAAAAATAAAGTCCTCATATTCTCTCTCACCTCCCTTCTCCATCTTCTTTTCTATGATATTATAATTTCTATTACCATGCAAATATAATAATATATTCCAAGAAACATTCTGTTACATGGCGAACGCTTGTAACAATATGGTCATATCATTATTGCATAATATATTCCGACTCTTTTGAAAGAGTAATGCTAGGCATGTTAGGTAAAATATTATATTTTTTTAATATTTTAAAATATTTTTTTAAAAAATATCAATACACTAATAGTTACTTCTTTAATCAATAAGTAAAAAAATAAAAAATTAAATTAAATATATGAATTGTCAAAATAAGAGTGCAAAGTAGCATTATTTTTTGAAAACTGCTTCACACCGGTCGAGCTGGTTTTTCCACAAAAACAACCCTCCATTCATCTCAAGCCACGTAGGAAAAAACACTCTAAGAAAAATACACCCCACCACAAACAATCAATTTGTATGTGCTAGCCTTCTCTTCCTCATTTGCACCGTCATCTGTCTTCTCTTCCTCGCTGCTCTCTCTGCCCTTAGTTTGACGCCGACGCCGATGCAAGCATCTCAGTCTGACGTCAATACTGACTCAACCATCTCAGTCTGACGCCAACAAAAACGTAGCTCAGAAACTGTGATATCCCATATAATAAGGATAAGGGTAGGTAGTGAATGTGTTCTCAAATTGCTTGGGAAAGAAAAATTCTTGCTCTTTATAAGGTTCCAATGAGACTCCAATTGTATCATTGACTAGTCATTTTGGAGTATAGACTATGTGGTTTGGGCCTTCCATTGGAGCGTTACAGAAACACTCCCTCAAATCGCACCCTTCTCTTCCTCATGCCCCTCTCCTCCTCCTCATTTGCACCGCCCCTCTTTGCCCCTTTCTTCCTTGCTGCCTCTATTTGCACCGCCCCAATCTTAATCCCTCTCTGCCTCTCTCTTCTTCTTAGAACTTTTATCAAATACGTAAAATGCAAAAAAAAAGTATTTTTGTGGCTAACATCGTGTGATTTCTTTCTTATTCACCAGTTTACATTCCAAGCAAATATATTTACATTCCAAGCAAAAACAGAAAGGTTTCTAACGAAACATACCAATAGAAATGTCTACTTTTACATCGTAATCTCGAATTTAGGATTTTCTATAACAATGGTGAAAGGGCATACAAGAGAGGGAATTCAAAGCATTTCACTGCTTCGGATTGAGTTTCGAGGGGGTGCGAGGAGGCTGAGACGCGACGTAGGTTGAGCTTTGAAGGGTCGTGAGGGGGTTGAGACGCGACGAAAAGGGCATGGGTACGACGTCGACATTTCGAGAAATCGCGGGACTCAAATCAACTTGGAGAAATAGCGAAGAAGAGATTTGCAGGGGTTCTATGATTTTTGCAGCTTGGAGAAATCGCGAAGAGAGATGCACAATTCTGGTGTAGTGCTGGTCCAAGATAAGTGTGGTGGAAGTCTTAGGTGTTGGTATGAGATTGACGGGTTGTTATTTGACTAAAACCAGCTCGACCGGTCCTAAGGAATTTTCTTATATTTTTTGAAATTCTAAAAAGAGACTTGAGACGCAGACGAGAAGAAATCAAAGAATTTTTTAAAGATAAAAGATATTTGTAACTGTGAATTATGCAACTACCACGTCATATCTTTGAAAATAATGAATAAAATATATAACTCAATGAAAAAAATTAAATTTTTAATAATGAATTTTATTTTTTTTCAAAGTAATTATATAATGTTTATATATTTTATGACTGTATGTAAAATTACTCTTTTAACAAATCTAAGATAATTCTTGAAAGTTAAAAAAATAATAATAAGAAAAAAAAGAAAGATAATTGAGTAATCCTGAAGCTCCATGATTACTTATCGTAAAGTTTCTTGGAAATTTTATGACTATATGATATTAATGGGGACCTATGCTAGCGTCGATCGGATAATGTCAACCACAAAGTGAACGTACAAGAATCTCTGCCAAAACAAAAAATTACAAGAAGAATATTACAATCTGTACCTTTCATGATCGAGGGACCTCTGAGCCAAAGCTCGCCGGTCCGGTTCACCGGTAGAGCCTTACCAGTCTCCGGCTCCACAATTTTCGCATCCATGCCCGGAGACAGCAACCCTGCCGTACCGTACCGCCTGCTCTCCTCCAACGAGTCCGTCGACGCGCCGACCCCCGTCGATTCCGTTAAACCGTACCCCTGCAGAATCGTTACTGCCTGATACCTCTCCACGAACCCCTCGATCACCTCCTTGCTCAGCGGCGCACCACCCGACAAGACCGACTGCAGCGAGCTCAAATCGTACTTGGAGCGTATCTGATCAGCACCGTTCACGAGCGCCACCAGAATGGGCGGCACCAAGGGGAGGTAGGTGATTCGGTACTTCTGAATCGCCGAGAGGAGATCGTGCATCTCGTACTTGGAGAGGATCACCACCGTTGTTCCCGATGCGAGTAGGGCCAGCGCGAACACTGCTAGACCATAGATGTGAAACATTGGGACGGTGCAGATGAACCTGTGGTCTCCGTCGAGATTGAACCGACCGAGCACGATTTGAACCATCGCTATGAGGCTCTTGTGCGAACCCACCACGCCTTTACTCGCGCCGGTGGTGCCTGACGAGTAGAGCAGAGTCGCCGTGTCCTCCTGGTTCACTCTGGCCCTGACTCGGGTCCTTCTTGGCTGCTTCTTCAACATTTCCCCGTACGTGGAAATGATTAGAGCATTCTGCACAGCGGGGGTGGACTGCTCGTCCAGGAGAACAATTCGGAGATTTGACCCGGTGAGCTTGGGGACAAGTTGGCGAGTGGTGAAAGCGATGACCGGTTTGGAATCAGCGATCTGTTTGGCGATTTCTCGGGTGGTGTTGAGGGGGTTGGTGGTGGTTATAACGGCGCCGAGGGACATGACAGCGAGGCACACGACGGGGAAGAAGATAGAGTTAGGAGAGAGGAGGAGGACGACATGGCCTTTCTCGACGCCCAAGTCTGTGAGACAAGTGGATACGGAATCGACGGCAAGCCAGAGATCGGAGAAGGTGAGGTGACTGCCGGTGGAGGCGTCGACGAAGGCGATCTTGCCATGGTGAGCTCGGGAGGAGATGAAGGTGGTCACGTCAAGGAAAGGGTTCGGTGGGTGTGCGATGGGCTTACGTTTGCTGTAGAAGACGGAGTTGGAATCGCAGAAACCGGAATTCGGATCGATCACCAGGTTACTCTTCTGCGCCATTAGGGACACGTCGACGACGCCACTTCGCGCGTTCTCTAATAGACGGGCTGGTTTTCAGCTCTATTTTTTTTATACAGTCTGAAGGGCGAACTTTTGAGTCTTTGACCACGTTGTTCAAAGAGCCTGGTCTCGAGACGGTCAGCCGCCTTGTCATGAGGCTATTGTGGCCGTTGATTTGTTTCGTTGATTAGATATACTTTTGGGTCGAGTTTCCACGACTCTTTCACATGCACACTTAGGGTAGGTTTAGGACATAAGATAAAACATAAAATTTTTATTTTATTTTATTATTATATATTTTTTAAATTTTCATACAAAATATAATAAATAATTTAATTTTTTCAAATTTCAATACACCTTTTTTAAATTTTAAAACAATAATAATATTAAAACATAATATTTTAAACTTCAAAACAAAATACAAAATTCTCATCCCACTCTCCAAATCTACCCTTAGAATACAGAGAGTGGGGAGCTTTAGTGGAAGTCAAGAGTCTCGGATACTTAATTTAATATATTTCTTTAATAGTTTGTGCAAGAGTTTAAAAGAATTAGAGAGAATTATTTGTGTCTAAAGGGCGACTTTTATACTAGGTCGTTGGGCAAGGATAGTCCATACCTTATTTCGGAGAATTCATGTCACTTCAACTGTTTATTTAGTCATAATCTTTTAATACGGCGTAACTCTTGGGATAGCGCCATTAATGCTGTGTGGAGTCTGAGGAGCAACATCATTAATATAGCTTAGTTTCCTGATTTACTTTATCCCTCGAATGTTTATTGTTAAGCTTATTCATCATTGCTATTAGGAGATCAAGAATTTCTCGTATCTCTCGCCCACCTACTTGCGCAGATTCTCGAGGATTGGGTGTCATCGGAGGTGTCAAGGCAGCAAGTCTTATTAGCCCCTATCATCCGCTTTCCCACATGAGAATTGCTTCCGGGATGAGTTTTACTTTTGGGCCGAGTGCTCTGTAGAGGCTCATTGACTCAGGAAGATTGTTGGGCCAGATCGGGCTCTATCCCTCTCTCCTAGAGACTACTCTTGGACTCGCTATACGGACCAATAGAAGAGAAAATCTCATAACAATATGATAATAACTTGACTAGGATGTAAAAAAAAAAAATTATATTTATAAAATTCAACATTATATACTAATATGTGATTTATTATTTTTATTTAAATATATATATTAATATGTGGTGTGCGGATAATATAAATACCATTTATCTCACAAAAATAAATAAATAAAAACTAGACGTTAGATTAGTCGGTCGGTTTTGATTTGGCATCTTGTCAATGTGTAAGGTAAAGTAGTAGCACATGTTCCTTAAGGTAGCACGTTTAAATTGGACTGTTTTATTTTATTGTCTTTTAGAGGCGGCGTGTAACATATTCAAGATTTCATATATCCAATGAGAGGGATATTATGCACTTTTTTTTTTTTTTTTTGGTATGCAAAAAACTATTAAACGGCTGGTTTTTAACTTTTTCTTACAATTGATGTTTTGTAAACGCGAACTCTTATATTTTGACAAATCAAATTTGTTGCCGTCATGGTGAATTTTGTAGGCTAAGTGTGTACAAACTTTAATTGGAGGTTGATTCAATTGCCTCTATCTGCATCATTATATGCATTTCTCTGTTTAAATGCATATAAAAAGTCTAGTTTTTGTTCGGAAAAAAAAAAATTGGTAACATTTGTAGAATTAAAAAAAAAAATCAAAAAATAATTGAAACGTTGCTATATATGAAATTAGTTTTTCGGAAATTTAATATCATTCATCTCAATTTCTTTGTATGTTACAATAATCTTTAAAAATCAATTCCTTTTAAGGAGAGGTTTGGATTATGAGTTAAGATGAGATGAGTTGAGATGAAAGTTTAAAATTAAATAAAATATTATTAAAATATTATTTTTTAATATTATTATTATTTAAAATTTAAAAAAATTATAATAATTAAAAGAGTTGAAATGAGTTTAAGACCTTCTTGTATCCAAACCAAGCCATTTGGCATCGGAGGATAATGAATATTAAAGAATGATATATGAATTAATAAGATCTATTAATTAAGTTAAAAATTTTAAAAATTGATACATGAATAAGCTAAAATTGTAAGAGATAAAACCTAAGATCATCAATAAATGCATGTACATATTTATATTTATATCAGAATTTCTTTCTTGAGTTTATTATCTTTTGAGGATGCAATTTGGGTAAGCTAATTAGCGAGTTCTTACCTAAGTTTTCTTTGCACTCTATTCTTTCTTTACAAAACCCAAAAGCACCATCTCCGGTTGCTTCCCCTGCTCTAGATCTCCCCTTCCCCTCTCCATATTTATAGTGTTTTCTCTTTGATTTTTAACTTTTTTTTACACTTTATTTCTCTATAATTCAAAAAAACACTTTGAATCACTGTTTTCTGGTTACCAAATTCGTACATGCCACACCATTATACTCCTCAGTCCTCAGGCGCTGATCTAAGAGATGGGCTAAGAAATACTTACGTTAGCCTAAGCCACACGCGTGCGACACGTGACGCCGCTGCTAAGACATTCCGACCACTATACACGCGGTTTGAGAATGTGAGGCCCACCATTCGATGCAGTCGCCGGTCTTCGTTTGGCGTTGCCAAGGTTCATGACTTTCCCTTATCCCACTATGCTCCATTGCTCCTACTTTGAGAAAGTTATATGAATCCACCCACCTGTCAGTATAATGAGTGAAAAAGTCTAGAAGGACCCCATTGCTCCTATGTGCCAACTGCCAAGCGGATTTTTAAGAAAACAAAAAATTTACTTATCGTTACTTAAATCATACACCAATACTTATCATTTTTATTAGTTTATTTAAACACATATATATTAATATGTAAATATATATTTAAATAAGATGATAAAAAATAATAAATCACATATTAGTAGTGTTGTGCAGAAAAGGCTTTGGGCCCGATCCATCTGTCAAAACCAACTTAGTCCACCCGAATAAAAACGGGTTCATCGGATCAAAGTTTAATAACGGGTTTTAAACTATCAACCAGTCGAACTTGTCGAAATCGAAAATCCTCAATCTACTTTTCTGAAACCCATCAAAATCGAAAGGCGAAACGTCTTCTCCCCACTGCGAAAACCCTAGTTGCCGTCGCCATCACCAATCTCCGACTTCGAGCTTCCAAGCCTTCGTTCCACTACCTCGTTTCAAGGTTATCTCTCTATCTCTCAGCTCTTTCTATTTCGGTTCTCTCTTCTTCTTTTTTAGTCACTCTAGTAGAATAGAAAAGATTTGGAGTTCTATTAGTATTTTTTATTCAATTAGTCTTCAAGTTTCTGAATTTTGTGGCTTTTTTTCTCCGTATTTGAATAAAATCTATTGTGATTTTAGTTGTTTGGCTCATGAGGAAACGAAGGATAAAAAAATGAATGTTGACGTTGAGTAAAGAAAATGAAATGGGTTCCTGTTGTGGTTTTAATTGTTTGGCTCATGAGAAAACGAATGAAAAAATTAATTCTGACGTTGAGTAAAGAAAAAATCTATTGCTGAATATGAACTCTTTTGATGTGCAGGACAAATACATGTTGCTGAGCTAATGATTTTGGATAATTTGGAGGCTAATCTTGAAAAATATTGTTGTGTCGAAAACAATGTTAGATCTTTAAAGGATCTTTTTTTTAGTCTAGATTTAAAGGATCTTTAGTGGGTCTAGTATGGTTATTTTAGTCAAGTATTTATCAAACTCAATCCAATATTTAGTGGGTTTGTATTTGTTTGGTTTTCGAGAAAGTGTAAATAGGAAGGAAGCTAGCTCTTCGGCCTAATGAAGAGGAAAAGAGTGCAAGAGTTTCAATTTTATATTAAAAATAAAAAATAAAAATCGAGTCACACTGGTTCAATCTGATTCTATTTTGGTCAGGTTGGTGCCTTAAATCTATTTTCTCAGATCGAGTCTAGCACAAAAATGACTATATCACACCGAGTTGTAGGCCTATATATTAGTGTATGGTGTGAGGATAATAAATAATATTTCTCTTTAAAAACATCCCGAAATATCATTATTTTAAATTTTAGTTTAGCTTAAGGCCTTGATTAGTTTAGCAGACCATCACATTCAATTTCATTTCATTTCATTTTATCTCAATATCTAAATATCATTTAAATATAAGTACTTTTTAATTTTAACTTTTTAACTTTTTTATCTAATTATTAACTAATCATTACAATTTTCAAACTTTTAAATAAAATACAAGAACAATTCAACAAATAAATTATATTCTATTTTAATTTTATAATATTTTAATTCAATTTTTTCTTTCTTATTTTTTAAAATCTTATAAAATATCTTAATTCAAATTATTTTATTATTATTTAATAATTATTTTATTATTATTTACATATTTTTCATCTCATCTATATAACTAATGAGGTCTAAGAGAGAACATTGTACCGCGGCCCGCCCAAGCATTATTCAATGGACTTACCAAATAGGCTGAATTAAAGTGGGCCCAGTTTTCACTCGATTGAGATGTGTGTCTGAAGGGCGAGACTGGGCTGCAGCGGCTTTTCTCGGAACGAGACTTCGATTTTCCGACTCAGGGCTTGCTTTCACATAGACAGAGAGAGATTCAGAGATGGGGGGAGGCCATGGAGAGGGCACGACGTACAAGGGATTCACAGTGCATCACCCGAAGCGTTGGCACGCACTCACCGGGAAGGGCTTGTGTGCTGTCATGTGGTCAGTGTTTACACTCATTTCTTTCTTTCTTCTCCTTTACGGTTAATGTGACCTTAATTTCATTTTCGCCATCAATCAATTGGTTATGTATCGAGTCAGTGACTAAGATCTAGGTTGTTCTTTTGGTCGAAAAGAAATTGATTGATACGAAAAGAACTTAATTTTGTCGGAAATGCCGTTGTTATATGTGGTTTTTTTTAATCTGCCAATACATTGGGTTCGAGCGGAAGCATAAAACTCTTTGATTTGGTGGGATGAAATTGTGAAAACGATAGCTCATTTTTCGATATTTAATTTTTGTTGTTCTATTCTTATGGGTTTCCGGATTCAATAAAGGGTTTCAGAGCTCATTTTAATTATTAGAGTATGAATGGACAACGGATCACAAGATATTAGATTTTTAATCAGCTAAATTTGAATACAAGATTAGCTGATTAGCATGTACACGAAAACATGGCAGTAATAATATGCATAGATGGATCTTTCAGAGTCTCATGGTAAATGGTTTTCACGACTATCTTTTTGTTTTTCCTACTTTTTTATGCTGGCAAGTATATGAATTTTTTTGAGAGTTGATATTTCAGGTTTTGGGTGCTCTATAGGGCCAAGCAAGATGGGCCGGTAGTATTGGTAAGAGTCAATTTGGTTTCAGATTTCTCTGTATTTTAGTTCTTGGTTATCTGGTTTTTTCTAGTTCCTTTTTTCCTTCGTGCTGTCTTTAGGGCTGGCGGCATCCATGGGAGGGTCACGACGATCATTCTAATGGCCACGGGCATGAACATTAGGTACCCTTTATCTTTCTGTGTTTAGATGCTAAGTTTTTTGGTAACTGGTTAACAGGAAATGCTGCATCTACTGCTCAAACAAAGAATTTAATCACCTCTTTGCTACTCAATTAGAAACTAATAGAGGGACTCCTATAACCTATTGATGTCATTTGATTGTTTGATGAGTCCAGATATAATAACAGATCTTTATGTCCTTAATTATTAACTAGATTTTGTTTTTACAGACTATCGCAAGCACGTGGGGTAGCAATTAAATTTTGTTTTAATATGGCATCACTAACATCCCACTAAGAAAAATCTGCAAATTCTTCACAAATTTCTTGAAGACCTCACATCTGGAGTGCAAGTGTTGCTAAAACTTCTGTTGTGGAAAATGTATATATATATTTTTTTTAACTAATGCTACTTGTTTGGATAAGGCTAATTTTGTGCTGAAAATTTTGGGGAGCCTATTTTCCCGAAAAATATTGTGCTGCTCATGGAGATTGGGGGAGCCTATTTTTGAAGGATGTCCACACTGGATATGATTTCTAATATTGAGGATTATATATATGTGCAACACTGAGTAAAGAAGATCATATTTTTCTGATCTCTGTCCCAGGATAAGAGAGATAATGTTTGAATTAGTGGTGAATGAGTTGTACGCGAGTTTGCAGCTGAAGTAGAATAATTTAAATTGCGAGGTAATATTGACCTTCTTCTTAGACAAGAGGTAGCCAACAAATGAGTTGCAATGGACCAATGCTATAGTATCTTACCCTGCCTTTCTATCAAGAAACTATATTGTTAATATTGCAAGATGCAAAATAAAATGACCAAAACATGCTCATATGTTATTTGCCTGCAGGCTGCATTCCATTCAGGGAGCTGAAAGGAGAGGCTATGAATTCTGTTGATGGGGTTCTTGGCACAAATTTCGAGTGAACTTTGTTTATTTCTGTTTCATGAATAAGGTGATTATTGTGAAGAAATGATGTGTGGACATGATGCAATGGAACTTAAAAACTCCATGTGAGCTTGTTATTCTGTAAGCATTGATACAACTCTTGGTGTTTACGTGTCATGTTTCTGGCCTTCCACCCTTTCTTGTGATATATTTTTGGAGCATCAGTGGCAGCTCCCATGGTTTATTCCATCCACAGTGAATCGTTCTTGCCCAAAACAATATCAATTGTTTCAGTTATTGCATTCAATTCATTTTAATTCACTTCTTTGTTTATTATTTATTATTTGGGGATGCAATTCTCCCCATGGTTGTTTTCACTTTGTACGTACCTAAACCGTCCTCTCCTTTTTCAGTAATAATTGCCATCGATATATAAAAATAAATCAGTGATACGTACTGAGGAGTGGGTAGGGTGTCCCATATTGGCTGTAGATTTGAGCTCTTGATCAATGTTTGATATTAATATCCTAGATATTTACTCAAATTTCATGCTGCGCGCGTAATGATAATTATAGAATGGACCTCAGGGCGGCCTTTCATTGGAAATTACATGGACCTCATGACATTAGATGTGTGGTATTTATTGCCTTTTCCAACCAATTTCGGCTGAACCCTGTACAGGCTGGTGTGCTAGCTACACAAAATCATTTTCCAATAATCGAAGTGATTTGGGCTGGTACGGTAACAGGCTTGGGTTTCCAGCTTAAGAATTGGTAAAGTTGACAACTATATAATAAAATAATATATGGTTTTTAATATTTTTCCTTTCTCTTTTATTTTAATTAGATGAATTTAAGTTTAAAAGTAATATTATTTTATGGTGAAGTTGTAAAAGAGCTGTGTTGTTCGCATGTATCAGGCCTCTTTCAGCTTTATTTGGAAGCAAGTTGAGAACCTGCTCTCAATTAATTCCAACTGGACACCAGGACTGCAGGCATGCACCATTATATTGCAAGCACTTGTGGTTTCTATTAAGATGACAAGTACAAAGTGTATACTGTACTAGTCTAATCTTCCGGCTTGAAAATTAATCTGTATTCAATGTACTATTGCAAACATCTCTGCAGAATTAGCATTTTGTGGGAAGGAAAAAGAATAGAATAAATTTGAATTAATTAAATAATGTCAATTAATATATATATATATATATATTTATATATAGCTAGCTTTGTACTGAACCCTAAGCAGTACTGGTGAGCCAGGGCGCAAGGCATGCCCAAAAATTGGAACACCAAATTAACATGGAATATTTCGGATCCCAGTGTTACATACAATATCTAGATCTAGGTAGGTAGCTATTATTAAGTTGTTAGAATGTTGAGAAGTGAAACCCTAGTCTGGATCAAACGCCTAAACATGAACTCCAACTCTGCTTCAAGATCTTCAATGGCAATCTCAGCTGCCTCCAATCTTTTATTAGCACTTTGAAGGGCCATCACATCGTAAATATCGTAAAAACTTTGGCCACTAAAGCGTACAAACTTCGAAGCAAAAGACGCTTTTGATGATTTTCTGTCCAGCCAAGGTATGGAAATGAGAGACAAAAGTGACTCCACCATAGAAACAGTAGTCTCTCTCACTTCCTTTAGCACATCCACGACTAGTTTAAGGTTGTCGTCTATTGCTGAGAGGTCCGGAGCAATAATAATGGATTTGTTCTTCATCCCTTTCAGTGAATTCAAACACTTCAATGTTTCTTTCTTCAACTTCTTTCTGTACAGATTATAAGCCGCGATTTTGCTACCTATATCCGGCTCGCCAATGCATGATATCCTACGCAACGTGAAATGAAGATCTTGGAGTTGTTCTTTGACGAGCAAAAGAACATCTTTAGAAGTGCCACACACGTCCAACAACCTTAAAGATGCCTCCGAGACTTCATGAACCCATTTTTCTTGACGTTGGTGCAGAAGAGCTCGTTGGATGGTGGGTGAGTGAAGAAGGTCATTGGCAGAGTTGTGCAAGTCTCTAAGAGCATCAAAATTTGGTCGTGCCATCTTTAGATCGAAAATAAAAAACTGAAGACTAAAGATATGTGATTGTGAAAAGGGTTTCTGGGAACGAGAAGATAGAAGCTTTTGCAGCTCATTCCTGGATTTCAAGTCTTATATATATAGAAAACAATGAAAGACAGGAAATCCTGAATCAGATCTGAGGTCTTTAGGAGTAAGGAGTAAGGACCGTGCATGCATGAAGTGTCCTTGATCGTACGCCTCGGTACAACTGGATACAGCTAATAAGACAGGAAGTTGTACGAAGGAACGTTCCAAAGATAGGCAGATAGTGAGGCAATGTGCGCAATTGTGATTCGTGAAGATATTGCTGTTGGTGATTGGACTAGTCCCCCCAAGATACACGCACGAGAGAGGGTGGTGCATGCCAACCTGGTTTTATATATATATTTAGGAAGAAGACAACATGATGTCTTGCAATAGAAAAAAAAAATTGGAGACTACTAGAGAGTAGGATCATGTACGTGAAGAAAAATATGAAAGCTAGAGAGTAGTAACGTTTTGTTTTCTCTGTGCACGACATGGAATCTAAGATCCGCATTGTGTTGAGGATAATTCGATCGGAGCTTCCAGGAAATACTGCAGAAAGTTCGTAGATATTTCCTCAGTGTACACTAGCTAGAAATCCACTGTGTTATTATTTTATGCTGTGGCCAATGGTTGATGATCAGATTATCAACCGACGAAGACGGTGGTACTTACTCTAGTTATGCGGATCCATGCAGGTCTGATGAAATAAATAAATGAGAAAGAGAAATATTTGGTCACAAAGTAATTTTATAAAAATAAATTTATAAATTGACATGACTTAACGCAGTACATGATCAAATTATAAAATTATTTTTATTGTAAAGTATATGATCTAACGTATCACATGATCGTCATGACAGTTTGTGAGTTTACTTATACGAAATATCTTTATAGTTGTAACACTTCTTAATGAAAAATAAATGAGACACAAATTTTATATAGTTTAACGTGGAAAAATATCTCTAAATTTTTGTCTAAATTTAATGGTCTAAAATGTATGAAAGAGACATGAATTTTACATACTACAATATCGATCTAACTATTTCTCCTGATCAAACCTTAAGTTCCAGTAAAAACTTGACAGGAATTTGTAGGCCATTGTATTAAACGGATCATTAGATACAAACTAGATCGATCTTAGCTCACACTTGTCCGTTGAAGAAATTTCTCGAGGAGAAGAGAAGGAAATTAGAAGAAGCTAAAGTGGAAGTTGAAGATGAGATCCCTCTTTTGTTCAGCCGTGTCCCTCATTCTTCTAGCTATAGCTAGTCTTTTCTACCTCCTCTGGTCACTTTTTTACCTGCCTATTGCCCAACACAAACCTTTTCAAGAAGGTGAAAATATTGTTAAGTAGTGCCGGAAACGTTATATATATATCTTGCCTATAACTTAAAAGCATGTATAACATCTACAGTAATGAGCAGTAAAAACAGTATGTCATGCGTCCAACACTTTTTCTTCGTCTCTCATTCTTTTGCATCTCATTCTTCTGCATAATATTTTCTTTATTTTCAGTTACAATTTTACTTCTTCGTTGATTCTTCGTTGAGTACCAACATCTGGTTAGCAATATATTGTGGCGGTCGGAAATATCTAAGCTGTGTCGATAGAAGGCATGCAGTCCATATATATCTCGTGCTTTTCAAGCATTTGCAGATTTTTCGAACTGAAGTGGAAGAAGAAAAAAATTTTGCAGTGCTGTTTGAGGATTCTTCACGCCTTTGGTATGCAAAATTATTCTAATTCTACTTCTATATCTTCTTTCCATACTTTTCCAGTGCTGTTTGTTTTTCTCTTTCTCGCATATTTCTCTATTTCTCGCATATTCTTCTCGGCAATTCTTCTTGTTTTTCTTCTTCGTTTCCCTTCTTCGGCAATTCTTCTTGTTTTGCAATATCTGTTTTCTTTGTTCTTCGTTTGCTTTTGGTTTGAAAAGAGCGAGAGAGAAAGTTGCCGTGTGTGTCCGAATGGTAGTGTGCGACGGAGAGAGAAACGGAGGTTCGTGGTGGCCGGATCTGGTGGAGGTTGTCGCCAGTGTGAAGTGGTGGAGGTGCAGTGGCGTGGGTGGCCGCGTACGGCGGCTCACGTTCACAGAAATCGGACAAACCCATTTCGGATGGGTTTCCACGGGGGAGAGACACAGCTGCGCGTAGGGGACATCCGTCGTGGCTGCGTTGGTCGCCGGCGTGAGGGGGACTTGCCGGTGGAGGCGGTGACGCTGGCCGACGCATGGCGGCGCCGAGCTGGGCTGAAACACAATGGCTCCGTCGGATGAATCGCGCACCAGAGAAGAGAGAAACCGTGAGGGAAAAAAAAAGTATAAAATGAGGTCCGTGGGTTGAATCGGGCACCAGAGAAGAGAGCGTGAGGAAAAAAAAATATATATATATATATATAAAATCACTAAAAAAAATAAGTATAAAATCATTAAAAAAAATTATTAATCTGTAAAAAATAATCATTGTTTTTAATTAATAATAATAAATTTCTATTTTTTGAAAGATCTAATATCAGTTTATTAAATCTTTCGAAAAATATGTAAATCACTATATAGTGTATAAGACTGTCTAAATATTATATATATTTCTAATAGGAACTTTAAATTATTAACATAACTTGATGAAACATAATAGAACCAAAATTTACTAATTTTAAAAAAATAGGACTCATAAGTAGAACAAATACCGCACTATTTTTGTTTTCGACCACCTTATGTGAGGAGTCTTTGTCAACTATAAATGTGTGGGCCTAAGGTTAAGCAGTAGATGGAACCTGAACCCGTGACAGCCATGTAGTAACATAAATGATGGGGATTGTGATTTGTAAGCCCAACAGATAACGTATGGACGGCCCAAGATTTTACTTTGTCTATATTAGAACCGACAATAACATAGCTTGGTAACACAACTGGTCGCATACTTTGGATCTATTCAAAAAAAATTAAAAAAATCCACAACTGGGCCTACTATTTGCATGAGTTATTGAGATTAAATATAAATAAATCTTACACCATCATATAAAAAATCCACACTGAATATATATTTCACTTTTTTATTTTTCTTTTCTTTTTTTATGTATATTTTTAATCATCATAAACATTTTTTAAAAAAATAAAAAATTTACAACATCATTAAAAAACACTTCCTTAATCACTAGGTTAAAAAAAAAAAAATTTGGCAAACGTCCATTGGACGTTACATTACCGCTAGTATATATATATATATATATATATATGACTTTCTTTCTAATTAGCTAGTACAGTACATGGTGATACAAATTAATACGCGACATGCACATGATATAAATGAAATTATTATGTTCAAATTATTCGAACATATATCAGTACTCTTCCTTCGACAAAACGCAACATCGAATTTTGAAATGTTGAGGCGACAGATGAATTAGATGTCTAGATGCATGGACTTGAACATGAATTTTGAAGTGCACATCATGCAAACTTTCTGTCATAAGTTTTTTGCAAGTAAATCTTGGATAATTATTGATTACTATGAGTTCCAATCCCTTGCAGCTAATTGGTGGATTTCAACAATGCGGATCGATGTGGTGTGTTAATTCTTTGTTAGGGCGTATACTCGCATTGTTGATGCAATTTTTTGGCATGGTCGAAATCCAACAATACGGTTGAACGGCTCTGATGATGAATTGGGCGTTGATATAGTACAACTTGAACGTCCATCCATGAAAATAAATAGTAAATAAATAGAGATGCAAAGATTTACGATGTTTGGCATAAAGGCCTGCATCCACGAATCGTTTAGGGGCAAAACCCATTATATTTGATGATTTGTACAACCTCTCATGGTCTCATACATCTCTCAAAACAATGAAGGAAATTAGAGTTTGATGAAGGTTGAAGACGATGCCTTCCTTACGAGAGAAAATCTGAGGGGCCTTTGTATGTAGAGAAGTCTCTGTAAAATTTAAAGAGATTCCCTCCCTTTATAGATGTCTCTTTCCTTAATTGGAGTGTTAACTCATACTTGCCATATGTTGTTTTTTCCTTATACAATCAACTTACCTTGTCCCTTCTTTCTTGGTGATAGATTCCCAATGGGCTGGACCCACTTCGAATTATATCCAACACTCGCCATACATCTTGCCATATAAGTTCTATATATATATATATATTGCAGACTATTGGACAATGCCATTTTGTAGAGGCAAAGTTGCGGGACAAGCAACTACTCGATTGCTTCTTACACTTTTATTACGTCATAGAGTAATGTTAGGAACAAGCCTTAATTGTATAAGTCTTGCATAATTTTTACACAAAGAAAAATTGAACTTTTCACACTTTTTCGTGGTGTGATCCATTTTTTTATAAAAGATCTGTACTAAATTTATACATTTAAAATTTGTATATATCATTATTCTTACATAACATATGTTTCGGACCTTCGGTTGTCCTTAGTTGTACGTCTACATTATTAATTCGGATTTTACGAAGTGGGGTAGAAGTGTTTGACTACTACTAGTTGTTGATTAGAGCTAGCAATAATACTGGAATGGATAAAATCTCCTAGCCTATGTGGAGCCCCAAGCCCAGCCCATGATGTGCCATTAGGAACAGACAAACAAAAGACAAGAAGGAGACTATAGTTAAGGAAGGAAAAAGGTGTTAGGATGAAAAGAAATGAAGTGACGGGAAATGAGGGAAAAGAGAGGAAAGGGTTAGATGTGCAGTAAAGAGAGCGACAGGAGGAAAATATGAAGCAATATAAAGCATACTTTTTCACCAACCATTAACAGGGGCTTAACAAAGAGGGATTATGATAGAGCTTATTCAACTGGAAAATTTCAGCTTTATTATTTGTATAGTGAGTTACGAGAGATTATGATAGACGGTAATATACTCTCATTTATAGTGAATTTGTATCCCAAATGACTCGTAAACGTAGGTCATGTATCGAACTACGTAAATCTATGTGTTTTGTTTCCTATTTATTTTTGTTGTATTTATATTCTATTGTCTGTAATGGATGTACATACAGATGCCACTTTGGACTCCCCTCGTGGGTCCCAAACAACCCTGATCGAGGCCTAAATCTTCATCGTGGGCCAAGAATAACTCTTTCTTCCTCTTTAACCGGATGGTTACAAAACACACCTTAACAATACCTTAACAAATACATATGGTAAAACTTGTAGTTTATAAATTTAAGGTGATCATTGATTCAATGCCCCCTTATATGCGTAAAGCCCCGTGTCCCCCGATCGACGACGTACGTACATTCAAACTTTCAACAATTTCAACTTGTTGCATGCATGGCGTCTTATATAAATTCAAGAAAGCTAAATATCATAGTCAACGAATCTTTATTTAAAAATCTCTTTCACCTTAATTTTGCTGTTATTTCTCACTAGCTAGCTAGAAGAAGTGGACTACTGAGTTATCACCAATGATGCATGTTACACTAAAGGGAACATTATTCTTCGTTTTAAATCATATTTAAAATAAATAAAAAAATGAAGACGGAACCTCCACAACTTTATTAACCCAAACTCTCCCACCAAACAAAAAAAAAAAAATTAAAAACCAAACGAAAAAAAAAAAAAAAACATCACAATCTACGTACGCCTTACATAAGCGCCCATATCCATTTTATCTTAATTTTAACCTATACAAGTCAGCTCTCAAAGAATGTAGAAGCTGCGCAACATCTAAAAATAAATTAATAAATCATTTTTAATCATATTATTAATTATATTTGTTATGTAATATATTTTAAATAATTATTAATATTTAAGCGATTGACGTGTGAAATAATTTAAACATATAACATATAAATATGACTTAAGATAATAAATAAATTCGTGACAAAAAAGCTGCTCTCCACCACGAGGCAGCCGTGTGATTGACCCATTTTCTCTGACAAAAACAAAGCCGCCACCACGAAGAGATCGATCCCACCTCTCTATTTTTCTTGATATTCTTGCTTAATTAATTAATTCAATTTCAGTACAGCTTGTATATATGTTCGTAGTTGGATTCTAAACGACACAACATATAACAGGTGATCATTTTCTTACAAATTTATAATACTTGAGGAAGTTGTACACGTAATTAACGTACTTGCCCTCCCTCTTTTTGTATTCTCTTATACGAGGAAATACATGCATGCATTGATTGATTATATATCTAAAGATAAGATCATGAGGATAGCATTAATTCGTGCAACCTTTTGGTGTGTATATATATATATATAGTTCATCTTTGGGATTGGATGCGCAGTACTCTCCGATGATATGTCGTTCTCTAGAGTACTGCCGTCCGAGCCTTCAAACTCTTGAGAGTCAAAGCGAGCGAACTGATGATCAAGGAATTAGGTCATCACCACGCAGAAAAAAACAGCTGTTTTGTGGACGATATGAAGTCAACATTTTTAGGCGCGCACACACATATATATATATATATACACATGTGTTTAATTTAAAGTCTATATGTTCACACATGATCGATCGTGCTTATTTCTTGATGCTGCAATCCACGAAAAAATGCTAATTAATTAATTCCCACGGATACCCAAATTAACGAGAACATGCATGCATGTAGTACTACTGTTATAATCAAACGTCATGTCGACCTTTCTACAGTATACTTCCGCGAAGATTACTGGCTCTTTAAAATGCTTCTTTCGGTTTGACAAATTCAACAAAAAGACTATACGACAAGAGATCAGGGGATTAGAATTCAAAGACTGGGCCATTTTTTATTCCTTCTACTGTGTTTGGAGTGGAGAAATATCGCTACTTATAAGATGATACTTTGAAATTTTGAAGCAGCCGGCTCAGAAAGTCGAAAGCAAACTAGGGAAAATATAAACTTTGCAGGTTATAATAAATATAAATAATTAAATATATTTCTTCTTATCGATTTAACGAGAATAATTCGCTATTATATATCTGTATCTTAACGATAAGAAAAAAATAATAAATTCACATCACTTTTCACAATATTTTACATAATTATATTTAAAAATAAGAGTTATTTTTATAAAAAGATTTTACAAAAATAACATTACCTTATAAATATATCTTCATTTTAAAATATATCATATTGTGTGAATATCATTACTCGATGTTATATTTTTAATATTCTCTCTCACATTTGAACCAAATTCTCCTTTAATGAATGATTAACCCAATACATAAAATATTTAATTAAAAGAATTAGAGTATAGATTGAGAATTCAAATTCAGAAAGCTGCTTTAATTCTATATATATTAAATCATTCTATCTCTAAAAAGTTTAAGTTTAACTAAAATTAAATAAATATAATTATTTATATTATATATATTTTTTAAGGGCTTCCAGAAATACGACCAAAACAGTTGCAATTAGGGTCAGGTAAGAGGTACACCAAAGAGCCAGTCAGCCAATAATGGAATCCAAAGAAAGAAGACAGACTCAAATCTCGTACGTACTACTGTACCTTTACTCTGTCGGTGGGATAGTCTTCCTCTAAACATAGTCTGTTTTCACAATTTTTTCAATTTATCTAATTTTTAATTATTATTATTATTTTTTTAAATTTCTACATAAAATAAAATAAATAATTTAAATTTTTCAAATTTTAAAATAAAATAATATTTTATTTAATTTTTAATTTTAATCTCAATTTATGTCATCTCATCTCATCTCATCTTATTTACAAAAACAAACGAGCTAATTTATCTTATTTAATTATTATAATTCTTTTAATTTTTATATAAAATATAATAAATTTTTTAAATTTTAAAATAATAATAATATTAAAAAATAGTATTTTATTCAACTTTTAAACTTGATTTAAGAAAATATTATTATTCTTGGAATTTATTTTAATTTTTTTTTATCTTGAATCTTGATGGATTTAAATTAAAAGGTAATAATATTTTATTTAAAAATTATATAAAAATTCTATCTTTTTTTAAACGTAAAATATGGAGTATGGTAAAGATTATGTGATAAAACTCTTTCAAAAAATCTTTATAACCTCCTAACACTTCACACTCCATATTATTTTTAATTTTTATTATTTTATTATTTTATTAAATATTTATTATATGAATAATGAATAAAAAATTTAAAATAATTTAAAAAGAATAAATTCAAAAATTTTTTTTAAAAAAATATTAAAAATTTAAAAAATTTAAAAAAGAGTGGAGTGTGGAGTGTGGTGGAGGTTGTATAGCAAAGCTCAAACTCTTTTAACTATTTGAGAACTTCTGTCGGCTTTGATACACCCAATGGGTTGCAAAAGGCAGGAGCATGTTAAGAGGTACGGAACTCCTGCTACGTACGTACCGACAGAAGCGAGGTTTAACCTAAGATCTAAATAAACTACTTTTTAATAATAAGCTGTACTATTTGTTTAAATAAGAAAGAATGGCTGGTGCACTCTTATGTATCTAATATTATTTTTAATTTATATCATACTAACGGCATATAAATGAATGAATTAAAAAAAAGTTCATTTTACAGATATAGTATTTTACTATATGCAATGAGGGCCAGCAAGCAATTAGTCCGTACAGTCATCAACGGGTAAATTAATGAGTTTTGCTGTATATAAATTGAGGTATTAACGCACTATTTATAATTTAAAAAAACAATATATATATTTTTTTAGCATAGTTGATTTAGAAAGTTTTCACATTAACAATCATAATAAATTCATAAATTAATATGATTTTATATAATACGTTAAATTTATCATATAATTCACACTGTTACTCTACTTATACCACTCTGATCGTTTGGTGAATTTCTTTTTTAATTTAATGAAAAAGAAAGTAATTTTAAGTATATTTATGTATTTTTTGATTTTTTAAAAATGTTTTAATATATTAAAAATGTAAAAAAAATAAACAAAAAATAAAAATCGATAAAACCGAATTGGTATTCTAGAAGGTAGAGTAGTCTGACTCTATAAAAAAAAAAATAATAATGCATCTTTCGAAGCTGCCTCCCAAGAGCCGGTCTATCTTCCCCATTTGCAGTACCCACTTTTAAAGTTGTGTTTAGATGTTGAAGTGAGTTGAATTGAGTTGAGTTGAGATGATAAAATATTGTTAGAATATTATTTTTTAATATTATTATTATTTTAAAATTTAAAAAAATTGAATTGTTTATTATATTTTATATTGAAATTTAAAAAAATTATAATGATGAGTTGAGATAAGTTGAGAGATGTTTATAAACCAAACGAAGCCTAAAGTCGTTTGCGTGGTAAGTAGTGGTTGACAAATTTGGACAGAGAGAGCTCGATCGACGATCTTGGTCTTTGGCATTCAAAACCGAACTTTGATCAAAGCTGATGATCTGGAGCTCAAAGTCTCCATCAAGGGCTTGCTTTATGTCAATTAGGATTAGACCACCTTAATTCTTTCGTCTCTGCTAAAACAACATAGTTATCCTTTAAGAAATTTAAAATTTAATTGTTCATATAAATTATTTTAAATGAATCTGATATTATTAAGGGTGTAAACTCAAATCGAAAAATTGAAAAATCAGACCAGACCGGATCGGTTTTATCGGTTTTGAACCGGTCCGATCCGGAACCGGTTTTTAAAATGTAAAAATCGGCTGGTTTCGGTCCGCTTCCGCTTTCAGGATTTTTTGGACAAGACCGAACCGGTTGATTAAAAAAAATAAAAAATAATATTTTTATATATAAGTTTTATACAAAATATTTTATATATATTAAATATTTTATATATATTAAATATTAATATATATAAGTTTTATATATAATGTATAATTATAAATTTTTATGTGAAATTTTATATATAACATATATATTCATATATGAAATAATTTCTTATTATAATTTATAAATTATTACATAAAATGTTAATACTAAATCACTAAAAGTTTATAACTAATACTAATATATAACTTATAACTATACCAATAGTCTAATATTAATACTATTATATAGTCTAATATATTAATAAAAGTATAAAACAGTTTTTTTTTTTAAATCAAAATTTTTTTTTTATAAATAAATTTTTAATGACAAATTGTGAAATTTACATTTTAAAATAACCGGAAAACCGGATCGGACCGGACCGGACCGGACCGGAAACCGGTAAAACCGAAAGTACCGGCTTAGGAGGGTAATCGGTGCGTAATCGGTTTTGAAAAATACAAAACCGGTACATACCGGTTCAGTCCTAGATTTTATCCAAAACCAGACCAGACCAGACCGGTTACACCCCTAAATATTATATATATCATATGAAATATAATTCACATATTAACTTTTAATAAATCATAATCCATGCTAGCAGACCCGACAATATAATATATATGCTTTTTTGTTTGGCATGTAAACAACATCATCTTGGTTGTTTTAGGTCTCGTTTATTTTTATAGATGAAATAAATTGAGATTAAAATTAAAAATACTTAAATAAAATATTATTATAATATATTTTTTAATATTATTTTTTATTTAAAATTTGAAAAAGTTAAATTATTTATTTTATTTTGTGTGAAAATTTTAAAAAATTATAATGATGAGATGAGTTGATAAGAGTTACGAAAACAAATGAAGTCTTAGTTTTTTTTATCATGATCATCATCCTGTTTTATGTTACAACCCTTTAATACTTCACCCATAGTTTTTTTTTTTAATAAAGGTTGCATAATATTTATCTTCAACTCAAAAAAGAATTAGAAAAATGGTTACCAAAAAAAAAAAAAAATCAATGTCTATATATATATATATATATAGAGTAAAGTCTCGTGCACTCACTTTGAAAAAAAAAAGTAAGGTTCATCATTAAAAATGTAATTTTTCATGTAGTCACATATTTATCTACTTTTTTAAAATGGAATATGTGAGGCTTGTACATCCTAAAACTACAAATATCATTTATCATAATATATATATATAATTATTCTTGAAAGAGCACACAATAAAGATTAAGGCCGCCTGATTTGAATAATGAGATGATATGATATGATATGATATGTGAATAGTAGTGAAATAATTTATAAATAGTAATGAAATGATTTGAGTTGAGATGTTTTATAAGATTTTGGAAAAAAATAAAAAATTGAATAAAAATATTATAAAATTAAAATATTGTAAAAATATTATTTTTTAATATAATTTTTATTTTGAGATTTGAAATTTTTTTTTCTATTTTTATGGAAATTTAGAAAAATTGTAATGATTAAATAAAAATTTTAAAATTTAAAATTAAAAAATATTTAAATTTATAGTATTTAAATATTGAAATAATCTGAGGTGAGACAGAGAGCTTCAACATCCAAATCAACCTAAAGTTTCACAACACATTCTCTGTGTGAGAGAGAGAGAGAGAGAAGATTCCGGGTATCTTTGTCGTGCAATAGATTCCTGGGTTCCTAACTACACGTGGCGCTAAAGGAGTCCACGGATGACCGAACAAATTCTAGCTTGCTGTGGGGTTCGATCTATAGATATATGATCCTTTCGCTATTGGCATGGGAGGCACGACTCTAAAAATGATCTCATCTTGAATACACTCAGCTGAGTTAATAACTAGCTAGACAGGGAAAAGGCAGAAATAGAAAAGAAAAAAACCACAAATTAAATCGATCGGGATTCAAGCTGCCGGGAGAGATGCAGGCCGGGAAGATGGTGAAGTCAAGGTTCAACAAAGTCTGCGTTTTCTGTGGGAGCAGCACTGGCGCAAGAGACTGCTACCGTGAAGCTGCGGTGGAACTAGGCCAAGAGCTGGTATATATATAAATAATCTACTGTTCAAAGTGCATGCCGGCCTTTTGTATTTGGTTCTTCATTAATCTTTCTAGCTACCTGTGCCTGTAATTATTCTATATAAATATATATATATATAAGGGTGAACAGATTAAGCTTTGGTTTGAAAATTTCTAGCCTTTTTTCCTTGGTGCTGTACTTACTGATTAATTGGTTTTCTCGAGGAAGGTATCGAGGAGGTTGGATCTTGTTTATGGAGGAGGAAGCGTTGGATTAATGGGCTTAGTCTCTCAGGAGGTACACCGTGGTGGTGGACATGTGCTTGGGTACTATGCTGTACAATCTGCAACATTCTCATCCATTATTTTTGGGTCCGTAATATTCCATATTCATGCTCGTTTCGATGTGCTAATAACAGCTAATTATTCTTTTCGCAGAATCATTCCCAAGACTTTGATGAGCAAAGAGGTATATAGATATATATATATATATATCTACATGAGCCTCATGTAGGAATTAATTTCTTTCTGTGTTTATATATATATATATATATATATATATATATGGATTGATTTTCTTGATAGCAGATAACTGGGGAAACAGTCGGGGAGGTCAGGCCTGTAGCCGACATGCACCAAAGGAAGGCCGAGATGGCCCGCCATTCTGACTGTTTTATTGCTCTTCCAGGTCTCTCTCTCTCTTCTCTCTCTCTCTCTCTCTCTCTCAAGCAGTGGATAATTCTCTTACGTCTGGTTTTTATGCATAAGATTAGGTGGTTATGGAACTTTGGAAGAGTTATTGGAAGTCATAACATGGGCCCAGCTTGGCATCCACGACAAGCCTGTAAATTGAATTCTTTATTTCAAAAAACTAATAATTATGCAAACATTACATAATTATTTAAAAAAAATAAATGCGATTGTATATAATATTATTCATCCATAAATTTTTACAGGTAGGTTTGCTTAACGTGGACGGCTACTACAACCACCTTCTATCATTCATAGACAAAGCGGTTGATGATGGCTTTATCAGGCCATCTCAGCGCAGTATTATCGTCTCTGCTTCTAACTCCAGAGAGCTTGTTCAAAAACTCGAGGTGGGGGTTAATTGATAAAATCGTTGTTTATTAGATTATAAAATTATTTTTATTATAAAATACATCTAATATATCATATGATTTAATAGGAATACGTTCCCCTCCACGATGGGGTAATTTATAAGGCCCAGTGGGAGGCTGAACAGATAGAGCTCAATGCTTCTATGCAGACTGGTATTGCTCGTTAATTAAGAGTACTTTTTTTTTTTTTTTCTTGTTTCTTTCATTTAGTTTGAGTATTTCAGGGGAGAGAAAGAAAGCAGTTTTGTTACTCTCTATTTCTCTCTTCCAATTACTTTGTATTTATGTCTGGTCTAAAATGGATATCAGGAGATTCCATGGTTTGATAACTAAAAGAAAAGTGGCAGCTCCATCGTTTGTTTTTCACTGGAAAAGACAAATTCCGAAAATGGCAAATGATTCATCCAATGTATAAGGAAAAAGAAAAATTCCTTTCCCACGTGTGTATTATATATATATATATAATATTAATATTAATATGTTTCTTCATTTTATTTCTTTATTTTGACCGTTTATATATTTAATTTTTTTAATAATTAAGAAAATTATTATTAATATATTGATATTTTTTATTTTTTAAATATATTTAAAAAAATATTTGAAATAAAAAGAAAAAAAAATACAAATTGGCCGGGCAACACATAAAGTAGGCACATTTATGCGGTAGAATAGTGTCACTTATATATATATATATATATATATGAGAAAAAGTCAGATTATTTTTTCGTTTAGAGTAGCTCGCTCAATTTTATCATTTTTATATTTTGAATTTTTTTTCATATTTTTTTAATATATTTAAAAATTTTTAAAAATTAAAAAAATACAATACACTTAAAAATATTTTCTTAATTATTAAATAAAAAATTTTAAAAAATAGTCAAATGATTAAATAGAGCTGTACAAACGGAAGGCAAAATAGTTTTTTCTTATGAGAAATGCTGCTGCTCCGCTGGTGGCTCCCTTCGGATGATTTTTTTTTTTAAATATTTAAAAGTATTTAAAAAAAAAGGGGGGGGGTAAAAATTAAAATGCACTGTCGGTCAGCTAGAGCCGCCTATACATATAATATATTATTTTCATGGCGGACATGACATGACATGGCCATGATGCATGACATGCATTCAATCATCTCTGGCCGTTAAAACGCGTGTCCTAAAAAAGAACACGCTTTCATCAGTTTTCAGAGTCATCTGTTTCCTACACTCATACTACTCCTATCCGATTGTGAGAAATGATCCATATAGATAGGGAAATTTTAAAGGAAATACGTTTGTTACAAGCGCTTTGTTTAAACGGCGTGTATACGTGTTCGACGTGGAGATATTTAATAAAAGAGAGATCAAATTGATAAGAGAGATTGAGCTGATGAAAGAGAAAACTTATGAGAGAAGAAAAAATTATTTTAAATTCGACGTGATATGTACGACTATATGTCAATTATATCTACTGTATATGAAATAATTGATTTTAAAGTATGAGAAATGATAAACTGACCACTATTTTATAATTATTTGACAATTATTTAATAAAATATTATTTTTTTAAAATATTATTTTTATGATGAAGTCGTAAACGTGTTTCTATCAGTCCTCTCAAAGGATACGTGTTTCAGTATTGTACTTAATCGCTTTATTTGCCTGTTTTCGCCAATGAGAACGACTGACACTGGACATAGATCAGAGATTCAGAGGGAAAGAGAGAAGATAATGAAAAATGTTTGTTGCAAACGTCAGGTGTGAACCACGTGTAAATATAATTGATGTGAAAATACAGAAAAAGATCGAATTGATGAAAGAGATAAGAGGCGAGAGAGAGATTGAGCTGCTAGAGTTGACGAGAGATAAAAGACTGAACTGATGAGAGAAAGAGTTGATGAAAGAGACCGAACTTATAAGAGAAGAAGAATTTATTTTAAATTTATCGTGACATAGATAATTATACTTCGATTATATCTAATGATTGTATATAAAAGAATTAAAAAAATATATATGATAATGACATTTGACAAAAGAAAATATATGGTAATGCACTGCCGAAGGTCATCTCTTTTCTATAAATAATAATGTTAAATATAATTTTAATGCGTAAGTTTGTACATTCTCTTTGAGGTGATATCAGCATATTCGGAGGCGGGGTCACCCTTTTCCAGCATCCTGCCTCCACATATGCAGGAGATGGTATTTTCACCCCCTCTCCGATGACGCGGGGCGGGATTTGGATATCCCATCCATTCTATTTTCATCCACTTCAAGAGTACTGATGTCCTATTAGATTTAAAAATTATTTAAATTATTTTTAAATCTAAAAATATATTTTTAGATCTAAAGTATTATATAATTTAAAGTGTAAATTAAAAAATATATATATAACAATAATTTAAAAATTGATAACATAAAAATTATGTTATCAATTTTTTAATTTGTTAAACTTATTTACAAGAATGTATTGCATTGGCTTTCTACTATTGAGTCACATATTGTCTAAGTAAGACTCATGTATTGCATTGGCCTCCTATATAAAAGTTGGTCTAGGAGGTCAATGCAATACATGTACAATCTTGTATATAAGTCTAACAAATTCTGATATATATTTATATATATACAATTTATAAAATATAAATATATAAGTAGGGGCAGAGCGAGAGAAATGTGAAATGTGGTTGGGCCATGCCCGAACCCCGCCTTCCCTAGGGGCTACATGCGGGTCGGGTGGCCCTGCCACCCGCATCTGGCAAATGGGAGTCCACCCTGCCCATGCAGGGGCGAGGCAATGGGTTGCGGGGCCCGCTGCCCACCCCTATATTCTCTTAGGAAAAAAATAAGATTCATTGTTAAAAACATAATTTTTTTATATTAATCTCAAATTTATTTATTTTTTTAAAAATAATGTATGAGTTTTGCACACTTATCTAGGATTCCAAATATCATTTATATAATTCATTTAGATAAAGGGTGTTTTGCTACTTACGGTGTTCTAATGTCCCTTCCCTTTTTTTAAAGAGAAATTCTATTTATAGTTCTGAATGAGAGATTGTGTATACAGTTTCATTAATGAATGAAGGTAAAATAAAAAAAAAAATCATCATTTTAAAAAGAATATTATTATAAGTTTAATTTTTTTAAAACATAACTGCATGAGCTTGAATGAAATGGGGACTTTATGTAGACTCATTTTTTAATCTGGATATCTTTTTATTAATTTTTCTTAATTCCAACTAGTTGTTGACCGGCGCAATGTGAAAAAAGAGAAAATATATTTGCAACTGTGAATTGTACAACCGCCACGAAATCGTTTTGAAAAAAGTGAATAAAACATGAGTCTCACATGAAAAAAAAAAATATTTTTTTAATAGTTGACCCTACTCTTTTTTAAAGTGATTACGCTACGTTTACTCTCTTCACGATTGCATGTAGAATTACTTAAATTACCTCATTTTTATATATTAATAGCTGGTCTATAATTTTATTATAAAGAGTTTAAATTGTAAGGATATTCTTATAATCTTTAAGAATGAAAATTTTTATATCTTAACAAACATTAATATTAATGGATAAAAATACAGAGAGTTTAAAGTAAAAGATTTAGAGAAAAATTGGAGACTAGACGGTCTGGTCTCTGGCCATAACCAGCCGTCATGTCAGCATGTTATGTAACTAACTACGCACTTGCCTACACCAAATCTCATTCCTTACTCAAACTCCTCATTCATCCGCATCCGTGCATCAGGCTTTGCAGACTTTATTTTTAACTTTAAGAAGATTTACGTGTCAAAAACGAGCTCCACTTACTTTTTAAAATTTTCAAATAAAACTTTATTTTTTTTTACAATTGTCAAACATAACATCATTCTCTTTTTAAAATTTTTAAATATAATGTTTTACTTTTTGCATATGACAAAAGTAGCATTATTTACTTTTAAAATTTTCAAACAAAATCATATATCTTTTGCATATGTCAAAAAGAGTATCAATCACTTTTCAAATTTTTCAGACAAAATATGCACATGTGAAAGATAATAATCAATTATCTTTCAAAAATTTAAAATTCAAACTTTTACTCATATCATGCGCATGTGAAAAATGATAATTAATCATTTTTTAAAAATTCAAGTTTCAAATTTTTAATTTTCAAATATGTCAGGCACATGTAGAAAATACAATTTGATATTTAATGGGAAAAGATTAAGAGTGGTTTGAATTCAAAACTCACTTCAACTCATTTTATCTTATTTCATAATTTCTACATGTGAAAAATGACAATTAATCATTTTTGAAAAATTCAAGTTTCAAATTTTTAATTTTCAAATATGTCATGCACATGTAGAAAATACAATTTGATATTTAATGGGAAAAGATTAAGAGTGGTTTGAATTCAAAACTCACTTCAACTCATTTTCTCTTATTTCATACTTTCTACACAAAATATAATAAATAATACAATTTTTTTAAATTTTAAAATAATAATAATGTTAAAAAATAATATTTTATTCTATTATTAGATGAATTAATTAATTATTTTCCATTCCATTATGCTACAGAACCTTTATCTTACGTATAACCAGTATAACCAGTCTGTTGGTGGGCTGTTTTTCGCCCAACAGCAATTGGGCTGTTACAAAGCGTTTCTCAAAGATTTAAGAGGTAAATAAGTCAAAGTAATAAGTAAAGAAGAGTTATTTGTTATAATAAGATGAATAGTCTTGTTGAGAAAATAATAATAAAATGATGGAAGAACTAAGAAAGCCAAAAAGACAATTAATAGGAAATCAAGAACTGTTATAAGATTAAAAAAAAAAAAAAAAAGTTCTTTTGTTTTCCTCTCTATTAAACTCGTTTCCATATATAAATGGTGATAAACAAGACAAAACCTTTTATTAAATATTAAAGTCAATAAATCAAGTGAATTTATTACGATAATACAATGAAAAAATTCTAGCATATCTAAGTGTTGTAAGAAATTAATAAAATAAAGTGAAAAAAAAAAAATGATACGGTGGTTCTGTAAGATTTTTTGTTTGAAGTTACGTAAGGGATGGGGGTGGATAACCAGGTAACTTCAATATTTATACGTGATTTTCCCTTCGGTATGTAATTCAAGAATAATTCTACTCAACATCTTATACAACACACTTCTTTTAATTTTATTTTTTATTTTTTATAATAAGTATGTAGTGTATGGATAATAAATAGAACAACTCAATTAATTTAACAAAAATAAAATAAAATAAATTTAAAATATGTATGCTGTGTGGTGTGAAATGATTATTGGATAGCATAACCCACAATTCAATGACTACTACCTACAATGTTACTATCTTCCACTGCTAAGAGCATGAGCTATATATTTAGCTAATATTATCAATATTTGGGCCACATTGGATTAGTCAAATTAAGGTCATCCATCATATGAGTTACAATAAATTTATTCTAGAACTATAGCAAAATTATATGTATTTTTTTATTATTTCTCACAAGTCATGTGTATGAGTAATGCTATACACCACACTCTTATTTTATTTTGATCATATTAAGTGGTATGTGATACATTTATTACCATTAGATGATAAAAAAATATGCAATAAATCATCATTTAATGAGGATAAATGTGTCACATCATACTTAATAAAATGAAAATGAGATAGTAATATGTTGTATAGAATTTATATATATATATATAGATTGTTGGAGATAATGAAAATTAAAATAAAAAAGTATTTAAAAAAAATCACATTAAAGATAAAAATAATAATATTTATTATTATAAAAAGTGTAATGACTAATGGAATCTAAAATTCAAGTTTTAAGTGATTAACTAAAAAGCAAGCACTTATAGTGAGCTAGCCATGAATAAAATATAATCAAAATTTGACTAGCCAGCCCAAAACATATCCCATAACAAACTCAACAAAATTACGGTAAATTTTTTGTAACTTTTTGGCTAGCCAAATATGGTCAATAAAACTGGCTGGCCAAACTATAAATTGATATTTAAATGAAATGGGGATAGATTTAGAGAATTTATTATTTAGTATTGTTAAAAATTATTTAATTAAATTAAAAAAAGTGAATTTTCTTCTCAAATTTTAATTAAAGAATTGCTAGTTAAAAAATTAAATATTAGCCAAATAACTTTGATTTAAGCATCCTCTTAGCCAAATGCGAAAATTAGCCTTATCCGAACTGTAGATATCACTGTATTGGTCTCCCTTCAAAATACTGCCACATCGAGATCCTTATCTGTTGTGACACGTGCCTTCGTTTGGGGGTTCAGGTGTCGATTTTGAGGGGTATTTAAAATACTTTATAAAAATAACATTAAATTATAAAAATATTCTCATTTCAAACACATAGTTGCAAAATGTGCAGTGTTTGAGAAAAAAAAAAAAAAAAGTTTTCATTGTCTTCTCAAATCCCACTTTAACCAGGCCAAAAGAATAATGTAATTACTGTATCCAAATGATCCTCTTTGGTTTTGTTTAGTACGTACAATATATAACATGAGAAAAAATATTTATAATTATGAATTATATAACCATCATGTAATTATTTTAAAAAAAATAAATAAAATATGAGATTTACATGAAAAAAATTAATTTTTTAATAATAAACCTCACTTATTTTCAAAACGATTACATAACATTTACGCACTTTATGATTATACATAGAATTACCCATATAACATAGAGCCAATTGTATAGCGTATAAGATTGCTGAATGGGCATATCATCTTATCTAAATATATGGGTTTGACTCCTATTTTTAGTATTGCATCGTGTATGAACCTCTTTTGGATGTACAGATATATATTAAAAAAAAAAACCCACAAACTTATATATATATATATATATATATATATGCATGACTTATAATACGTTAGATTGTAAAATAAGTTTTATAATAAAGTAGATATAATTTACATGTCATCGCAAATCACTTTAGTTTATAAATTTTACTATTTTTAAACTAAGAGAATATCTTCCCACATGTCTTTTCGATTTTTTTCAAATAGCAACCTCCAACAGTGGCCTGCCACTTAGACACCACATATTCTCAACCCAGAACCGCACTGCAGAGGAAGAAGAAGAAAAATTTATGGTCCCGTGCCTCACTCCCGATAGTAGCCAACAGAAGCACCCATACGAAAAAAATACTCTTCAATCACGCGGTCAATGAAATGAGCCAGGGGCAGGAAAAGAAAGATACACATAAGCTTCTGTCATCCATCCAGGGTCAAAATTGCACATGTTAGCTAGGAAACCAAGAGGAATAAAATTGCAACCCATATAAGATCAGAAGATCCCAGAGACTAACATATATTCATCCAGAAGCAACATAGGTCCCTCCTTTCCAATGTGGGATGTGCTTCCAAGCACATTTTTAAGGTAATTAATCGCTAGGAGAAACATAAAGACTGATACATGGTTTTTGCGCATGAAATTCCTTAATTGGTATGTGGGACTCACGGAAAGGAAATAGTTGTATGTCCTGGAGATTACACAAACAGCAAGAAGAGAGGTATACATGGTGTAAAAAACAACGTATCAGAGGCTCAAGGATCTTCGTACCTTGTCTTCAAATTGTTCCATAAAATGATCCATCCCTCTTATAAAATATGCAATGTTTTCATATGTCAACGCAACACCTTTAACATTCTTATTTTTCAGCCGTTGAGCATGACTACAATTAGGATTTAGTAGCTACAAAAAGCAAGTTCATTTGTCTGATCAGAACCATCCATTGCTTTTAAACTATGAGGTAATGCGGTTTAGTAAATAATTTCATTACAAAGCTCAAAGCATGTCATTTTTTTTTTTTTGAGTTCTCACTTCTGTCACTTTCTTATACCGGACGAAAACAAAATCAACCTCTGCATGATCTAAAATAAAATTGACAACCCTTGGCCCTGTATCCAACATAATCTCGAGGACTTTAGTTATATGTATTGCCTGAAATCAATTAAATGCTTCAGCTTGATGATATAAAAAATTGATGATTAACACAAGAAGGAATCAAGAAGTAGAAAATCCAAGCCTATATATAATGAGTACATGAATGACTTCCATGACCGATGTGCTAGAAAAGCTTATACAAGTGTCATGAGGATGACACTTGACATTTGTAGGTTAAATGTGGGAAGCTGTTGTTGGTTGTTATGCCAGCTATGTCAAGTTCCTTGTTTGTTTCCATCATGAGCTTGTTAGTTGAGAATAAAAGAGATCTAAGTGATGGATGTCAACTAGTAGTTTTGCATATATCATGCAAGTATGTATGTGGGATAGTTTGGAACTTTAACGACAGTTTGGAACTTCAATTACCCAGTATTTTCATTAATTTTGAATGGGTGATAGTTTGGAACTTCAAAGAAAGTTGAATGTACAAAATATGTGTAAATGGGGCTGTAGCAAGCATTTTTTCTAGCTCCTAAACTACTGCCTAGGTCAAAGGAACATATTACAACCTCCTCAAAAGCTTGATTAATACTTAGAATACGTGCAATTCTTTCTATAGCATACATATAGGTCATTGCATATTTGGGTAATCCTCTATAAACTAAAGCGTCAATTTAAACGTACCTAAATGACTCAACGATGGCGTTATGAACATAGAATACTGAATAAAAACAATACATAGCAATATAGCAACCTTGAATGTTGGTAACTACAAATGAAGAATTCTGAAAGTACAAACCTAAAAATAATTAGCATAACCGAAACACAAATTTGAAGCTTTTTCCCACACCCACCAATGGGTACACACATAATGTAGCACAATGAACATAAACCAATGTAGTGAGCCAAACATAACCAATGAATGTGATTGCACAATGTCAAGAAGAGCAAGCAAGGCATTACTCATACATGAAACCGAACAAAATCAACCCTAACCTCTCTTTGGCAAGCCAAATTTGTTAATGAGGAAGCTGAGAGGGGTGGTTGCGGTGGTTGCTTGGCGTGGAGTGGTGGATCGGGAGGAGCAAGGCGGTTCTAGGGAGAGCTGGTGGCTGTGGGTTGCAAACAGAGCAAGGGAGAGAGGGAGGTGCTCTGGCTGCTAGGCTAGCCGTGGAGGAGAAGGGGGCTCTGACGGAGAATTGGAAACGGCATCGATGTGTGGGTGGTGGCAAACAACGCCCCTAGCGGCGGTGACATAGATAAATCCGAGAGAGATAGAGGGGTGACGCCAGTTTTTGGGAGGCAAGAGATCAACGGGGGGCGGGGGGAGATGGAGGGGGTGGCCATCGAGGTGAGGTGGCTGTGGCTTGGTGGGAATGTTGGCAACGAGCTGTGCACGGAGAAGTGGGTTGTGCTCGACGGAGGATTTGGGGAGAGAGGTGGGGGGGAGTCGGGAGACGACTGGAGCCTGGAGGGAAATGTTCAATAAATGAGCGGGATATTAATTTTAATAGCTTTTTGCGAGGAGTTAAAATTGCCGCAAAAAGTATCTATTCCATGATCCATCGATTTTTGCATTTGACGGAAATAAAATAAGTTATAGTGACAATTGTTTATTGCGACGAAAAAAAATTGCCGCAAAAAGCTTAATAGTGGATTCCATCAGCATTTTCAAACTTTGTGCTGGATTCAGCGGCGAAATGTAAAAGCGCCGTAAATAATATGTATTCGCAGTGATTTTTTCAGATGATTCTAAAATTGTTGCAAATACACTTTTGTCAGCGATTTTTAAAGATGAAAAATAGATGCAAAAAATTACTTTCGCAATTGCAACGATTAACGAACCGTCACAAAAAGTTTTTTAATATTCCGACGAATGTGTTCATCGTAAAAAAGTAAAAAATCGCTACAAAAGACCGATTTAGTATTTGTGGCGAATCTATCCTTTGGAAAAAGTAAAAAAATCGCTACGAAAGACCAATTTCAAAATTTGATGTAAAAAGATTGCGACAATGGAAAAAACACTGCAATTAAAGACTTTTTTCGGCGATTTTATTTTCAACAGATATAAAATTGCCGCAAAAAGTCTTATTTCTTGTAGTGTCTGACAAACCACATCAATCCACATCAATTTGTGGGATTGTTTTTGTGTAATTCATTTGTGGCTAGAGTATTTCTCATATTTTATTCAACTTTTAACTTTCATCTCAACTTAACTCATTTCATATTAACTTATTATACAAACGACATCTAAATAGTAATATTTCGTAAATCTCATTAAGATGAGTTTAACTTTCTAAAATTGATATGGGTTTAACTTTTTAAGATTGAGATTGGTTTAATTTTTTAAGTTGAAATTTATGAAATAGATTGAGATGGATTTAAATTTTTTTAAAAGAAATTAAAAAAGTAATGGATTAATGATTGACTTTTAAGAGAACTTGTGGTGGGCTCAACAAACTCAAATTTTAGTCAAAAAATAGTTAAGGTGCACAATAACTCACTACAATGGACTCAATAAAGTTACAGTAATTTTAGCTTTCATCATTTTTATTAGGCAAATTTGGCCAATCCCTCTTGCTAGCCAATTATTATTTTCACATAAAAAATTCATCTTTCCTGCGTGACTAACGTTTCGCGTGATCCACAACTCAAAAAAAAAATCATCTTTGGCTCATAAACACGATCTACATTTTGCCCAAATTCCATGCCCAAAAACACGATCTGCATTCCGTGCGTCGTCTCTGCAACTCCATCGAAGTCATCTTCATATGCAACTTCTCTCCGTCAAAGTGTCTCCATCGACTTCTCTGCAATTTCTTGTAGAAGTCTAGTGATAATTTCATTAATTTCTTCTGATTGCTTATTTCTACTCCATGGATCCTTCTCCGTCGAGGTTAATTTCTTCTGCAATTTCCAACGGTTATATATTTCTGTAATTTCTACAATTTCTTCTCCGTCGACTTCATCCGCAATCATTGTCAGCACTCCGCACTCACATGATTCTATCATTTTATATGTTAATTTTGTTGGAGTGGCTATTGACTGGAGGTGGATCTCTTCAACTTGTTCTTCAAACGATTGGAATCCATTAAGGTGGGATGGGATAGTTAAGAGACATCTGTTTGGTGCTCCACTGATTAATGTGGCCTTTTCCTTTTCCTTTTTGTTGGCTGATTATAAGTTTTTTGTCAAAATGGTCCATTTTCGTTAATGATTTCTGTTCTTGGGCAAGGCTCTCTCATTATCAGAAGTGATCTATGGCATAAATTTAAGAAAAAATAGATAAGAGAAAGATGACAATTAGAATTAAAATAAATTAAAATAAATGAAAATGTCAAAATTAATATTTTAATATAATAGTGATAGATTTGTTGAGTCTGTTATTTGGTGTAGTTAAAAAGTGACTATCTAAATTTATAAAAATGAATTTCTTAGTCAAATTTTGACCAAACTTTGTTGAGCCCACTACTAATACTCTAACTTTTTAGCAACTGTACGTGGGGATCATTGTTAGCTTGCTGTGATCTCAACTGGTTTGGCTAACTACATTACTATATAAGCCATCTCTTCATATTCTTATTTACTGCCTGCGGACTACTCTAAACACACTCAATCTATAGTCTGCGTTGTGGAGGCAAAAATAAGATGGATCATTTATCAATGAATATCCATGAAACGGGAAAAGAGCTGGTTGGAAAAAAAACAAACTTCGAATTACATATATAGGACTGCTTGTGAAAAGGTTTATGAGGGTGAAAGTTTAGAGATATATGTAATATTATTAATTGCTATTATTATTATTTGGTAATTTAGATTAATGAAATGAGTAATGTTACTGTATATATCCTTAATTTATATCACTCATTTTATCTCATTTGACGCAGCATCATGAATGGTATTACGGGACTTATTATAAAATATTAAAGAATATATATATTTAAAATACAATGGCATCTGAAAATACAAGAAAGAATAAAACTAAAACGCTAGATTCCATCTACCATTTTATGTTTGTATTTGTATTTTTTATTTTTTAGTTTACTTTTTAAACAAAGTGAGTGGTACAAATTAGAGAATTATTCTATTTTAAAACAGCTTATATCTCATTTCACTTGCATTTATTATATAAACTATTGTATCATCTAGCCTAATAATTATTTAAAAAAGAAGAGTTGATTGAGGGCATTATTATTAAATTTTATACACCAAAGATATATCACTTTTGTCTTTTTGTGAGGTGTCAGTGTCCATCAATTTTTTTATTTTTTCTTTAAAAATATAAAAGATTATCTAATAGTGATAAAGATACTGCATTTTACATAATAGCTCGAGAGTTTAATGTATAAAAATATAATGACCATACAAAGAAATAATAAAGTAAGATACTACAGTGCAAATTGTAATGTAATAAAGTAAATGAGAAATTATAAAACAAAAACAAAGAACTGAAAAAGAAAAATATTTTACCTTAATAGACTATGATTTAGGAGGTTAGATATTGGATGTTTTGGATAGTGGACAGATAATATTATGAAAAATAAAAGATTTGGACTGTATCAAAGTAGCAACAAAATCTATGGCATGGGTTTGGGCAAGTTGCTCCCCCCAAATCACACCTCATACAAACACCAAAAATCCCAACTACACAACATTTCATAAATTCCACATATCACATACCATAAATTACATTTTTTAAGTATTAGAGTGGAGGAAAAATATCTTCTCTGTATTGAAGGAAAAAATACATAAATTTTATATCTCTCTCTCTCCTAACGTAAAAGAATAAGAAAAATAAATCTCTTTGCATAATAATCGTTAACTCCAAGTCAAAATTTGGCTAATATGATGACTTTTTGGCTTTTGATTAGTGACTCAAAACTCTCACTTTATATTGAATTAGTCATTACATTCTCTATAATAATAAAATATTATTATTTTTTAAATATATTTTTAAATATTATTTTTTTTATTTCTTTATTTCTTTAATTTTTTATTTATTTATTTTTTTCATAATCTCCAACTCTTCCCAACAAACCCCCTATAATTATTTTCTTTTTTATTTTCACAACTCTCCCCCACAAGCATTTTTAGTATTTTTAGTTGAGCAACAAATTGTACTACTACTACTATCATTTAAACACTACCACTATTGTTTACAACCCAACAATCTATACTTTCAGCACTTACGCAATTATTGTCCAAAATTTACTGATAAAATAAAATCACAACTACAAACAAAACTTCTCAAGACAACTAAAGATCAAATCACAAGCTTTACAAAGAGAGAAAGAACTAGCAACTCAAAAAGAAGCATTGGTCAGCTCATAGTTGTTGACCACTATTGCTGCTGACACATAACAACAACTCAAAAAGATGTTGCACACACATAATAACAATTCATAGTTGTTGACCATTATTACTGTCCACACATAACAGCAGCTCAAAAAGATGTTACACACACATAACAACAATTCATAGTTGCTGACCACATACAACAACTTAGAAAATATAACAACAAAAGCATATGGTTGTTGCTCAAAATTTACAAAAATTAGCACAAAACCAAGAAGTTTCTTTCACATATAGTTGTTCCCACAAAATATAACAGCATCAGTACCCATGAGGCCCACATTACAACAATATGCAAAATATAACAACAGCAGTGCCCGCATTACAGCCCAAACTACAGTTCTTCCTTTGCATATAGTGGTTGCCTAGCCACTAAAACCAGCTAAAAAGTGTTCTATTTAGAATATTAAATAGATAACAACAGTCCAAAATATAGACAAGAAATGTCTACACACCCCCAAAAGGTTGAGATGGAGATTGAGATGTAGATGTAAATGAAAACCACCTCTTAGATTCCTCAAAAATGTATTTTTGAAGATTTTGGAAATACTCTCGCTGCATTACATTCATACCAGCAAGAATCAATTTCATTATCTCCATATTGGTCTTCCTCTTCTTTTGGGCTACTAATTCAGATCTATCAGAGTTCGCCTTGCTGGCCTCTTGTCTTCTCTCTAGCATGAACATGGCTCTATCCTCATGCATCCGAGTTAAGGAGGCATGAAATTTAAAGGCCAAAGCTTCGCTAGCCTTCCTCATTCTCTCCCATTTTTTCTCAACTTTCTTACTTGAAGGTCTGTTAATAATAACCTCAACGTTCTCACATATTGTGTCGTCTGTTACTGGAGTTGAGTCCGCAATAGCTAAATATTTCCCAGGCGGTTTCCCTCTTGTTGACAACATTGACATATGTTGTTGCCATTTTAGTTTGTGTCTCAATAGACACCAACAATGTTCCATGGTGTAGCTGGATTTCTCAATCTCTCTATACATGATTTTGGCCATTTCAATCTAAATATGCAAAGGGAGAATGTGAGAATGTAATTTCTCTAAATAATTTGCATGTTTGAAACAGTTCAAAATTTATACCTTGTCTTACTCTGCTGCACAACTTGGATGCAATGATTCTGCTTGGACTATAGCAGCACAAAACTTATTTGTGCATTTTTAGATCATCGACTATCGATTGGTCAGTAACACGACAGAATGTTCTAGATTGTAAGGTTTCTTATACTCATTGTAATAATCCAAAATTCTATCTCACATTTGTGTAGATTTTTGGTCAGTTCCTCGAATAGAATCAATGCTAACGTTAAGCCAACTGGACAAGAGGAGGTTGTCCTCCTCTAAGGTAAAAGACACACCTCGTGCAAATTTCTTACTAGGTGACATTTTTTCACCTTCTAGTCGTGTTAGTTGGAGTACAACATTATCATGGTTGCTACCCATTGGAGTGTTGGAAATACGTTGTTCACCACTTTTCAATAGGGTGGTGAAAATGGATCTTCATCAAATGTGGCATCCATCTTTAAATAGGGTATTATTGTACAAAATCAAACGTAGATTATATGCAGATAATGAGTAAAAATACAAACATTAATTCAGTGAATAACCAGATCACATGTAGTCTTGAAAAACAAAGGCAAACATTCAACTCATGGATACATATAGTTGTTGCCCTCATTATCACAGTCTGTACAATCACTAATCTAAAAACACATGCAGTAAGATAGTTTTGTGTCCACTAATACAATGCTAATGTGTCCAGCAAGATAATGCTAACGTCCAGTAATCCAATAAAAATTGTGAGAAGTGCAATGGAATAACATAATGAGCTGTAATGTGATTGTAATGAGCTGCAACAAAGAATCTGCACTTATATAAATGCCATTGAGAATCTTATATAATTCACATTGAGAGTCTTATAAATAGGCTAATGTAATTAGTTGTTGTTGTAACATACATGTGACTTGCTGCTGAAAACCAAAAACAAATTCACTCCCAAACGTTGGATGTAAACTCATGCACATCAGACTGTTAGATTAACCAAAATATAAAGACATTGCATGTTGTCAGATTCACTTAAGTCTTCCAAGTACATGTTTTCACTACACATAAAAATATAATTATAATATATTTAATCATATAACATACATGAATACACATAGGTAGATAATCATACATAGATAAATGTTTTTATATGCATAATCTAAAAGAGGGGCACATGATAGTTTTCTCACATCACATTGGAAATTCACAGAAATGGGGAATGTTGGCACTTGACCGAAATTACTACAGAAAACAAAGTGTCTCAATAGAGTAGTAATATCACAATCATAGGATCTGAGAAGGTCATTCCAAAGCTCACAAATGCTATGTATATACATATTCCGTATTTAATTTTCACAATCTTAGGCTCATTTCTAAGAGAGGTTCAGAATATCAACATGTTTACAGAATAATATTCTTCTAAAGAGCTCTTGGTCATAAGAAAGCTATTAAAACAACAAATGTATTATATGTCTTTCCCTTTCTTAATTTTCAGCAAAAACCAAAAGCAGACACAAATTAACTACTCATTTAAAACAAATCACAAATATATAATATTTATATCATCCAGAACCCATCCCAGAAAATACAAAATAGCCTTCTCAATCCCACCTCCACAGAGAGAGAGAGAGAGAGAGAGAGAGAGAGTCTTCTTCATAGGAAAAACCATCATCCTCTTAAAATGACACAGACATGGAATATACCCACAAAAGTGACTTTACATGACAAAAAAACTGAAATTTACACGACCAAAAACAAATTGCAAGTGATGCCACACGCAATCTGCTCAGATACTTGCTATAAATATACCCAAAAAAAAGAACAATAAAACCATACAAGAATACAAGAATATAAAATTCATATGATCCAGAATCCTATCCAAACACCAAAAATCACACACCTCATACAAACACCAAAAATCCCAACTACACAACATTTTAAAGATTCCGCATATCACACACCATAAATTGCATTTTTTTAAGTATTAGAGTGGAGGAAAAATATCTTCTCAGCAGTGAAGGAAAAAATACATAAATTTTATCTCTCTCTCAACGTAAAAGAATAAGGCAGTATTTAAATATTGAATTGAGTTGAGTTGAGATAATAAAATATTATTAGAATATTATTTTTTAATATTATTATTATTTTAATATTTAAAATAATTAAATTATTTATTATATTTTATATTAAAATTTAAAATAATTATAATTATAAATTGACAGGAGTTGAGTAACCAAACTAATCCTAAGAAAAATAAATAGCTTTGCATAAACGTTGATACAAAGTAAAATCCTGAAGTGATATCGAACAACCCGGTGCTTAAGCTCCGGGAGACAGAGAAGAGATATAGCACTGAACAGACTTTCTTCAAAGCCCATGGCTTCCACCACCACAACCAATCCTTTGCTCTACTCAAACTTCTTAGGAACTAAAATCTTGCTCTCCCCTCCAATTCCCAAGACCACCAAATCAAAACCAATCCTTTTGCCTCTCTTCTCCAAAAGGAAGTCTGGAATCACTCAAAGCATTCTCGACAAAAGACCCATTTCAGAGCCTCCCTTGAAATCTCTACCATCACAGGCTACCTTAGCTGCCCTTATCTTCTCTACTCTCACCCCACAAGCCACCCTAGCGCTAGACAACCCCACACCGCCTCAACCCCCAGCAGTAATCGAAGCCGAACCCGCCAGTCCTAGCCCCTCAAATCCTTCACCTTTCTCACAAAACCTCCTCCTCACGGCCCCAAAGCCCCAAGCCCAGACCAACTCTGACCTCCCAGAAGGTGGCCAATGGCGGTACAGCGAGTTCCTAAACGCAGTGAAGAAAGGCAAAGTAGAAAGGGTCAGGTTCAGCAAGGACGGCTCTGTTCTTCAGCTCAACGCCATCGATGGCCGCAAAGCCTCTGTAATTGTCCCCAATGACCCGGACCTCATCGACATTTTAGCCATGAACGGCGTCGATATCTCTGTCTCTGAGGGTGAGTCGGGCAATGGGTTGTTCAATTTTATCGGTAATCTTTTGTTCCCTTTTATCGCTATTGCCGGACTGTTCTTCCTCTTCCGCCGAGCCCAAGGGGGCCCCGGCGGGCCCGGCGGGCTGGGCGGCCCAATGGACTTCGGAAGATCGAAATCCAAGTTCCAAGAGGTCCCTGAAACCGGCGTCACGTTCGCCGATGTAGCTGGAGCTGACCAAGCGAAGCTTGAATTGCAAGAAGTCGTTGATTTCTTGAAAAACCCAGATAAGTACACTGCCCTGGGAGCCAAAATCCCAAAGGGATGTTTGCTGGTGGGACCGCCCGGTACCGGTAAGACTCTATTGGCCAGAGCGGTAGCAGGGGAAGCTGGCGTGCCATTCTTCTCGTGTGCGGCTTCGGAGTTTGTGGAATTGTTTGTTGGAGTTGGGGCTTCGAGAGTGAGGGACTTGTTCGAAAAGGCAAAGTCTAAAGCGCCGTGCATTGTGTTCATAGACGAGATTGATGCCGTAGGGAGGCAGAGAGGGGCGGGACTTGGAGGTGGGAATGATGAGAGGGAGCAAACTATCAACCAGCTGTTGACGGAGATGGATGGGTTTTCGGGTAATTCGGGCGTGATCGTGTTGGCGGCAACAAACCGGCCTGATGTGCTTGATTCGGCATTGTTGAGGCCAGGGAGGTTTGATAGGCAGGTTACCGTGGACAGGCCTGATGTCGCCGGTAGAGTTAAGATCCTTCAGGTAATTATTCGCCGCATACACTCAAAGCCTGCCCACATTCCCACACATTTTTGTAATAGTTGTGAATGAATGTCCAAGGTCGTAGTGTAGAATATGAAAATATAGATAATATCATTCAATAGTAATTGAAATTCTTGTTGATGATAATCTAGTTTTTACTAGTGAAAAATAATATCTAACTAGCTGTTGTTTAAGAGGGCTGGTTTGCTCATTGTCCTAAAACAAGATTCACCGAAACTATAGCTGTATGTTAGCCTTTCGTGCCACCAGAGGGGTAAAAATCCATAGCTCAACAACAAATTATAGGGCCAAATTCAAAACATGTTACATATGTTGTGCTAGGAAAATAATTATAATATCCATAGTCCACTAGTGAGAAGATCAATGACATCATGTAAATGAGAAGAAAAGGAAGTTTTCCAATCATTGACTCAAATCCATTGTCGAACCCCAAATGTATTACAGGTACACTCTAGAGGGAAGGCACTAGCAAAGGATGTGGACTTCGAAAAGATAGCAAGAAGAACCCCAGGCTTTACTGGGGCTGATTTGCAGAATCTGATGAATGAAGCAGCCATTCTTGCGGCCAGGCGTGACCTCAAGGAAATAAGCAAAGATGAGATATCTGATGCGCTGGAGAGGATCATTGCTGGACCTGAGAAGAAAAATGCCGTAGTGTCCAATGAGAAGAAGAAACTCGTTGCATATCATGGTATATGAATAAGGATCCACCTCATTTCCAACTTTGCCTAGCTTCGTAATCTTTGATTTTTGGTTGCTAAGCATGTGTGTTCACTCTTAAATATTGCAGAGGCTGGGCATGCTCTAGTTGGTGCATTAATGCCCGAGTATGATCCTGTTGCCAAGATATCCATCATTCCTCGTGGCCAAGCTGGTGGCCTTACCTTTTTTGCTCCAAGTGAAGAGAGGCTTGAGTCTGGACTTTACAGTAGAAGCTACTTAGAGAATCAGATGGCTGTTGCCCTTGGTGGAAGGTTAGTAACAAGAATTTATTTTCAAACACCTTAATTCGAATAGGCTTAAATTAGAATTATGATTTGAACCCCCGCCTAGGTGACCCCATTTTATCAAAATCCTTACTTCTCTTGTTTTCAATTGCAGAATTGCTGAAGAAGTAATTTTTGGCGAGGAGAATGTGACAACAGGAGCATCAAATGACTTCATGCAAGTCTCGCGAGTGGCAAGGCAGATGGTTGAGAGATTTGGGTTCAGCAAAAAGATAGGACAAGTTGCCATTGGCGGACCTGGTGGAAACCCCTTTCTGGGTCAACAGGTATGCGTGTGATTAGACAAAAGAAAAGCTTTCAATGTAAACGCTGCCCGAATCTCTCATAAAATTTACACAGCGCTCTTTCCTGTACATACCCAAGAGACATGATCAATGCCTTTGCATACGCATATTATGAATGCAGGTGTCATCCCAGAAAGATTATTCGATGGCAACTGCTGATATAGTAGACGCGGAGGTTAGGGAACTGGTAGAGAATGCATATTCAAGGGCTAAACAGATCATCACGACCCACATTGACATCCTTCACAAACTTGCTCAACTACTCATAGAGAAAGAATCTGTTGATGGGGAGGAGTTCATGAGTCTCTTCATCGATGGAAAAGCTGAGTTATATGTTGCTTAATTCCACTAATGCGTCAAAATCTTCTTGTACTATATATTTTCCTAGACCCATATACACATTAAGAACCAATAATTATTTCACCAAATTCAAAAAATCGTTGAACATTTAATGCAGCAGAAACCAAGTATCTCTCCCTCTCTATGGTACACTTTCAAACAGAAACCACATTCCCAATTTCTATTACACACCTCATTTGTCACAACGATTGATATAAAACCAATTATATCAAGGAATGACTACAGTTGCTCCTCAAGAACCTTTCCCACCTCGTTGCTTTTTTTCTTCAAGCGATGCAGCCTCACTCAACATGTCAGCTGCATCCTTGTGCATATCCATCTTGGCAAGTGCAACTGCCTGCATGTAAAACGCAGTGGACCAATCTGGGTACACACATTGTGCTTGCATCGCATCTCGGAGGGCAGCATCCGGTTGATCACACATGAGATGGCAAAGACTTCGTCGTGCATACACTGTTGGAGAAACCATGGTTCCGACATCTAGGAACTACACACATACAAAATAAATGATTTTTTTGATAAGTACACAGAAATGAAATTGATCGTCACAATAATTTCTCTTTTTTTTTTTTAATTCTTTACTTGACATCTGGATCTGCTTTTTAATATTTCTTTCCCTCTTAAGGATCAATTTTCTTAGCTTGCAGGAGGGAGAGAGGGGAGTGAAGGAGACCACATCATGACATCACAATCCCTCTGGATAGATGCTGTTTTCCTATTAATATTCCTACAAAATATCAAAAATCCCCACGACTAAGATCCGGAAAACCCAACACAATGATTTCACTCCCTTGTTAACCTACTAATGCCGGATACCATTATATGAAGTTCCACTTTGTTATCAAGTACGAGGGCCAATCATAGTGGTAAGAAACGAAGTCCATTATCAACAGCTATATTATATCAATACTGCAATCAACATACCTGAGAATAACAGTCTATGGCAGTTCTAAATTCTCTGTCGCGAAATGCCAAGTCCCCACGCTTTCTTGCCTCCAACGTATCTCTCATTCGCTGGGTCCATTCTTGGAAAGACAGCTAAACCGATCAAGATCAAGTACAGATGTTAGTATGGTAGAAGATGAAAGATATGCAAACGTTGCAACAGTACCATTTATTTACCTCATTGGTTCCTTCATCATCTTTGTAATGTGTCATGACCAATATCTGATGGATAGCTGTGAGGTCCATCCTTGAACAGGCATCACCCATTGGAGAGAGAGGGTGTTGTGGAGTAGGAGGTGCATCCTCTTGCATTTGGATTCCTAGCATCACATAAGATGGAACCTGCAAGCAGAGAATCCATGTCCTGAAATATCATTTATAAGTTCACAAGACCGTCTTATTACGGACAATCCATCCATATAAGTAAATATATCTTAAAGTTGATTTTAGCATACACTGAAGAAAGCAAGAAGGGCCAGTACACGAACCAAGGAAATTAATTAAAATGAGAGAGAAGCAACAACCCATTCCTTCCCTCAGTCACACCCCACCAAACAGAAAAGAACATGAGATGGTCAGTGATTCCATTGGCAACCCATAACAAGTATTTTATTTAACTAAATTTCTCAAGAAATTGAAGACCCAACCTTGTTATGAAGATTATAAAAGCCGGAAGCAAGCTCACAGGAGCATGCCACAACTAATTTTTGCTTCCACCCAACTGATAAATTGGGCCCTAAACAAGAATCAATCAGAAAAATGACATAACCAGAGGCAGAACAGTTAAGTTTACAGCAGGATTGCACGACAAGCACTCAGCAGCGATCTTGGGGTTCCAGTGTTTGGCATGGTTTTACAAAATAAATCACCAGCTCTCGTTTACTATACACAAAACCCAAGTAGAAAAGCCAAGTGCATTCTAAATAGAAAAGATAGCAGATTTTACATCAGGTTTATTTTGTAGAGGGGCAAGCGTTGCAACAAGATCTTTGGTATTCGGCCGCTCCCTAGGTTCATACTGCAAGCATTGTGAGGCAATATCCAAAACCACTGTTGCCTCCTCAGTTGAAAATTTACCCTCCAAATGTGAATCCATGAGAAGAAGAATGTTTTTTCCCCGTATCATATCTAGAGCCTGCAAATACATTAGAAACACATCCATTAAAATCAAGTTCAACAATTCCAGACCAGCAAGAAAATTTCCGATGATATGTTAAAATATGCATTGGACAAATGACTGATGCAATTATCAGAGATGTCATATCTCCAAATTTTTTATATGGGATAACGCATTACATCTTAAATCAGCTGAAGCAAACCTTTTGTCATCTCAGTCCCTTAAGGTTTAACTTATATTTCACCAATTCCTCTATTTTGTTTTGGTTTTGACAAAGCATCAAAAAGCAATTGACCTATGTGACCCAGTCTGGTAAGCCAAATAATGGCTTGTCTACATATTGATTTTTTGAATCTGTCCAGCCAATCAACTTCTAAAAAAGATATGGGTGATGTATCCTTTAACTCAAACATGCACACCAGAACTGCATTCAATTTATTTATCACAAACCCAATGGAACCAATAAATGGCAATATACAGTTATTGTTGGAATAATATGAAACAAGACGGCACCGACTAAACTGCTGAAAATAAAAAATTAGAATTCGAGAGCTATTAAAAATTTCAAACCTCCTGGAGCTAGTAAGTTTATGAACAAATTAAAATACTGAAAAGCATAACAATATCGGTTTGAAGGATCCAAGGACTATCAATTTTGGAAGGATCTGTCATCTGATATCAGCCTTCTTCAACATAAAACATGAAATACTATACATGTTTAGAAGCTAATATGAGTACTTTATTTTTTAATCTCTTTTGTATTGAGATGATTTCCATCGTGGACTTCACTGCCTGAAACTTGGACAGCTGAATTGTCAGAACCACTAAATTACACCTATGATGTCACAGATTCACTACCTTATATAGGGAAATACTTACATGACCTGGAGGGATGTGCTTTCCACTGAGAAGATCCAAAAGGATGGTCCCATAGCTGAAGATAGCGCTTTCTGGGGTCACCCTTCCTACAACATACCCCTATTCCAATTAGGAAGCATTACTCAAAATTGAGTCGTACATTTCTAACAATAATTTTCACACAATATAAAATACCTTGCAGTGAAAATTGGTAACATCAGCAAAGCAATTAAGCATCACAGTTCTTTCAAACCCTACACAAGTAAATAGTACATATATGATCATCTAAAATTTGTCAGGGAAGGCAACACTCTGTGGTCCCTTAGATTCTAAGTTTTGCGGGGTATTCATGTAAGAACCTTAGCTCAAGTCATCTTTCCTATATTAACCCCAATCTTTTCACAATTGCAATCTTTAATCAAGAAGATAGTAACCAATGCCCTCTATAATAGAAAAGGCAAGAAGATAGGCATTGCAGATCTAGTGAATCTTAATGCCATATAGAGCTGAATCTGATGAAATTTTTATGAGATTGGAAACTCTCTTGCTAGATCTCCAAATTTTTTTTTTTACAAGTAAAAATTCTATTGATAGCAAACTAGGCAAAATCCGAAGAACACAAGACGCATACAAGAGGAGACACCTAGTTAGGAAGAAAGGGGACACTCTTATGAGATCTCCACATATGGCCTTTTATGGCATTGGTTATATAGATTCGCACCAAGCCCCAGAAAGGGGACTCTTATGAGATCTCCATATATGGCCTTTAATGGCTTTGGGTATATCGATCCGCACAAACCCCTCTAGTATATAATTGACTAATCAATACCTTTATCTGGAGGTGCATCTTAATCATGTCTTATCTGTGCAAGTGAGAATGGTCTGCAACTTTCTAAAATATTCTACAAGGCATCTTAATGATGCCATAGGGCCACTTTGTTTCAGCAAACCAAGCATATAATGGAGCTTCAACGTTTTTATTTTCTCTTTTCTTATATATTGATATGAAAATAAAATCTTATAAATTGATATGAAAATAAAATAAACACAATCATCACAACATAAAAAATATGGGAGAATAAGGTTTTTTCTAGATTGGTTTCTGTATCAGAGAATACAAAAGATAACCAAGTCTCGACATTTAGTATTGACATGTCACCAAGTCACAAGTAAAGAACAGACGAAACCGTATATGTAATGAGATGGCAGGTAAGAGGCTACCATTCTTTAGATACTCTGGAGGTGTATAAGCGAGATTTGTGCTGTAGCCTTTTCCATCCCTACTGTTCTTCATCAAGCCAAAACACGAAAGCCGAGGATCACCATTCTGCCAAAACCATCCACAAAATTACTACCTTAGCTCCTAGAAAATGCCACAGATGACCCTAACAAGAATAAATTAATAGAACCCGAATAAAGACAACCATTTGAGCCAAGTTGAAGACATTGGTCAAAGAAACTTCCAATTTATACACATACTAGATAACATTCAGTTTTCAAATTGCAAAGAAAGACTCCCTCACCTCATCAAATAGAACCCTATACGCATTCAAGTCATGGTACAATGGACGGCCTTCAGTACTACAATAATCTAACGCTTCAGCAATGTACAAAGCAACCCTTAATCGCATAGCCCACTCAATGGTCTGATTCTCCCCTGTTAAGGAATTGGTAAGCACGACATCAAAATTTAGGCAACTCATAATGAACGAATTTATTGCAATTTTAGAAATGAGAAGTTTTAGTGAACAGGTCAGTGCTACAGAGGAAGACTGGCTTCATTGACCACAAATACAGGACAAAAAAAATAAAGTCAAACCTAAATTATCGAGACAGTTTTTTTATTATTATTCTCAGAATGTATCATTCATTCATCTCAACAACAAGCCATAAAAAAGAGTCCAAAACTAGTACATATTACCCAAAACAACTATGCCTATGAATTCAAGAGAAAAAAATCCCATAATTTAGGTTTTTATTTTTATTTTTATTTTGTAGGAACGAATTACTTGGGAAAGGAAGGCAATCACAAGATCGTACAGTGGAACAAATGTTTAGCTAGGGTATCGTTGGGCATGTACTCCGCAACAAGCAGCCTCTCATCACCCTCGCAGCAATAGCCAATTAAATTCGCAAGCTTGTTGTGCCTGAGCTTCCCAACCCCGCGAGCTTCCTCCTAAAATCACAATTAAATATTGGAAACCCTAAAAAGAAAGGGAAAAAAAGATTTGAAGAACAAAACAGTTAAAATTGGAAATGGAAAGTAAGAAACGAATTGAGAAATTTACAGCGAACGGCTTGGGATCAGGCCAGGCGAGCTTAGTGAATTTCTTTACGGCGATCCAGGGCCGATGGTTTTGGTTCTGGCTCTGGAGGCGGCCCTTGTAGACGACATTGGGTGCCTTCACGCCACTCTCGGAGACGATGTGGTCGGGGCTAAAGTTGTTGGTGGCAGCTCTCAGCTCCGCTAGCAAAAACTCCGAGAAACCCGGCACGCCTCCGGAACTGGATGGTCCGGAGTCGATGCCGTTGGGCTGGGGAGGATCAGTTTGAAGGTGGTGGTTGTTGTGGCTGAGGAGCTGGTTGTTGTGGTTATGGCCGCTGTATATGTCGCCTTCGGGATGAGGTCGTCTCGAGAAGATCGATTCGCAGCAGCCCATTACTGAGTTGAGGTGACTCGATTATCCCCCCTACACCTCCACCTTGCTATTACCCAGAAACCATAACACACACACACACACACAGGTATTTCTTCGAGTCTCTTGACTTAAAACCACCCACCCAATCGCGCGTGTGCAGAGAGGGTGATCTAGAGAGAGGGATCGATCTAAGGAGTGAAGAGGTGCAGCTTTCTTTTTCTTCTCATTTGTGTGTTTTCTCTTTTTTTCGCTGCACTGACAGAAACCTCTGTCTCTCTGTGTGTTCCTCCTACTATTGAACTGTCAATTTTACGTCGTCGAGGGCACTTCCGTCTTTCTGTCTTCCTCGTCCCCTGTCCGTTTTCGCGGTTTCTTCGTCCTTGTCTTTCCCTTTCGTGTTTCTCTTTCTTTTTCTTTTCCACCCTTTTCAACTGTTTATTAAATAAATACAAGTTTCGCTAAAAAAAATTAAAAGTTTCTTTAACGTATAAAATCACAAAATGTTGATTTAGATTAGGAGATGAAATGTGATAGTTTTAAATAAAATATAAAAATAAATTTATTATAATATTATTTTTTGATATTATTATTATTTTAAAATTTAAAAAAGTTAAATTATTTATTATATTTTATGTGAATATTTTAAAAAAATATAATAATAAGATAAAAATTAAATTAAATTAAATATTTTCTGAATCTAAATGGCCTAAAATATAATTAATTAATTAGAATATAATTTATTTGATATGTGGGTTCGGTATTTATAAAAGATTCATGTGAAAACAAGGTAGCATCTACCAATAATTTTCGTATTTTGTGTATTTTTAAATAACTAATGCATGCTCACACACACATATATAGTTGGAGGTGCGAACAAATCATAAGAATGTAGTAATTTAAAGAAAACTAAGATTAGACCAAGATTCTAATGGAGTGGTATATAATTGAAAGTCCTTAAAATTATAGTAATTACATATATAATCATTGTTCAGAAAATAATAAAATGATAATAATTTTAAAAAGCTATTCATCAATTTTTAAGATAAATATACACAAAAATGGGCTCAAATGTTTTATATGCAGAAACTATAATATTGTACAAGATTACTTGTATAACAATTTTAAGTGGACTTGAAAATATTAAGAGAGAGAGAGAGAGAGAGAGAGAGAGAGGTGGAGTTGTATATAACTAGAGTTTTATTATTCATTATCTATACACATTACACACTATACATCATATTTATTTTTATAATTTATTTAATTTATTTTTATTTCATTCTTTTTAAATTAATTGAATTCTTCTATTTATTTATCCATACATTACACATTTAACGAGAAAAAATAAAAAAAATTATATATAGTGTATGGTATAAAAATAATGAGTATAATTTTTTGTAATAACGAGTATAGTTTATGAAAATAAATTTTTTAATGATCACTATGTTAGAGCATTTTCAATAAATTAGCCAAAATTAAATGACATTTTTTATGAATGTAATTGAAATTTGACTTTTGGCTATTCTATTTGAGAAATGCTAGGGAGCCCGATCTGGGCTCCTGTTTCTAATTTCCCGTCTGACGTAGGAAGGCTAGTTGGCCTTTCCCACTTTACTTTTTTTTTTTCTTTTTCTTTTTCTTCCTCTCCTCACGTACTTTGACCACCAACAACGTCGAAACTCATAAAAGTAATCGAAACAAAGCCGAAATTATTGGAGAACCTCTCGCTCACATATGAAATAAAATTAACCGAAACAAACCCACGAACTCAACAACGCCGAAACTGAGATGAGATAAAATTTCAAAACTCAAAACTGAGATTTAAATAAATAAATAAAAACAGAAAAAAAAAAACCAACAATGGGTCTCAAATTGGTACAACAATTCCATTATCACTACTCGCATTATTGTAATAATTCATTCATATTCGGAATCATTATCTACGCTGCTTCTTACATTATTGATTATTGTCTCTTCATTGTCTTCAACGTCTACTTACAAACCCGTCCAAAACTCTCACTATCACTTAAACTATTGATTTACTCCAAATCCTCCATTTGTAAATCCAAACTCTAGAGACAACCAGCTCGCTTTACTCTCAATCTTTAGAGATGTATTTATATGCTACTCGATTCGTCTCCATGGAACTACCAGCTTTTAGTGGCCCAAAGGTTGGTTTCACTGTTGTCACATTGTATTTATCTACAAAGAAAAAAAGTCGATGAAAAGGATTCCAGTGCTTCAAGTGCAACTGTTTCACAAGACTATTCGTTTTCTTCATTATTTGTGCAAGTTTGGAGCTATTCTGGTTCGTCTGGGCGGGTAGTCAAAGTACGTGCTGGACTTGGTTTGAGTTGGTACAATCAAAGCCAGAAAACAAAAAACAAAACTAAAGCATCTAAAATAAAATTAAAAAAAAAAAGAAATCGGAGAGTAATCGGAATCTTACCTTGGAGAAGAACTGGACAGTGACCGGAGATGGAGACGGAGACACGGTCTATGATCTGGGTGAGGGAGAATGGGAGGGGAGATGCGAGTGAGAGAGATACGGGGGTAAGGGAGAATGGGAGGGAGGGATACGTGGGGCAAGAGAGAAGAGAATCACGTGAGAAGAATAAGTGAAAAAAAAATTGTAAAAATTGGCCTTCCCACGTCAAATGAGAAATTAAAAACAGGAGCCCAAATCAGACTTCCTAGTATTTTTTATTCTATTTACATAAATCTCTATATTATAATAGTTATTTTTTTATTATAAAATAATAAAATAATGTAAGATGAATTTAATTTTAGTTATTCACATCAAATTTCCATGTTGGATTATCTATTTATTCATTATATAGTAATGAGTAACTAATAATTTCAAAAATATTTAATTTTTTTAATTTTATCATATATTTTACTATTTTACCTATTATATATTAATTAATAATTATATTCTAATTAAATTAATATATCATCAACTCAAATTAATATATCAATTTGATAAAATATGTGATAGAAAAAAAGAGAAAAAAATAATTGATAAAATATATATTTGATGTATGTATAATAATTTTTAAATTTAAAAAAATTTTAAAAAATTATTGTAGTTAAATTTTAATTATTTTAAATTTAACTAATACATTATAAATATATTTTATTTTTTAATAATTAAATATTCAATAAATTTAACTTTTACCTAATTATTGAGATCCATATTTTGAAGAGAAAGGAAAAACAAAAAACAAAACAAAAAATCTACTCAACCTCCTACTATTCATATAACCTCCACACTCCACATTATTTTTAATTTTTATTATTTTTTTCTTTTATTAAATATTTATTATATGAATAATGAATAAAAAATTTAAAATAATTTAAAAAGAATAAACTCAAAAAAAAAAAATTTAAAAAATATTAAAAATTTAAAAAATTTAAAAAAGTGTGGAGTGTGGAATGTGGTGGAGGTTGTGTAGCAAAGCTCAAAACAAAAAGGCCTGATAAATTCAAAACACGGGTGGCTTGTCGTTTTGTGTGACGTCAGATGCCGTGCGTGTGGAGGACGAGTATGACGAGAAAATAGTAAATTGTTTCTTAAAATTTACCATTTTGTCGTTTAGGACACTTATCGTCGGCGACATGTCGGTCGTCTTTTAAGATAAGGCCTCTCTCTCTCTTATTTTAAGCTTAGTCGAAAATAATAAGGTTTATTTAGAAAAAATATATTTAAAGACTAATTTAAATTTAAAGATGAGATAAAATGAGATGATTTTAGATAGAAGATAAAAATTAAAAAAATTATTATTATTATTCTGAGATTTAAAAAAATTGAATTAAGATTTGAAAAAGTTAAATTATTTATTATATTTTATGTAAAAATTTGAAAAAATTGTAATAATGAAATGAGATGAGATAAAACACTTTCTAAATCCAAACGATACCTAAAATAAAAATTTTCTTTTAAAAACTATTACTTCAGTTGAATCCGTGAATATATTCCATTTCATTTCCTCAATTGTTACTTCTCATCATTCCATTTCCTCAATCTATTATTTCTCATAAATCATATAGTTTTTTGTGAGCTTAATATTGAAATTTATGTAACTTAAAAAAAAATACTCCTCAGTCTATTTTATTTTTTAATCACTTTCTGGTTGATTAATCAACAAGAGATTCAATTACTTAAAAAAAGATCGATTCATTGGGGAGCATTCAACAGTCCCTTACAATCCCTAAAAATATGGGATCCATATCTTATTAAAATTGTATTTGTTGGATGATAATTTTTTTTTTAAATGAAAACCAGTTAATTTGTCTCCACATATGTAGGGAACTAGTTAATTTTTCAATGGGAAAGAATCTCGAATGTCAAAAGTCCTCCACCACATTCTTCTAAGATTAACAAGTAACTATATATATGTGCATATATAGATATACATACACATGCATATATATATGTATATGTATATGTATATGTATATATTAATCCACCAAACTCTCGACATCATTTGGTGGAACTAATTAATTAATTAGGTAATAATCCACCAAATTATTCCTCAATCATAATTTAAAAAAAATCAAAAATTAAGATTGTGTTTGAATAGTGAGGTAATTTCAGATATTCTGTAAAAGAAAATAATTTACAGAACATTTTTTACAGCACTTCACACAACTATATTTTAAATGAAGGGTATTTTTGTAAAACATCGTATAAAAGTAATAATTTTACAAAAATATCTTCATTTTATAACATTGTTGTATAATGTGTTGTATAATGTATTGTACAATATGTTATGTATATATCATTACTTTTCTATAAATAATAGTAAAAAGATAATGAAAGAATAATGATAGAATATTGAATAATAATAAAAAATAATAAAAAATATGTAAAAAAATAATAATAAGATAATAAATAATAATTAAGTATTATGATATCATCGCCATTTTTGGATAGTGATGCAAATCCACGCCATTTTTGTCCAATGTCAGTTGAAAATCAAACCTCAATTTTGTTAGGTTTCAGATTAGGCTGATTTGCTGACATTGCAGCTCTCCTCTCTGTATTCTTTAAGGGAATTGCCTGCCGACTCGACAAGATTACAAGCTTGAAAGGTACAGGTTGGCACTGAAGTCCACTTGTTTTTTGATTTTCTAGGCCTTGTTTATTTTTCAAAAACATCTCATTTCATCTTACATCATCATTACAATTTTTCTAAATCCACACACAAAATAAAATAAACAATTCAACTTTTTCAAATCCCAAAATAACAATAATATTAAAAAATATATTCTAACAATATTTTATTCAACTTTTTAACTTTAATCTCAACTCATCTCATCTCATCTCATCTCTAAAAACAAACAAGCCTTAAGCCAACCAGAGTCCCATTTGGTTTCTACACCTTAGTAGACGTGTACAAACGAGAAAGGTCAAAATTCACCTACTCAATGTCCCAACATTTTTTGAAAAATTATTGAGCTTGGATAAACGACGCTATACTCACATTTTAGCACATAACCGTCTTGTCATGCTTATACAGCTAATCACTTCCCCGAATAATTCATTTTATTTTTTTCTTTTATTTTCTTTATTTTTATGTATTTTTTTAATCATCATAAATATTTAAAAAATAAATAAATAACTCATAATATCATTAAAAAATATTTTCTTAACCACTAAGTTAAAAAAAAAAATGAGGACACTTTTTAGATTTTGAATTCGGAACCCAAAGCTTTTATGTAACTACCTAATAATTAGGTTTGATTTATATACAATTCATCTCAATTTATTTAATTATTATAATTTTTTTAAATTTTTATATAAGATATAATAAATAATTTAATTTTTTTCAAACTCTAAAATAATAATAATATTATAATAATATTTTATTCAATTTCTATCTCATCTCAACTCATTATCCAAACCTCCTATCTCATCTCTCAAATTGGCATTCGAGGTCCAATCAATTAGGAGTTGGTTTGAATTCAGAGAACATCTCAACTCATCTAATCATTATAAATTTCATAAATTCTTACACAAAATATAATAAACGATTCAATTTTTTTAAATTATAAAAAAAATTAATATTTTATTAAAATTTTGATTTTTATCCTATCTCAACTTCCTGTCCAAATCTCTTCTAACACTACGTGCTATTTTCTTGGTTGTTTCACTTTTAGTTCTTTCTTAGCAGCAGCAGCTGTGGCCCAGAGCTAGTTTCCACGCCCTTAAATTAAAGAGGTGAATAGGCATTAGAATGAAGCGTCGTTGACCCCAGCATGGAAAATGATGAGCACAAGAAAGTTCTCCACCCAACCAAATAATAATATTGAACAGAATCAAGAAAGTTCTCCGCAAATTTTGCTCTAGAGGAAGACTTTTCAAACTCTCATGCATGGTGATATTTCAATCTGCAATTGCATGAGTGCATGATATACCGTAGACATGCATCAGAACGAAAGATTTACACGGTTCCCTTGTGTAGAAACAGGCTTGTGGACATGGACAACTCTCTCAGCAGACATGATGCCGCCTGTCTTTCTTGAATGTGTAGAGAAAGCTCCTCATACTACTCATGCACAGAGATGGTTGTGATTTCTGAACCTCTCCATGTCGACAAAAATCGTTTTCATGCCTGACAACAAAACTACTAAATTCAGAATCTCAAACCGAAGCAGGACAAGATCATCTTTTTATCTTGAACCTGTAGTACCATCATCTATTGTTTGTATCTTTTGCTCCTCTCTGTCCAAGCATAGGTGTTTTTGGATGAACAGTTAATTATAAGGACGAGGCATCACCTCAATCCATCTCAAAACAATTATTGATGGGACTCAGTATTTTTTTAAATTTTTATAAAAAGTTAAAAACCCATCTTAACTTATTTTATATAATCAAACACATATCTCAATTTATTTACATTCAAATACATCTCAATAAAACTTATAGAATATTACTATTTACAAATCATATCATATCATCTCAAGACTCAAATTTAGCCTAATTAGTTTAAGATGCATGTTATTTGACCCAACAGTTGAACCGTGTACAAAAATAAAACTTGGTGCGTTTTTGGTTGACAAATGTTCGTCTCCATTGACCAAAAATTTCTTAAAGCTCCAAACAATATTGGGTGCTTTGTAGATTGAGACTTCAATTGTCTGTAATTTTTCTAGTAATAAGTTTGTTTCTCTCTAAAATTCAACGAAGTAAGAAGTCATGAACCAACGAACTTGATTTTTGGTATGCCACTCAATGGAGTTTGTCTCTTGCTACCCTCTGGCCGTTAAGAGATATCAAAACATACATAAGCAGATTTGAGGCATGAGATATGACATAAAATTCTTATTTTATCTCTTTTCATTTTATTTTCAAACATAATTCAAATGTAAAATTTTTAAACTAATTATTACATAATTTTCAAATTAATCATTATAATTTTTTTAAAATTTTCAAAGAAAAAATAAAAAACAATTCTAATTTTTTCAAATCCTAAATAAAAATAATATTATAAAACTATATTCTTACAATACTTCAACTTTATAATATTTATTATTCAATTTTTTCTCTTTCATCTTTCGAAACCCAAAAAATACTAAACTCAAACTATCTCATTACTATTCACAAACTATCTTATTACTATTCGTAAAATTTTCATCTCATCCCACTATTAATTGTCTAAATCGTATAACATTTATATTAAAAAATAATATTTTAATAATATTTTATTTAATTTTTAATTTTCATCCAAACTCACTATACAAATGACATCTTAGAATCATTTTGGATGTTAAGAATATTTAAAAATATCTCATAATATTTTAAATAGCAGTGAGCTAAAATATTTGAGTCGGTTTTGTGTAAGAGTGTGGATTCTATTGAAATGTGTTTGGATATATAAAGTAAGTTGAGATGATTTTAATTTTTTATGAAAAATTGAAAAAATGATGAGTCTAATCAATGATTGGTTTATTTTACAATGATTGAATAATTATTTTGTTTATATGTTTTACTAATAAAACACAACTATTCACGAGACTCACCACTTTGTTGTACCAAGGCATTTAAAAATTAATTTCCCACTTTTTTATCCCCAAATTAGTTTAATTATGAACTACATTTTACTTGGTTTAAAAATTATTTACAAGTCTAAAAGTAAATAAAAATACATTTTAAGACCCAATTTATAAATTTAAATTTTGTAAATATGACTATAATTTAAAAATTATGTAATTTTTAAATTTACTAGTGCATATTTTGTATAAATTATAGTGTATTAATTTTTAAACTATGTAGTTTTTAAATTTATCCATGCATATTCTATGAACAAGTCTAACAAATTGTACTATATATTTATATATACACAATTTATAAAATATATATATATATTTATATATATATATATATATATATATATAAATGTAAGCGGGGGCGAAATGCGAGGCAGGGTTAGGCCCTCCTTGCACTTGCCCTCGCTAGGAGCTCTAGATGAGGGGCAGGGGGCCCTGCTCCCACATGGGCAGAGCGGGGTTTCCCGCCCAGCCATGTGAAACTCCGCTCCGCCCATGTGGGGGCGAGGCAGACAGGGGCGGGGCAACGGGGTGCAGGGCCCTGCTGCCCACCCCTATTATGAAAATACCATTCTAATTTAAAATTATTAAGGTTGCATTTGAATATTAAAATGAATTGAGTTTATTTATGAATAATAGTATTTTGTGAGTCCCACGTATATGAATTTAACTTTTTTAAGTTGAGATGAATTTAACTTTTTAGATTGAAATGTATAAAATAGGTTAATATGTGTTTAACTTTTTATATGAGAAATTAAAAAAAATAATAAGTCTCATCAATTATTGATTTGAGATAAATTGAGTTTAACTTAGCAACTAAACATAGTCTAAATGGAAATTTATATATATATATATATTATTTAATAAATACTCAAAATAATTATAATGGTGGAATGACGCTGGGAGTAAACCCCTAACTGGGCTGGGTTTAGTTTTTGGGTGAGAGCGTACAGTTAAGACGCAGCCTGGGCTTGTCACTTGGAACTCTTTCGTTCGGCATGGTCCATTGTTTAGGTTTTATGGGTCGGATCATTGATTCACTAGTATTTACTAATGTTATTTTTCGCCCTGATAGAATTTCTTTCCAAGGAAGGCAGAGGGAAAGAATTCAAAGAACTCGAGCTGCGCAGGAGAGAAGAGAGCCAAACCAAACGTAACAGCGAACAAGCTTCCACTTCCGACAATGCGTAAGAATCTATGCCTATATATTCTCACTTCCTTCAACTCTCCCTTTCAATTCCTTCGAAGTTCAAAATTTCTCTGTCTTTCGTTTCATTTCCATCGTTTTCCCGAATCCGATAGCCCATAGCGGCATAAATTTTGCTTTCACAATATGTACCTTCTTTCGTAGGTTTCATTGTATAGTTTAACAAACACTTGCTATGCGTGCCATGAATTAGGGTTTTCTCAAACTGGTGCTTGGCCGCAAATCTACTACTTCACTTGCAAAATCAGGGGCTTTTCACGTTTTTGGGTCCTTACCCTTTTGTCTGGTACTTGAAATCCGGGAAGATTTTGATGCTTCTGATCTTGATTATTTTGGGGGTTTATTGGAATCAGCACGAGCTCTTTATCGATTGTATTTTGGGTTTTGGTCAAAAGATTTCAGCTACGAGTAAAGGAATTATAACGGTGGATTAATGTGCGCAGAAGGAGCATGGGGTCACAGTGGCTGAGAGATTCGCTTAACGCTGGACGGAGGCAACGTGTGCTTTACAGTGGTGGTTGGGTGGTGAGGAGAGGATGACGGACTTCCAATGTGGTTGTGCTTTACAGTGGTGGTTGGGCTGTGGACTTCCAATGTGGGCAGGAAGAACCACTTGTTCCATTCGACTGTCTCGTGTTAATTCACCCCTATTTGCATTGATAATGCCCGCCACGCTTGACATCATACTACTGTACGCCACTCTCCTCGAGGCCTGCTCCTCTGCCAAAACTCTCCAAAACCTTAAACGCGTTCATTGCCGAACCATTATACTTGGCATTTCCCGCCACGACTTCTTACGGACCAATTTCATCTCCTCCTATGCCTCTTGTGCCCAACTACACCATGCCAACGTGCTCTTTTCCTTCGCCACTCGCCAGCCCACCTTCCTCTTCAACACCCTTATCATGCTTCTCTCTGTTTGTTCTATCATTCCCTATTCATCTCTCGCAAAATGCTCATTGCTGGCAAGTCCATTGACTGCTACACCTTGCCTCCTGTTCTCAAATCTTGTGCTGGATTGTCAGCTATGCGACTTGGCCGCTAGGTACATGGGATAGTATTGGTTAATGGATTCGCCTTAGATACGACGAATTTGAATACATTGATTAACATGTATGCAAAGTGTGGTGATTTGGTCAGTGCGCGTAAGGTGTTCGATGAAATTTTTGTGAGGAACGAGATATCTTGGTCCGCAATGATGGCAGGGTATGGAATGAATGGAATGTTTAATGAGGTATTTGGGTTGTTTGATAGGATGGTGGAGGTAGGAGAGAGGCTGGATGGTGTCACTTTTACAATGCTCCTGACAACAATGTGTAGTCATGGGGGATTGGTAGAAAGGGGGAAGGAGTATTTTGAGATGATAGAAAGGAGGTTTGGAGTGAGACCAGAGCTAGAGCATTATACTTCAATTGTGGATACGTTGGGAAGGGCGGGGCAAGGCGGGGAAGCGGAGAAATTAATTTTAGAAATGGAGGTGGAGCCTGATGAAGCTTTGTGGGGGGCCTTGTTAGGGGCTTGTAGGATTCATGGGAAGGTGGAGGTGGCTGAGAAGGTTTACGAGAAGAGACAAAGTGTTGCATCTATGTGAATCATATAAGTTATTCTTCAACGTGAATTTTGTTAATGTTACTTTTAATCACAGTAACTTATATGTCAAGTTTTTTTTTATTTAATTTATAAAATTGCTAAAAATGTGTCGCATTAGTCATGATAAAATTGACAATACTGCTATGTACTGTCACATTTATGTAGTTGCGGGGCACTAATCTGACGTGGCCGGTTCCATGTTAGCTTAAAAAAATAGAGAAAGAAGAAAGAAGCGAGAAAACACAGAGAGAAGCAATCAGATTCACATTTTGCAGTTCTGAAAGAGGGAGAACTCGCCTGAGACAAGCTCAGTGCTGTCAAATTCGAGGGTGAACTCGGAGAAGGTGAAGAGCTAGAGCCAGTAGAGACCGACTCGAATCCCAACTCATCCCTACTAGCGTGAAGTTGAAGAAGGTGAAGAGCGATCCAGCGTGAACTTGAAAAAGGTGAAGAGCAAGCCAATCGTTAGTTTCCGATTTGACAGTGGAGAGCAAGATTTAGAGGTCAGCGAAGAGGAAGGAAGCCAAGAAGAAGGCAAAATCCTTCTGAATTCCTTTTTGGTAAATATCTCTCACTTCCTTTGTATAGATTTGAACCGACTCTTGGCTTGTCGGGGGAAAAAATTAGGATATACATAAGTAGGATAGTAACTGAACGCTCTTCATCACCTTCTCTGGATCTGAACACGATATTTGGTTTATTACCAGTGCTTTGTATGCATGGGTTATAAGGATCTTGTTTGGTCTCATGGATGTGTTAGTTACGATGAGATTAAGTATCCTCTGCATGCTATAGCTGTTAGCAGGAATGTCGCTGGTATTTGCTTTTAGGTTTTATTTTTATTTGTTAATGGGTGTAAGGGTTTGATGTGGAAGCTAGCTGTATATTTTGCTACAAAATATGGGATTCCTGTTTTTTGGTCATTCTTGATTATTAGCATGTGTTTGAAGTTAGGGGCCGGTATGGGCTTTATACATGGAAAGTGGGGCTCCAGTTTCGGAATGGTTTGCTTGGAGTCCTACATTTTGTGAAGCACAGGTGGTAGAATTACTAATTTTGCAATGAAGTGTGGAATTGGCTACTATATATATTGCATTAGTCTTTAAATATTTAAACTTGATTTGGTTGTGGGTAACCTGCTGTTTGTACTATGATTCCTAGCTTGCTGCATGAGACATGATGAGAAAAAAAGAAATAAATTGTATGCCATCTAACTTGGATGATAAATATCGTTTATCTTAGATGGGTAATTCGTATTTGGCAAAACCTCTCCCAAATGGAGTACATCCATCCCAAATGATCATGGCAAGCCCGTTGTACAATCTAGGTGGTTATTTAGACATTACCAAAATGAACTAAGCATAATGGGATTAAATTTACAAATGGAAGAACAGATCATGAAATGCTGGAAAGAGTAAGCATCATTACTGGTGTATTTGTTTTCTTTGTAATCTTATTATAATTATTATTGGCTCGAACGATAAGATCAAGTCCTCATGCACAGTTGGTAAAGCAGCAGACCGTTCTCTTTGGAAAATAGGTAAGTTTGCAGCTTCCCCTTGAAATTATTGTGGAAATGTATTGACCAAAATGTCTTGATAGCTTATTGTAGTGGTATTGAGCTTCCTCACTCCCTTCATGCCACAACTCCAATCTAGATAATCATTACAAACATCTAATATCTTTTGGTGCCTGCAAAAGATATTAGATGTTTGTTGCAGGAAAAAATTGTTGCAGGAAAAAATTTTGCAGGAAAAGATATAATATCATACTTTGTTGCAGGAAAAAATTGTTTCTGCACTAAACTTAAAATAATCGTCAGGAGAATTAGAGAGCTATTGCCAAATGTGGCTTTTACGCCCCTTTGTAAACGATGAAATTTTGCATCAAGCTTGGAAACTTAGGGCAGGTTTGAGGCACAAGACAAAACATAAAATTCTTATCTCATCTCATCTCATCATTATACCTTTTTCAAATTCTCATACAAAATATAATAAACAATTCAACTTTTTCAAATTTTAATATACTTTTTTCAAATCTCAAAACAATAATAATATTAAAACATAATATTTTAAACTTCAAAATAAAATATAAAATTCTCATCCCACCTCCCAAACCTGCTCTTAGTCCTTGACCATCACAGATTTCTGAGTTTTGAGTGCTGATTTTTTCTTTGACAGATTTGTATTCTCATAGCTGAATTCATTTCACAAAATCGTGCTTTTGTTTTGTTTTGTGTGGTGTTATAAACATATATGTATGTTTTTGTTATAAATGAATATAGATGTATTTTTTGTTTGAGCAAAAGCCTTATTTCAAGTACGCGTGAATGCAGATGCTTGGGAATAGTGAGTTATTTTCTATTTATTTGTATTTTTTGCTTTCTTTTTTGAAGTCAGAACATATTTAAGGCTTCACATATGTGATATTGTTTGCAGAGCTAGTTCTTATTGGGATTGTTTAGATGGGAAAAGGGAAAGAACACGCATCTCCCATAACACCTCCTGTCTCAAATCCATCAATCCAGGTATTGCAATATCGTTTCAAATTCAGTTTTTGTGTTGTATTGATGTGTATTTTTAGTACTTAATATTGGGTTCATTATCATTATTGTTTATATATTAGGACATGCCTAGACCACTTTATTCAGAATTTGCAAACTACATGCATGGTTACTATGGACCAGTGCCACATGCATGGTTACCGCCTTTTGTTCCTCGTCCAAATGTCAACCTATATCCATGAAACAGCCAGGTGATGCGTTGGACTTGCAAATATTGTGCTTTAATTATACAACGAAGATATTGTTTTTTTTTTTCATGTTTATTGTTGCGGCAAATTGTAGCAAAACCTACAATACCCATTACACGCTGGACCTACCCCTCCGATGATGCTCACAGCTAGAGATTCGAGAGAAATTCAATCGTTGTCTAGATCTTCTTTACCACCTTTTGTTCCTCGTCCGGATTCCTACCAATATCCATGGAGGAGCCAGGTGATGTGTTGGACATATAGATATTGTGCTTTAGTTTTTCACAATGAAGTTCTTTGATTCATTTATGTTTTTGTTCATGTTTTTTGCAGCCGAATATTGCATACCCATTTCAATATGCAATTAGCCCTTCGACTGGGCTCAACGCTACAAGCTCAAGACGCGAGAAAGAAATTAAAGAGGCCACACTAGATTCTAGGGAAGTTGAAGTGCTGTCTAGTTCCTCTTTGGGTAATACTGTTGAAACCAAGAATGACAATGGCAAATTCAGGACATATCACATAGTGCATAATGATGGGGGTGATAGCATTGACGAGCCAAAGTCAGGGATGTTGTTTACATCTGTGGAAGAATTAATCGCTTATTATAAGCGATACTCTAAACAATGCGGGTTTGGGGTAATGACAGAAAGGAGTGTCAGAGAAAAGAATGGGAGTGTCAGATATGTCACGCTTGGTTGTGCTCGTGGTGGCAAAGCACGAAATCGGACATCAAATGTCACCAAGCCACGTCCGACAAGAAAGACGGACTGTAAGGCAAAGATAAATGTTATAAAAATAGATGGGATATTGCGGGTGACAACGGTTCACAATACACACAATCACAACCTAAGTCTACAAAAATCAAGGCTCTTTCGATGCAATAGAGAAGTGAGCGAGTCACGACACCTACGACTCGAGAAAGGCGATGCTAGAGCTCTTTGTGAGTATTTTGCTATGATGCAATACAAGAGTGGTGGCTTTTTTACTCTAATGGATTTTGATGATGACTCTAGGTTAATGAATGTTTTCTGGGCTGATGCACGAAGTAGGGCAGCCTACAAACATTTTGGTGATGTCATAACATTTGACACCTCATATTTGAAAAATAGATATGGGATGCCTTTTGTACCGTTTGTGGGTGTAAACCACCATGGCCAGTCAATCCTTTTAGGAGTAGGTTTGATTTCTAGTGAAGATACAGAAACATTTACATAGTTATTTGAGACTTGGTTGAATTGTATGGATGGTAAAGTTCCAAAGGCTATTATCACAGATCAAAATAGAGCAATAAAAAATGCGATTGCTATTGTTTTTCCAGATAGCCGACATAGATTTTGCTTGTGGCACATATTGAAAAATGTATCTGAGAAGCTTGGTTCCCATAGTGCATACAATACTGGGTTGAAAAGTCAGTTGCTAAAGTGTGTATATGACTCTCAAACTATTGAAGAGTTTGAGAGTTGTTGGGACGTGTTAATTACCACGTACAACTTGCATGAGAATGCCTGGTTACAAAGTTTATACATTGAGCATAGGTATTGGGCACCGGTATTCCTGAAAGATTTCTTTTGGGCTGGAATGAGTACTACCCAACAAAGCGAGAGCGTGAATTCTTTCTTCGACGGGTTTGTCCATGCTAGGACAAACCTAAAAGAGTTTGTTGATCAGTTCGACAATGCTTTGAGGAAGAAGATTGAGAATGAGAATGAGGCGGACTTTCACTCATTAAACGTCATAATTCCCTGCATTTCTGTTATGCCATTTGAAAAGAGATTTCAAGAGTTGTACACGAACTCTAAATTTAGAGAAGTTCAACAAGAAATAATAGGGATAATCAATTGTTTTCCAGTTCTACAACAAAATGATGGTGTAATTGCAACATATCTGGTAGAAGATGAAGTGCGTGTTGATTATTTCATCAAAGAGGTTACGTACTTTAATGAGGCCGAGTGCGAAGCAAAATGTTCCTGTGGATTGTTTGAGATGAGAGGGATATTGTGTAGACATATTCTAGCCATTTTCAAAATTAGCCGAGTACGTTCATTGCCAGAGAAGTACATATTGGATCGATGGAGGAAGGATATAAAAAGGAGATACACTCTTATCCGAAGTGGTTATGATGTAGCTGATCAGAGGCCAGAAGCTCGCAGATATTCACGTCTATTAAATATATGTTACGACGTGATAACAAATGCAGCGTCATGCGATGAGTATACTGAGGATATGGTTGAGAAGTTATATGCAATGAACGATGTCTATCGCACTAACAAGCCTCCTCACCGAACGGGTTCCAATGTTGGAGTGACAACAGTCGATACAACTATAACTGGAAGTTCAAAGAAAGTACTCATTTTTAACTATGTCATGCTGTATAATTTACTTTGTTGGACTTGGCATGATGTTATTTAACGTTTTTATCTGTTAAACATATATTTTATTATGTTCACAGATGCAACTTGGGGTAGATGGAACACAGTTGGAGAGCATGGATGAGACACAGCCGGAGTGCTTATTGTAGAAGTGAGTAATTATGATATTTTGTAAATAAAAAGTAGTTGTTTGATGAAGGAAAGAAAATCTTAGTGATCTTATAGAAAGGAAACAAAAAAAAAAAAAAAACATATGATAGAATATATGTTTTTTTAACAGCTGCTCAAAATATTTTTCAAATGGACTGGGTTAGTATTTTCTTCTATTACGTTCACACATGCAAGCTTCAGTAATTTTTTGTCAGTATGTTTTTTAACATTCATAGATGCAAGCTTCAGTATTTTTTGTATGGTAGTTACTTTTTCTTTATATTACGATCATGGATGAAAATTGTGAAAATGCCACATGATTCTTCTTTATTATATTTTCTACTGTTATGCTAAATTTGCCATTGTCTTTTTTAAAGAATTTTTGTGAGCTGTGGAACTTAAATCTATCTTAGTTTTGTCAACCCTTCAGGAACTTAATCGACTTATGAAAAAATACCTTCAGGAACTTAAATATGTTTAAACCATTAGGGATTTTGTATGATATTGGAGAATCTGAATCCGTTTATGGTTCAATTCATTTAAGCATTTATATATATATATATATATATATATATATATTGATCTAGAAGGCATTTATATTTAGATAGCTTCTATTTTCCAATTTTCAGGCAACACGTGTTGCACACAGTGGTATATTAGAGCGGATGGGGAAGCACAACCTCGTGGTGGTAAAATGGGGATTTATTCGAGCTACAAGTGTGTTGGGAGAAGTTGTTGCAAATGCCGAGAACTTTATTTTGTTGAAAAGTTAAAAGGAAAATAGCATCTGGATGGAACACTTTATTTTGTTTTGTTCTTACATGTTGCAGCTCATTTGTTACACATCGAGAATCATCCATTTTCCAATGACCCAGATCGGGTGATCTCACACGGGTGAAACTTTGGTTCTCTAGGTAGAGTGGGATGCTTCATTGACCATAAACATACAAAACCAAGAAGATGAGACATATCCCATATATATTGAAGGTTACAAGGGAAGAAACAAGGATTTTTAATAGCTTCTTGAGGCCTGAAAATTCTATTTAGCAGTCTGACTCAATTAATCGAATACAAGTGACTCCGAATGGAAATGTTCAGAAAAGAAGATATTTCTCCCATCATGGTTGTGATACTTGACAAACCATATTTTGTAAAGACTCTGCACCAGGATGAACAGATTTCCAATAACATATGCCTCTACGGCTGCGAATTATGAGCTATATTGACTCGAGTCCTCTTTACTATCTGAAAGTTGCATCCGGCTGGTAAAGATGATCATAGCTCATATCGTAGCAACTATAGCCTTGGTTGAGCGTTGCTACGATACGAGCTTACATTGAATGACTTGGCCATCATGTTGAGAGGTCCTTTATTATAGTTGCTGTCTGTTTTTTTCTTTTGTTTAATTAATGTGGATGTGGTTTTTCTACTACCGTATTCACCTGTGTGAATTATGATTAGGACGTTCTTTTCTGTGTACAAAGAAATATATTGGAATATTTATGAAGGGCGTGATAACGTCAGATTATAACGTGTTGTGAGGAATTTTGTTTAAATGCAAGAAAGATCAAAACACACAATATTGTTGAAACTTTGGGAATTTCACTAAATAGTAACACCAAGCCAAACAAGTGACCGACTGGTTGGTCAAGATTATATACATACGATATACAAGTACCCTTTAATTGGGACCAAGTGTCCATTAATTGGGGCTTCACTTTTATCATATTAAGTACAGTGAAATTAATATGAAAACACTCCAATACACACGAAGTAGTGTGCATGAATGCTACATGCCCGTTTCTTGCCTTCGAATATCAACTTGATTGTTGTGGAGTCCCAATTTACTCTTCCCAATCTCTTCATCTCTCTTTTAGATTTTCACCATTCTTTAACAATTTAATTTCTCTCTGTTTTCACTATTATCTGCCCATTTAAAATAGTTGTAATATGTTAATCTCCGATGATTGTTTCTACCTCTGTATTATATTTTGGACATCCAAATAAGGGTCAGCTCGAATTTTTTTGGAGTATTTGATGTTGTAAGTGGAGTTTTAAAACCGCAAATGCACATTGGGTCATTCCTCAAAGACGCTTAACAAAAGATGATGAAAAAAAATGCTGATGACATTCTAAATCTATCACAAGGAATTATAACGACTTCACCAGAAAAAATAATAAACAGTTCATAAAGAAATTCACTTAATAAGCAGTTTATTTAATAAGGAGTTTAAGTAATTCTAATTCACTATACAACAGTTCACAAAATCATAAGACAAAAGAGCAGAGCAGTCCATACAACAGTTCACGAAGTTACCAAAGATTCATTATTACAATGACTCACTCAAATTTGATAAGAAAGTTCTAAAGGAAAGCAAATAGTTGTGAATCTTTAGATTCTAATCTGACCAATCATAAAACTCCTTGACTTAGTTAAGATGATCATTTTCATTTAGGTTGCATTTGGATGTTGAGTTGAGTTAAGCTGAGCTGAATTCTTTGTGAATAATAGTGAGTTGAGTAGGTAGAGTAAGTTATGTGGAGCTCATCTAAAATGAGTTTAGATGAGTTTGAATGTTAAGATGAGTTTAGTACTATTTATAGGAAATTGAAAAAAGTTGTAGGTCGCATGTATAAAGATATGTTGAGTTGAAAAAGGTTGTGGGTCCCACGTGTAAGGAGGTTTTGAGTTGAGATGAGTTTAGTAATTTAAACGTTGAATATTTAGATGTTAAACTCAGTTTAAAATTAGACTGAACTGAGTTGATCTCAGTTGAGTCTTCCAACCAAACGGGACCTTAGTTTAGACTAAGAAACCATACCCCATAAAAAAAAATACTTTCTAACCTTCCAAGCTGTTCAGAAAGAACGCTAAAAGCCCATTGCAGCAAACCAAACTTCTCCAAAAGTTATGGGTGAGAACAAATTGTCAAATCAAACAAAGCCCTAAATCACTCATTCAAAACACAAAATTAGCATCAAAGTTGAAATCTTTCACATTTTATTCTCAGGATTTCCTCAAAACCTAAATGGAGGGTTTAAAGAACAGAGCCAAGAAAACACTACAAAGGAAAAAAAAAAGGAAAACCCAAATGATGCAAGCATTTTTTAGACAAGAATATTGAATTTTGCAGGATATAGTAGGAACATTGTCCTCAATGTGAAAATTATATGCTTAAAATAGTATATTTTGCAGGATATAGTAGGAACATGAGAATTCAGAATGATAGAGGTGGGCGAGGAGCGAACTACCTGAACAAGCTGATTATTGACAAACTATATCCTGCAAAATATTAGCTAAAATGAACAAAGAAAAAAAAAATTAGGTACTAAAATAAAGATCAATTGAAAATGAAAAGGGATAAAAAAAAATGAAAATTCTTTTTTTGTTTTGTTTTTTTAATGCACTAATCTATACCAAAATTGCAGATTAATCCTGATAAGCAGGATCTTCTAGTGGCACTTTTTCAACTTCTGGCTTCTCAATTTCTAAAAATGGTTTCAAGCGTTGCATTAACTTCAAAAATACCACTATTTCTAGAATTTTCAATTTCAAATGCCCCCATTTGGATACAATGTGCACTATTAATGTATGAGTCCCTCTGAATCATAGTTTTCTTGGGAAAGGATGTGAATGAGAATTACCAAGGACTTCTTGATCGGGTTCAAATGGTTTTCTCAATATGTTTCGATCATGAACTATTTTCATTTAGAGTAATTCTACATACAACTGTGAAATGCGTAAACGCTGCAGAATCGCTTTGAAAAAGAGTAGGGTTCACTATTAAAAAATTAATTTTTTTTATGTGGGTCCCATGTTTTATTCACTTTTTTTAAAGTGATTACGTGGTGGTTGCATAATTCACGATTGCAAATATATTTTCTCTTTCATTTATTCTTTATATGATTTCTTAAAATCAAAATTGCACCCAAAATGAGTACAGTAAGCTTCTAGAGAGTTCTCACAACTTGCTTGTACCAAAGTGTCCAGCACAAAACTCTCAATCATATTAATGTCACAGATATCTTCATCATCAGATATTTGCTTGCTTATGTGAAAAATATTAAGCTCAACAGTTGTGTTTTCAACAGAGATTTTCATCACACCACTTCGGCAATTAATTAAAGCATTAGATTTGGCTAAGAAATGACTTTCCAAAATAACATGGATTTGTGTACTAATATTTTGAGTGAGCTCGGTGTCTAATAACACAAAATCCATTGGAAAATAGAATGAGTCTGCTTTGCTCAAGACATCCTCAACAATATCTTTGCAAATCTTAATGAACTTATTAGCTAACTAAAGTGTTATTTGAATAGGTTTTAGCTCCCTAATCCTAACTGCAATATACAGATTATGGTAGTAGCTTCCCAATGGCTAGATATTTACTTTGAATGACAGAACTAGTTTGTTCAGTCAAAAATGTATTTTTTGAAACACTAGTTTTTCTTTTCACTATAACAAGATCCTTAAGAAACTTTGTATAAGTAGGTATTTGTTGAATTTCATTAAGGAATGATATATTAATTTGTATTTTCTTAAACACGTCTAAAACATCATCAAAATTAACATTTTTTTTAGGATTTGCCAACCTTTGAGGAAATGGGGCTCTAGAAACAAGTTTCTTAACAAGCTTAGAAGGACTAGAATCATGAACTTTGATGGACGTTGGGTTGATATTATTTTACTCTGTGGAGCCCCAACTCCTCATCTCTTGGTATTTTAACTTGATTGTCAATTTGCTTACCCGACCTAAATGTGGTAATGGTCTAAATATGCTCATGTCCATGAGTCGAACTTGATGCATTATTAAGGGAATATTGCCCTTTCGGATTGAATGTAGGCTGACTTGGGAATTTTCCTTTCTCCCTCTCACCAACTTGGGTTGCCAACTGGCCAATTTGATTATCTAATTTTGAAATTCCTTGAGAATACATCTCAATGGAATTTTTCATCTCCTGAATGGCCTGATAGTTGATTGCATGAATGGCTTAAGATACTCCTCTAAGTATGATTGTTGCTGTGATGCTACCACAAATGATGGAGTAGATTGAGGAACAAAAGGATAAATTGGGTTAGGTGGTCGGAATTGACTTTGTTGCTGCATCTTAGTCCACCTAAATTCATTGGTAGTTGATTTTGTCTCAAGGAAAGATTAGGATGACTCTGCTAATTATGATTGAATGTCTTTGGAGAAGGATTAGCAAATGTCTTCTCAAACTTATTCAGTACATCTCCTTACTCAGCATAGCACTCTAAGTAGGTCTGTGTGAAAGGACAAAGAACAGAAAGAACATTCTTCTCTTGAAATTGACTAACATAATTCATGGTTTTACTTAAAGTCAAAGCTTCTACCATATGAGTGAGATTGTCTAATCTAACTTTAATATCATGATTTTCACTTATTTCATACAAACCTCATTTCTTAATTGTCTAGGATGATCTCTCTCTATGATTAGAAAAATCCCATTGATATGAGTTTTTTGATAAGTTTTCAAGAAATTTATACGCATCATCATCCGTTAAACTAAAAAATCCACCACCATTAGTCAATTCAATCATGTTACAATTTGTCTGAGTTAAACTATTATAAAAATATTGCAATAATCTCCATGTCTCAAAACTATGGTGGGGACACTTTGGAATTAGGTCTTTAAATCTTTTCCAACTCTCTTTTCTTGATAAAAATAAGCAATCTCTCTTCTCAAAGTATTGATTTTTGAAATTGAAAAAAAAACTTAGAGAGAAATTTTGTGATAAGAATATCCTAAGAAGTGATAGATTTAGAAGACAGAGAGTTAAGCCAAGCCCTTGCCTTTTCCTTTTAAGAGAAATGAAACAAGCATAATCGAACTGACTCATTAGTGAAGTTTTAAAACCTAAAGGTAGCACAAATTTCAAGAAAATCCTTTACATGCATGTTATGATCTTATCTGTCAAAATCATGAAAGGTAGGAAGTAGTTGAATTATTTGTGATTTCAACTCAAAGTGTACCGCAGTAGTTGCAGTCAACACTATATAACATGATGAAAGATTAGTGGTAATAGGTGAAAACAACATCCTAAGAGTTTTTACGTCTTCAAAGCTTTCCCCCTGTTGTAGACAAAGAATAAAAATCTAGACTAGTAAGATGATGTATAATTTTTTATTTTTTTTTATAATTGAATTTTTTGAATTATTTAAAAAAAAAACACTAGCTACAACTAGTAGAAGAATAAATTTATTTAATATTTAATATGTTTTCCTAACCAAGTCTCCGGCAACATCGCCAAAAGCTTGTTAGGAAATTTTAAGTATACTCACAAGAACATGAACCATACCGAAGTATAGTTTAGCAAGATTGGGATCGAACTCACGTAAACTTATAAAAGAGAAATACTTTTGAAGTGCTTGGGCCCACGTTTTTATTCCTTTGCATCTTCTACTTTTTTTCTTTTCATTATCTTCATTCTTCACATCTACTTTTATACGTCCAATGTGCAGCCCTTTTTTTTTCTTTTTTTTTTCTTTTTTCTCTTCCTTTTACATTCACGTCCAAAGCTTATTTTTAACTATTTATGTAAGGAAAATTAAATATTACAATCTAATAAAAATATAAAGACTAACATTACATAGTTGTAATAATGCTTTATTTAAAATATGAAAGTTATGTACGATTTGGTTATTATTAGGGACTAAATAGAAACGACACTGACCGTAGGGAAATTGTTGCTGGTGTAGGAGATGAGCATAGAAGTCTTGCCAATGGCACCGTCGCCTACTGTGACACACTTTACCACCGCACGAGGCTGAGGCATATAGTGGTGCGACGATCTCGGTTTAGGAACACGAAATGCAGAGAGGTGAACCACTGGGCTTAGGACTAGGTTTAGTTATACTTCAAGGATCGAAATGCAGAGGTGAAGCATGAGCTAGAGTAAAGCATGATCAAAATGGTGTGTTTTCATTTTGAGGTGAAATGCACTGTTTGGTTAATTCCATTCCCTCTCCTGCCCATGTTTCTCTTCCCTCTACCGCCCAAAACTCCCATAAGCTCCTGATGCGTTTGAACCCCAATATGTGAAACCAACCGTTTCATTTATTTGAGATTGTGGGCCATGTAAACTAGTGCGTGAAGACTGTACATTCGACAGCTGCATATAGAGTTTTTCTAAAACAAATAATAAACAATACTATTGAGTAATAAATAATACTATTACTCAATGAAGGAGAACTTAATATATATATATATATATATATATTGTCTTTGAGCTAAAAGTTCTCATTTTAAATAGTGGATGAAAGTGAACTGAGAGTGTGGCATGTGAAGATATATCTTAGCAAAAGATGTTTGGAGGCAATGCCAAAAAAAATTACAAAAGAGCATAACATAAAGGAGACATTCATGAAAACTCTAGAAACCATGTTTGGGATATAATTTGGAAATGAAGAAATTGAAGAGATAACAATGGTTACTCGAAGAATCTGGAAGAGAATGAATGACTTTGTGTTTAGTGCAAAATTCACACATCCAAGTTCCTTGGTGTAGCAAAAAAAAAAAAAGACCCGGCTTGATCTCAAATCTTTGGATGACAATAATTCTACAAATGATGCAATATCCACAAGACACAACCGTTGTTGCGAGGCTCCTCCAAAGGAAGTACTCAAGATCAATTGAGATGCAGCAATTGATAAAATTCAATGTAAGGTTTAAATTGAGGTAATAGTGCGTGATTGAGAGATGAGAGGCCGTTTGTGAACAATGAGAATGAAAAGAGACTTATATTCTGATCCACTCTTGGTAGAGACTTTTTGTGTTCTTGCAATTTTTGGTACTCAGTTGGGATTAAGGAAAGTAATTCTAGAGGGTGATGCTCTACAAGTGGTTCAAGCTATCAAAAACTTTGAAGTTCCACAGAACATCACATGGATGTTAATCATTGATATCAAACAAATGCTTACAAAATCTTATCATTGGTCAGCTCAATACATCAATAGAGAGGCGAATATATTGTGGCTCATGTACTAGCAATAAATGATCTAGGAATATCAGATGTTGTTGATATGGAGGAAAGCCATTCTTGTATTGAAGCATTGTCATAAAGGAGTTTTATCAATAAAATTGGATATGATTTAAAAAAAAAAGAGTGGCATGTAACAATTAACATTACTCTCAAATCATTTCCATTTCAATTTATTTCTTCCAATTCTACTATTTTGAGAGAAAAAAAAAAAGTTACCTAAAATTTTAATTTCATAATTAGGTATTGTGTGAGAAAATGTATAGATAATGAAAATGAAAAGAGCTATACTCATGACTCATGAGTTGGCGGATAAATAATAAATATATATTTTTTATTTAGGGTGAGAATAAAAGAGTTTATAAATAAACTTTCTTTTAATAAAGAAATTCTTATTCCCGATTGATTCTTTTTCTAAACCTTATTGGAGTAGATTTTATTGGACCGTGGATTCGTGTCCGTGTTCCATCCAACCTGGAGGGGGTAGATTTGTTGCACACCAGGCTGGGCCGACCCACCTTGAGAAGGCCCAATGATCAAAATATAACTAGTCTAGCAAATGGTAAAAGAGAAGAAGGTTTAAGTGAAAAGAAGATCAATGTGGGAAGATAGGACAACATGCACGCCGACATGTCTCTGTCAAAATAATCTATAGGAGAGTCACGCCGCATATAAATGACTAGATACGATCATAGACGGGAGATCTCAACGGGAGGCTCTGTTCCTAACAAAATGCCCAGACAACGCGAAAAGAGGATCAATGTGCGAAGATAGGACATCAACCGCATTAAATGACTAGATACTGTCATAGACAGGAGATCCTGATGGGAGGCTCTGTCCCTAATAGAATACCCAGAAAAATGTTGCACTTCACCTTCTGTCACATGAGACATGACCCGAGGAAGCCACGCTGCATTTAATGTGACAATATGGTTACAGTACAGTTTAGACACCCCAACATAAAGAAAATAGAGGTCCTACCTGAGAAATGAGGTATATAAGCCTAGACACATATAAGATTCAACCCATTCAAGAGATTTTAGAGGACTAACTCTCTCTAAAAAAATAGAACTAATTTAAATATCGAAGATAACACCCACCCACCAAATCTTCACTATTCGGTCTTATTTGGTTATATAGATAAGATGAGATAAAATAAGAGTTAAAAGTTGAATAAAATATTGTTAGAATATAATTTTTTAATATTAATTTTATTTGAGATTTAAAAAAGTTGAATTGTTTATTATATTTTGTGTGTAAATTTAAAAAAATTATAATTATTAGATAAGATAAAATAATTTGAGATGATTTATGAAAGCAAAGAAAACTGAGGTTCTACCTGAAGAAGAAGGTATATAAGCCTAGCCACATCTATGATTCAGCCATTCAGAAGATTTTAGAGGACTAAGGCTTCGTTTGCTTCATAAATTCATCTCAACTCATCATTACAACATTTTTAAATTTTAATACAAAATATAATAAATAATTTAACTTTTTTAAATCTTAAAATAATAATAATATTAAAAAATAATATTATAACAATATTTTATCATTTTAATTCAATTAAATTCAATATCTAAACGCAGTCTAACTCTCTCTAAAAAAATAAAATTAATTTAGACATAGAAGATAACACCCACCTACCAGGTTTTCACTACTTAATTTTTTTTGATTATATAGATGGGATGTAATAAAATTTAAAGTTGAATAAAATATTATTAAAAAATAATTTTTTAATATAATTTTTATTTAAGATTTAAAAAATTAAATTATTTATTATATTTTATATATAAATTTTAAAAAAATTATAATTATTAAATAAGATAAGAAGAGACGTGACAAGACGCGAAATGATTTACGAAAACAATTATTGGATTCGTGAGCCGGGCTGCTACGCACATCAATGAGACAATGACAAAACCCAACAGGGAGAGAAGTGACGGAACAAACGTCGAAACGTGGCAAAGTAGGCCCCGCCTTCTGTACACGTGTATGATTAAATCGGGGAATTCGCACTCCACAGCCATTGCCAAAGCTCCACTCTTCGATCTCTCTTCTTCTTCTTCTTCTTCTTCTTCTTCTTCTTCACTCTTCGAAGCTCAGTCCCTCAGCATCAAATGTCCTAGCACAAAGATTCGCCCGAATTTCTCGCATCTAGTCCTGTTGGTCCCTTTTCTTATTCTCCCAAAGTATTTGCACCAAACTAAGGAGAATAACACAGTTCTTCTTCTCTTTCTTCAATCCAGCAAACTCTGTGCTAAGAGCTTTTTCCTAGGGCATTGAGTTGTTCTTTTCCTTTGTTTTTATTTCATTGGAATGGCATTTTCGTAAATAATGGTGGCGAGTTCCGGACGCTTATCGGCTCAGTTCAATTTCAAGCTCGGGCCAGGACGGCGATTCGTCCGAGATGTTTTTCCTAAGACGCGTGGCCTTGGACTAGAGTTGGGGAAGCGGTGGAGCAGAAAGGTGCGTGACCGAGTCGGACAGCTGGGTCGAGTCAGCTGCTGCGGCTCCGACCCGGTGGTCTCGATCCGGAGAGCGACCGGGTCGGCAAAGCGCATGGAGAAGACAGAAAAATGGCTGTTCGACCCCAAGAAAACCCCCCACAAAGTCCGTACCCAAGTCTCCCATGCGGTGCCCTTCGATTCTTCTCAGTACGTTCCAATTTTCTTGTTTAGTTTTGCTTACTCACATAGTTATATCAGTATTTTCACATTAGTCAAAAAGGTAAAAAGCTCCTAAATTAACAGTATTTATTTTTATTACGTCAGTACGAAACGGAAAAGAGAACATACATATAGCATTATTATTCTATATACATACATACATATCTGTGTGCGCGCCTGCAATTGTCTGTAATGTATGTATTTTTTGTTGTTACCGGTGTATTTATAATGTAATGCTTGCATATTAGAGTCCTTTTAAGGTCTTGATTGCTTTTGGAAGACAACTTGTGCTGGCCATTGGTTTGGTTGAGTTGCTTTTTTAGCATTGTAATTATCTTGCAGATGGCGCTCTGTTTCAAAACAAGAAATACAATTCTACCCTCGCTGTACCCTGGGGAATACAGGTCCACAATCCCGTGACACTCCTCCAAAAAGAGGTAATTTTAATGGGTTGACATTGCTCAAGCTAAAAACTTAAGATAACTAAGAAAATCAACGGAGAAATTCCATCTATGCTAACAACTGATTGGTGGCATCTGGAGATATCATGTCTGATAAAACCTTTTGTGTTCACTGGTCTATTTATTCACTGTAGACACTGGTATTGCAAATGAGAAGGACTGGGGCATTAGCTTGCTGAATGAGAATGTTAACGAGTACGGCACCAATGAAGATGGAAGTATTTGGTATCAAGAAAGCGGGGAAGATTTGGGTGAAAATGGATACAGATCTAGGCGGACAAGGATGGGTGGTCAGTCACACGATGGTTCCTCAGAATGGAAAGAAACGGTATGAAATCATTCTATGATATCATGATATTTCATGTAGGAAAGTATTTTAGTATTGGAGTGAAGCTAAATGGAATAAATGTTCTGTGAATTACTTAGTGTAATTGAAAATGCTAATCTAATTTTACAGTACTTTATATGTATCTATACTGATGAAAATGCAACCAAAGAAGTTCGACCCGCTCAATGATCGCGACTTGCATGTTTCCGAGGCTACTATTAGATATTTTGATAGCATAACTGAAGCTATCCTTTGACATAACCGTTGGTTATGGTATTGAGTATCAACTAAATCTTATTCATCAGAAAAAAAGAAAATCAACTAAAGCCGAACAGTTAATAAAGAGCTACTTATAAAGAAGAAAGAATTTCTAACTAGGTGCTTCTCATGTATACTTCCTGTGCACTTGGGCTTTGCCAATTTCTATGAATACAATTTCTTGATTACTTATCAAAAAGAGGATAGAATGTGGTAAAAACTTAAGGGTATGAGCTAATAGACCGTTTTCATTTCAGCTGAAAGCTCAAGGGTGCATAACCCTTGGACAATCTCAAGGTGTAATCTGATTTAAAACCTTCTATGCAAGGAGTTGTGATGTTTCATCTATACGATTAAGAGGGAATGAGAATCATCATTGGGGGATTGAAATTTATATAACTTCCTAGGGTACTTTAGTAATGAGAAAGCAAAAACATTTCCTTTTAAGTAATGGTCATCTTATTGGCAAGATCTTCTTGGTGGAGGTTATAGGTGCCGATTGATGGCTATGGGAAAGTGATTTGTTACGTTGGCTTTTGTTGGAAAGTTTCCAAATTTATCCAGTCAACTCTCCCTAGATTATAGGAGAAATTTCTGTAATTATGTAAATATTCTTAGGAGATATTCTAGGAGATTTGTTAGCAATTGTCATTCTTTCCTTTTGTTATTCTTTTATTTATTATTCTTTCATTTTAGCTTATCCTTGTAGTCTATAAGACATACGGATTGTTCCTTATTTTAGTTAATAAGAAATACTATTCTCTTCTCCACTTCTAGATGGTATCAGAGCCAGGTTCGATCTTGGGACTTGTGGGTTATGGACCCACCACGCTTCCGCTACGCCACTCTGATACCACATCTAGAAGTGGAGAAGAGAATAGTATTTCTTATTAACTAAAATAAGGTACAATCCGCATGTCTTATAGACTACAAGGATAAGCTAAAAGGAAAGAATAATAAAGGAAAGAATAACAAAAGGAAAGAATGACAATTGCTAACAAATCTCCTAGAATATCTCCTAAGAATATTTACATAATTACAGAAATTTCTCCTATAATCCAGGGAGAGTTGACTGGATAAATTTGGAAACTTTCCAACACTCCCCTTCAAGCTGGTTTGAAGATGTCTTCCATAGCCAGCTTGCCGATCAAATTTTCAAATTGCTTCTTTGGTAGTCCTTTTGTAAGTATATCTGCTACTTGTTCAATAGTAGAGATATAGGGTAAACAAATCAGTCCACTGTCCAGCTTCTCCTTTATAAAATGCTTGTCGTCCTCAACATGTTTTGTTCTATCATGAAGCATTGGATTGTGAGCAATGGCTATGGCAGATTTCTTATCGCCATACAGTTTCATAGGTAGTGGATTAATGACTTTCAATTCTTCCAATAGTTTTTTAATCCACAACACTTCACAAATCCCATGAGCAATTGCTCTAAATTCTGCCTCTGCACTACTCCTAGCTACCACATTATGTTTTTTGCTGCGCCATGTAACCAAATTTCCACTAGCAAAGGCACAATAACCAGAAGTTGATCTTCTATTGGTTATACTCTCAGCCCAATCTGCATCACTGTATACCTCAACTTGTAGATGTTTATGGTCTTCAAACAATAGACATTTTCCTGGAGTTCCCTTTAAATATCTAAGGATTCTATAAACTGCATCAAAGTGGTTAGGCCCTGGTGAGTGCATGAATTGGCTTACCATACTGACAACTAAGGCTATGTCAGAACATGTATGTGATAGATAAAGTAGCCTTCCAACCAATCCTTGGTACTGGTCTCTATTGGTTACTTCTTCAGGCTTGGCAGGTTGTAGTTTAAGATTAGGTTCTATAGGCGTCTCAACTGCTTTACACCCTAGTAAACCTGTTTCTCCAAGCAAGTCAAGCACATATTTTCTTTGTGAAACAAAAATACATTTTCTTGACTTTGCAAATTTCATACCGAGAAAATACTTCAAGTCACCCAAGTCTTTAATCTCATATTCATTAGCAAGCATCTGTTTTAATTTCTCAAGTTCCTTGCTATCATTACCTGTCAAAATAATATCATCAACATAGACAATTAGAATAGCAACCTTCCCTTCACTTGAGTGCTTATAGAACATGGTGTGATCAACTTGACCTTGGTAGTAACCATGACCCTTTACAGCCTTTCCAAAGCGTTCAAACCAAGCTCTCGGAGATTGCTTGAGCCCATACAATGATTTTTTCAATTACACACCTTATCTCTGCCAAGATTATCTTCAAAACTTGGTGGTAATTCCATAAACACTTGATCCTCTAGATCTTCATTTAAAAACACATTCTTTACATCCAACTGGTGTTAAGGGCCAGTTAGAATGTACAGCTAAGGAGAGTAACACTTGGATTGAGTTTATCTTGGCCACTGGAGCGAAAGTTTCTTGATAGTCAATTCCGTATGTTTGTGCAAATCCTTTTGCAACGAGTCTCACCTTATATCTCTCTATACTGCCATCAGCTTTGCATTTAACTATAAACACCCATTTGCAACCTACAATTTTCTTTTCCTTTGGTAAATCAATAATTTCCCAAGTACCGTTGTTCCGTAGTGCATTCATCTCTTCAAGAACTGCTATCTTCCAATCCGGATGATCCATAGCTTCCTGAATGGTCCTTGGAACAAATAGGTGAGAAATATTGGATGTAAAGGCCTTATGATTATGAGAGAGTCTGTGATATGATAAATATTTGGCAATGGGGTGTGTGGTACAGGTTCTAACTCCTTTCCTAATGGCTATAGGTACATCAAGGTCAGTAGATTAATCAACTGGAAGTGTAGTAGAAAGATTACCTGGGGTTTCCAAATGACCAGTTTTTGGAGGTGATGATTGATTCTGCTCTGGAATTGTGGGATGATCCTTATTATTAGAATGATACCTGCCTCTAGTATAAACACGAAGCTCAGAAGAGGGATTATTCTGTAGCAATTCTCCCCCTGTTTTTGATTCCCATGCTTTGGACAGGCAGATTGAGATTTCCATTTTTTTCACTATTTAAAATTTTAGTTCCTTGAATGATTTGTAGAGGGATGTCAATGTCAAGGAAAACATTAGGCATTGGTATAGAAGTTTGCCAAAACCGATCTTCACTATCTTTCTCCCCCTGAAGAGATAAGTTTGGTTAAAGTAAGACTGATTTTCAACAAAAATGACTCCATACTGATGTGATTTTTTGTTTTGTTTTTGGATTCAAACATTTGTACCCTTTCTTATTGGGAGAATATCCAAGAAACATACATTTCAGCCCTAGGATCAAGTTTAGATCTAAGATGAGCTGGAATATGAACAAAAACAGTGCATCCAAATACTTTTAGAGGCAGATCAATAATTATCCTATTATCAGGAAATGATTTTTTTAGACATGCCAAAGGAGTGATATACTGCAGCACACAGGTAGTCATTCTATTAATAAGGTAACAAGCAGTTAGAATAGCATCCCCCCACAAATATTTTGGAATATGCATGGAAAACATTATGGCCCGTGCAATCTCAAGTAGATGACGATTTTTTCTTTCAGGGATGCCATTTTGTTGTGGGCTGTCACGACACGTGGATTGATGTTGAATCCCTCTTTCTTTCAAAAAATTTCCCAAAACTTGGTTGAAATATTATGTACCATTATCCGTACGAAGTATGCTTCTTTTTGTATGAAATTGATTTTCGATCATACTATAAAAATTATTGAATAATATTTCAACTTCAGATTTTCCATTCATCAAATATACCCAACAAATCCGAGTATGATCATCTATAAAAGTCACAAACCATTTTTTCCGGATAAGGTAGTAACCTTAGAGGGACCCCAAACATCACTATAAATCAAATAAAAAAGGTTTTGATGCACGGTGGCCTTTTGAATTATAAGGAACTCGATGACTTTTTGATAAATGACAAATGTCACAATGAAGAGAAGTACAATCCAAATTTTTAAATAGACTAGGCAACAAATATTTTAAATAAGAAAAACTAGGATGCCCTAATCTAAGATGCCAAAGCATTATTTGTTCACGCACAGGGATTGAACTAGTACTACCACTCAAGCCTTGAGCTTGTTTATTGCTGAATAGGATATCATTAAAATAATAAAGGCCATTGATCATCCTAGCACTACCAATCATTGCCCCCGAGCTCTGTTCCTGAAATTCACAGTGAGAATCAAAGAATATGATACGACAGTTAGAATCACAGGATAATCTACCAACAAACAGAAGATTGCAAGGTAGTTTAGGAACATGAAGGACAGATTTTAATTCTATTTTCCCGGAAATTCTAATTGAACATGTTCCTGCAATGGATGAAAAACTCCCATATGCAATTCTAACCTTTTTATTACCCGGACAAGGATAATAAGATTGAAACAATTGAGATATATTGGTCATATGGTCGGATGCACCTGAATCAATAATCCATGGTGCAAAGGCTAAAGAAATAGAATAGACACTCGACATGGTACCTGTTTGGGCCAAGAACCAATAGAAGTACCAGATATCTGATTGGATTTCAACAGTTGAAGAAGTTGATCCATCTACTCTGAAATTAGAACATTGGTCTGGGCTTCATTTGCTCTAGGAATATTATTCAATAATTTTTATAGTATGATCCAAGTTTGTTGCTCTTCCAATTTGCTGGTTTTCCATGTAGTTTCCAGCAGGTTTCTTGGGTATGGCGTGGCTTATTACAATAGTCACACCATACTTGAGATTTTTGATTGGGACATGACTGTTGTATAGAGGCATTAGCAGCAGCCAAAACAATAGGATTAGCAGCAACCAAAGCCGAGTTCTCTATTGTTCCATCAACCCCTTTTTTCTTTAGTATAACATTCCGACGACAATCTTCATGTCTCACTTCAGAAAATACTTCTCCGATTGGAGGCAGAGGTTGTCTACCAAGAATCCTCCCCCTGATTTCATCAAACTCATCATTGAGTCCAGCCAAGAATTTAAAAATTCTTGCATTTTCCACCATCTTCTTGTTGTAGTTGCAATCATCAGGGCTTTTCCATTCATAATCATTGAATAGATCCAAGTCCTGCCACAGTCCCTTAAAGACATTAAAATACTTAAGTCACACTGTCTTCCCTTGTTAGGTTTTGCCGATTTTTTGCTACAATTCATAAATCTGAGAATAATTTCCTAGGTCAGAATACATCTGGCTAACATTATCCCAGAGTTCTTTTGTAGTAGGATAGCACATGTAATTAGCGCTAATATCTTCATCCATTGCATTCACAAGCCAAGCCATAATCATGGAATTTTCAACATCCCATATAGCATATGACAGGTCTGCTCTATCAGGGGCCTTGGTTTCACCAGTAAGGTACCCAATCTTACCTCTCCCACGGATATACATTCGAACTGACTGAGACCATCTCAAGAAGTTGGCTTCATTGAGACGAATATTTGTGATTTGGACTGAATGGGGTTCGGTATGGGCTACTTTGGTTTCAGTTTTGGTGTTGACCACAGGTTCAGGTCTGGCCATGGTGGAAGTTTCGGAAATTTCAGACATAATGGAGACTGAACAGGGTTAAGGCAATAAGGACTAGGTTTAGAGGCTATGACTGCCGAAAGGAAAGAAAAACCAGGCTCTTGATACCCATAAATCAGGGTAGAAATTTCTTTTCTACCCATAAAAAATATTAATCAGTGTAGAAACATATTGTAGAATATTTCCCTAGCCGGCCAGGTTGATGCCTTTTTTATTTGAAGTCTTATGTAATGCATACGGAAATCCAAAGAGAAGCACTTCAGACCGGTCTAACTGTTAATCCCACAAAACAGCCCTCCATTCAACTCAAGACACGTAAGAAAAAACATTGAAAGAGAAATACGCTAGACCACAAAGAATCAAGCTAGCCCCTTTCTCATCTATTCTTCTTCCCTCTTCCAGCAAAGCCCCCAACCCCAAAAATTCCCCTACCCAACCTATGCGACAGAGATCGACCAAGAGCCGCAACGGAGCTCGACTTCACAGTCCGGCAGGAACTCGATCTCGAGCGTGTTTCTCACAGTGCGACGTTTCTCACGGTGCGGCAAGTCATCCCCTTTTCTTCTTCCCTCTTCCACCGAGGCCCCATCCCCAAAAACTCCCCTACCCAACTAGTGCGATGGAGATCCACTGTCTGTGTCCCCACCATTGATTCAGTTCCAAATCCAGCAGTCGAAGACCTTTATCTTCCTTTATACCAACTATTCTTCATTTTTTTCTTTTTTATACCAAAGATTCTTCATTCTTCATCTTTGGTTCATTCAATCTACTTTTGTAAGATTTTATCTCAAACGAATCGATTATTCACAACAACAATAATGAAAAATTATTTTCTTAAAATCAAATACATTTGACAGATTGTGGTTTGAGGAGCAAGGTCAACGTCGATGGACTGGTGGATGGGCTCTGGGTTTCGTGAGGGCACGTGGAGAAGATTTGGGAGTTGAGATTTATGGGAGTTTTCCTTCGGGTTGAGATTCGACGGAGCCAACGCGATTCTTGGAGAGGTCCTTCAGGTTGAGATTCGACGAAGGGGGGTGTGAGGGGAGTTCCTTCGGGTTGAAATCACGCAGAAGAGAGATTGCCCCTTTCTGATGTTTGCTGGTTTAGGATAAGTGTGGTGGAAGTTATACGTGTAACTATGTGATTGGCAGGCTGTTATTTGGCTAATAATAGCCGGACAGGTCGTAAGGAATTCTTAAATCCAAATGACTATTAACAAACTATGAAATTTTTAGTTGGTAGATAAAATTCTCTTTCATTCCGTAAAATCAAATCATCATTATCATTGTTATTAACTTATTGTTGGATCCTTGTCACAACTTATGGATGCTTTAGCCTCAAGTTATCAATGTATTAGCACATAGCAAGGTATGAATGTTGTCAGAAGGGACGCAAAATTTCATAAAAATGGTAGTAGTCAATCTCTACTTGTATTACTAGCACATTATTGATGAAAAGGACCATGATATTTTGAAATTAAAGTTAATGGTTTCTATCTAGTTTTCATGCCTTGAAAGTTTATAATTTTTTTTTTTTTTTAATATTACTAGCATATTTTAGCTTGGAACATGTCTCTCCGTTGGCCGAAATCTTTGCCTTCTAGCTATCTATGGTATTATCCAAATGCATTGGAATTATTTGAAGAAAATTCTTGTAACATTTTTTGTTTTCTCAAATAATTTCCTATCTTTGGACTCTTTTTTGAGTGATCTATCACTTTTCATTGTCCACTCTATTATTAATCACCTACTACCGATCAAAAAACAAAACTCTATTATTAATCATCTAAATAAACATTTTTTTATGACCCGATTAACTATCATTTCAAGAGGATGCATTTAATTGGATTTATTAATGTCATTGACAGTGGTGGGAGAAAAGTGACTGGAGTGGATACAAAGAGCTAGGTACATGCTGACCTATCTTTACTGGAACAACTGGTATTTATAAAAGAGTTTTTGGGTAGCTGATCAGAGTTTTTGCTTCGTTATATGTGCATTCATTCAGTTCTATATTTTCTCACAGGTGTGGAAAAATCTGGTAGAAATGCCGAAGGGGATTCATGGTGGGAAACATGGCAGGAAAATCTTCGTCAAGATGAATGGAGGTCTTCTTTATTGTCAAACTGTCCTTTAAAAAAATTGAATGCTTTGCTTTATTTTTCACACTACAAATGTAACTTTCCTGTTTGTTCCACGTCAATCAGTATATCAAGTCAATTTCCCTGGATTTTGATAATGCAGTAATTTAGCAAGGATAGAGAGGAGTGCGCAGAAACAAGCAAAATCTGGCACTGAGAATGCTGGATGGTTTGAAAAGTGGTAAGCTAATATATTTTGATGCACAATAGTGCCATGTTGTGTACTATTTATGCATCCGAGCAACAATGAGATATCTTATATTGCTAATATATTGATGATACATCTAATCTGGATATAGGTGGGAGAAATACGATGCTAAAGGCTGGACTGAGAAAGGGGCACATAAATATGGTAGACTGAAAGAACAGTCATGGTGGGAGAAGTGGGGAGAGCATTATGACGGAAGAGGATCTGTTCTCAAATGGTTTTTAACCATCCTCTCATATCACTTTGAAGTTAAATGTGCTTTGTATAATTCATTTGGTCTTAGACTCAGATATCAACTGCATATAATACATTTTTTAATGATACAGAGCAACAGATAGAAAGAAATAGAAAAAGAGAAGTATATTAGGAAGTTCCAGGATTTCGTTTTTCCGAGACATGGTGACACTGTTTAATACAATTAGACTTTCCCAGTTGACTCTCTCTCTCTCTAACCTCCCTCCTCAGGACAGATAAATGGGCTGAGACTGAACTTGGAACCAAATGGGGAGACAAATGGGAAGAGAAGTTCTTCGCTGGAATAGGTTCCAGGCAAGGGGAGACATGGCATGTATCTCCCATTGGTGAACGTATGTCTAATGCTAACATTCTCAAGTGATAATGTATATTTTGCCTATCAAATCTGCTCATACCGCTATAGAGTTAATTATTTGTTATTTTAGAATTTCTTGTGCAGCAACCAATATCTGTTTCCGTTTATACCTTGAGATTTCATACGGGTCTTCCTTTGCTTGCAGATTATAATTTTGGTAATATTTATCCCTGGCCACATTGGTAGCAGGTGTTTTTCTCAAAACACAAATAAGTGCTCAACTGGTCTACCCTATGGGTACAAATATTCTTTAGAACATGATACTGATCTGCACAAAATAAATAAATATTGGACATACCGTAATGTGCATAACTGGTCTACTCTTGGGAAGCGGGGAAATCTATATATCAGGATTATCTCATGGTTTGAAGGCCAGGACTGGAGGCATTGGTTGTTAGTTGCCTAGGATTTCTCAGCAAGTTATTTCCATGTCCAGCAATTGAAATGTTCTTGTTTATGTAACCAATTAGGTATGGTGTGTGTGAGTTCATCATTACTTTTTTTTCTCTCATTCAGGTTGGTCAAGAACATGGGGGGAAGAACACTTCGGAAATGGGTATGGACATCAAACTATTAAACCACATTATGAATCTAGCAATTCTCCACTCATGATAACTAACGGTTCAACAATCATTTGATTTTTGCATAGAACCATGTTCAAATTGTTCTCAAATTTAACTGCCTCTGAATATAATGATTACACCCCAGTTCTTTTATTTTTCATGTATTTATTAAGATAAACATCCACGTAGGAAGTCAATTCTAGAGGCCATCGAACTGGGGAATTTTCTCCTTAAATTACCCGATGCACTTGTAGGAAATAACTTGTTAAGAGCATATGCACCCCCGGGTTTAGTCTGGAATTTGTTCCAAACACCCGGTGCCAATTAAAAAAAAGTAGTTTTTTGCATGCTGTATTAGATACTAATACGTTTTTTTTCTTCTTGCATCAGTAAAGTGCATAAATATGGGAAGAGCACAACAGGTGAAAGCTGGGATATTGTTGTGGACGAGGAAACCTATTATGAGTAAGAATATACTTATGTTAATCATCAAAGCTAGCAGTTTATGCACTATAGTAAGTTAAATGGGAGTAGCCAATAAAGTTCTGAGAATTAGAGTAGAGATTACTTTTTGAAGGTTTTTTTTTTTTAATTCCAGTTTCCTTGTTAATGTGATCCTCTCAAAGAAAAATGGCTTTAATTAAGTTCAAATTAAAATTTGATGAGCTGTCACTTTTGATGAAGGGCTGAACCTCATTACGGTTGGGCGGACGTTGTGGGTGACTCGAGTCAGTTACTTTCAATTCAACCTCGGGAGCGGCCACCGGGTTTCTACCCAAATCTAGAGTTTGGGACATCTCCACCACGGCCTCCAGCCAATTACTCGCCAGAAGAGTTGCCTCCTTCCTAAGTTTCAAATCTAATTATATCAATGAAACTCTTTCAATTAATTCATTCTTTTGGATTGTGAATGCCCTCCATTTCTTCAATTTCAGACCCTGATTACATTTTGGACAACATTTACTTGCGATACATTCTTGTGTGGCTTCAGTTTATGCCCATCATGGGAGATGACATAATGCCTGAAGTCTTTTAAGTATTGGTCCTGTTTGGATAGTGAAAGTATTTCATCTCATTTCATCATTATAATTTTTTTAAATTTTCATACAAAATATAATAAATAATTTAATTTTTTTAAACTTACGTACCCAAAAAAGCTTTTACGTAACAGCTCATTGACATGAACCCAAACATTGTGGCATTGGTCACAAAGGCTTGTTAGCATTTTTTGCTTTTACTTAACAGCTCATTGACATGAACCCAAACATTGTGGCATTGGTCACAAAGGCTTGTTAGCATTTTCTTTCGAACAGTGCTACCCATAAGCTTCACATTTTATACATTCACTTAAAAACATGTCTTTTTATTTTTTTTTATCTTATTTCACTTATAAATATGTTTGGAATCATTTTTCAGTATTAGAATAAAAAAATAAAATAATATTTTTAAATAAGTGTGCAGAATGTGAGACTTACGTTTAGAATTTTTTTTTTCTTTCTTCTTTCAGAGTGGCTTTATTATACAGGATGCCATCATGTACCATGGCCAAAAGATTTTGGACACATGGTAGTCTTTTTATCATAGCCATGTCAATTAAAAATAGAAAAATTTTAAACATAAGCCTCACATTCTTGTACACCATTTAAAAACATGTAATTTTACTCTTCTATTCTCGTATTTCATAAAATACGTTTTATGAAATACGAGGATAGAAGAGTAAAATCACATATTTTTAAATGATGTGCAAGAGTGTGAGGCTTCTGTATAGCAATACTCTTAAAAATAATATTGACATAAATAATTTTAATTACACGATGGAGTACTGTATCGTCCTTATTTCAAGAGTACCTAAAAATTTTCCATTGTTGGGTGCGTACGGTATTTTTTTTTTTTTTTTTTTTAAAACAAAAGAATCTGTTACCGATAGCATTGCTAGTCCGAAAGAATCTCTTCCAAATCAGGATCATCATCAGAGATTGCTCCATCAAAATCCGAAACAGTTCTGTTGAAGAGACCTCTCTCTAGGGGTTCATTCCGATCTTCATTGTCATCCATATCAAGCCATTCTGGCTCATCATCAAGATTTTGAACATCAATTACTACATCTTTTCTGGTGGGATAATGACCCTTGCCATGTTTTCTAGGTCCGGAATCTCTTTCTGCCTTGGCATCAGAATCTTCGCATATACATGTAGATGGGTTCTCATGAAATTCACCTCTGCCAGGCCTCACTTCTTTTGGCTCCCCCATGAAACCTCTTTGAAAAGTACGAACTCTAGAGGCAAACGTTTCCCAAGTCATGTTATTTCTGCTCAAGAACAACCGATATAGCTTTTTAGCATTTGGTCGAATAGAAGGTTTGTGTCCAAAATATCTCCTGCACGTAGGGAAATGCTCGAAAGTTAGCAGGTAGTCCAAACAAGAAATAGATAAGAGGATGGTAAACGGAAAGAAAAAATGCATACCTTCGTCCAGCCAATATTCTAGCCATATTACCATTATTGTTGGTCACAAATACATCACTTTCATCGCACACAATGAAATCAAGTGCAGCCATGCGAGAAGAAAATGAAGAAAACGGTTCCAACTCCTCCTTAGTGGCTATAGTTTCTTTTGAATAGAAATTTGGGAAGAGTGCTTTCAAGGGTGCCAATGTCTCTTCCCCTCCATACACTTCCCCGGATGCCACATAAATGTGGACATCACTGCCATATCCCAGTGCTCTCAGCATCAGACCTACTTCTTCTGGTGTGAGTGGGCATTTTCCATGCCTCCTTTCCTTTTCAGGATTGCTAATCTGCAAGTCAATATATAAGACTAAGGTCCCAAAGATATGTTACGGAAGCGTCATTTCAGCATCTCCCATTCATCTTAAAAACACGTACACGCACACACATTCCTATATAGGAAAGGCTGCTCACGGCCACCATCATTTATCTATGATTCTCTTTTCACACCCATTGCCCCTCGTCTATCCCACCTCTAAAGTTGAGCTTCAAGTTAGAAGTCAGATACATGCACCCTGAATTTAGATTTTCAGGTTTCCATTTTGCATTCTCAAAAACGTGGAAGATCAAGCTGAATAAGAGAAGTTCTTATGTAAAATAGTTGAGACTAACATGTAAAGTTTTCCACCTCCTCCGTATTGCAGCCAGTTCTTTCCTTTCCTTTTCTCCACCACCATAATAGCATCCTGAGAATGCAAGCATATCAGGTTCAAACCTGTAAGAAGAAAGATCTGGTTGCATTAAAAACTCTCACAATGTAAAAGCATTCCCTTTTCCATTATAATGCATATTATGCAATGATGATTTATTCTACACAGAATGCAGACACGGCCACTATCAATCGTAGAGATTCAGCCTGACAGCCGGCTGTTAGAATTCCAAGTTTCTCAAAAGCACTTCACCAGAGATCATCACCTCAAAACTAAATCATACACTCAAAACCTATGCTGTAAGTTGGTTTTTCAATACAAGTTCAAAGGAAACAGAGAAATAGGCCTCAAGTATGTAGATGTAAGTGGTGTGGACATTTGTGTATACGTGTTTGTGTGTACAATGTGCATATGTTTGAAGAAAACACGCGAATAAGATCCTGTGCATCTACAAATGACAATCTATTTCATCATCAGCAGTGACCATCAACCTGAAAGTTTGAACACAGGTTCCAAATGTTTGCACAATTGGCTTTATCAAAATGGTGCAGGAAACATTTTTTTATGATGTGGAACCTTACCAAGGCAAAAGGTACACAGCCCACCCGTCAGGACTGTGCAGAAATTATACAGGATATACAAGAGAACAAATGGTAAAGTTATTTCTCTAATTACACCATAGTCATCAGAGATGTAGAAGTTCAAAGACCAATTAGACTACCTCAGGTGTAATGCGATATAATGCTTGCCTTTCATCTTCATCCGGCGAACCAATTTTTCACCCATATGAAGTATTGGATCAATAAACCTTAATGCATGGTAGTTAACTCTACATCTCAACTTTTGCAAATCTGTGCCCAACTTGTTTGCAAGTCTGTAATCAAATTTGGTGAGCTGAACAGCCTGTCAAAGAATAAAGACCAGTAAGCATTATTTTTTGGAATTATTTTAAATGTATTCAAGATAGAATATGAGCCGCACGACAGCAACAGTGGGAAATGTCACATCAGGGATGTGGTTTCTATTTGGTATAGGTGAGTTGACATATCTCTTGAGCATGTTTAAAATATATATGGACTCTCAAAAATTATAACGTTCAATCACAAAATAAACATAAAAGATTCAAATGCAGTTTGATACATGCATGTATAAGTAATATTAAGAATACAATAGAATCAGGGATTGATATTCTTCTTTTTCAATCCTTCCTGATTTCTTTTGGGTGCTACGCAAATGATATTTTTCTTTTGTATTCCATAAAAATAAAATCGGAATCGTTCAGTTTAGTAAAATTCGCTTTTTAAGCCAACAAGTGAGGATGCATGATTCTCCTTAAGTTGAAGTCCTATGATCTAAATAGATCTGTAATAAAAGATTCCACAGGCACCTGGTTATATTTTCCAATTAGAAAGACATCAACCAAGTATTGTCCCAATTCATCTAAAGGTGCACATGAGAGAGAAACAAATCAAGCTTCCGTTATGCCATCCACATCATCATTTCTAAGTTAAGAATATCTACTGATGTGAGCAATAGTATACAAAAAAAAAAAAAAAAAATCATAGTTATACTGTACAAAGGCAATCAAAAGAAGCATAAGAGAATGAAAACTTACATGCCTTTCCAAGAGAACAGGCAATACACGACTTTCATAACATCTTTCACTACACTTCCTTGGCACACGCATGGTGTATGGATCCAAAGTTTCCCCTCCCTTCCTAGGCAGATGTTGAATAATTTTAACATCTTTTGACAGAAATGATATAAACCAATCGACATCAAAGATCTCTGAAAAGTTACTGCAAAACAAAGTAAGAGATTTGTTATCTTGCAATGTAAGAACTGAATGCAAATAGATCCAATTTGAATGGCTAGAAGTATTTGCAACTTGCACGTTTCAAAGAGACGTTGCAGAGCATTACCAACCTGGAATCTTTCCAGAAGGACTTTTGGTCCAACTTTGGAACAACAAGAGTAGCATTTAATATACGGGCAGCAACCACAGCATCTGTAATCTGTCAAAGGTAGGTCTGCTAAGCTTGGTATGAGCAGTAATAACATCATTTAACTACTTGTAATCAAGAAGTGGCACAGCAACAAAACATTGGTTAGATGGTTGTAGTAACCACACACATCATGCCTACAGGATCCCAATACTACAGGCAATGTAACTGCAGGGAACAATTAAGAGACTGACTAAGCAACCCAAACTGCTTCGCACTAACTCTACACCTGGATATGTAAAACAACGATACCAACTGATAAAGTAAAACATTATGTCTGTATCTTTCTCACTGAGACCAGGCTAAAAGAAATGGCAGACAGGATCAACCAAACATCAGTTGATTCCCTGCATCTTCAAATTACCACTAGTATCTTGAAAGAAAAATGTTAGGTACTTCAGGCCAGCAGAAGCTTTTTTACCAATTTGGAATTCAGACTAGCAGAAGCAGAATACATAGAAAATAAAATGGAAACATCCACACAAGACAAGAAGATTTGATGTAATTTAGTCACATTCATTTTTACATCCATGAGTAAAGTCAACCCAAATCCACTATACCTGATACCAATTATAATTAGGGTCTGTTTGGGGTTACGTTAGGAGTCCTAAAAAGTGCTTAAACAGTCTTAAAAGCTCTTTAATAGAAAAATTAGGTTGTTTAGGTGTTACATATTAAAATACTTTTTAATCTCAAATAAGCTAAAAAGTATATTTGAGGAAAAAAAACATTTTCCTCAAACATGCTTTTCTGGAAAAGCATGTTTGTTTTAAAAAGACTTTCAATGGGAAAAAATACCCATACAACTTTCAAATAATTACAATTTTCAAACTTTCAAAGATATGGTCATAATTTTTAAAAAATCAAATAATTGTCATTTCTACCTCGGAAAGCACTGTTTTAATTTGTTTCCAAACAAATATAAAATGTTTGAAAGTGCTTTAAATATATGGTTACCAAACAGTAAATAACTTTTTAATAGTAGAACTTATTACTTACACTATAAGCTAACATGCACTTAGTCAACCAACTAACTTATTAAAAAAAATAGTGTTAAGAGGACTCGGTGACAGGCAGATGAAATCAGGGTTATAAAAACAGTTTGAGACCTGATTAGTATCTCCATCAGCATGTGTTTGGAGCAGCAAAACGTGGGAGCATTCCCCTACTTTAGTAAAACAATCAAGAATATGCTATATGTGCAGTACTTGCTTATCTCAAATCTTCGTTCATTTAATTCTTTAGTTTTACGCTCTCTGTCTTTGCTAAAGAGTCAGCAATCCTCTTATAATTTCATTTTATTTTAATGTGCGCTAGCAGCCTAGCACACTTGCTTCCAGTAACAAATAATTCAAAGAAATGCATGTACGTTCCCTTTGTCGAGTACTAGTAAAATCTTTCAACTTTCCCAAAATTTGTGCCTAGCAAACATTCATTAGCAAATATTCATTCCAACATATAGAAATCTGTGCAAGAACCTTTTCTTAAGTTACAACTACTGTACAGAGGTACAAGTCCAGAAAATTACACCAGTTCTTTGTTGATTCAAGCCCCCACTAGTTGCAATTGCCAGGTATCGATTGGGATGCGTAATAGCTTCAACTTCTGAAATAAAACAAGACAGTCCCAAATCAAAATAATCACTAGAAAACTAGCATTCCGCAAAAGCCTATCCGAAAACCAAAGTCGGAAACCTTAGAAACAATACTAAGTAGTTAAATAGTAGGTGGTGATCAGAACCAATAAAATAACTTCCAGAAGCAAAACCAAACGAAGAAACTTAAATTGCAAAATTCTAACAAAAAAGGAAAGAAAAAAGAAAGAGCTGCGAAGTTACACGAACTTTGAAACTTCTTGCTGGCATTGCTGCAACCGTAGTAGAACTTGTAATTTCTGGAGCTCCAAAGATCACGAGCCGATTTCCCCTCGCCACTCTAGTGCTCAAAGTTCAAGAAAACAGTGAGCAGAAACAAGAAATCCAAGAAAACATAAAAGATTGAAATTAGTCTCTCAGGATCGAGAACACCAACCGGAACACGAAATGACGAAATTCCAACTGCATCGTCGTTGCGAATCTTGAGCTGCACACGATGCCACTCGAAATGAATCGAAAGAATAAAAATGCATGAAAAGAGAAAATGTGTGTGTGTGTGTGAGAGAGAGAGAGAGAGAGTACGAAGGAACGGTGGCGGAGGTGAACGGAATCGACGGGGGAAGGGGCGAGAAAGGATAGTAGAGCGAATAGGATGAGAAGAACGGCGGACAAGGCGGAAATAAACGGGATAAGACGCTGGAGGCGGAGGTAATAGTGGTGGCGCCGCCTCTGAAACGCCATTATGTCGGGGGATGGCGACTCTGTTGGAGCAGAGCCCCGAGCACAGCGCTCTCTATCCAGTCTAAAAAGTCCCGAAACAAACGCCAATTCCCTTCCCTTAAACCATGTTTGCGGATGATGTTAGATTAGTTAGATAAAACTCCGTTCGGTCTTAAAAGGAAAGAACAAGCTTCTCTCTCAGTATCATCATTGAAGTAAACATTTCATTCTGTTTCTGTACGCCATTGGCCCATTTACTGATGATGGAAGATGCTCTCCAATTTTTTGAAATTTTATGCATAATATTATGAAAAAATTTTCTCATTAATCACTATTTATTACTCCATATTTTATAAAGAATACTCACATTACATATCCTATGAAAAATAAAAAAAATTATAGGTGTGAGATATAAAAATAAATAATGACTGATGCATAGTATTCTTTGATAAATAATCTTATTTTTTTGATGTTTTTTTAAATTTAAATTTTAAATTTTTGAGTTTTAAAAATCTCACCATTTTCAATATTGTACATCCACACCTATAGTTACATAAGTAAAATTGTAAAAATAGATAGCAATTTTTTCATCTAAATGATTTTTATAATTTAAGAAGAAAACGACACAATTTATAGATTTTCTAGCATCAAATGCTAACTATAGATAGTTAAATCTCAGTTTTAAAGCACAGTAGGATCAACACGTCGTGTTTATGCCTCACTGAATTATAAAAAACACTTATCAGCATTTAAACAAAGTACTAGTGTATAATTTGACATTATTTTGATGTGGTATATTTGTAGTACTTATGATATTTTTTTAGTGCCGCATTACGTAATTAAGGTGCATTTTATTATTGAGTAATGTTAGATGTAGTTCTAGAGTGTATGCAAGGTTATCGCACTCCTTTTAAAAAAAAAATTGAGATCTATTATTATAATTTTTTTAATATAAATTTCATATATATATATATATCTATTTTTTTTAAAAAAAAGTACGCAATACTTATACACTATAGTCTGTAGTATTGCAAATATCATCTCTCTTATTTACAGATACATTCGTTCCATTGAGTTGCCTAAAATAGAGAGAAAAAAAATGAGAATGTGTTTTATGTGATATAATTGAACAATTTTTCTTTTATATCTTTCACCTTGGGAAGTTTTGGTTGCATCTATTGGAAAGATAAAATGTTGGAATCACCCAAAGACATATAGCTCCCATCTATCAATTCACGTTGGGGCTAGACTAGACCTGACGCGATATTTGTGATTTTTTAGTTGTCTAGTCCTTTGCTTGTATTCAGACGTTTCTTGGGTGATTTAAAAAAAATAATAATAATAAAAAAAAAAAGCCACATACTCATTAATATCATAAGAACAATTATACTAAGAAGAAAGAAATATTAGGGAATTCAAATCATAACTTTAATATATATGTATAATAAATGAGTTATTATATTCTTAAATGGGAATGAGGTAGAGCACACAATTCACGTCACTTAAATAGTAAAATTTTATTTATAAAATTCAAAATTTTTAAATTAAATTATATCATATAAATAGTTTAATACGTGTGTTTTATCTATTTTGAGAATAAAATAAAGAGAAAAAAAGGCAATACATCCTAAGCCTCAATTTCCCTGGTATGATCTATCAAGGAGAGGACAACCGAAAGCACCGATGGATAAAAAAAGGCTTTGTATCTTTACAAAGCCCGATGGATAAATCCGTTTCCTTTGGATCTTTACAAAGCCCGAATTGTAGTACTCATGGGTGGCCAAAAATTTGGGCTAGAATAGGACTACAAGTAAAAATTAAAAAGAAAATAAGGGATTCAAGACAAAAGAAATCGAAGTTTAAAGAAAAAATACAAGTTCTTCTGGGTGCAAGAGTCATTGCGCACCGATTGTGTATCGATCGTTTGCGTGGAAAGTTTTTTTAGATATATTAAAAAATAAAAACAAAAAGAAAAGAAGAGAAGAAAAGAGAAAAAACAACAAATGTAATAAAGAACATCATCTTCAGAGGAAGGAAAACAATGCAGCCTGCTTTCATCTCTCCCAAATCTCTTGATCCTCAACGTATTATCAGCCTACTGTGTTTAATTTCTATCTTCATTTTCAATTCCTTTACTTGAGAGGCAAACCACATTTTCTCTACCCGTTGACTCTATTCTCATTCCACCGCAACAATCGTCGACCTTGGATTTCACGGCCATTACGAGCAACAGTCGTCATGTTTATATTCTCTGCAAGCTTTTTCTAATCTTTTTTGTAAGGTTTCATTTGACATATTCCTCTTCAATATTCCTCTTGTCATGTTTACATCTGTCTTCTTGTGTTTCAGTTTCAATATTCCTCATCAATTCTTTGCTAGGTGGTTTTCAGTGCAATCTTTTCCATGGTTTACGGTGAAGTTAGCGACGGCTTGGGGTTGGTTTTTGGCTGGACGTGGAGGCTTCCTTGGCTGTGTACGGTGGAGAGAGGTGTGTGTTGTTACTTGTTCGAGTTACACACGACATGGGCTTTGGAAGTGGTATGGACTGGATCGCTTGGGTGGTAGTGCGACGGGGCTGGGCTTCTGTGGTGGAGAAGACGTTTAGCTGGCGGACAGTGGCTTGGTGTTTCACGGTGCAGTTGGCAAGTTTTGGAGGTGGTTGTCGTGCGTGGAGATGACCTCAATGGCTGGAGCCTAGTTCCCTCTGATGTGGTCTTGGTTTCGTTGACTTAGGTCTATTGAACAGATCACTTCTTCCTCCAGCACAACGATGGCTAAGCAAGGCTCCACCATTTTATCCAACTGTCTAGTCACGTAGAGCAGACTTGAAGACACCTTTGTGGCTGTGCTGTATTGTTTTTGATTGGTTGTATTATAGTGCTCAAGAAATATTCTAACTCACTTTGTCATACCACTTGTACAATAGCGCACATCAGCTGCTAGATACTATGGCGCATGCCAATTCTGTTATGGCTCTAAATGTTTATAAATACTCTTTTGTAAATTCATATTATACAATGAGAATAGAACATTTCTAATATACATTTTCTTCCTCCCAACTTGCTTGCTTCAGTAGAATACATTTTCTTCCTCCCAAGTTTATGGCAATTCATTTATTACTAACTACTTCAATTGTCTTGGATGTTGCACAGATTCACTCTTACAAACAAACCCAAGTGATGTTTTTTTTTTTGGGGGGGGGGGGAGATTTTAAAGGGGGGGGTAAGGCAAAATGAATGAGATTAAGGAACAAAGAAGTAAACATAGTTAACAATAATAAACGATAATATTTCCATTTGAAATATAAAAATTACAAAAATGTGTGTGTAAAGTGATTCATGCTTTCTTACTACTTGGATCCAATATGGATTTGAAACAGATGACTTACTAGCACGAATTATAGACATCAAGAATTTGTATCAAACCGCCTGCAAGAGAATCCACAATGTTAGTTAACTTGCGAGTCTATCATATTCAACAATTACAAAACTCAATAATCCTTTCACTTTCAATCAAATATAAATTAAATTACAAATAGTTTATCAAGTAATAGTCACATGTTCCAGATACCGAATTGACAAAAATAAAACAGCTGAAGTTCCAAAAGAAAAACTTGACACAGTTCATACCATTGACATAAAGAGAATATGAAGCAGCTTGTGGGTTTACACTCCAAAGAAAACCACATTTAAGTTAGTAAAGTCAAACACTTACAATTTGCGTTCGTTGTACAAGTCTCTTTCAAGCTTTTTCCAGCGAGCATACATCAAAAGGAATCCTTCGCTGCCACATGGTAACCCAGCAGCAATGTGATCAACATCAATGTTCGTTTTACCAAGTGTCTTTGCTTGGTCATAAGGTGGGATCACATCAGTTAGTTCCTCGTCTTCATCCTTGGCAAGTATTCTTACTTGTTCAGTGACCTTCTTAGTCAATTTGCTATGATTTTTCATAGCAAATTCCCAAGTATTGTAGCTTTGCCTTCACAAATTCCAATGCTGTGTTAAAGGCAGAATTCATTCAATATTGTTGTTCACTGTGACAACCAATTTAGGTGCAGCAACCTTTAGTAGATGAAACCACTTCAGGTGTACCCCATTTCAGTGATAAAAGTGTTGTTGGAAGCTTGCTTGTGGACTAAGAGAAGCTGGTCCTTCAAAGTACCGAAATGTTGCTGTTCTGTTAACATGACAACTTCAGTCTTTACCAAATTCTTTATAATTTTCTTTATTTTTTTTTAATTCTAATCATTTGGAATATTATCTATCCTGTTCTATGTTGGGTTTCTTGGTTCAAGGTGAAGACGCATAGAATCAAATAATTTCCAGAATACATTTTCTTCCTTCTTTCTCAAATCCATATTATACACTAAAATTATGCATTAGAATACATCAGGCGTTCGTGGCTTGCAATGACTGGTTGTTAACACAGTGACTGAACTTGGGAGGAGCCGGAGAGAGAGATACCGGTGGTAGCAGTTGTGTTCACGGGAAAGAGGCGCAACGAAGGCATGCAGAGGGGCTCAAACCAGAGAAAATAGAAGACGCGCATGCAGAGGGCTCAAACCAGAGAAGAGGGAGGGCATTGTACCTTGCATTTTGTCAAAACTTTTCGTTTAACTTCAGATCCCGCCCAAACCTTCAGTTCCTTCACGTAAAATTAAAACGGTTCGTTTCATTAAATCAATCCATGTCAACACTTTGGTGCACTTCGGTACGCAGTATCGCTTGAGTTAAAAAGTTTTCCATTTCAAAATGAGTAAATAGGAAAAAATTATGCAATTTTTTAATTATCAACCGTATACAATTCAAGCAGATGTACCACTAATTCCATTCACTGAAAGCCATCATGGTCTTCAAGTGAATACTAGCATGCTAGGAAACCCTCTTTTAAAATAATCCTTTCCCAACTGGTCTATCGCATCCGATTATTTGTTTACAACAGCAAGAGTTGCATTTGCATGCACGGATCAAAGTAAAAACCATTAGAAAAATAGATGTAAAAAAGACTCAAAAGAAAGTAAGAGCTTGGTCTAATTTATTAAATAGAACTGTTTCAGAGCAAGTATTACTTGAGATTGAAACAAGGTTGCTCCTCCATTTCTACAAGATGATTTCTACTGGAATGCAGGCATTGGAAGAGATCTCTCCGCACTTCTACAAAACTCTCTGTAAGATTCTGAAACATGGGAGTGAAGCTGGCTCATGCAGCCATGCCACTTGGTTCACGAGCTTTGCCCTTGCGATTCCAGATTGGAGTCGTCTCAATAAGCTTATGAGGCACAAGCCGCCTTTCTCGCTTGGTGAGCTTACGGAAATTGTGGACTCTCAGTCTGGCTATCTCAGCCTCCTCTTCAGCGGTCATCTCCCTTACTACTACTGTCAGTCGGCACTCGGGTCTCACTTTGATTCCACATTTTCCTTTAGCATGGTAGGAAACCCTCTTTTTAAATAATCCTTTCCCAACAAATGACTCAGCTGCAAGAAATGAGAGAATGTAGGATAAGCAAAGATTGAAATTAAAGGAAAAAGGCAACTTAACTCGCATCATTTACCAATGAGGAGACGATCTGGATCCAGACCATGGTTATGAGTTGCGTTTGCTCGGGCTGAGTGAATAACCTGCAGAAAATAGATACTTATTACATAGTCTAAATCTGCAGCTAAAAGGAATGAAGTCCCTCCTTCCATGGCATTCCGAACACACCATCAAACATTAAGTAAGAATAGGGTACTTGTATTACCTGATATACAGTCTTTGCAGCTCGCTTTACTGTCACTTGCAACTGCAACAATGCATCTTCAACTCGCATGCCACGAACTAAAGCAGCAACCAAGTTGATCTTCTTTGGACTCTGAAAGCAGCATTTGACCAAGGGGCAAACAAAGTATGGATGGCAGTTAAGCATATAACTTCTTTATTGATAACTAAGCAGTCAAGTACATAACTCATATAGATGTCGTTAAGGTGCAACAGAATAAGCATTTTTAATGTTCCATTGTAAGACATCCTTTATGTGCAATGTTGAAAATACACCACCACCTTCCATGTGTATACATGTACACAATGCTTTTTGAGTAACTTAAGTTTGGAAATTGATCAGAAAATAGGTTCCAAATGCTAGGAAAATTAGCAGCTGAGTCACTGACTATAAGAAAATATCAATAGGTGTCACTTCCACTTTCATATTTTGTGTCCCAATTCTTCACTCGTTTAAATGGAAGTGCATATCATATTCAGAATCCTTAGAAATAAAAGAAGTACAATATTACAAATTTCAGAAGACTGATAATAATAATAATGAGGCCCAAGGTCATGGTTCTATACCTTCCATGCTACACATTGCTTCCCTATCAACTAAGATTTATTATGTATCCATATAATAATCTCTCTTTTGTATTAATCTGGGATTTTAAATATAATAATCTAAATGGCTATATGCATCTCATATATGGAATAAAAAACAAAGATAATGTTTTAATGCCCCACTAATATTCTTAGATGAGACCAGCTGATTCTTTTTCTTTCTTTCCTTTTTTTTTTTGCTGAATGACTAGCTAATTAAAAAACATTTTAATAATAACATACCTGTTTAATGCCCTTTAAGACAGCTTGAACCTTAGAAGGTTTAGAAACTGCTTTCTGGTTCTGGTCATCACTTTTTCCACTGTTTAATGCCAACACAGGAGTCAATGGAGATGGGATGGCTGATTCTTCAGACAAATCTGCTAGTAACTTCCTTGAACTAGAAATTCCCTGGAGCAGTAAAATGCTATAAGCAAAAGAAAACTTTGCCAATAAACAATATCTACAAATCCAAACATAGATGATTAAAAACAAATACCCTGAATGTAATCTACTATAAAACTCAACCTTCAAATCATGCACACATGCTCTTCCCCTTAATCATTCTTCATATTAACAAATTTTGTCAAATAAAAAGATTATAAAAGTGTTAGTCCACTGCATCTATTACGTGATCAGACGTACTTCAGAATTATGGATACCTACATATGGTTTTTGATATATTTACAGGTGTGTCATGTATAAAATGTAGTAAGACTTTTAAACCCTAGGGGTTGGCTCAAGTGGTAACAACCTTGGTCTTGGTGGTATGCTCCCTCCAAGTCTAAGGTTCGAACCTTTGGGAGCAAACAATTTCTAGGGGCTATTGGATTGAAGGAATTTCCCCTTAAATCAGTCAAGGTGCACTTGAGGGGAAGCTCTTTGCCGAGTACTTGTGTACTCCCCGGATTAGTCGGGATTTTGTTTTGGGCACCAGGTGCCAATAAAAAAATGCAACACGGCTTTTCTTTTTAAAGCATCTGTGCTACTGGGATAAAAGTCAGGAACTTCGCTAAACTAGAGGACAAGTGAGGAACAAAAAAAGAAAATTCCCGAGAATCAGGGAAAAAAATCATAAGCAGAAGAATATCATTTCAAAAAACAAAAAATGGGAGCTAGCAGTACCAATTGTTGAAAATATTGATACAAAGGCCTTGAGATGTTTGCAGAAGGTGGTCTCCATAGTCTCTGCAAATAAGGTAACTCACCTGCAAAAGCAATAAGTGTTTCTTTATCCTCAAATTTGCATTTCTATTGGACACAAAATACCGAAAGACATCGACATAGATGTTATCTTAACAGAAAATGACGATGACAACAATAGCATTTCAAATAAATAACTTGGTCGTGAATAGCAAATGCAACAAGGGAAAGAAAGATGCTATATATACATTTTTCATTTATAAAACTGGTTACATACAAGCACTCAAAACTTGTTTCGACCAAGAAAATTGGAGACTAACTTGTAAAATTGGAGGATTCCAAGCGAACCGAAGAAAAGTTGGCAGATGCATTGTAATTATATTCCACTCTTTTCCCAAAGCGACGAAGTACAAATTGTATGTGTCTCTGCCAGCCCACCATGACCTCAAATTATCTACAAGGAAAAGGCAAGCACAATTTGACTGTAAAACCCAGAAAACAATGATGCACAAAATAATAGACAAGTGTTCATGGTGACTTATCAAAAAAAAAAAAAAAAGACAAGGGTTCATAGTGTAGCGTAACACTCGTCAATCTCTCACTCAAGATCTAAATCCCAGCACGTGGCAGAATATATTACACAATTGACAAAACTAGATGTGATTTTGAAGCTAGCAAGAAAATAATAGAGGGAATAAAAAAAGAAAATCAAGATTCATTTTGCTCAGCTTGCAGCCCCTAGGTGCGTTGCAGAAACCTCCCAAATGTCTGAGAAGGCATTCACAAGAAACTGCTTCTCCAATATCATTCCCCGACTCCAGAATCGACTTCTTGAAATCCTCCCTACACATCCTCCGTCCTCTTAACCACCACTGAGAAGTTCTCCCTCACCATTACCCCGTAGATTCACTTTTCAAATCATAGCATCTCAGACTCCAAGAAAATTGTGCATTTCTCAAAATACAACCCCTCCTAACCAAAGTTTTGAATTCCGTTCTAGTGACCGTTCCGGTTGAGGTACTGAAATGGAATATTTTGGTACCGGTACGTTTCGGGATAGTCGTTATATGGATAAATTTCATATATATATAAACAATTATATATATATATAGAAAAACTATATTCCAAATATAACATCAATACAAGTCTTAAAAACATAAATATCTTAAAAATACAATAATACTTCTAAGTTCACACCACTTATTCAGAAAAAATATAGTAATAATGGAACCAATCTTAGTATAACCACGATTAGTATTTGATTGTGTTATCATGTCCATCCCAAATGTAATGTATAACAGCAGCTCATCAGTGCCTAATTGAATCCAATTCATCAAAATCTCGACTATTGACGGCAGAATTAGGAATTCCAAAACGTAAAGTCAAAGAAAAAGTTGGGTGAAGTTGAGGTACTGGAACTTTCGTATATCTAAAATCTCGATGGTCAATGGTAATTCAACTTTCTGTTTCCAACTTTCCCTTAGCCAACGATCAAGATATGTAAGATCAAATTATCAAATTTAGTTCCGAACAGATCAAGTTGAACAAAACAAAATGCAGGCTAAACAGAGCAAAATGCAAGCCAAACAGAGCAAAATTGCAAGCCAAATAGAACAAAATGCAAGCCAAAGTTCAAACAGAGCAAAAAAATGCCAACCTAGTTTTTTTAAAATAAAAATATAATCTCAACTCATCTTCACTTCATTTGATTAACAATAATAGTTTTGTTAGCATCTGATCATTCCTTAATGTTAAAAGATCATCTTCGCGTTGTCAAAATTCAAAGTTCAAACTCCTTGCTTTCGTTTCCTGATTTGAAAACTGTCATATTATTTCTCTGCTTTAACAATGTTTTCAACATGGTTAAAGCTTGCTGTCCTATTATTTCCTTGCCTTCATTTTCTGATTTGAAAAATTTTCCATATTGAAAAAATTGTTAATAAAGCAGGAAACGGGCCAAATCCGTCGTAGAGAAATAAGCTGCAAAAGCAAGCTTTGCAACTTTGCTTTGTTGCAGCTCTGATCGAGAAATACTAGCAGAACAAGCAATGCGAGGGTGGAGTGGGCTTATACCTGCGGCATACAGTGGGCGGTGGATGTCTATGTGCGGCTGAGGGGCACGAGCTGCGACAGAGCTGATTGATCAACAAGAGCGGACTGAGCTTCGACGGAGCAACAGGAGCTGCAAAGGCGTGGAGCAACACGAGGCTCGATCTGCGACAGCGTGGAGGTGGCGTTGGCGTCAATCGTCAAAGTGAAGAGAGTGGAGACAGCAAAATGCGAAGAGAGGATTTTAGAACTAGGGGAAGAAGTAAACGGATGAATTACGAATTTGTCCCTATTTGTTTAAGACATTTACGAAAATGCCATGCATGCCGGAATACTGGATCCTATTAGGGGTGTAACCGTTCTGGTCCGTTTTGGACAAAATTTAGGACCGAACCAGTATGTACCAGTTTTGCATTTTCAAAAACCGATTACGCACTGGTTACCCCCCTAAACCGGTACATCCAGTTTTACCGATTCCGGTTCAGTCCGGTTTAATTTAGTGAATGCATGAGATCTGTGAGAGAGAGAAGCATTCAAGGTAGCTAGCAATCTAGAACTTGGAACAAATATATGTGTGAGAGAGAAACCAATGGCTGAAGACAAATGCATGGAATCTGAAACTGCATCAAAAGGATACCTAGCTAGAATATTATTACAGATCAGATTCATCACTATATATGAAAGCAGGTGCTCTTGGGGAACAGTACTGTTTATGGATGAGAGCCCAATACAATGCTTGGGAATGTATCCTATCTTAAGAGGTAAAAGGCTGCTCTTTGCCCCCACATTGCATAAACCTTTTGAAAAAATTATATGTTTAGTAAATTTATAAAAAATGATTTAAGAAAGGAATAATAATAGTAAATTGAAACACAAAAATTTACAAAAATTTATAATACAAATTCCTAGAAAAGAATATAATATGTTTAGTAAGTTTATAAAAAATAATGATCTTCGCTATTGACGTTAGACAAATAAAGATCCTAAAGAAGATGATTTTAACTGTTTTTTTTTTTTTTTACCTTTAATATCTTGACTCCATCTATGTATGAGAGCAAATAAATCTTTCAAAAGGGCATCCAACTGGTAGGTAGGTTTTTTTTACAATTCAGTAGATGTTTTATTTTTCATTTTTTACTTGGTAGAAATGGGAGATTTCATCTTTGGAAGTCATACAAGAGATATGGGACTGAAGGCAGTGGAGGAAAGCCACTTAAAAGCTTTCATTCAACTCAAATGCTTAATCAAACAAAACAAACAGAGCTTTAGGCTAACATGGTCCTTAGAAAAAAAAACCTAGGAAGTCCGCAACCCAACCATATCAGTGCAGACGTAAGAGTCTCACTCAACTTGGAAGTATTAGACCTTCCTTGTTGTGTTTGAAATCGACAACCCAAAGTAAAATAGTTCCTATGTTCTGCTTTCTTTTAACAACTGGGAGCATATGTCTAAACAATCCTGACCTCAAAGAAAGATGCACAAAATTGTATAGGAATTAAGTCCAACGAGCAACACCTAGACGAAATTTCTCAAAGATGTCTAAAGTTCCCATTTAACCAATAAACCTTTGAAACAAAAAAGTTCCCATAACAATTAAACCAACGGAGATTAAAAATGATATACACATCCGAGATTGTTCCAAGAAAAATTACCGTCGATGACAGAGAGACGTGAGAGAGGGGCTGCCGGCTGCGTGAGAGATGGGAGAGCTGCGTGAGATGGTGAGAGACAGAGAGGGCAGCGCAGCGTTGAGAGAGGGGCCGAGGGGCTGTGTGTGCGACGGGAACGGCTCGAGAGGTGAGGCCGTAATGGGAGGTGCAACGGCGAGAGAGCGGGTCTGTGTTTCTGAGGGGGCAACGGCAAGAGGGAGGGGACTCAGGCTGAGGGGGCGACGGCGAGATGTGCACAGTGCAACGGCGTGGGCCGTGGCCGCGTGAGAGGGCAGAGATGCAGAGAGGCTGCGAGGCAGAGTGAGAGAGTGAGGAAGAGGGGTCTTAGGGTTTAGCGGACTGGAGTTGCAACGGCGCCGTTTGGTAATAATATCAAATTTATTACTAATAGTCTTTTTTTTTTAAAAAAAAAAAAAACAGAACAACTTTCATTCATAATAATTCCTCAATACAATGTTCATCAAATTCTAGCTTACTATAAATCATAAGAGCACTCTCATTAGATTAGTCAAAATTAAAGGACAATTTTAATGAATATAAGAGAAATTTGACTTTTGACTATTCTATTCACATAAATCTTCACATTAGAATAGTTATTTTTTCATTATATAATAATAAAATAATATAAGATGAATTTAATTTTAGTTATTCACATTAAATCTCCATATTAGATTATACATTTATTCATTATATGGTAATAAATAATTAATAATTTCAAAAATATTTAATTTTTTAATTATTAATTTATTTAATTTTATCATATTTTATTATTCTACTTATTATATGTTAATTAATAATCATGTTCTTATTAAATTAATATACCACTAAGTCAAATTAATATATTATTGTGATAAAATATGTGATAGAAAGAAAGGGAGAGAGAAATAATTAATAAAATATGTATTTGATGTATGTATAGTGACATTCAAATTTGAAAAAACTTTTGAAAATCACTGTAGCTAAATTCTAAATATTTGAAATTTGACTAATCCAATGTGAGTATATTTTATTTTTTAATAGCTAAATACTCATTAGATTTAGCTTTTAGTTAATCCAATGAGAGTGCTCTTATAACAAGCGCTTCCTTAACCCAACATTGCATTTCCTCTAAAGACAAAGCCATTTTTACTAAGATATGAGCTACCTCATTACATTTTCTTCTTACAAAATTGATCTTTCAACCATTCAACTATTTTAAACTCTCTTTGACATCTTGAATAATCTGCCCATATCTGTCCAACATATATCTGGATTCACCATAGCCTCTAAGATTACTTTTGCATCACCTTCTATAATCACCCTGTTAAATCCCAACTTTGTACACAACTCAACTGCTTTTCTCCTGGATGTTGCTCCTGCTATTAAAGGTTGAGACAACAAGAAGTTTGGTTCACTACAGGCTGCCATCTGCTCTCCATTATGATCGCTGATTATAACCCCAACTCCTACTTTCTGATTTTTTGAATCTATAGCATCATCAAAGTTGACCTTAAGCCATCCTTCCTCAAGTTTTCTCCAAAAAATCATCTCTGGCATTGGATTTCTTGTTGTATTCCCCATTTCCTTCTTCTGTTGTGCATCTTTAAACTCTTTTAAGGACAATAGAGCGATTGAACAAACTGTTTTGGGCCATCAAAGTGATCCTCAAAAATAAATATATTTCTCCTGTGCCATATCCCTCTTAACAAAACTGCTACTTCTTCTAACTTCTCTTGAGTAAGCCTTGAGAGTATTGTACCCCATAACTCCATAAAATCCCCAGCCATAACAGTCCACTTCTGTAAAGCACTTTCCTCTTCTACCCAAACATCATTCACAGCAGAACATTGCCATAAAACATGTAAGACAGTCTATAACTATAAGTCTATAACTATATTAGTAATTTATTATAAGTATAACTATAGTCTATATTAGATTATTAGTATTAGAATAAATATTAGTATTATTTATAGCTATATAATATATAGCTATATAATATAGTAGATTGAGTTTCTCTTTGGAACGGTTAGTTCTTGGGGTTTTAACTGCCTCCCAATAAAAATCGACCACGTCAATAATCCAACACTCCATATTAGGAGACTCATCACATCATATAAAAATCCAAAATCACGAATAAAAGCAGTCATGTCTCCATGACTTCTGTAAATATTTTGAACATCAAGAGCAATAGCAACAACAGAAGAAGAAGACGACAATGAAAAACGGAATCCCTTTTATTCGTACTTTCCATCCTCTTGCTTTTCACGGTGCTGGCCGACGTCTTCGTGCTAGCCTTCATAGCTTTTACAACTCATAGATAAAGTAATGCCCTATTCAAATAGATAAATTTCTTTCTTTTTCTTCCAACCCAGTTTAGAAAAAATAGAAAGATCATAAATAGTCGTAAGAAATTCCTTGAACCAGATATTGGATAAATCACATTCATTCACTTGGAGAATAAAAGAAAACTCCATTAATGTGCGAATCTCCCAACAATCTCAAACCCATCTTCACTACCGACTTCTCCATATATTATCACTTTTTCTTCTAATTTAACAAATTAAAAATAAAACTAACGTAGAAAAAGAAAGCCAAATGAAAATCCCAAAAAAACATTATCGAGTTCACACATCACCCTGAAGCTCATTTCTCTCAGAAAAATCAAGCACGAGCTCCAAAATATATATATGAAAAAAGAACAATAGAAAACCAAAGGTTTTGGCACCGTAAAATCGCAATGCGTCACGAAACTGCCATCACATTCTTTATCTCTATCGACTCTGGCTTTTTTCTTCTTTATTCCTCTCTCTAGTATCACATTTTCTGCATTCATAAACACTTGGGAACGATCTGCTGGTGGTTTAAATGGGAGAGAAGAGAGAGGTGAGGGATTTGAGCGAAAAGGGATCATTCATATTGTTTTTTCCCTTCCATGAGTCTTTGTGATTGTGTCCCATTGTTAGTCCCATGGGTGGGATACGTGGTAAAAAATCACTGAATGTTGTTTTTAACCTCTTAAAAGTGTAATCGATTAGAAGATTTTGCCTAGTAGACTATATAATAGTATTAGTATTATATTATTAGTCTATTAGTACTAGATAAAGTAATTTAGTATAAGTATAATTATAGTCTATATTAGACTATTAGTATTAGTATATATATTAGTATTAGTTATAGTGATTAGAATAACTATATATTAGTATTTGTTATAGTGAGTTTAATTTATTATAACTATATTATTGATAGACTATAGTGATAGTATTAGTATTACTATATCATTATTTCATATGTAATTATTTAGTATAATGATTTATATACTAATTTATTTATAAACATAAAGTATATTATTAATAGTAATATAGTATTAGACTATTAGTATTAGGCCATAAAATGTAAATTATAATTAATATAAAAAAAAAAAACCTATAAAAGGACAAAAGATAAATAAGTATATAATAAACCAATAAAAAATATTGAAAAGACTAATAAAAAGAAAAAATAAATTGTTTTTTATAAATGTGAAAAAGTTGGACATTATAAATCAAATTAAATAAAACAATAGATTAATAGATTAGATATATCTGAAACAATAGAAGAAAAATTATTAAATATTTTTATAATACATTCAAATGAAGAAGAAGAAAGCTTTTCAGAAGAAGAGGAAAAATATCAATTAAAAGAATCATGCTTTTTAGATCAATCTTCTAATAATGAATCTAAAGAAGATGAGGTACATGTCTGCAATTGTTTAGATAAAAATAATTGTATTTGTAATAAAACCATTAATGTACTTTCAAAACAAGAAGATATTATATTATAATTAATAGACAAAATTAGTGATCCTCAAGAAAGAAAATAGTACTTAGAAAAATTAAAAGATACTTTTAATAGTCAAAATACTTCAGTGACATCTTCAGTACCTTACAATTTTTCAGAAATAGTAGGAAGATTTAAAACAAAAAATTACAATACAATATCTACAACAAGAAATTAATGAAATAAAACAAGAAATTTAAAATTTGAAAACATCCAATCTTAAACTATAAGTTCCAAATGAACAATTACTACAAGAAATTATGTTGTTAAAAATAGATAAAAATGTAAATAATTTTCATAATAAAGAACAATGAGATTATTCAACAATAGTTATAAAAGACGAAACAGACAATTTCATTAATATTCTTGATAAGATAAATTTTCAGAAATGAAATATTGAAGTAACAATCTCTAGTAATCAAGAATTTTCTTTTACCATAATTGCCCTATTAGACACGGGAGCAGATTTAAATTGTATACAAAAATTATTAATACCTTATAAATATTTTGAAAAAATAAAATAGACATTATCCCAAGCTAGTGGAACAAAATTAAGCATAAATTATAAATTATCTAATGTACATATTTGTAATAATAGAATTTGTTTTAAAACAATAATTATTTTAATAAAAAATATTAACATCAAAGTAATATTAAGAAATCTATTTATTGCCTTACTTTACCCTTTTTCTGTAACAGAATAATGCATATCTATTAAAATACTTGAACAAGAAATTCAATTTAAATTCTTATTTCCCCTGTATCAAAAGAAATTAACTCTTTAAAGGAAGTTTCCTTAACCAGAAAAATTAAATTTTTTAACAAAAAATAGGATTAAAAGAAATGAAAAACAGATAAGTTTGATAAAACAAGGATTAAAATATAAAAGAATCTAAGAATAATTAGACGATCTGTTATTAACTCAAAAAAATGATAACTTAAAAACTATAATTAAAAATAAAGTATGCTCTAACCTGGCTAACGTTTTTTACAATAGAAAACATTATATAGTCAAATTACCTTATAAAAAAGAATATTCTAAAAAGAATATTCCAACTAAAGCTATGTAAATTCAAATTCAAATGAATTATTATAATTGATTTATTAACAAAGGATTAATTAGAAAAAGTAAGTCAACATGGAGTTGTACCGCCTTTTACTTTAAAAAACAGACAGAATTAGAAAGAGAGGTCTCTCGGCTAGTTATCAATTATAAACATTTAAATAAGATATTACAATGGATTAGATACCAAATTACTAATAAAAAAAATTTATTATCTCGACTATATAATGCTATGGTATTTTCAAAATTTGACATGAGGAGTGAATTTTGAGAAATCCAAATTGTCGAAAAAAATCAATATAAAACAGCATTTACAGTTCTATTTGGACATTATGAATGAAATGTTATGTCCTTTGGGTTAAAAAATGCTCCTAGTGAATTTTAAAATATTATGAATGAAATATTTACCCATTTCACTAATTTTTCAATAGTTTATATAGATGATATATTAATATTTTTTTCATCTATTGAACAACATTGAAAATATCTGAATACTTTTGTCCAAATTATTAAACAAAATAGATTAGTTGTTTCATTACTAAAAATAAAATTATTTCAGGACAAAATCAGATTTATTGCACATAATATCTATCAATGAACTATTATACCAATTTGCAGAACAATAGAATTTGTTGATAAATTTCTGGATGAAATAAAAGATAAGCAACAACGATAAAGATTTTTGGGAAGTCTCAATTATATTTGCAGATTTTTATTGATCTCTTAGGCCATTATGTAAGCCATTATTTAAAAGATTAAAAAAGAATCCACCTCTATAGACAGAAAAACATACAAATATATAAAACAAATTAAGGCTCACGTTAATAAATTACCATGTCTAGAACTCTCATCTCCTCATACTTTTAAAATTGTTGAAACATATGTCTCTGATCTTGGTTATGGAGGAATTATGAAACAAAAATTATTAACGGATTTGAAACATATTGTTCGATTTCATTCAGGATGTTGGAATTATACCCAAAAGAATTATAGTACTATTAAAAAATAGATTTTAGCTATTGTATTATGTATTTATAAATTTCAAAATGATTTGTTGAATCAAAAGTTTTTACTTAGAATAGACTGTAAATCAGCCAATGAAGTTTTGATTAAATATGTGAAAAACCTGGCTGCTAAACAGATATTTGCTAGATGACAAACTATATTAAATATTTTTTATTTTGATATTGAACATATTAAAGGAGAATCTAATTCTCTCCTTGATTTTCTATCCCGAGAATTTTTACAGAAAAAATCATGTCATCCTCAAAGTCAAATGTAAAGTCTAAATCTTCTTATGCATAACCACCGTCTCTACCATATCCTTCACCTTATCATTCTGCATGCAACTTCAAGATCATATACGGTATTATGGTCATTAACACAAAATATTAGATCATCTTACAATTCATTCTCACCATTAGCTTCATTAAAATTACCATACTCTAAAATTGTTTCCCTTTCTTCTTTTTCTCATTCTCAATTTGTAAATCTTCCATTACTCTCTCAGTCTTCTGCATCTCTTATTATCATTAAATCTCATTAGCACCCAGTCTTCCCTACCAAATATGAAAGTTAACACATGTTTGACCTCCAAAAATTACTTGATGCATTTTTTTACTAGATTGACATTATGTTCTTCAAAACATTAAGAAAACTCAATATTTTTATGAATTCATATTAGTAGACACCAACTCAATTATTCTCTCCGAGATCCTTTGATCTCTCCAAACTCAACCCTCTTTATTTGCATCTCCAATTATTGCATTTCATAAAGTTACCATTAAATAGGTTCTCACTTTGAAATAATGAAGAAAAATTTCTTTTTAACAAGAAATTTTTCTCATCCTTATGATCTATCGTATTATGATTATTATGATTACCAGCAGGCATGAACAAATATATTTTTAAAACAAAATAAAAATTTGTATCATTTGCAGTTTTTTCATTTTGACAAATTACAAAAAATTAAGACACTTCTAAAATAGTTTTCACTATAGTCATTTCTATCTTCTTTTTCAACTTTGTATTTGTATTATTTTGTTTGGAGTGTTTTAAATGGGAGTCACTTAAGTTTAATGTTTATCTTACTCATAAAAAAAATACAAACATTCTACATGGTATAGCATTGTACTCATCAACAAATAACTGCAGGGTTTCTTTTTAATCACATCGATCGGGTCCCATTCTGAATTTTTGTTATAAGATCTTGATGAGTTCCTCTTTGAACCCGATATTATGGTGTAAATGTGGAGTTTACACCGACCAATGAATGCCCAACACATCAATATCCTATTATTTTTACCGTGCGTAGACCAATAATCATGGGATGCTTGCTTATTTTTAACTAGCGAGTATAGGGAAGAGGCACAGCAAGTAGTCTAGTATACTACAAGTGGGATGGATCTTATTAGTGATCTTGGTAATTTTATTGGTTGGTGTAACTTTGGTACTTTCTAGGAAAAATAATGTTTGATATAATTATGTATTGTGTAAATATTATATATATATTCGATTCTTTTAAAAAATAATAAAATTTATTATTTTAAAATTAATTTTTTTATAAAGATCTCTTTATTTTTTTATATTTTCAAAACGGTTTAAATATTTAAATATTATTTATCATTTATGACGTTATTTTTGGGTGGGGAAAACGGATGTGGGTGAGCAGCATTGGTTTAAGATCCAAATTGGTAATGTAGACAAAGGTAATTCTATGCATCAACCTACACACTTCACACATCATGCATTCAAATTTTTTTTTTTTTTTTAAACCTCAATACACTAAGTGTGTTAAGTGTGTGATGAATAGTGGACTGATGCAAATATTTTTCCTCTAGAAAAAATCTGCCGGTGGAATAGAAGCGTGGGCGTGTTTAGATAAATTAGAAGCTATGGCCATGCTAGCACACCACAAGGACTCATGACGTTGCTAGGCTTCAATATCATATCGATCAAACTAATAAATATATGTAAGATTGCATTAAGCTAATTATTATTTAAACTATGAATGAATGAATATCTAAACACTGTATTGACATTCGACCTTAAAATATATCAACACCCATAAATTAGAAATTTACTTCTTATGGTGTGACTATTATATAGTATTATTAAATTTTTACATACTCTAAATCATTATATAGTATCATTAAATTTTTTATTGAACGATGTTTCCTAATTTAGTTTTTAATTTAAAAAAATTATTTATATCAATCTGTAGACACAGCACACTCAATATATTGAATTTAAAAAAAAAAAAACATCGTATAAGGTATGCTACGAATACAAACTGATATAGCAATTCTCTTTAATTTAATCAGAACTTTATAAAATTTATAAAGAAAAACATAAATACGTGCGTGCAGGAAGGCCATCGAATGATTTTTTTTTTTTTTAAATTTTATATTTAAAATCCAGTTAAAAAGAGCAATTATTACGTCATCACCACCTATTATCTTCGTAGCGGTCAAGATTCTAGACCGACTCTAAATAAGATTTTTTCTCATCCGCCGCTAACTGAAAAAATATCGAAATAACTGATAATCTCAAGCTCCTCTCCGAAGTGAGCAGCCTCCACTCTCTCCCCTCTCTCTCTCTCTCTCTCTCTCTCTGTGTTAAAAGATTATCCCTTCGCCAACATGTTTCTTCTGCCACCGCCCCTTCCAAATCGTTTCCCTTCAGTTCCGCTAACTTTCACAACACAGTTCCGCCACCACCGCCACCGCCATATATTCCAACCTCCACTTTCCGTTACAGCCATCGTTACCGAAGCATCCTCTTTCTCTGTTTCCTCGTCCAGACAACTTGATGAAGGCGACGACGAAAACGACATCAACAATCGCCGGTACGACTTCACTCCCCTCCTTGACTTCCTTTCTAACTCTCCCGATACCACCGGCAGTTCGGGTCCGGATCCTCCGATTTCACTTGACCCGACCGAGTTCCATCTCGCCGAGTCGTACCGGGCCGTGCCGGCCCCGGTCTGGCACTCATTCCTAAAATCCCTCTGTTCCTCCTCCTCCTCCTCCATTGGACTGGCATACGCCGTCGTTTCATGGCTCCAGAAACACAACCTCTGCTTCTCCTACGAATTGCTCTACTCAATTCTCATCCACGCGCTTGGGCGCTCCGAGAAGCTCTACGAGGCCTTCTTGCTTTCCCAGAGACAATCCCTAACCCCGTTAACCTACAACGCCCTAATAGGCGCTTGTGCTCGCAACGACGACCTCGAAAAGGCGCTCAATCTCATGTCTCGAATGCGCCAAGACGGTTTCCCACCCGACTTCGTCAATTACAGCTTGATTATTCAGTCCCTTACGCGCACTAACAAAGCCGGCTCCCCGATTTTGCAGAAGCTTTACTCCGAGATCGAATGCGATAGGATCGAGCTCGATTGCCAGCTTCTGAATGACATTATCGTCGGTTTTGCGAACGCCGGTGACTCTGCGCGTGCCATGCATTTCCTAGCCAAGGCTCAGGCCAGCGGGTTGAGCGCTAAAACGGCAACTCTCGTTGCGCTTATATCCGCCTTGGGAAATTCGGGTCTCACCGTGGAGGCCGAGGCCATTTTCGAAGAAATAAGGGACTCCGGATTGAAGCCAAGGACTAGGGCTTACAACGCGCTTCTCAAAGCGTATGTGAAAGCCGGTTCCTTGAAAGACGCCGAGTCGATCGTATCGGAGATGGAGAAGACAGGAGTTTTGCCGGACGAGCATACTTACAGTCTTCTTATCGATGCATATGCAAATGCAGGCCGGTGGGAAAGCGCGAGGATCGTCTTGAAAGAAATGGAGGCTTGCAATGTACAACCTAATTCGTACGTGTTTAGTAGGATTTTAGCGAGTTATAGGGACAGAGGAGAATGGCAGAGATCCTTTCAGGTTTTGAAGGAAATGAAGAGCAGTGGAGTAACGCCGGATAGGCATTTTTACAATGTGATGATTGATACTTTTGGCAAGTACAATTGTCTTGATCATGCTGTGGCCACCTTCGATCGGATGCTATCTGAGGGAATTGAGCCCGACACGGTTACATGGAACACGCTGATTGATTGTCATTGTAAGGCGGGGCGGCATGGTAGGGCAGAGGAGTTGTTTGAAGAAATGCAGGAGAAAGGATACTCGCCGTGTGCTACGACGTATAATATCATGATTAATTGTATTGGGGAGCAGGAGAGGTGGGAGGATGTGAAGAGCTTGTTAGGGAAGATGCAGAGTCAAGGGTTGCTGCCAAATGTGGTGACTTACACCACTCTGGTTGATATTTATGGACAGTCGGGGAGGTTCGAGGATGCGATAGAGTGCTTGGAGGGCATGAAGTCTGCGGGATTAAGACCATCCTCGACAATGTACAATGCCTTGATTAATGCCTATGCGCAAAGGGTACGTATGTTGTTGCCTTTATATCTATTTGCAATTTTATTGTACATTCATCCTCAAAAGGCCTCAACCAATTTGCTTTTAGGGGACGGTTGTATAATGAGTTGAGATGAAAGTTGAATAAAATATTATTAAAATATTATTTTTTAATATTATTATTATTTCGAGATTTGAAAAAATTTAATTGTTTGTTTATTATATTTTGTGTGAGAATTTGAAAAAGTTGTAATGATTAGATGAGATGAATTGGAGTCCTTTTTTATATCCAAACCGGGCCGTGAATAGGTTTTCTATAAGCAGATGCTCCGGAGAAACTTTACATTTATACTAATCTGTAGTTTTGAAACAAAACGAATGTAATGTAATTAGCAAGATGCTGTAATATATGGAGAAAAGTTATCCTTGTGCTTGATTTTTTGGTTTTTTGTTCCTCCTTATCTGTTCTATTCTCTTCTAAAAAAGTTTCTACCTGGTGCTCGACACCACTCCTATTTATGGAGCCAAGATTGCCTATCATTTCAGGTGATCATTGGCACATTATGCATTAGATTATTATGTAAATTAAACCATGGGATGGCTTAATTATACTTTTATTGTCATATTTTTCCAGAGTCATAATTAGTAGAACCTAAGTTTCTTGTGGCTGTGTACCTTTTGGATCTCATGAATATTCATTATTGATCATGTTCCTTACCCTCTGGAAAAAGTTATCCTCACTTTGGTTTTGGCTCAATGTAACCAGTGGTATATGTGGGATGTTACTTGACAACGTACAATATCACAGAAGCTTCAAGGCAACAGTTTTGGCATAATTCATTGAAATGAGAAGAAACTCCCATACAAGAGAATCCCTTCCTTGCCAAATAAATCTGTGCTTGTATTTGGAGCAACAAGTCTTATGTCTCTGAAAGAATATGTTCATTTTTGTTTTTGTATCATCTGATTGCAAATGTGATGATTGCTTATATAAAAAAAAAAAAATTGTAAATGTGATTGTTTCTTGAGGATGCGTTTGATAATCTTTGGTTTCAATTTTTGACAGGGTTTGTCTGAGGAAGCAATAAAAGCATTTAGGGTCATGAGAGCAGATGGCCTGAAGCCTAGTCTTTTAGCTCTCAATTCATTAATAAATGCATTTGGTGAGGATAGAAGGGATGTTGAAGCCTTTGCTGTGTTGCAGTACATGAAAGAAAATGTATGTTACCGATCTATTGCTTTTACCCGACATATATTTTGAAGTTTTACTGGTTTTACCATCTTACTGTACGTCCTTTGGAATCTCCTTGCAGGACTTGAAACCAGATGTGGTGACCTATACTACGCTTATGAAAGCTCTGATTCGTGTTGATAAATTTCATAAGGTATAGATTGATTATAGTGTTTAAAAGCATAAAAGAGGAACCCTGGCCGACTTTTATGACAAATGGTCCTCTGTATTTTTCATGTGTTGGCAAGTTAGATTTGGGTGCCTCCTGCCTTTACTTGTGGCAGTGAGGCAGTCCCGCACAGTTTTTCCTTTGTCTGTTTAGTATTTCTAGCTTAGTTATTGGGGTAGGGATTGACTACTGCACATGAAAGGTTAGAAAATGATAATGTAAAAGTTATTTTTGTACATGGGAAAAGATTATAGAGCCAAGAACTGTTCCTCTGTAAGCAACATGTAGGACTTCAGTGTAATATTTTTTCCAACAAACAATATGCAGGCAGCCACCATCTTATTATTAGGGTTTTTAGTATTTTTACCAAGCCCCAATTTTGACCAAATGTCCTATTAACATTTGATATATATATTAATTAGGTTAGATGTACTGTATTAAAAGAATGTCTTAGGTATGATACACATTACTGCATTCTAATTCCATTCGGTATGATTTACTTTGGTCTTGCAAAGCCTCATAGAATTACCAGGCTGAGAACTTCAAGATAAAGGAGATTTGACATTGTATATATGCTTTTTTGCTTTTCTATGTACTAAGTTATTTATTCACATATCAGGTTCCTTCTGTGTACGAGGAAATGATTTTGTCTGGGTGCACGCCAGATAGGAAAGCCAGAGCAATGTTACGGTCCGCTCTTAGATATATGAAGCAGACATTGAAATCATAGTATATGGGGGCCACACAGCCAAAGAAATGTACAGGGCTATCGTGTTTGTTCCATTAGTTATCTATTTGAGGTTAGTTGTCAGTCTTCAACCTGATATTTCAACAATACGTACTGTGGTATGCAGAAAGTTCCAGTGTTATTGAGGAAATCATGATGTTATGTTTTAATTTTTAATCCTGCAGTGTTGTTATCATCTTTATAATGCATGCTATACTATGATGCGAAATGTTTCAAGTCGTGTTCAAATACACCATTCTCTCCCATACCAAGTTGGTTCTTTTTGTTGGTTCAAATGGTTTTGCAGGCTATATTGATTCATGCAACGGTCGTTGCCAGAAAGAGATTTAAGGTATGGGGCAAATGAGTAGGAATGCAAATGCGGACCAAAGCCTGGCATCAAAGCACACCCAAATACGTGAAGATACATACCATTCCTCAGAAGCATCAGATAATACATTTACCTGTGTGCCGAATATAGTGTTGAACTATGCTTGTGGCAGATAATAGAGAGAGGAATGATAGAAAAGTCTTCCAGACTAGTTTTCTATTTTGTTTTTGTTGTGTAAAGGCACGAACAAAAATAATGGCATAAATCTTATCAATTCAATTCAACGGTCATAATTTTTTTTCCTCCAGTTTCTCATTATAAACTAGAAAATCAGACTTCTGGGTCAACCATATAAGATTCGAGTCATAATCAGCATTTACCACAGCCTCATGACAGAAGGGGTAAAAGAATATTTATTTTGTCTATAGACTCTAGTAAATACAACACTGCGTGCCTTTCACCAGGGTGAAAAGAAAATATATATATATTTATATATATATTTATCAGATGGGAATGCTAGCAATAACTTGTCTATTGGACTTGCTTTTTGAAATTCTGGCACAGAACATGAACATTAATAATACTGAGGATAATAAAAAGAGCCTGAAATACGTTCTAATCTCTTGGATCCCAAGCTCAAGCACTTCCATCTTCTTTCCATATCTGCTACTCCTCTCCATCAAGTAACCATCGAGATAGTCATCGATGGATACCCACTTGGCCAAGTTCGATCCAGGCAGTACCTTTGAACCGACTTCACCTAGTAGCCGTGGTCCCACTTTGAATATAGTGAAAAAAGCTGCAGACCAGTCGTTGAGAACTCTCTGAAACCCGAAAGAAGATATAGTTACAGAAATACGAACCTATTAATCTTGTTCTTAATCAACTGTATATTTCCTCAAAAAATTGATACTTATGTCCAGCAAACGTGAAAAGGAAAAATATTACGGGGAGAAATTAAGAAGTTCATAATCAAAAGCAACGAAAGACATGGAGCAATCCGTTCTAACATACATTGAATGTAGTGAGGTCGGTGGGATTGAACATTTTGAAGCAGTCGTTAGATGAGGCAGCTCTGTTTCCATATATCTGTCAGTCAATGCAACCAGATAAAGATGTGAAAGGGTCAAAATTGCTGTAAGCAATTACAGAATGAGGGATCTGATTTCACAAACCTCAAATGTAAAAGCCATGGGCACCTTTACAACGTCGTACATGAAATCCGTTGCGGTCCCATGTGCCAAATACCTAAAATTAAAGCAAGTTCAAACTTGTTGAAAGATGTAATAACAAGTTGAAACATGGTAGACTTTCCATCTTCCTAACAGGCCCTTTAGAACTGACGAAGAGGAGCACTATCATGTATAATGTGGCAGATACCTCAATTTAAGCAAACAATAAACTAGTGGAAAGTGTGATGGAGAGGTAAAATTTGTAACACTCTCTGGCTCCTCTAAACCTGCTGAATATCAGCACTATTTTGCATCAAGGCCATGCATTTTGACTCTCATGTAAGAATGGAAGATAAATTGATTCTACCATCCTCATAGCCAGATTCTTAATTCGCTATATATGTGCATTAATTCTTCACTAACTGATGGAATGTTTTTGTGATGATCATCGTTTCGAACTGTAGGAAATACTAACCCTACAGAGCCTCCACCAGATCCAATCACGCAATGCTTTTGGCAATGAAGATGGTTCACCTCTTCAAGCAACAACTTCATCTGATGTGTAGGAAGTCCATAAGGTGTAGTGTTTTTATGGTCATATGGCATAAAGAGAGCCTGCATGAACAAGCAACTTATGAAATCTGTCATATGCGAAGTATATCATGAGCAGAACACAAGGTAATTGAGAAGGAATAAGAAAACAATTCCATGACACTGTAACCATTGCATTTAAATTTACAGAAACTCAGGAGTGTGTTGGGTTCCCCTGTAAAAAGAACTGAAAATCCGCATTTCCACTGACTGCATTAAACAAGCACGACGGTAAATAGGCACAAATGCAGAGGAACTCTTTCATCCAAGTAATCGTTGATTTTAAAGGCACAGGGATTTTTCCGCCATATCAGGTAATCATAAAGTCAACCAATGGAAAGATAATTAGCACTTTGTCTTTCCTAAATAAATTTTTAACATATCTCAAAACATGCAATACCTGAAAGAAGCATTAGGAAAACCAAATCACCCCTATCTGGGTTAAAACTGTATCAGGCTAAAAAGACTATGGGTGAGAGTATCACGAAGCTGAGCAGGGGACAAGTCAAGCAGTTAATCATTAGTTTGAACCCAGCTTTGTAAAACTTAAATCAAGCATGAAACAATACCACAATCAGCCCAATTACAACTAGCCCTATTTGACCCTGCCCAGGTAAACTTGACCAAGCGTGATCTAGTTAACAAGCCTATAAAAGGCCACTCTCATCCTAACCAAGCTGATTTCAATCTCAACCAACTTTTAGTCGTGATTCACATAAAGAACAACCACAATGGCTAATTAAAAAGGACAAAAAATTTATTGACAACCCTTGCACATGAAGCCAGTATCATACACACAATTTGGCTTCTCCAGGATAATAACAAGGCCAAACAAACCGTTCCTTGGCTAACTTGAGTTTTTTATGAGCCATTAAAGAAAAAAAATCCTTGATTCCAAATTAAAGTACAAAACATAACCTCTTTTCTTTGAAAGATGGCATCGGTCAACCAAATGACAAAATCAACGACAAAGTTAACCTATAAATAGTTTCTGACCCATTTGAGTGTAGATCCTGCACTTCTAAATAAGAAACTTGGGTAGACTGATGATACTGAGACTGATGATGAACCGATGAAATTTGACAAAATGCACTTTTTATATTTTTTTCCTTTTTATTTCAATAATTTTTTATATATCTTTAAACATTTTTAAAAAATAAAAAAAATACCAATTCACTAATACTCACTTCCTTAATCCTCAAGTAAAAAATAAAAATAAAAAAATAAAAAATTCAATCGGTCACTTTTATTAGCAACTTTTCTCAGTTCAAATAGCATTTTCCTATATATATATATATATATATATATATATATATATTATAGGTAAAAGTATCTTTATTAATAAGTGTGACTGATGATATATTAAAATAATACATAAAAACTTAAGAAAAAGATAGATTAGCACGAGAGTTTAGAAGGCAAATGACCTGAGCAGTCGACAACAGCCAAAAATATTACCTCCATTCCAGAGTGCACATTAACCCATACATGTGGATCAAAAGACACGGCAAGTTTCCGCATAATTTGAGTTTCAGGCTCACTAAAAGGAGCAGTTCCAGGATTTTCCTCGTACGGATCATAATCCTGAAATTGGAGACCAACAAAAATAAGAAAGACTATCAGAATAAAAAAAACTGAATAGGACAGTTTAATAGTAAGGTGTTGCACGCGCGTGAGTGCACAGAAGATGCAGATGTATAAATGATTAGACCTAAAGCCACATCCAACTGGGTAAAGTGTTCTGTAAATCAATTCTAAACAGGGCAAATCTGAGCATAATTATCAAATTAATGCGTCATCACCAACAAGTTTAAAAGATGTATGCAAACATACAATGCAATAAGCGGTACCCAGCATAACTTATATATAGCATGATTAAAGTGTCAAAATAATAGGGATGTACCTTTTCCTTCTTGCCCCAATCTACACTCCAATTTCGGTTGAGATCAACTCCTCTCCCTGCAACAAAATTTCAAACAAAAGCATTTCAACACCACCCAAGTGGTCATCTAATTTTTTAATAAAGAAAAATTCAAGTGCATGACCATTCCTCCGCTCACAAAGATCTCCGGCTTCAACAAGTTTGCGGCCATTCAAATTTTCCATTGGCACCACCTGGCAGATCATAAGATATCAGCATCACAAAAATACCAAGATTCCTTTTTTTTTGATCGGTAAACAAAATTTTATTAATCAAAAGGAGGCAAAATGCCCAAGTATATGGGACATATACAAGAGCAACGCCTATGCGAGCTAGATTAGAGATACAAGGAATTCATGAAAAGACATGTCATGGAAATCAATTACAATCGACCAATGAAGCAAAGTATTGAAAAACAAATTTCTAAGCTCTTCCATCGATTGCTCTTGATCTTCAAAGCTTCTTGCATTCTGCTCCCTCCAAATGCACCACCCTAGACATATATGTATCATTTTCCATATGGATGCAATTTGAGGGTTGCCCTGAATACCTCTCCATGAGGCTAGAAAGTCACATACCCTTTCCGACATCACCCAAACTAAACCCAATCGAGCAAAAACTTCATGCCACGAGATCCTGACAATCTCACAATGTAGTAAGAGATGGTCAGTGGACTCGCCCCACTTCTTGCACAATATAACACTAGTCCATAACTATGATTTCACATTTCTTCAGGTTGTCTATAGTAAGAATCTTCCTCAAAGAGGCTGTCCAAACAAAAAAGGCTGCCTTTAGAGGTGTCTTTGTCCTCCAGATGCTCTTCCATGGGAAAGAATGGGCTGAGGTGTGCATGGTCAAAGAATGGTAGAAAGAACGGGCTGTGAAAACTCCCTTCTTGGAAGGGCGCCAATAAATCGTGTCTTCACCTACCCCCCCCGACACACGAGTGGAGTACACCTGGTCAAAGAACACCGAAAATTCATCCATTTCTCGGTCTTGTGCATCTCTAAGAAAAGAAATGTTCCATTGTGGAAGGCCATTGGAGATGAAAACTAAATCAGCTATTGATGCCTCTTTTCTTCTTGCTAAGCCATAAACTCGAGGAAAAACTTCCTTGAGTGCCCGATCACCGCACCATAAATTATGCCAAAATTTTAACTTCACTCCATTTCCAACTTGGAAACCAGTATGTGTTGCATATGTGTCCCAACCTCTTCTAATATGTTTCCAAAGCCCAATTCCATGAGGCCTACTTACCTTATTGGAACACCAACCTCCCCATGATTCACCGTGCTTCAAAGCAATGACGGTTCACCACAAGGCCTCCTGTTCATTGTGATATCTCCATAACCATTTGCCTAGCAAAACGTTATTCAAAGATTTAAAATTCCGAATACCCAAGCCTCCTTCTTTGATGGGAGAACAAATTGTGGCCCATTTCACCAAGTGAAATTTAAACTCATCCTTTATCCCTCCCCAAAGGAAATCACGTTGAAGTTTCTCCATGCGATGAGCCACCTTGGCGGGAATAATGAGAGGAAGTACGTTGGTAAGTTAGAAAGAGTGCTCTTGATGAAAGTCACCCAACCCCTTTTGGATAAGTTCATCCGCTTCCAACCAGCTAATTTCCTTTCCATTTTTTCTAGCACATCATCCCACATGGATTTTGATTTAAAAGTCGCGTCCAACGAAAGATCAAGATATTTCATGGGTAGCTGAGATATCTTGCAATCCAAGATGGACGCCAAGCTCTCCACATTGGGTACAAGCCCCATTGACACTATCTCAGATTTGACCAAAGTCACCTTCAACCCTGACACGGCCTCGAAGCATGATAAAAGAGCCCTCAAAGCTCGAATTTGCTCATGTCTGGCATCACAAAAGATTAGAGTATCATCAGCAAACAATAGATGCGAGATGTTGAGCGAACCTGAGGCTGCCTCACCAACTGAGAATCCTGATAAGAAACCACCCGCCACTGCCCCTGCAATCATCTTATTAAAAGCTTCCATCACAAAAACAAAGAGAAGTGGAGAAAGGGGATCCCCTTGTCGCAATCTTCGGGAGCTTTTGAAAAAGCATTTTGACGTGCCATTCACCAATATAGAAAAACAAGTAGTAGAGATACAGTAATGGATCCAAGTACGGCATTTAAAAAGCCACATCTCTCAAGTATATAAAGTAAGAATCCCCAATTGACGTGATCATAAGCTTTCTGCATGTCCAACTTGCATAGTAGTCTCGGCGCTCCTGACTTAATACGGCTCTTCAGGCATTCATTAGCAATACGTACTGAGTTAAGGATTTACCTACCTTTAACAAAGGCATTTTGAGGCTTCGAAATCAAACTTTCCATCACCTTGCTCAACCTGTTCGCCAATACTTCAGATAAAATTTTGTATAACCCACTCACCAGGCTAATGAGACGAAAATCTTTTACCTTTACTGTGCCGGTCGTTTTAGGGATGAGTGCTAAAAAGGTTGCACTGAGACTTTTCTCGAACCCCCCACATCCATGAAACTCATGGAACACCCCCATGATATCTTCTTTAAGTACATCCCAACAAGTTTGAAAAAAGGCAATGGTAAAGCCATCAGGACTTGGGGCTTTGTTGCCCGCCATACCTTTAACTACCAATCTGACCTCTACCTCCTCAAATGGCCTTTCAAGTTGTTCCAAAGCCTGCAGATCAAGAACATCAAAAGCCAGCCCATCAAGTCTCAGCCTCCATGAAAACTGTTCAGAAAACAACTTATCATAGTAATTGACAACGTAATCTGAGATCTTGGTTTGGTTGGATGAGGCCGCCTTGTCTATCATCAAAGTTTCTATAGCATTGTTCCGCCTATGTGAATTGGCCACCTGGTGGAAAAACTTGTTGCATCTATCCCCTTTCTTCAACCATAAAGCAAGTGATTTTTGTTGCCAAGATATTTCTTCCAAAAGAGAGACCCGTTCAATGTCCACAGTCAATTGAGTTTTGCGTGCCCGCTCAGTTCCAAATAGTACCCTCTCCTCTTCCACATTCTCCAAACCCTTCAGCTCCTCCAAGAGAACAATTTTTTGGCTTTCCACATTACCAAACTCTTGTGAAATTCACTCATTCAAGTCATTTTTCAAAGACTTTAATTTACAGGCCAAAATATAACTAGAATTGCCATGAAAATGGTATGATGACCACATTGACGTATTCTGTCCAAAAAACCTTCAGACTTCAACCACATGTTCTCAAATTTGAAGTATCTTGGACCTCTTCGAATGCCTCCGCAGTTCAACAGGATGGGAAAGTGGTCCAAACATAACCTAGGTAATCTCTTCTGAATGAGGTCCGGATAATGAGCCTCCCAATCCGGTGAAATTAGAAATCTGTCAAGCCTTGACCAAGATGGAAGATCTCGGTTGCTAGACCAAGTGAAAGAGCCACCTGCAAGAGGAAGATTCTGTAAATTTTGTTCAAAGATGAAGCTAGAGAAGTCTATCATAGGTGGGTTGAAACCCAAACCACCCGATCTCTCACTCGGAAAACGAGTGACGTTGAAGTCACCACCGATACACTGAGGAAGGTCCCATACACTGCCAATACCGGCCAACTCATCCCAAAGTAAACTTCTGGACTGATCAAGGTTAGGCCGATAAACTCCGGTGAACGCCCACCGATACCCATCTATGACATTCTTAAATGCGCATGCCGCCACATAATCTCCCAGAAAATCCTCCATTTTCTCCACCACTCTCCTGTCCCACATTACTAGTATTCCCCCGATTGCTCCAATGGACGGTAAATAATGCCATCCCACTTGACTACAACCCCACAAACTTCTAATGATACGCAGAGAAATAATTACAAGTTTTGTTTCTTGTAAAGATACAACGTCCACCTTCCATTTACAAAGCTGATTTCTAACTATAAAGCGTTTATCTTTCTCATTCAGCTCCCTTACGTTCCAAGAAACAATCTTTGGTTTCATAAAACCACATCCTTTGCCCTTCCCCTCACTCTTCCCCGGTTAGAGCTCTTTCCACTTGCTCCATCATTTACTGTTTAGTCAAGTCTATGGAGTTCTCTTGCTCCCTTCTTAGCTGATGCGAGCTTCCTGGGTGATCCCAAACTGTTCTTTCTAGCTTCTATAGCTGCAAAGAGGGCAATGAGATGGTCCTCAAAACCATCGCATAAAATCCCCATACTGAATTGCATCTCCTTTGCCTTGTTGAGGACCCAGTTTGAAGCCTGGTGGTTGCTGTTCTTCAACGGATGCAGGGATACCAGTGGGAGTGGGTCTTCCCAGCAACACACATCTTCACACGCCAAGGAGACTGTGCCTGCCGTCCCCACATTATCAAACTCTCCCTCAAACCCAAACGAATCAAAAGGAATCAAAGCCAAAGGGCTTCCCGTTGTCTCCGTGTCAACCTCACCACCCCTCACCGTTGTAGGGTCCATTTTTGATCTTGAGAGGGCCGTCATTTCAGCCGTTGGTACAGTTTGTGGTGCTTCCATGACTGTTGGACCAGAGTCGCTAGCCTTTTCTGCCTTGAAAGCCAGCCCAGTTTCCCTAATGCCTAACGACGACGCCACCGTAACTCCCCCCTCGTCCGGGAGACCAACCACCTGTTCGCCTGCCCCCGTCGACCAAGTCTAGGGTGGCCCTGTCCGGTGGGTGTCAGTCGCCGATAGAGAAGCGCCGGACGAAGACCCAGCCTCTTACGTTGATGGGCCTGAAAGCTTGGCCCTCCATCTCCAGGTCTGCTTCTCGAGCCCTCCCTTTCCAGGCCTGCCGTCTCCAAGCCTTCTTCTCGAGCCAACCTCATTCGTAGATGGGCCTGCATGCTGACCGGCCCAGTTCTTGCCTGATACACCAACTCCCCCTGTGACCTTCTACGGGCCCAAGGTCTTAGACCCAGTCACTTGTGTGCTCAAAGCCTCAGGGGCTCCACTTGCTATTTCAAGCCCCTGATCCATGCCCAGATCTACATCAATACTGTCAATTAACCTCATGAGCCTCTCTCTCTCAGCTATCAGTTCCTCCTTTATTCTAATTAAGGAAATCTTCTCAGCTACTCTCCCCTTGATCAGAGAGCCTTCATCCCTTCTTGTGTAAACATCTCTGCCATGGCTTTCCACTCTGCCCTTCTCCTTCAAAATTCCATCATTGCTCTTCAATTCAAAATCTGGACTACTGGCAGCTCCTCTCATGGTTGGAACAACTCCAACTACAGCCTCAGCATAGGTCTTGGCAGAGGTATTGTTCTGTACAGGAAGATGGTTGGGAACCTCCCTCCCATACTTCTCCCCTGCAGTTTTCACCCCACCATCACTCATCTCACGAATCTCCAAACCCAGCCTTCTCCATCCTAGACCTCCAACATCTTCTGGGACACTGATGATGCTTCTCCTGCCACCACCTCTATATTCAACAATGGCCAAATGTCTATCGAAAGCATTAGAGGATCTCTGAGCAATATATGCACTGCTGCCATAACTAAAAGTTTTAATGTAATCCTTCTTGGCATCAGCTTGACCGCAACCTTCAAGAGACTGCACAACCCATCTCATAGGGTGAAACTGATTACCAACTCTTTAGCCACCTTTTTAATGTAATCCTTCTTGGCATTAGCTTGACCACAACCTTCAAGAGACTGCACAACCCATCTCGCAGTGGTGAAACTGATTACCAACCCTTTAGTCACCTTCCTTCCCCTCTCAATGATACGTAATGCTCTACTTCCTGCATGCACTATCTCAAACAACTTTGATTCTATGAGAACTACCTTTCTAAACCCCATCCTTATATGTAAAAACTAAAAAAAGATCATCTGGATCTCAATAAAAAATCCATGGAGACCATCTTCAAAGCCAATTCTCAAAAAAGCAGGGAGTGTACGGAGAGAAAATAAGGAGGAGTTAAGCTCTAAATTAAGACTTCATTAATACCAAGATTCCTCATAGCAGTTCCCTAAAAATGGCAAAGAAATTAGATGGCATATTTGACAAGAGTAGTGCTAGTGTGCCGCCTAGCTTTGACAGCTGGGCGTGCACACTAATACAAATTTTACTTTTTATTTTTTTCTTCTTTTTTTCTTTACATTTTTTTAACATATTTAAATATTTTTTAAAAAAATACACCAATTTACTAACAGACACTTCCTTAATCAGTAAGTAAAAGAAAAAAAATTAAAAAATTAAATGCATGAGCGGTCAAAATGAGAGGACAAAATTAGGCGGCATAGTAGCATTATTCACCTGACAATTTAAATTTATTCGCTATAAAACATGTCGGTCACATATATGGCAATTTAAATCTTTTCCATACAAAACATACATCCTTTTATAACTGCAACAATGCTGTAACAGAGCTGCCCAGGGATTTCAGTTCTACTGAATCTAGATTAAAGTTGAGATATCGTTCAAAGAAATTAACATAAAGTACATAATGATCAACTAATTATCAATGAACAATCTAGTATTTAAGATTTAAATATATAAACATAAGAACCATGAGAGGATATATTATCTCTAGTAATCTACTTTGAGACTTGTCTACTGACATGAGCACTGAGAGCTATCCAGTTCACTCGGTGGGTTTGACTGCCACAACAGTTCACTTGGTAAGCTTGCATATAGGCAATCTTTGTTCATAAATTAGTAACTTAAACATTTGATGAATCAAAACCCAACACATAAAACAATCTGTTTTACTCAGTAGAAGCAAAATGCAGCTACAACAAACTGTTCTAGAAATTTAATAGGTGCTACCTTTATGACAAGCTTGTCAAGGATACTATTTAGTGAAGCTGGGCTCATGTTGGGTAGAAACTGTTCTTCACTTAATATTGACAAAATCCGAAAAGCAAGTTCAGATGTAATGAGTTCCCTTCCATGCTGGCCAAAACTCTGGAAGACAAGGAATTATCTGTCAAAACACCAGAAATCACAAATCTGTGATAATCTATCCAGTATCCACTACAAGATTTCCAAAGTACATTGTTATTTGTTTCTAAGATCGTACTATACCCTTAGAAACTGGACAAAATAAAGGCCAAACAAGCAACTGCTTAGCTACATAAAAAAAATTGTTAAAAGGCTCCACTACTTGAACAGAAAACTTACAATAAGAATCCGAAACTTTGACCCATCATCACTCTCTCTCCCTTCCCGGCAATATGTAACTACTGAGATCTCAGCCTGATAGCCTTTATTTCTAGATTTAACTGTTTCAATCTGTCAAAGACATAACCAATCAGAAAATGAAGATCAAGCATAATGGCTACTTCAGGTGAATCACAGACAACCTACATTGAGTTTGCCCGGGTGACGCTGGACCAAAGCCTTTATCTGCTCCATCAAATTGCTACTACAAACGTCGAAGCCGAAAGTTTAATCATAATTTTTGGGTTAGGCATTATCCCAAAAGTTTAAGCCGAAGAAAGATAACCATCGTATATGGATAAACCAGATAAGAATAGACAAGCAGGTGGTCAGTTCCTAACACACATCGTTGATTTTTGCATCTTTTGGGAACATATACTCGATTAGGTCAACTGCCATGTTTGGGAAGTGAGATAAGTTGAGAACATCTCATCTCATCTCATTTCAAAACTTCTCATAATTTACTTCCCAAACATTACTCAAACATAAAACACTTTTTAATTTCAAATCTTCAACTTTTTCAGCTAATCATTACCTAATCATTACAATTTTTCCAAACTTTCAAACAAAATACAAAAAATAATAAAACTTTTTTAAATTTCAAAACAAAAATAATATTCAAACAAATTTTTAACTTTATAATATTTTTATTCAATTTCTTCTCTCTCATTTCCCAAAATCTAAAATAACATCTTAATTCAAGTCATTTCACTACTATTCACAAATCATTTCACTATTATTCACAGAATCCTCATTTCATCTCATTATCCATCTTGGAAATATATGGAAAACGAAAAGTCCACGCATCGAAGGTTTCAGTTTCCAACAATTCTCAACAGCCAAATGGAGTAGTTAATAACTGAGATCCAGACTAAAATTTACAAATTCAACAAAAAAAGTAGACAATCTTGACATGTAAAACCATGGGAACTTAACTACACATTTCCAGGATTAAAACAAAAATATATAAGTTTGATCAAATCCAACAACCAATTCAACAAAGTCCGGTCTTTTTTTTTACCCTGTAACTTCTCAAGAAACGAAGAACACAAACAGATATTTTGAAATATAGAACCTATCCAAGCAAGAAAAGAAAGACAAAAACAGGGTTTCATTAGGAATCACCTGGAATGGTAGAGATCGTGGTCGATGGGTGTCCATGACATTAGGTTGGGATTATTATTCCCATTAACGACGACTAAGAAAACCGCGTCTTGCAGGAAAGCAAAGAAGCAGAAGCTGATTGAGAAAGAAGATGTGAGAGACAGAAGCCGAGGACCACGACCCATGACGAGAGAAACAGTACTAAAACAAGACGAGGAAAAAGACGAAAAACAAGCTTCCGTTCTGTGTTTCATTTCATTTATATTCCCAACAGTCTCTGATATTTCTCATCCAATGTTTGGATTGTGGAAAAACACTAAAAAGAAAGCACAGACAGTTTTTGTGGAATCTGGACCGTGAAAAGTTGGGGAGAGAATGTGTGGACTCGCCAGTTTTTGTTGTCTCGGAATGTTATCCCGCCGGATTAGGAAAGGTTGGTAGCGCGTTGTGATCTCGTCAAGATTTTGATGATCTGTTGACACATATGCCTGTTTGCTTCTGCCCATTGGGAATGTAGGGCCTCTTTCTAATCCAAGCAACTGGACGGTGAAGCTGCATGATCTGTCGTGCTATTACTTTGTCGGGAGTATCAAAAATAAATTTGCTTTTTTTAAAAATAAAGGTACAAATCTTCCGAATTATCAAAATTATTTATATATTTTATTCCTCTTTTAAATTTTTTTATTTAATGATATTTATAATCATAAAATATATAAATATTATATATATATTTTTTAAAAAATAAGTAAATATAAAATTTACATAAAAAAATTAATTTTTTAATATTATATCTTTTTTTAAAAATAATTACACAATTCTTATATATTTTACGACTGTATTTAATATTACTATAAGTCACAAATAATGTAACATCAAAAAGATATAATAAATATAAATTAGAAGTACAGTAATATTATTTTTTTACATATATCTTATTTAAGCGGTGAAGTCATGATTCGGTTGTTTACTAATGATTGACATAATAATTTAAAAAAAAATGATAAGTATAGATAATTTTTTATAATATTTAAAAATGAGAAGTATTTTTATAAAATATATTTTATAAAAATAATATGATTTTATAAAAATATTCTTATTTTATAATATATATGATCAAATATATTGTGCAAGTATTATTATTACTTTTTAAGTATGGTTGAATTAAGGGAGGATAGCCGTTCGAGCCTTTTCGGCCCCCATTTCTCTACACGCGCCCCACCGGTATGACGGCCAGCCGCCGATCTTCAAAACCTCCAAATCCGGCGTCCATCGGAGTGGCGCGTAGACCGCACGCGCGGGACGAAAATCCGGACAGCGTTTGGCGCGTGGGGGCCACGCGCCACCGAGGAATCCTCTACCGACACCACGCTCGGTTGCTGTGGAACCGCTGGCTCCGGGTCTTCCAAGTCTGACCGTCGGCTTCCCTCCCAGCGTGAACAGTTCTGCACGAAACAATGCCGATCAATGTGCACTGTTCATCCGTTTTGTTTTTTTGTATTGTCTTTTGTTTCGTTTCTATGATTGTTGTCCTTTTCAATTTTTGTAGTTTTTCTTGTTTCTTATGTTGGTGTTGCTTTTGTTGACCCGAGTGAGGTTTGGGCTTTTAGATCGAACGTAATCCAAGGCAAGGCTTTCGAGAGTGTTGGGCGATGCTACGGCCGGTGGTTATACGGCCGGGTTGTTGTGGTCTGTATGTACGCTGGGTGCTCGTTCTACCAGAGCTCGAAATGACGATGCTTGCGGTGGGCGTGTCGTCTGAGGTCTCACCAGAGCTTGTGGTCTTGTAGTTGTTAATGTAGTTTTTTATAGTTGTTGGTTAGTTTAGTTATAATAAAATAGGAATAGGCTTTGGATTTGATGTCCATAACAGTGTCCCGTACTCTTCTTTCCTGGGAGGATAGAGAGGACTTTTAAGTTCTGTTTTTACAGAGCGCTTTCTCTGTTCCGAGAAAGTTTGGTTAGAAGTTAAGACAATATCCACTGCAAATATATTTGTGTGTGGGGAAGCTACAGATCTGTTGAGTTAGTTGGCTTATAACTGAATTTTCTATGTATTGAAATTTCTTGTATCGATAAGTCACATTTGTAACTTCGATTTATTAATGAAATGAGCATTCAAAAAGTATGGTTGAAATAAAAATGATTTCAATTAATTAATTAAATCTGTAATTATAGCATCAGAGTTGATGTCATGCCAAGTGCATAATAAATTAAATGATGGATGATGTAAAGTCCACAATGAAATCGATGGTAGGTACATAAGACTCAACTGCCGTGTTTGCAGTGTTGTGAGGGTATTTTTATAAAATAATATTATTTTTATAAAATTTTTATAAAAATACATATTTTTTTTTAAAATATTAGTGTAAAGAGTGGGGCTATTATATTGCCCACTCTTATTGTTGGGTGTATCGGTAGTATTTTTTTTTCACATTTTTTTTCACATTTAAATATTTTTAAAACATAAAAAAAATACATTAATACACTTAAAATCACTTTTTTAATCACTAAATATAAAAATTTTTTTTGGACAAACGATCAACTTGAGCAGTCAAATGAGTGAGACAAAGTAGCTTTTCTCTTGTATAAAATATTGTGAAAAGTGATGTGTATTTATCATTTTTCATTAAAGAATAGTACATATGCAAAAATGTGTGCTTAATCAAAAAAAAAAAAATGCTTATCCCATCGAGGAAAGCTAGCCACCGAGAAAGGCTATTGATGGTGGTTTTTTTTTCACTTAATAATTAATGAGTGTTTTTAAATGAATTTGTAATTTTTTTAAAAAATATATATTTTAAATAATTTGAAAAATGCTTGAAAAAGAACACACAAAATAAAAAAAAGTATATTTTACACTTCTCGATAAAGACTCTTGGGACCCAGCCTCCCGGTGGTCTTATAAGTCCCCCAATTAAAATGAAATTGCTTTGGGTAGGTATTAGGTGTGAAAACAAAAGGTATCGGTGCGGTTTTGGTCCGCACCGATCCCTTAAAATGAAGAAAATCTCAACTGAAACCGACCGGTGAAGGGGGAGAAAACCGTTGATGTCGGTCTCGGCATAGCTACGGTCGGTTCGTCAGTGTCTTCGGTTGCGATGGAGGTGACCCTGCCGCTGCGTGCGAAGCCTCGATGTGAGAGAGAGAGAGAGAGGGCGGTGTGAGAAATGAAGAAGGAGAAACGGGGAAGAAGAAAGAAACGTTGTGGGATTTAAAACCCTAGAGAGAAACGGCGCCGTTTGATTTATTTATTTTAATCACCGAGTCCTAAAACGACGTTGTTTCACTTACTTAAGTGAAACGGCGTCGTTTCATATATGTATAATTAAAAAGAAAAAACATTTTATCAATTCGGTCGGTTCAGCGGTTCGGCCCAGGATCAAACCGAGACCGAACCGCTGGGCATCGGTTTTTGGCAAATCCAACCACTCGTCGACTGGTTCTATGTCGGTTTCGGTCGATTTTAAGCTCCGACGGACGATCTGAGTCGATTCTGGTCGGTTCTCCGATTTCTTGTACAACCCTAGTAGGTATGTCCAACAATTTTTTACAGTAAGTCTTACGTACATTATATACTTTTATTTAACTAATTCATGATTTGTTATTTTTATGTTTTTATTTTAATGCTTAAATGTGTGTATTTAAATAAAATGATATAGGCATAGTACGTATTCGTAATTAGTTTTAATTGCTCAATATATATATATATATATATAAGGAAAACACTATGTCCACATAAGTTTTCTACTGAAATCCTTTTTCAAAATATATTTTAATTTTTTTTATTTAATGATTAAGTAAGTATTTTTAAATGAATATGTGATTTTTTAAAAAAAAATATCTGAATAGTTTTAAAAAATGGTAAAAAAAAAAAAAAGAAAAAAAAAAAAGAGTCGTAGCAACTTCCTATATATAATGTAAAGTGCTGCATGTGAATGATGTATGTACGTACCTATATTTGGTGACCCACTGACCAAGGCGTGAAAGAAAACGACTATGAGAGCATTGGCAATGGACTAGCCATTTGCCAATGCAAGTCCAAATTGAAAGTAAATGTGAAAAGAAAACATCTACAATGGCCTAGCTAAACATCTACAATGGCCAAGTCTGGCGAGAGACCAAATTCTTATCTTATTATTTTGTTGCCTCCCGCTCAGTCTTTCCCTCGATTTTTCTCTGTCTTCATCCCAAAATCCTCCATTTCTTCTTTCTCTTCTTTCTTTCTCCCGAAACTCTCTCTTCTTTTCTTCTTTGCCATTCTCTTTCTTTCTCTCGAAACCTCGCACTTTTTTTCTCTCTCGAAACTCCCTTATCTTCTTCTCTTCTTTGGCATTTTCCTTTCTTCATCCTGAAACGTGCGAACACCCCGTCTTAAGTCCTTCGTCTTCTTCAACCGCAAGACGCCTTCTCTCCATCGTGAGTCCACATAGCCGTCATCTTCCAACCCAAAAGGTAATTTCTCTTCCTCGCTCGTCTCTCCCTCTTCTCTACTTAGATTTCCTCTCCCTTTTCTCTTTCTATTTTCTCCCATTTCATCAAGTGATTTTTCTATGTTAGGGTTTGCAAGGACCACTCTATCACAAGGTTGCCTTGTTGGTGAATCGTTGTCCAAAAGGTTGCATATTTCCTCCACAAACTGAACTTGAAAATCACGATTTGGGTATTTCCGTGTAATTGATTTGTGATTTCGGTATTTTGGTTTGTGATTTGGGTATTTCTCTGTGGTCATGCGTAGTGTGTTATCAGGAAGCATTCTCATTTTTTCTCTGTAATTTGCTTAAATTATCTTAGTTTTTTGGATTTAGATTTTCTTAGTTTCTTGACAAATTGATTTGCGATTATCCCCATACTATGCATTTTGCTATAGATTTGTTTGCTATGCATTTGTTTCTTGCTTGGAACTCTGTTTTTTGCTATGCATTTGTTTGCTATGCATTTGTTTCTTGATTTGTGATTATCCCCATACTATACATTTGGTTCATTGTAAAGAATTATAATGGCATTTTGCGAAACTAGGCACCATTATATGTTCTTTATATGCAAGGTTTAGGAAATTAGGCAAGAGGTTGGCATTGGTTTTCAAAACTGAACTTAGTAAGCACTGTAAAATCTCATTGAAGTTTTTCCAAGAATACTGATCTGTATGATATAGATTATAGATCTATTTGGTACACATCCGATTCATTTACGTGCTATAATTGAGATTGTATCTCGTCATTGTGTTAAAAATAACTTTGAGATTGATAGAGAGAGGCACACAATGACCAAATCTATAACTTTGTAATTCCTTGCATGCTAACATATTGTCATGTTTCCATCCCCATATTATGCAATGACATTGTATTTATCTATCAATTTATTCTATGGGAATTGGATTTGGATTGAGATTTCTATTCAAAGAGGTTATATTGAGCCTAGTGCTTTCAGTAATAGCTACTTAAAGTAAATTGAGAATGATAGTGAGTCATCTGGTCGTGTAATGACTCCTCTAATTCTTTGCACATTCACATGTATAGGCCATCGTGAATTATGTCTATAGCTTTTCTTAAGCATCAATACTTCTTAAGCTTTTCTGTTTACACATGATTCTTACAAGATTGTTTTATTTATTTGGTTGTCTACATGGGCAGTATACGTGATTAGTTATGCAAATAATCTTGGACTATGTGGAAATTGTGAAAGGAGTAGTTTCTTTTTTTTTTTTTTTTTTTTTTTTTTTTTTGCCTTTGATCTCTCTCTCTCAGCCTCTCTCTCCACACACATGTATATATGTACATATTTTTAAATATAAAGACACACACACTGAGGTTATATTGCTTTTAATTTTGAGAAGTTGCTCCTATGATTCTCAGTATGCATCAAACCTCAATTGTACGTGATGTGCTTTGTGACTCTTAAAGAAAAACTAGATTCCTTTATCAAAATTTAATCTAGTTCCATAATGAAGTCATGAAGTAGAACTACACAAATGCATGTTCTACTAATTTATAGTGTAACTGTGTTACACCCATTAGGTCCCTCATTCTTAAAACCATGATGTGTGGAAGCTTTTGCACTTAAACATGGAATTTGTATTGCAACCCTTTTGTTGGAGAGGCTAACAAGTGACATTTAATTGATTTTGTGGCAGAAAATTATGTTGTGGAGCATCTCTTGGCAGTTCTTCGCGGTTTCGAAGAGTTTTGTAAAACTTTAATTAGTATTTTGACTAGCTACTACTACTGAAGTTGGTGAAAATCTGTATAGATGTTTTGTTTTATTGGTAAAATTTAATGTTGGGTAGCAACTGATTTATGAACTGTTTTTATGGTTGGGTAGCAACAAGTTTTGCTTTGTTGGTTTGGTAGTTGCTGAAGTTGATGGATTTCTCAACTTTTGGATTAAATGTTGGTAAAAATGTTACAGAATTTGATCTGTGATAGACATTTTGTGGAGATTAAATGTGTTTGCAAAATATTAAAAAAAAATTAAAATATTAAAATTAAAATATATAATATTTTATTATTATTTATACTTTAAGATAACTAATTTAATATAGACTAATCTAATTAAAAGTCTATATTATAATCAAAAGATAACATTCAAATTAAATTTTAGATTTGACCATTGCCAATGCTTTGAGAACCTTGCTGAAATCTGCTCCAACACATGACGTCATGCCTGCCCCAAATGGTATGAAATTCTTCGCTGTGACGTTCGCAGAGATGTCCTATATTTAATTCATCACAGAGTCATTAAATGAAGCAAAACTCAGTCCATGTACGTATGCTAATATAATTCTACTGATCAGGAATGATTTTGGTGACTGGAGCGAATAAATTAGACGTGAGGTAGACCCTACATATTGCAGTACCTGCCATCGCCAAGGATTGAATGCTAGAGGATCCTCGTAAGTTCTTGGGTTCAGACGTTGAAGGGCAGAAGGAACTAAACGTACTTTTCAATTGAACAAGGAATTTTTAATATATCACGTTGATCGATCAACACACCATGAAAATTAAGAGCCATTGTTGAGTGTGTGAGAGAGAGAGAGAGAGAGAGGGAGAAGACATGGTTAGAACTTACCGTCTACTTGAATGTCTTCATGAAGTGTTCTTCTCATGAGGATCCCAGGAGCAACACTTCCCAGCCTAAGTGATTCATTGATGATCACCTATCTTGCATGCCGATCCATAAAACGTAAGATATATAGAATGTGCCCAAAATCGGCATCTTCTCTGCTGTTAAGATCAATTGCTTCATGTTCCTTCTAATTAACAAAAATAACATGATAGATGTCAAAACCAAAATGCCTTAAGGTATTTCTGAGTACTGTATCTGCATGTATGAGCTGCCACTAACAGTTAATTCTTGCAGAACTTTAGGATTATCTGTAATTAATTTAATGGCTAATGTAAGAGTTGCTGATATAGTCTCAAAGCTTGCAAGGATCATAAGCCCAAACATCATGTAGGTGATGAATTTCTCCGTCAAGAACGACTCCGTTTTCATGTCGGCCAAAATCTGATCAAGAAAATCTCCTCTGCGAATTTCAGGATTACGTTTTCTCTCTTCTAGTGTGTTGGTTATTATGTTCACCGCCGCTTCTGGTTCTGTATGACAATGGAATTGATATATACGTATTAGAAAGAATTAAAAGGTGGTCTTAATGATCAGAGTGCTTTAGATTTTGAAAAATATAAGAATTACGTTGGGATCAGATGGGATTCCGTACCCCATGCTAGACATCTATGATAAGCGCGCAGTACCAGGGATGTTTATGGGGCATGACATGAGTCCTTGCAAAAAGTTGTCGAAAGATTCACCAATATTTTCCTCTGATTTGTTTGGTTCATACCTGAACAGCTGCGCTGCTAGCTGTAAAATCAAAGATCATCCGCAAATGACCGAAAAATAAGTTAATATTGAATTTGCAGGGAAAAAAACATGTTAAACTATATATATATATATATATATATATATATATAAATTTAATTTGGATCTATTCATATATGCATAATATATATATAGTTTTAATTTATAACTTGCACTAGAAAATATAATATTCAAAGTTATGACAGCACCAACAGCGCACAAGTTCTCCATGTGAAGATGTAAATACTATAGATAGTATAAGTAGAGTTAAGGATAGGACGGCACAAAAAATGGTTTGATTTAAGCAACGGTTACAGTCGAAAAACTCTTTAGAAAGCAAGCACTACAAGAAAACTGGGCAATTGCGACGCTCGAATTCGCCAGAAATGAGCCTCATAATCGCTGCTGTAGCTCAGATGCGGCGATCTATCAATCGCCGCTCGATCGCCACAATCCTAAAGCCATTTCCGCTCTATAGCGGCGAAACAAAACCTTCACAGGAACATAGACCAAAACTTTTGAAACAAAACCTTGAGCTCTTATAATCAATCAAAACTTACATGGTTTTTTTCTATACCTAGAAACATAGACCAAAATTCTTCCTGGAATACACAGGAATTTTGTTTACGAGCATGTTTTTTAACTACCTTGAAAATTCACCAATCATACAATTCCTTTCATTTATTTTTTGTTTGGTTTATTTTACAAAAACTTCTCTCACTCTGACGATTTTTAAAAGACAGATATAGATGAGAAAGTAAAAAATAAATGAAACATAAAATTCTTCAACCAAAAACCGATTCAGTCATATTGTTTGGTGAAGTCCAATTAGTTTTTACTTAATAAGAAGCATGTCTCTATTTTTAATAAAATGCTTGAGTCCTAATGAAAACATAAAAAACTAAAACCCTAAAAAAATGAACCAAAATAAATATAAAACCCAATATCATACAAACCGAAAGAGAATCATGTCTCTATTTTTAATAAAACCTTGAGTTTTAATTGAAAAAAAAAAACCTACAAAAGCCTAAAAAAATGAACCCAAAAAATATAAAACCCCATACCATACAAACGGAACCAAATATATAATACAAAGATACTAACTATTTAAAAAACAGAAGAACATCTACTAACCTATTCTTTGTAATTAGTTTGTAATTAGTTTGTTGATTTGGTTCACCCAAGATAATCTTAGCTATCTCCTTCTTCTTTGTTTATCTTTTCTCTTCTTTTTTTTCACCCTAAAATCTAGCACTAAGTGTTTCTGAATGACTTTGCCTCTTCCATTTTACTTATATGAAGCAACAGATACAACTTGATGATTAGGTCCTCTGTGTGTGTGCAGGCATAAGATGTTAATGCTGATTTAATAACTAAAAAAACAAGTCACATTGGGTTTAATTTGTTCTGCCCGTAACCCAGGCACTCCGAATGAAGCCAGAGTCGAAAAAACTAAAACACTTGCTCCCGCTCGTGATTGTCAAATGTGTGTGCAAAAGGAAAACATAAGCATAAATATTATAGCAAAACAACCCCATTTCTAATTTACCCGCACGATTTCGTTAAGAACCATGAAGACCTAGAACAGAGTATTACCTTGGGAAATCGACTCCATCTGAGTGGATCAGGAGATGAATGGGACGGAAAATGGACTCCAACCCACTTTGCCTCGGAAAAGGGTCGACGATGATGATTTCACAAAGCCTTAGAGTAAAAGAAAACTGGACTTTTTTCACTGGTGTCGACTCCGCATAAACTGATGAAGAAGCCGATTACTGGGTTTTCGATGGGGCGGAACCGCGTACATCGCTTATGCGAGAATCACTGGTTCGTGAATTAGCGGTTTCATTCGGTGGAAGTTCATTAGAGGAAATTTTGTGTGGGCGGTGAGTAATCTGTAGCTAGAGAGAAATGGAGATGGGTGAAAGTTGGGGACGAGGAATAGAGAAATCGGGATTTGGGGGGAAATGTAAACTTTTCCTGGGGTGTTGGCGCCCACGACTTAAAATCACTATTGCGGCAAAATTGTGCGACGCCATAAGATTTTATCATTTTGCGGCGGATAAATTCGCCACAACTATCTTCAAAATCGCCACGTAAAACCTAAACTTATTTGCGGCGAATAAATTACGCCGCAAAAAACTTAAAATTCGCTGCAAAAAAATAAAATTAAAACCGCACCCCTGGGATATTGCGTCGAAGCAAAAATCGCCTTGAAAACTGGGCTATTACGGCAATATTATTTCCAGCGGACAAAAAATCGCCGCAATAGCCCAGTTTTCTTGTAGTGAAGAGTGAAGTTGGTAGATACCTAATTGAAAGTTGTGAATAAGAAGATGCAAGTTTTGACATTTTTATTTGGTGGAAGGTTAGTTCAGTTAGATATCACGTACTTTCAAAAGTTGCACGCAATGTACGTACTTGTAATACCGGTATCTACAGTGGCATCTGAATCTACATTTATCACGGCGGGTCGTGTCCTTAATCCTTTCCGAATTAGTTTATCTCCGATGATAGTTGAGGGTCGTCTCATTTGTGCACAGAATTGGTTTCATTCTTCTTCTACTCCAATTAGCCTTAGGACTTTAATGAATAAGGTAGAGGATTTTGAGAGGCAGTTGGATATGGGTATGTTTCTTATTTCCGTCATTTTATAACTTTTATGATCTATAATACAATATGTTATGTAAATTTATATAATTTTTTTGTTTCTTTATTGTATAGAACTTGTTCGGGAGGGTGAAAATTCTATCGAGGCATCAAATATAATGTCTATAACTAATGCAAATTAATGAAGTGAATCTGTTTTAGCTTGTTAGTTGTTAGTTTTCAGTTTCTGTTAATTCTATCATCTATGTATTTCCCATCTATATCCATCCTCCATGAGAATAGGAGCAAGTTGTTTCGGGCTTGACTTGTAGTGGTAGTCTTAGCTTTAGTTTTAGTTCTGTTATCCTTCTTGGATTTTTCGACTTACAAATATTTTTTAATAAGCTTCTTGATCTTTCCTGTAGTGATTTTTTCCTTCTACCTTTGGTTATATCTTTGCATTTAAGCATGTCTTGTTATTTTCTTAATTTCAATCCTCCAAGCTGCTTAAATACCTCCTTTCTGCATGTCTCTTACTTTATTCTTTAAATAGAGCCTAGCTAGCCAAGTCCAGTAGTTTCTGATATGGTTTATGTTTCAATATTGATGTTAGACCATTACTTGGCCCTCATTTACTAGCATACACATCCCATCGTTTAATACTTTAGACTTAGGACAACAAAGTCTAGTTGAGGTACCATGCATGGGTTGTACACATCCCAGAACTTCAAAGATAAGGAATGTTTGCTGGAGGAAATCAGAAGTTCTTTTTTCAACACATTATATCTCTGGGCAAAACCCTTAAATTTTAATGGGCTCACTTTTCATGATATTCTTGTATCTATTTTTTTCATGGCTAGGTGTTTCTCTTGTATACATCGATCCTGCTACTTAGACTATGCCGGCGGCCTGTTAACATCAAAAAAATATTTACTCTTGCATGCATATATAACATCGTCCAACTCAGTTTACTTCGGTCGACCAAGAAACCATATCATCCATGCAATTAAGTGCCTCATCTATATGCATATTGAGATCAAAGGATAGCTAGAATTATTGAAATGTCACTTGCAATAATTCAAGAGTTTTGCTATATATACATGCAAGTCAGTGTATGTATTAATGTATGAATACTACTATTTATTCTGGATTCCATTATTAATTATAAAAAGTAATTAAAAAGATTAATTCTTTTTTATGCTAACTAACGTGGATGGAAGACTTTCACATTAACATTAATGTGTTGAGTAGTGTTAGTAAGTAGACTTAGAAATATATTTTTTCATCATAAAAATAACAGGTTAAATATGTGATACTATATATCATGCATAAGAAACCACCCAAGTTTGAAGTATGAAATATGAATACCAAATTGGTCCATTTGTTTTTCAGGATCATTGGGGCAGTGTTAATCATAGTGGGATTGTACGGTGCTTATTCTTGGAATATATGGTTTGACTTGAACACTTATTATGTTAAACTATGTTTGGTGATGAGAAATTTTGCTAATAATTTCTTTATTTACACTTTACAGAATACTGTGAAAATTTAAAAGTATGTCAAGCCAAAAGATATAGGAGGCTAGGAGCTGTCAGGAGCATAATTGTATAATTTGTATTGGTGTAAATGCTTTATGCTACTGTTATAGTGTTATTTCATATTTGAGAGCTATGTTTTTTTCCGAGCTTTTGATGTAAATTACTAAATATGACTTCTAGTCTTCTACTGTTATTTTTTTTAGATCTTCTTTTAATTTTCAGTTTTTGAGACCTGTATAATTTTAAGTTTTCATTATCTATGCTTGGGAATGATTTTTTTTTCTTTCTTTTAGAAGCCAGATTTGATTCTCTGTTAGTATGCATGCTACTTACATGTTGTGCATAGTATAATTTCCAGTTTTCAATTTAACCTTGTTTAAATTGTTTGGATGGATATAGAATATTTTTATTTTTTTGTAGTAAAATATTTTATTCAAATTTATTGTTTGTAGACAATTTTCCTTTTATGACTAATTTTATTTTTCAAGTTCTTTTTTGGTATTTTTTGGCTTAAAATTAGATAAAATGTTAGTGGACTTTCACTGTTGAGCCGAAAAACATAGCATATAAGGATTTGACCATTGACCCATTTGGTATAGGGTTGGACCAAATGGACCGACTAGACCGGACCGGTCCTTATGGCTGTTTGGTCCGGTCTAGGGTGGGAAAACCCCTGGACCAAAGAGGTTCGGTCTGGTCCATAAAACTTCTTACGGACCGACTGAACCGGACTGAATTCACCCCTAATTATAATATCAAGGAAATCATTCATGCTCAGCCGAAAAAAAATATTATTATGCAATTGCCCTATATATATAGTCCAAAAAGTAGTTACATACAAATATAGTTACATGTCAAGTTGCCTACGGATCACTTCTGGATTCTCTTTGAGACTCCATGATTTGGGCCAACTTCAGGCTCATGCATTCTTTATAGAGCCTCTGATTCTCCATAACTAATTCTAAGGCTCTTGTCAGTTCCTTGCACTTCCCTTTATAGCTCCCAACTTATTGTACTAGATTGGTGACCAAATGAGAGGTTAGTTTTGGTTCAGGAACAACTGAACGGCCCAACCCTCAGACATACCCAGATCTGTCCCTTAGCATCTCTTTGAAGACCTCCTTTGCTACATCTTTATTTGTGCAAGTGGCATCTCTCTCTTTTCCTAGATAGACCATTTGATTTTATTATACAAAGAATACAGATACCTTATGTAAATAAATATTCTTTTAACATGAATAAACTAAATGTATGATAGTGTTATTGTTGCTTACATAGTTTTCTTCACTGTATTCTGTAACAAATCTCCCCTTTCTTGCCAGACTACCAAGATAATTTATAAAAATCAACTAAGTTGTTGACTATGTCATGCTACAAAGTAATTATAGTTCATTACGGTTATAATGACTTGTATACGCATGTTTACTAGTTACAGATACTATACATAATAGAAATTCCTTACATTCTCAACGATTAACCTGACAAATGACTTCGACCCGACTACTTGATTTGATCGTGCCTTCTCCCAATTCATCTTATTTTGACTTGATAATTTCTAGGTCATCCAAACCATGGAAATGAATTAGTATATTTAATCAAAATTTGTACTTTTTTCCATCATACAATGTTAATGCATAACATATCTTCCATACAAATTCAGTCCCTAACAAAACGACTTATGTATATACAACCTGAAATTGGGATATTATTCCACTTATTTAAACTAACCCTAAAAACGATATAACTAATGTGTTACCTGAAAGGCAGAAGATATCCATCGGTTACACAAATTTTCCACCATTATTGACCCTTTTGCCAAGGCCACTGTATGTGTAGGGCGTCTCTTATATTCTAAGTACAATTATGATGAAAAGTATTGTAATTACATTATAGCTGTAATTCTACACATTTTCTATGATTTGGGTTCTCCCAATCTAGGATGAAATTCGCCTAATAACGTAATGTAAGAAATTACTGTGTGGGATTAAGCAAAAATAGTATGCTCACAAATTATATGTTGGAAATAGGCATGACTATACTCACCCTGACACGTTGAATTAGTTCCTCTTCCTCCTCATTCAGAACAAACCTCCAGCTAACATGCATCGTGTTTGCGTGGTGCTTCACAATCCATGTCACTCGACGGCTATAAATCTTTGCATTATCACATGAGGGTAAGGTATGTCCCTCAAGAATCAATAGCGGAAAGGGCCCCATAAAACGAAGCTTCGTAAACATCCTTCCACTCGCCACCCCACCACGAGCTTGCTTCCTTGTTGGTTGCAATACATATAAAAACACAATACAAACAAGTTCTTCACATAATACTCAATATGAATATCTATATCAGTATTATCAGTAATATGTATATCATGCTCCATTTGTAAGAATTTTCAAAGAATGATGATATGAATGTGCTTACCGGGCTCACTAGGGGGGTTTTCCACCACAGGAGCATGATTTAAGTTACTCTCATAAATTATAGTAGGTGGCTTTATTGAGTCATCATCTGATACTGCAGATGTTGACTCATCGCTTGCGGTTCCTACTTGCGCTGCATGTGACCTCCTAATCTGCTGCACAACATAAGATCTCTATTGTGGCTTTCGTCGTCGTACACTAAGCTGTCCTCGATGGAACGTAGTTATTCCCCCATGAACATTGTTGCCCACCATACCTTCTATATTCTTAAACATAACTTTTATTTTTTAGATAACTGTCCTACAAGAGCAGAGACACTAATGTTATGAGTAGCCTCGTAATGAAGTAACAGAAAATATAACTTGAAGGATAAGTTGATCGGTTTGAGATGATCAATCTCGAAAGATAAAGTTGGGCAACAATTCTCTGCTTGATTTTCCATCCAGAGAATATTTAAAAATAACAATCACTAACAAACTAACACTTAGTTGCCTAAATATAAGGAACAGAACAACAGAACCAACAATACTTAGTTACATGACAACAACTTAGATAGCATTATCCCCTTAATCCTGTTTTCAAAGAATTATTCCTAAGACTCAGTCACTAGAGTAAAAGACCTGTTATTTCGACTTAAATGGATCTAGACTCATAAAAAACCCAAAGGGTTGGATTCATAACGTTGTGGGTATCACAACTGAGGGCTTGGCTCGTAACAATTAAGTCACAAATCTCATACATGGTAATAATTTATATTACTAGTCTCCTTTATTATTAATTTAAGTATAATTAACACAACAAAAAAAACTACCCATCATGTCTCACAAGATTTTTTTTTTTTGCTCTTTCAAAAGAAATTGGAGTTTGTAGAAAAAGGTTCAAATTTGAGAGGGTTGCGTAAATAATCTCCACAAGAATATTATTTCTTCTCTTGCTTTTTTACGGCCTTGCTAGTTGTTTCTGTTTTCAACACATTCATATTTATTTGTCTCAAAATGTGGTCATTTTGACTCTTGAATTAATTGTATCGGGGCCTTTGTGTTAATGATACTAATATATTTATCCATGTACTGTGATTAGGGACTATACGTTTGACATGGCACCAACAGACAAGCTTTCAACATGACATAGTATTTGACTATTTGTTCAATGAAAGTGAACTTCAAACTAAAAAAAGAAAGAAAAAAAAAATAAAATCCATCACTCTTTTAACCCTAAAGAAAGTAACCCTAAAGTTGTGTTACCCTAGTGGTGCAGTATGCTCCATTTATGACAATGTACTTACTATGTACACATTTAATTATATATTTAGTTATTCGGTTAGACTTTAGATTTAATAATTGGCATATAATTAAGATCAGTTTGTTGTCACACTTTATTAGGTGATCTGTATATTGAAATATTACACGATTCGCCATATATATTTCCAATTAATTAATTAATGATCATCTGTACCTAATGATGTTATTGTTTTTAACGTGGCCAATATATTAAAGATTGGGCTGCATATATAATTAGGGGTGTCAATATGTGACAGGATCCATTAACTCAACACGAACACGACACGATAAAAGCGGGTTAGAGTTTACCCTTAACGGGTTCGGGTCAAAACGGGTTGACCCGTTAAGACACGATAGCTTAACAGGTTGATAACGGGTCAACCCGTTATGACCCGTTAAGAAAGTTAAAATTACAATTATACCCTTATACCTAAAAAATAAAATTGTTGAGATTTTAATTTCGATATTTTTATTGTTTAGATTGTAATTTTGGACTTGTAGTTAGTTTTATATTTTTTATAGATATTGTGATTTTAACATTTATATAAAATTATGCTAAATTTAACTAGATTAAAGAGGTTAATTTTGGGTTTGTTTCAATCCATTTACATAAATAGATTAAAACGGGTTGACACGACACGACCCGTTATGTTATTTGGTCGTGTTAGGGTTTGAGATTTTGACACGATAAACTTAACGGGTCGGGTTAGGGTTGACTTATATAGTATAATATACATATCTTGGCATGACATGAACACGACCCGTTAACACGATTTGACACCCCTATAATATAATATGTAGTACAACTTTAATATATAGCCAGTTCATAAAAAGTAGTTCATATTATATAAATATATATATATATATATCTTATACTATAAAAGTGGCTATCCTTAAGTGGACAAGAATGAATAGTGACTTTTGTTTGACACTTTATTTTTCATTTATGCCCCTATGTAGCTGATTATTATTACAATTTTGTCCTGGCTCTTATATTTTACTTTCTGCTTGTGCCCTTCTGTGAGTGATCGTTATTACAATTTTGCCCCTGCTTCTAGTGTTATTTATTTTTGTTCTGCTGGTGCCTTTGTTTCATAAAGTATTATTACGTTTTTGCCCCTGATTGATGAATAGTATTTTTTCGACCACCATTTTTTTTTTCCAATTTTGCCCCATGTTTTCTCAAGAAATTTCCTTCCCTTTTTTGTTTTTCTTCATTTCACCGACTTATCTCTTTACTTTTCAATTTTGTCCCTCATGCAGTGTCGTCTCTTTTACGGATTAGTCTGAAAGTTCTGTCTCTCTCTCCTGCCAATTTTTTTTTTTTGCAATTTTTGGTTCTGGTTTGTTTTACATCAACCCCCATTTTTTTATAAGAACTTTCTTAGTAGAAATCTAGGCAATGCCAATATACACAGGTCGTATACAACATAATCAACTCCCAAACTACTAAAACAACACTTATATGAGATAGCTAATTAACTCAAAAAAATCCAAAATTCTATCTCACTAAAAAGTTATAGAATATTCAAGAGGGTGGGGAGATCTGAGAGCTATAACTGTAAGTATCTTACGTCATTTCTATTGAGAATACACATTATTTTGTTTGATTCTCAGATAAGGCAAAATAAGATGTCATTCATTTGATTTTCAAATGGATCAGAAAACCATTAAAGACTAATAGACTAATAGAAAAATATAAACTTTTTAAAAAATGATTAAAAAATGCAAACTTTCCAAACTTCTCACTTTTGGTGTTTGATCCGAAACGCCTCATCCCAAACATCCAACCCAAGACGCAAAATTTTCCCGTAGATTTCCTCACATAGCTTAGATCTAAAAATATAGAAAGAAAGAGGGAAAGAGAAAAAAAGAGATAAAATTTTGTGGAGAAAAAAATGGGAGAGCAGATAAAGGAAAATGCTTACTCTAGGTTGTTGCGAAGTCGTCGTTGGCAACGGTGGAGGATGAGATGAGCTTTCATGGTGGGGAAGAAGGGGAGAGAGAGAGAGAGAGAGAGAGAGAGAGAGAGAGAGAGAGAGAGAGAGAGAGAGAGAGAGAGAGAAGGAAAGTAGAAAAGAAGAAAAATAATTGGTTTGCAAATGTCCACGTGTCCTCTCTTCGAGCTATGAAGTAAGAGAAATGTTTGGGGTATCCATTTTGGATTCGAGTATTTCTACCGATTAATTTTTTTGTTTATTATTTTTTAATAATGATTAAGTAAGTATTTTTTAATAATGTTGTAATTTAAAAGAAAATGTTTAAGAGTATAAAAAATTGTATAAAAAAAGTATGAAAAAGAAAAGTTCATTTGACCTTATCGATCAGGTGTCTCGTGTAACACAACTCATGAAGTAATGTTCAAAGTTCTGAAGAATACAACATCGAGAGTTAACAGTTTTATAATATTAATTTTAATAAAAATTTTATTTATCATTCCCTACAAGGCTACACCACAGTACACCACATCTATTTTAATTTTGTTTCTTTTATCTCATAACAAATATATGTGATATATAGATGATGAATGCAATAACTCAATTAGTTTAACAAGGATAAAATAAGATAAAAATAAAATGAAATAAAATAAAATTTTAAATAATAATATTTTCGCGTTCTAAAATTTAAAGAGTCTTACTTGAAAAATATGCTCAGTTCATTAACACTACAAATATTCCATTTATTTTAGACTTTTAAAATTTTTGGAAGATTTTCAAACACTTGGTTTAATTTAAAAGTCATCTGCTAGACTTAAGACAAATACTTGAGATAGCAATATTTTTCTCCAAGATTTTCTAAAATTCCAAATTTATTTCATGTAAGAACATTTACCATACTTGCAAAAAAACATTACAATGCATACTATATAATTTCGTGTAGGAACAACCTCGTAAGAGATTTAACGTTATGTCCCTTCATCCAATGACTTAAGGCCCCATTTGGATCTTCAACCGAGCTCAGTACAGTTTACTTTTAGACCTCTTTTACCATCCAAACAACAACTTGAGCTGCATCCGAGACTGAGTTAAGTGAGTTTACACTATAAATTGATTTAATGCTTCTGCCAAATGCCAGAGATGCCGCCCAAACTCATGTCAAAGTGATGGCTGCAATAAAAAAAAAAAATTGTCCATTTTTCCCTTACTTTACTCCATCCAGTTGGCTGCAAGTGGACCCCATGGGAAATTTTTTTGACCTTTTAAGCAGTTGACACCGGCTGACTTTTTAATATGTCATATGAATAGTAGAAATTAATTTGATAAGATCTATGTATTTTATAACTTTTCATAAATATATATAAACTCATCTTAACATTTAAATGTACTTAAACTCATTTTAAGTAGGTTCTATAAAACTCACCCAACCATTTCAACTCATTACTATTCATAAAAAAACACAGCTCAACTCAATATCTAAATTACAACAAAACTAAAAAAACGTTTACCTTATATATGTTGTTGATCACAATCTGCATTTGAAGAGTTTTTTTAACACTGTTTGATATACTTTATGAGATGATGATGTTTTGTTATTTAAAAATTTTTTCTTAATTTTAATACTTTTTTAGATGAATTATTTATGTGAAAATATTTTTTTTATGTCTTTTTTCTTTTCACCGACCGGGCGCTAGGTGCAAGAGGCATACATGGCTTGCACGGACCTCTCTTACTAGTGTATTTATATAATATATATATATATATATAAAGTCATAATATTTTTGTACTTTCGACCGGCGGTGAATTTATTAATATATAGTCATGATGTCATCTGCTTGGCTTTAGTCATGACTTATTTTAGTATTTTAATGATATTTGTGTTAATTTCATAATTACATTGGTCGATTGGCCTTTGGATAATAATTAAACAACATTGGGAATATTCGGAATGGTACTGTACGTACGTAGTACTAATTCACATATATATTAATATATATAGCAGCTGAGTTTAATTATGCATGGGTTGCTGTCGTGACGACTTTCGTTTCATGAAAGACACCAAATTTCTAAATTTTTAATGAGATCGTGATGTGCCCCGTCATGGTCCTGGTAAAGAAACACATATACAACATAATGCAGTCACACTCCACGGAATTATATATTTTATTGGGGACAAAACAATATTAATGTAGATCACGCGTGAGAGTGGCTTAATTACCAAGTACCATCAAGATTATTTATTATATATTAATTAAGCATAGAGAAAATTATAAACAATAATTAGAATTTAGAAAAAAAAAAGTATCTTCAAACAAGTCTCGGTCGCCTTATTAATTGTTAATTAATTGATAGCTAGCTAGGTCATGATCTAGTAATTAGTATATATATAGTTAGGACTATGCCGATACATATAGATATTATAATTATAAGGAAAAATATATTGCCAAATATGACTAGCTAATTCGAACTACTAATTTATAGCTTGATATGTATTAATTATTAATTTTAACTCCTAATTCGAACTAGTAATTGATTTGTTTTTCAAATTAATTTTATAAGTCCTTTATTAACGAAGGTTAACATCTATTTACTCAAAAAAAAAAAAAAAATTCCTTTTCAAAACGCCTAATTCATAGCTTCAAGCCCAATATCTAAAAGATGGAAAACGGGAAAAGATGGTTGATATCATTAATGCTAGTATACGACTGCAACTTTTGCCTTAATTTGCTGTAAATTAAATACTGCATAAAATTCATGTTATCATGACCTACAACACACGTCGACGTTGACCTTTGCTTGCATGGTACGTAGAAGAACAGATCAACGACGACGTAATAGAAAAAAGTATCGATCACTCGGCACGGTAAGCTAATTTAATAATGATATTATGTACAAGCTCTCTGAACCGTACAAGTTTCACGTAACTTTTTTTATAAGAAAGTGGACTTCACTGTAAAAAAAATTCGTCGTTTATTGGTGGGGCTTACATTTTTGTGACTTGCGACATGATTTGGGACTTCTCCCCGGGATATATATACAAGATATATAGATAGAGAGAAAGAGAGAGAGATTTTATAATAACATCTAGCTATAGGTACGAATTAGACGTATTAACAACCCATATATCAATCTTTGAATGGAATAGTACTACAACTACCCTTATCTAGATGGCTCCATGGATCTATATATAATATAAACAAACAGATAGCCTCAAACTAAGCTCCGGCAATTGAAAATACTACAAGAAAATTGCTTATTTGTGACCATTTAATTTTAGCGAAATGACTATTTACAGCTAAAATGAGTCTGTTTTGATCACAAATAATTTTTTCGCCGCAATTAAATGGCCACAAAAGCCAATTTTTCTTATAGTGAAACTTATAAGCTAGGGAATAGATTAGACGCCGTATCTATATCTTATATATAATAAGCGTCAATAAGTAAGGAGGTGTCGTCCATCTTTTATTTCCAATTTTGTCATTCGTTTGGTATTTTTTTCCATTTCTGTCCCTCTTGCCATTCTGACTCTATTTATGATTTTTTTTATGTTTGTCCTTATTTTTGTTCTTCTTAGATTCTTGTGTTTTCATTTTATTAGACTCTAAATTTTTCTCTCCCGTTTTCCACCGCCTACTCGAATTCTTTTTTATTTTTTTATCTTATCAGATTCAAGATTTATTTTTCTCCCGTTTCCCACTGCCTCCATTTTCTATTCATTTTTCTTCTGTGTCCTCAGTTCTCCTATGTTCGGGATTTTGGTTCTGCCGTATTCTTTTCCGGTTCTTATCCTTCTGCCAAATTCTTTTCGAGATGGTTATTCTTTTCATCGCCGCTTGAACCGAATTTTGTCCTTTTTATCCTTACTTTTGTTCTTCTCGAAATCTTGTGTTATCAGATTATAAATTTTTCTTCTCATGTTTTCCACCGCCTTCTCGAATTCCTTTTTTTTCATCTTATCAGATTCTAGATTTATTTTTCCCCTGTTTTACACCGCCTCCATTTTCTATTCATTTTTCTACTATGTCCTCAGTTCTGCTGTGTTCTGGATTTTGGTTCTCCCGTATTCTTTTCTAGTTCTTATCCTTCTGCCAAATTCTTTTCCAAATGTTATTCTTTTCGTTGCCGCTTGAACCGACTTATTTTGAGTATAAAATCAGATTAATTTGCAATTGTTATCCTATGTTCTGCATGAAGCCACCTAACATCACCACAAAGAGAGACCCAGGGCCGCGCAACGGAAGCTCACCGTGAGGTAGATAGTTTCAAAGGATCAGGGTGAGTGGGAGGTGGCTGATCCGACAGCTGAACACAGAGAAAAAGAGAGTCACGGCTGACCACCGTGTTTTCCAGTTGTTATCCTATGTTTTGCATGAAGTAACCTACCACCACAAAGAGTGATGAGCACGGTCTTGCCATGCTTAGAGGCTTCGCGTGCACTGTTTTGGTGGTTGACGGTGGGGCTACTCGAGTTGGTGAGTGAGACTCATGGTGATGAGTCTGAGCAGTGGAGGCTCACCAAGGTGCCTCCGGTAAGGGCAGCAGCTGGGTTGACTGAGTTGTGGCTCATGGTGCCCTCCAACAATGCTCTGTTTTGTGGAGTTAAAACAGAGGCCTCTCAGTGATGGCCAACGGCGGCTCAATGTGAGCTCAAGGTTGGGCTACGACGGTCATATTTTTTCCTGCATGCTTGGCGGCACGGGATAGAAGAGACATGGCTGGCCGGTGGCTTATAGTGGTGCGGGGGTCAATCAGTCTTTCGGACAGTGTGGAGAAACTGAACTACGATGGTTGGCATGGTGGCTATGTTGAAGCGGCAGCAACGGCAATACCTTGAAGGCAAGAGGAAGAAAGCAGTGATGATTGCCTTGCCGTGGCTAAGCGAACACTTCTGTGGTGGTCTTACTGGCCATTGGGTTGTCGGGAACACATCGAATGAGGAAGGAGGCGCCAACGAGTTGCTTTTACCGAAACATATAAGCAGTGGCAAGTTTGCTACTGTGTTTGTTTCCTGAACACTTGGGGACATGCATGCTCAGTGTTGTAGACATAGAACAGGTCTAGGAAATTTAAACGTGAAAGTAACATATAAATGTAAAGTGTTGTCGTTTATCCCAAACGGAAACAAACTTGCATGTAGAAGAAAACGGGCATGCATGCCGTTCTTTTCATCTTAAAATATAGATAAAATTTTGTCTATTCATAGTTAAATTCGAGAGTTTGTATGGATTTAAATTCTTATTTCTTGGTTCATTGTGGATTGACAGGGTAGCCAAGTAAGATCACTATCATATATATAAATTTGTCGGATACTAGCATTTATTACATTTTAGAACTATATTTTTTATTCTGTTCTCTCTTATTACATGTTTTTACAAGAAATTTGTATTTTTGAAGTTAAAAAAAAAAAAGAAATTTATAGTTTTAGAATATTTTTCATGTTTTTGCAACTGGTAAGTTTTTTCATATTTTTGCAACTGGCAAGTTCTTACAAAGAAAAAAAAAAGATGAAAATTTTTGCAACTGAAGCTAAAAAATTTTCATGTAATATTTTTAGAATATTACATATTTTTCCTGTTTTTGTTCTTATTTCATGTAAAAACAACTGAATGTGAGAAAAATGAGAATGTTTTATATTATAGTTAAAAAAAATAGAGACTTCACAACCAAGGTAAACATTTTTCCTCATATTTTGGAGTTAAAATTTTTTACATTATAATTAGAATATATTAATTGTTAATATCAATAAATAATAATTTATATACTATTTTTAGATATCAAGTTTATTTAGAAACATACAATGATAGTGCATCAACTCCAATAGTCACTTTTGGATTTGTAATAGAAAATTGTGTAACACTAAATGTGTTTGTGGAAATTCTTATATTATAATAGTCATGTATATTCTACACATAATATATGTGATATTTTTTATGATCGATGAAAAAAATCTTAAAATATCGACAAAACTATTACATTTCATAATTATATATATTGATCTATTTTTTATTATTACACATTTTTATAGAAAATTCTTATTTTCAAAAATATTTTTCATATTTTTGCAATTGGGCACACGTGCATTGCACGTGTTTGCCCTTTACTAGTATATATATATATATATATATATATATATATATATATATATATATATATGCCGTCTCACTCTTACCGCTCGGCATACCGCTTAGTAGTTTTTTTTTTCTTTTTTCTCTTTTTACATTTTTTAATATTTTTAAATGTTTTTAAAAAATAAAAAAATAGATATATCAATATATTTAAAATCACTTCTTTAATTATTAAGAAAAAAAAAAAATTGACCAAAGTTCACGTGGACCAGCCAAAGTGGAGAGGCAAAGTAGTTTTATTCATATATGTAAAACAACAAAGTGCGAGCGATACATGAGCAGTACTCAACTTTCTTAACATATATTACACATGGTATATTATTATGGAACAAGGCAGTACTGATTATTTAACTCGATCGAATATATGTGTCATGCATGATGGCCGTCTTGCTTTGCGTCCATGGCAATCCATCAGATATATACAGATCCTGCATGATCACCCATCATGCTTTGCTTCAACCTGAATGTGAAAACCATTTCCGAATCCTAAAGCAGGGGACCGAATCACCTCGCCTCCCTTGATAGCAGTGCACCTATATATATATAAATAATATATGTAGGAAAATACCGAATCGTATTCGTAATTAGTTTTAATTGCTCAATAAATAATGTGATCAAGTAGTACTGCTGCTGCGCATCATGTGCATGAGGTACGTACGTACGCACGCATGCATATAAAATAGAAATTAATTAAAGTACGTACCTGTATTTCGTGACCAAGGCATGAAAGAAAACAGCCATGAGAACCTTGCTGAAATCTGCTCCTGCACATGACGTCATGCCTACCCCGAATGGTATGAAATTCTTGGCTGTGACGTTCTCAGTGATGTCCTATATATATATTAATGAAGCAAAACTGATGAGTCAACCATCATGTATTTTAATATTCTACCTGAGGAACGATTTTGGTGCTTGACTGATGCATGATGCATGAGCGAGAATAAATTAAAGGTTTTTGATCGATCTAGACAGGTAGACGTCCCTGCATATTGCGCGCGTGCAGTACGTACCTGCCATCGCCAAGGATTGAAGGCTAGAGGATCCTCATAAGTTCTTGGGTTCAGTTGAAGTGCAGAAGGAACCACCATAAGTGTCCACCCTTTTGGAATCGTATACCCTTCATTAGTTAAACAAGGAATTTTTAATTCAATAGCTCATATATATTAATGTACATGATTTGAACTAATAATTACCATTTATTTGAATGTCTTGAAGTGTTCTTCTCAGTATTCCAGGAGCAACACTGGCCAGCCTAAGTGATTCATTGATAACCTATCTTGCATGCCGATTCATTGTACATCAATTAAGAAGTGTTGCTTATAATAACTAGAAGCCGGCCTTCAGGGACCTCATAAAAGAAGTGGGAGAATCAAACTTACGTTATGGGTAAAAGTCATGGAGTACTTGTATTCCTTCCATGTGAGTCCAGAATCGGCATCTTCTCTGTTGTTAAGAATTGCTTCATGTTCCTCCTAATTAACAGAAATAACATGATGTCAAAAACAAACTGCCTTAAGGTATTTCTGAGTACTGTATCTGCATGCATGAGCTGCTACTAACCGTTAATTCTTGCAGAACTTTAGGATTATCTGTAATTAACTTAATGGCTAATGTAAGAGTTGCTGATATAGTCTCAAAGCTTGCAAGGATGAGCCCAAACATCATGTAGATGATGAATTTTTCGGTCAAGAACGACTCCGTTTTCATGTCGGCCAAAATCTGATCAAGAAAATCTCCTTTGCGAATTTCAGGATTACGTTTTCTTTCTTCTAGCGTGTTGGTTATTATTTTTACCGCCGCCTTCCGGTTCTGTATGAAAATGGATTTAATATATACGTATTTGAAAGAATTAAAAGGTGATCTTAATGATCAGAGTGCTTTAGATTTTGAAAAATATAAGAATTAAGTTGGGAGATGGGATATTTATGTACCTGTAGACATTTATGATAAGCAGTACCAGGGATGTTGATGGGGAATGCCATGAGTCCTTCCAGAAAGTTGTCGAAAGATTCACCAATATTTTCCCCAGATTTGTTTGGTTCATAACTGAATAGCTGCGCTGCTGTAAAATCAAAGATCATCTGGAAATGACCGAAAAATAAGTTAATATTGGATTTGCAGGAAAAAATTACGTTAAAAGAAACACATATATATATATTTATATATATATAAGTTATATATGTTCTGCAATAGCTTTGCAAGTACTTGAAAAGAAAAAGAATTACCGTCATCCGTTTCTTGAAGTTTATATATGTGTGTGTGTGTGTGTGGCATGCATATATAAAAAAGAAGTGTTTTCATATTTTGAATATATACTAATTTTGATCTATTCGTATATATAATTGCTTTGTATAGGTAAAATATATTTCCCAGCTCATGTGAGGAGCTTGATCACTGGAATATTTTATCAGAACAGTACGGAGTGGGTATTAATTATATGAGAGCCAGCCGCATTGAGAAAAGAACTGCTTACAGCTGAAGTGCCTTTTTTCACTTCCAAACTGGAAAGCTTAGACCAACACTGCAACTTTTCGTTTATGGCATCTTCCAACTTGGGCAGCAACTTTTCCTTGAGAGCCTCGGTACCGAAGGTACCCAAGATCATATTTCGCTGGTACTTGTGAATGTTCTTGTGGGCATTAATTCCTGATGCGTCTAGGCCCTGCAGAAGCTTTGAGAAGGAATCCATGTACCATCGCTCAACCAGTTTTCCTTCTTGTTGGAAAACTTGATAGTTGAATTCAGGATCAGATGATACCACAACCGGCCGTCCGACCAAGCTTGTCCGAAATACTGGCCCATATCTAACGTACATAACATTTATATATGCTTAAAAAATGCATGGGAATTAAAGATGTTATATATTATCACTAAAAAAAATGCACGAGGGCTCGTTATAATTATGAGGGAAATTAAGCAATACTACAGTGTGAATTTATATTGTGCACAGCTGCTTACTTCTCCATCCTTTTCTTCACGAAAAGTGGTGTGTCTATGGACTTGTTTGAGACCATAAAACTGAGGGTCTCCCCAATAAGTGGGAAGCCCATAGAGCCGGGTGGTAATTTTCCATTACATTTAGGGTTCCTCCACCTATAAAGCCAATGGGTGGAAAACACTATAAGCAGGCCGCTAATGACAGAAAGCCAAACAGACCACATCGATCTTTAAGTAGTACTACTACAGGGAGGAAAATAAGATATATAATACGTGCGTACTGATGTGGGTTGGTTTATAAGAAAAGAGTATGGCTCTTTATATAGGCAAAGGATGAGCTCATCACATGATCGAGACATGTACGTACGTACGAGGGTTTTCTTTTTTCGTCTAGCTTAAGATTAGAAAATTAATGTTAAAGCTGCATTGCCAAATGTGAAATGTCGTCGTCTATCTAGATGGTCAGGTCCTTACTCCGGATTTGAATGAACTATTTATAAGTGATGTGTCAAAGAAGAAAATGGCAACCTGGTTTTGAAAACTTTGCATGGCCTTTCATATTAATGAGGTTGACGTTATATGAGTTGAGTTGAGATGATTTGTGAATAGTAATGAAATTATTAGTTTAAATTAGATTAGATGAAGTATTTCATCTATATCTAATTAAACTGACCCTAATGATGTATGATGATCGGTAGCTATGCTATGCCGGTTTGATTGGCGAGTAATTCTACATACAACTGTGAAGTGCGTAAATGCTAAGTAATCGTTTTGAAAAAGAATGATGTCTATTATTAAAAAATTATTATATTCTTATGTGAATCTCATATTCTATTAATTTTATTCAAAACGATTACGCGGCAGTTCATATATAATTCACGGTTTGCAGATATATTTTCTCTTGAGTGACTGGCCTATCAGTTATAAATAATGGACAAGCAAGACTGCTAGCTAGAGGCCGTTGGACTAAGTACTTTTTAATGAATGGAATCGAATTTAATTTATTTTTCATACAACATAAGTCATGTTAAACAGATCAAGACGTACAGAGTTTAACTGCCATCATATATATATGTACATAACTACCTCAGTCTTTTCCCAACTCAATTGATTACACATTCAATCCCTAGATCATCATCTTCTGATATCATGATCGAAAACAACTTAATTAATTTATATGAGGCCAACAGCATCGATCTGATGATCAACATTTTGAAAAATTGAACAGTTGGGTAGAGTATTGTAGAGTGAGGATTTAAAATCAAGATCTCTGCTAGATCTGATCCAAAAAGTTTAAACTGATCAAAAAGAAATAGATTTAAGTACGAGAAATATTATATTTACAAAATGATTACATAAAAATAATTTTACAAATTGATGTAGTTTGATATAATTTTTTAGATTGTAAAATTATTTTTATTATAAAGTAAATCTGACAGATCATATAAAACTATATCAATTTCTGAAATTTTTTTTTTATAATCATTTTGACTATAATACTCCCTTTTAAAAATAATCTACGGTAGATATTTATTTTCGTGTGTTTTGGACCGAAGAAAAATGAAAACAAAAGACAAAGAAACAACAGTAAATCCACAAAACACAAATGATAACAAAAGTCTTTCTTTTAACATTACTCTTTGCAAATTACAATCAGGCGGTTTTGATATAAAATATCCTCCGATTCATTTTAATTGATATTATCTAATTATTATGATTTTTTAAGTTTTTATATAAAATATAATAAATAATTCAATTTTTTCAAATTTTAAAATAACAATAATATTAAAAAATAATATTTTATTTTACTTTCAATTTTTATCTTATCTCAACTCATTATCTAAATCTCTTAATTTTCACTGTTTGTTGCTATTCTGATCAGTAAATATTGACACGGATTGATCAGTGCTGGCCAATCGAAGGTCTAAGGCGGAATTTCCCCAAGCTGATTTTTTTATTTTATTGGATTTTGAAGATCTCGTAAATTAAGTTTCATACAAATTTTATGATTTGTTTTTGAAGATAAGATGCGATTTTTTGAATATAGATGAGATAATATGAAGTGTTTGTTTGTTAATTTATAGAGGCAAGATTAATTTGACTTTTTTTTATAGAATTTAATGTGATGAGATTTTTTTATAGTATTTTATTGGAGAAAACCGTTGAAAGCCCTCGCATGGGAGTATAAGTGTATGACAACCATTCATCAACGGTTGAGAAGTTTTCCCTTGCGTTCGTATGAACACGTTTTTCCTTTTTCGTTTTTTTTCTACTTTGCTTATTAATTTTCCAATTACGTGTAATTATTTTTTCTCTGCAAATCTGGCGCAAATCTCTGCGAATCTCTCAAATATTTTATTGGAAGATAGGGCTTTTGCCGAAAGGACAGCACGAGAGAGACTGGAAGATTTTGGAGACGTTTGGATTCGAAGATGACTTGAGATGACTTGAGATAGATTGTGAATAGTAATGAGATGAGTTGTGAATAGTAGTGAGATTTGTGAGTTAAAGTTGCTGAATAGTACGTAATGAATAGTAGTGAAATGAGTTGAGATAAGTTGAGATGAGCTGAGATGTCCTGCGAACAGTATTGAAGTAAGGAGAGAACGAGTGAGATGAAAACATTAAGGAGTATTCGTTTTCATAGATTATTTAACTCTACCAAAACTAGAAAAATTTTCAAAATTTTGTATTTTATCTTTAAAAGTAAACGAGACCTAAGGTGTATGTAGATTATAGTGTCAAATCGTGTTAACGGATCGTATTCGTATCGTGCCAAAAAATATATATATTATACTATATAGATCAACCCTAACTGACCCGTTAAGTTTATCGTATCAAAATCTTAAACTCTAACACATCCTATTAATATAAAGGGTCGTGTCATGTCAATCCGTTTTAACCCGTTTATGTCAATGGGTTGAACAGATCCAAAATTAACCCGTTTGGTCCAGTTAAGTTTAGCATAAGTTTATATAAATGTTAAAATCACAATATCTATAAAAAATATATATAAAACTAACTACAAATCCAAAATTACAATCCAAATAATAAAAATATTGAAATTAAAATCCCAACAATTTTATTTTTTAGATATAAGGGTATAATTGTAACTGTAATTTTCTTAATGGGTCAAAACGGGTTGACCTGTTATCAACCCGTTAAGCTATCGTGTCTTAACGGGTCAATCTGTTTTGATCCGAACCCGTTAAGACTAAACTATAATCCATTTTTATTGTGTCGTATTCGTGTTAAATTAATGGATCGTGTCACGTATTGTCACCACCTTAGAAACGACAAAATGTGCGTTTCCATTGAAACGACAAAATGTGCGTAGCAAGCTTAGAAAATCATATCGAAAATAGTTGTAAAAGATATAATAGCCATAAGGCCCATTATTATGGGCCGAACCACAGTGAAGACCAGCTAAAAAACATAAAGGGTCCACCACCTTTGCTCGGACTTTGGGAAATGATCAATAATTTATATATCTATGTACTATATAATTTCTTATGTATAAATCTCTTTTATTCTTAACCCATTTCATATTTTATCATTTATAGTAAATTAAAACAAATTATTATAATTAAGTTTGAAAGGTTATCATATAGCCTTTTACATTACATACTCTTTATTATCACCTCGTTACTTGTCTCTTATACTTCTCGTCTTTTACACTTCTCTCTTTCTTCTTCTTCTTTTTTATTGAAAGCATTGTAATTTCATTCAATTCAATGTTTGACTATACAAGCTATATCATGTGAAACTGCAATATACACTTCCTTTGGACACTTTTCAATCCACACTTGTTCTTCCTTTCTAGACAAACCTATCTTTGCGAGTTGATGAGCTACATTATTCCCCACTCTATTTATATAATGAATTTTCCACCCACTTCTACACTACATAGCTTTTTCGACATCTTCAACCAATTGTCCATAACAAGTCCAGCAATCCTCAACCATGTTTACTGCCTTAATGACCTCTAGAGCGTCTCTTTCCAAAGTAACAGAAGAAAATTTGAGTTATGTGCATAACTTTAGAGCTCTCCATAACGTCAAATTTCTGTTATCACTGGGTGTGCTACACCCTGTCTATTCATGCACATAGACACCATAATCTCTCCTTGGTCATCCCTTATTACAATCCTTGCACCCATTCTCTTGGCTTTTGAATCGTATGCAATATCCCAATTCACCTTAACTCCATTTCCATCTCACCCACCTTCTTTTTGTACATCTATCAATTTTTAGCCCCATTAAGCTACTTTGTGCCTACCGAAATTCTTCAAGACTATCCCTTGCTTCCTTCACCACCACTTTGGGGTTGGAGAAAGTCTTCTAAAAGATAAACTTGTTTCTTCTGGTCCATAACCCTCTCATGATGGATGCCATAACTTTCAATCCATCCTGCTGTAGGTTCTGGGACAATTTTTCCCACACCTTCAAAAACTCACCTTTTGAACTGGCCCATTTTGTTAACAGGACTCATAGAGTTAGCCTAAACATCGGATGCAGCAGCCAAACTCCACAATGTATAGCATATTGATTCCTCCTCTCTTTCACAAATAGGGTACGAGATTCTTAATAACTCTCCTCTTAGTCAGGTTCACTTTCGTTGGTAAATGGTCATTGATAGCTTTCCACATGAAAGTCTTCACCATAACTGGGGAATTCATACTCCATACCGCTCTCCAGCAAGTGTCCCTTACTAGGCAACTAGAAGTTTCACCCTTCTCTTCCATTCTATTTTCTCCTTCTACCCATTTCCAAGTGGTATGCAATTTTTACATTGAACTGCCCATTCTTTGTGTACCCCCATATTAGCTTGTCCCTTTGCCCAGACAAACTGAAGGGTATACTGCATACTAACTCAGCTTCCATTTCCCTCAACGTGTCTTTGATAACCTCAGCTTTCCAACATCCCCTTTTAGCATCTATAAGCTCCTCAACTCTAGAGTTGCTCTCAAAATTCTTCATAGGTGATTGCAAGCAGAAAGTAGATAGCTTTGGGATCCATTTATCACCTCATATTTTGATGTCTCTACCATTGCCTACCCTGCATGTAAGTCCTTCTTTGAGTAGATTAAGGGCTCCCCATAAGCTCCTCCATATCATAGAAGGCCCTGAGCCTAGCTTTGCTTGTAATAAATCATTGTTCTTAAAATACTTCTTATTTAAAATCCTTGTTGCCAAAGAAGTGGGATTTGTCAAAATCATCCAGCACTGCTTTGAAAGTAGAGCTTGATTGAAGCTTTCCAGGTTCCTGAAGCCGAGCCCTCCAGAGTCTTTTGGTTCCCCCATTCTACCCCAACTACACCATTGTATTTTCATGTTTTCTTGCTTAAAACCCCACAAGAATCTCGCCATCATGGCTGAAATTCCTCTGCACAACTTAACAAGCAATTTAAAGACACTCAAATGGTAATTTGGGATCGCTTGAATCACTGCCTTGGGGAGGATTTCCTTACCCGAGGGGGAAAGAAACTGGTTCTTCCAATTATTAATCCATTGCCACACCTTATCATTAATACCTCAAAAGGTATTATATCTTAATCTGCCTACCATAGCTGGGAGTCTCAGGTACTTCTCATAATAGCCATTGACTCTTGCTCCCAACTCTCTTTGAATTAACCTCTGTTCTTGAGCCTTAGTGTTAGAGTTGAAGAAAATATAGGTTTTTTGTTTGTCGAGGCATTGTCCTGAGGCATGTTCATGCAGTTCAAGCAAACCATTTATTTTCTTTCATTCATCCAGTTTAGCCTGCCAAACAAAACACAATAATCAACAAACAAAAGATGTGTTAGTCTGGTTCCTCCCCTCACCACAGCCACCCCCCTTACGGCTCCATTCTGCTCAAAAGATTTAAACAAGCTACTCAACCCTTCTGCACACAGTAAAAACAGATAAGGGGACAAGGGGTCCCCCTGTCTTAGCCCCTGGAAGGTTTAAACTTCCCTCCTGGTTGTCCATTTATCAACACTTCATACGAGACTGTAGTGACACAATTAATTACTAGAGCAACCCAGCTATTATCAAAATCCAACCTCATTACTTCCTCCAAGTAGCTCTATTCCACCTTGTCATATGCTTTTAACATGTTTAACTTAGTAGCCATACTCCTCACTTTCCCATACCTCATCTTCTTCATAGAATGAAAGGCATCATAGGCTACCAAGATGTTGTCAGAAATGAGTCTACCAGGTATGAAAGCGCTCCAAGTGATGGAGATGATAACATCGAGGACCAGTTTAAACCTATTTGCCACTCTCTTGGGTTACCACTCTGTTCATTATTACTTCTATCCTTATATTATTAGTTTATTACTTATTTCTTCCACTTCAAGTGTAGTTTTGTTTATTAACATCATTTTGTCTTCTTTTGTTCATAACATTTTGTTTATTTCATTTATACATATCTCATTAAAATTAATAATTGAAGATGATCATGTTTAAACAACTTCACACAAGCAAGTTATAAATAAAATTTAAAATAGAATAAAATTAAAAACTTAACAATATCTTGCACATTGCTCAGGTGTGCGACTAGTTTTTAACTATTCTAAAAGCATCTATGTGTCTTAAATTACTAAAAATTAATGTATTTGTGAATAGTTTTAACAATATCATATTTAATAAAATAGAAATACGACATAATCTATGAGAGAATTTGAGAAGTTTTTGGAAATGATATTTATTTATTTTTTCTTATTCTTTACATGAACTTCAAGGAATAGCATTTTCCTGTTTCTCTACATGCAAAGAAACAATAATTACATACAAAAAATACAACTGAATCAAGTTGAAACGCTTACCCTTGTAATAATAACCCTCGGAAAAGGGGAAAATCTAAGCAATATATGGACAATTATCTTGAGATTTATAGAGGAATGTCAAACAATTCTAGACCGTCCGATCAAGAATATGACCGTTGGAGGCTTCTGCCCTGTTATGGTGTCGAATTCAAAGCTACGTACCTCTCTCTCTCCCAATAAAAGCCAGTAAACTCGGAGAGAAAAAAATGGCATTCACAAACCCAATACAACAGGCAAAATACACACATTCGCTCGCTCTCTCCAGTCGTCTACGTATTCTGTAGCAAGAATGAAGTCTGACTGCAAGCCGCCGCTCCCTAAATCGCCGATCAGGCTTCGACCCCGTCCAGATCTTCGCTCAAACTCAGCCTCTCTGCAAACCCCTGTAGTGGACCTTGTATAGTCTAAAGAGAAACTGATGAGAAATGAGGTCATTAACCTCCAGAAATCCAACGGAGTTACGCTAGAGAAGAGGAAGATATAGAGAGAAAAGAGATAGAGAGAGAGATAGAAACAGAGAGAGAGATCGAGTTTCCCTTGAATGCCGAAGTTGGCCTCTTTCCCAACTTACGGCTACTATTTATAGAAGAGGGTTTCGGTTACATGAGCAGTTAGGAAAACTGCACAATTTGACCCAAACGACAATGCAAGAACGACATCGTTCTAATTATTCCACCTTAACACTAAACGACACGATTACAGACAGCTAAACAAACCAACTGACACTTAAACAAAACTCTGCGTTTTGGTCATTTCTTCACTACGAGTCGGGACTTCAATCTCAGCAAGACTTCAACCCTTGTTCATGCAAAGCTCAGACATCACTTACTATAGCCCGTAATATACCCTTCCCCATCAGAGCACCTTGCCCACAAGGTGAGGAAACCTGTCACGCAATGACCAATATGGCTCCCAAGTGGCATCATCCACAGTAGCTCCCTTCCAATGTACTAAAACATCAATTACTGATCTGTTGTTAACTTGCCTCATCCGCCGCTATAAAATAGCCTCAGGTTCATGAGTGAGTTCACCTTGTAAATCTACTGGTGGTAATGAAGATAGTGGAGAGTGATGTTGTCCCAGTTTTTTCTTAAGACAAGAAACATGAAAAACTGGGTGGATAGAGCTGGTTGGAGGCAATTCCAGCTTATAAGCAACCTGCCCTACTCGTTGGACAATCTGAAAAGGTCCAAAGAAACGAGGAGAAAGTTTGAGATTCCTTCTAGCAACCAATGATTGTTGCCTATAAGGCTGTAATCTCAAATAAACCCAATCCCCAACAGCAAATTCTCGTTCTGTTCTTTTCTTATCAGCTTGGTACTTCATCCTTTCCCGAGCAACAACTAAATTACTCTTAAGAGTAAAAAGAATCTGTTCTCTAGTCTTCAAAACTTCATCAACTGCTGGATTAGCAGTCAAACCAGGTATATAAGCTTGCAGCTTGGGTGGAGGTCTACCATACACTACCTCGAAGGGAGTTAACTTGGTAGCAGTGTGAGGAGTGGAATTATACCACCATTTAGCCAAGGTTAACCAATCAGACCACAACCGAGGCCTATCCCCGGAAAAACTCCTCAAAAAATGTTCAACACATTTGTTGACTGCCTCAGTTTGGCCATCACTCTGAGGGTGGTAGGCAGATGAGTAAGAAAGGGTCACTCCTTGAAGGTTAAAGAGTTCCTTCCAAAAGGAACTGGTGAAAGTAGCTCCTCTATCAGAAACAATATTCTGAGGCATGCCATGGAGTTTAAACACATTATCAAAAAATAATGTTGCCACCTTAGATGCTGTAAATGGATGTTTTAAAGCCATAAAATGTGCATACTTGGATAATCTGTCAACAACAACCATGATGACAGAAAACCCTTTAGAGATTGGCAAGCCTTCAATGAAATCCATGGACAAATCTGTCCATGTATTTGCAGGTATAGGAAGAGGCTGTAAAAGACCTGCAGGATGTAAATGTTCCACCTTATTCCTCTGACACAGATCACATTCTCGTATATACTGCTTCACCTCACGTTTAAGTCCAGGCCAATAAAAGTCATGTCTAGCTCGATGCAATGACTTATGGAACCCTGAATGTCCAGCAGAGGGACTAGCATGGATAAAATGTAAAATTTTTAGTTTCAATTCCTGATTATCAGGTATATAAATTCTGCCCTTCTTGAACAATAACCCATGCTTGATAGAAAATGCAGAAGATGAAGAAGGAGAACTCCCTTGTAATGCTGCCAAATGATCCTGCACTTTCTGATCTGAAGTGTAAGCTTGTTTCAATTCCTCCAACCAAATTGGAGTAGGAAATGAGGTAGCAGACATTAAAGTTGTGTCATCTGAAACTGCCTTTCTTGACAAAGCATCTGCTGCTTTGTTTTCAACTCCCTTCTTGCATTCAATTGTGAATTCATAGCCTAAAAGCTTAGAAATCCACCTCTGCTGAGCATCTGTCCCCACTTTCTGTTCTAAAAGGAACTTTAAACTGTGATGATCAGTTCGAATAACAAAGGCAGACCCTAACAAATAAGGCCTCCACTTTTTGACAGCCATGACTAATGCCAAAAGCTCCTTCTCATATGTTGAAAGCATTAAATTTTTTCCCTTAAGAGCCTGACTTAGAAAAGCCAATGGCCTCTTGTCTTGCATCAAGACAGCTCCTATTCCCACTCCACATGCATCACATTCAACCACAAACTGTTATATTGAAATCAGGTAAACATAGAACAGGAGGACTGGTGACTGCCTTCTTTAATTCTTCAAAAGCATGAGTGGCTGCCTCAGACCACTTAAAAGCATCATTTTTCAACAAAAGAGTTAAAGGTGCTGCAATCTGTCCATAGCCACGAATAAATTTTCTGTAATATCCTGTTAATCCCAAGAAACCCCTCAAAGCTTTGAGATTTTTTGGAATTGGCCAAGACAACATTGCTTCCAGCTTTCTTGGATCAGCTCTCACACCATCTTTGGAAATTAAATGGCCAAGGTACTCGATTTCTGAACAAGCAAAGTAACACTTGGACCTTTTTGCAAACAATTGATTAGTCTCCAATGTCTTCAAAACAGTGGCCAGATGATTTAAATGGGATGCCATATCTTTGCTGTAGACAAGAATGTCATCAAAAAATACTATGACAAACTGCCTAAGAAAAGGTTTAAAAACCTCATTCATCAATGCTTGAAATGTTGAGGGGGCATTTGTAAGGCCAAATGGCATGACAAGGAACTCATAGTGACCCTCATGAGTCCTAAATGCAGTCTTATGTACATCCTCATCTTTCATTCGAATCTGGTGATAACCAGATCTCAAGTCCAATTTAGAGAATACTGTTGAACCAAATAGCTCATCCAATAACTCATCAACAACAGGTATTGGATACTTATCCTTAATAGTAGCTTCGTTTAGCACCCTATAATCGATGCACATCCTCCAAGACCCATCAGATTTCCTCACTAGCAATACAGGAGATGAAAATGGAGACTGACTTGGCCTAATCACACCAGACATGAGTAGTTCAGATACAATCTTCTCTATTTCTGTTTTTTGAAAGTAAGGATATCTGTATGGCCTCACACTAACATGTATAGTGTCTTTCTTGAGGTTGATTTGGTGATCTCGAGCTCGATGAGGAGGTAAAGAAGTAGGTTCATAAAAAACCTTTCCAAACTTTTGTAATAACTGCAGTATTTCTGGACAAGGATCATTATGAGGTTTCATGTTTTCCACAGCCATAAGTTGTAGCCATACTCCTTTCGAGCCTACTTTAGAGACCATAGAAATTTCCTTATCATCAACTAAAGTGCTAGCAGATGATGTGAGTCCTTTAAAACAAACTTCTCTTCTATGATAAACAAACTGCATTTTTAAGTCTGTAAAATCCCACAGTATTGGTCCAAGTGATGAAAGCCAACTTACTCCCAACACTACATCACACCCTCCGAGAGATAATGAGAAAAAATCAACAACAAATCTGGTGCCTTGGATTTGAATACCAACACCAACAGCTTTGCCATCACTAGACAAAACATCACCATTAGCCACTTTGACTTGCAAAGCTTGCCCTTGCTGCAATACCAAGCCACACCTGCCTACCAAAGCAGTATCCACAAAATTGTGGGTGCTACCAGAATCAATCAATATGACTACCTTTTTGTTATGAATATGACCAACCATTCTCATGGTTGTAGTACTGGGAGAACCTACCATAGCTTGCAATGAAATGGAAGCTATGTCAGCAGATTCAGGCTCCTCATGGATCTCTTCCACAAGTAATTCCTTCTCACTCGTATGAACACTAGTTTCACCCATTTCCATTCCATCTAACACATAAAATTTTGGTCTACTGCACTTATGGCCTGGTTGCCATTTCTCATCACAAAAATAGCATAAGCCTTTCTTTCTTCTCTCTTGCATCTGAGACTCACTTATTTTTTGATAAGGTAACTTAACAATAGGTGCCTTAGGGTTTCCCAAAACAGAAGGTCCCATATTAGACTGAGGAGAATCACTAGAACTAGGCCTCCACGATCTCTTTGTACTCCAAACATACTGTTCTTGAATTTTTGCTAAACCAAAGGCATCATTTAAGGAAGAAGGATTCAACATACGTATTGGCAGCCTAATCTCATCTTTCAAGCCACTCAAAAAACAACTTAATTTGTTTCTTTCAGAAATGCCTTTAATACGATTGGAAAGCAGTTCAAATTCAGTTTTATAAGCAGTAACTGAATGAACCTGTTTCAAACGTGTTAATGCCTCCATAGGATCATCATAAGCAGATGAACCAAAACGTACCTGCACTGCTTGAATGAATTCCTCCCAAGAATGAAAAACTTCCGACTCACTTGCATCCTGGAACCATACCAAGGCATCATTGTCCATGTGGAATGAAGCTATAAAGATCCTCTGGCCAGGAGGAACTTGATGATACAGAAAATATTGATTAGCGCGATAAATCCAAGCAGCAGGATCCTTTCCACCAAATCTTGGAAAATCCAGCTTTATTTGTCTCATATTAGATCTGTCAGGTACATTTGTGCAGTAGACTCCCCCCGAACCATCATCTGTTTCACCTTCTCGCGATTGATGAAAACCTTGTCCATTCCTTGTATTATGAGCATTACTTTCCAGCTGAGGATTATAAGGAAGCTTCGAAAGATGCTGCAATAATTCAGTAAATTTCCTATCCTGTGCCTCCCGTTCCAATCTTGCTGTTTCTTGCTGCTGAGCCAGGATCGTAATTGCATCCTCGATCTGTTTTTGTTGTCTTTCTTGCCGGTCCCTTAACTGATTGACAGAATCAAGGATCTGTGCATATGATCTCGTGCCTTCCGCCATTACTGACAACTGATACCAATTGTAGTGGACCTTGTATAGTCTAAGAGAAACTGATGAGAAATGAGGTCATTAACCTCCAGAAATCCAACGGAGTTACGCTAGAGAAGAGGAAGATATAGAGAGAAAAGAGATAGAGAGAGAGATAGAAACAGAGAGAGAGATCGAGTTTCCCTTGAATGCCGAAGTTGGCCTCTTTCCCAACTTACGGCTACTATTTATAGAAGAGGGTTTCGGTTACATGAGCAGTTGGGAAAACTGCACAATTTGACCCAAACGACAATGCAAGAACGACATCGTTCTAATTATTCCACCTTAACACTAAACGACACGATTACAGATAGTTAAACAAACCAACTGACACTTAAACAAAACTCTGCCTTTTGGTCATTTCTTCACTGCGAGTCGGGACTTCAATCTCAGCAAGACTTCAACCCTTGTTCATGCAAAGCTCAGACATCACTTACTATAGCCCGTAACAACCCCATCAGGTAGCTAGGCCTGAACAAACACGTCTCAAGCTGGCTCTCTCTCTCGATTCCTGTTATTAACTTATATTTGTGCCCGACCGTTTTTTTTTGCCCGCTTTGGCAAAATCTGAGAGACCAAATCGTTGTTGGGACAACCAGGAAATGGATCTTCGACCCGAGTACCGCTCAATCTCGTGCGAGTTGCGGGCTTTAAAGAAGATGGTACGCAACGAGTTTGGCAACGGAGATTCAGACAGTGATGGGATTGCTAATTCTTTCGGTGCCAATTCGAGTCCTCTGTTTGAGAGGGGTCGGTTTTACGAGGAGTACTCCGCTAGAAGGAACGAGAGGCTGAGGAGCAAGAAGAACGAGACAGGGCATGAAAGGAAGACCGCGCACGGTCTCGGTGCCATGGGGGAGTCTGCGAAAAAAAGCAGCAGTACGAAGAACCTTGAGAGTTTGAGGAAATCGGTCTCGTCGGCTTACTCTGTGGAGCAGAGCGAGGCCCGACTTCGAGGTATATGCTAAGAAGTATGACGAAGGAGAACAAGAAGCCACCTCTGGCTGTCAAATCTAGGAAATCTTCGGTGCTTGGTGCAGAGCCAAAAATCGGGACTCGAAGCGTTCGGAGAGGCTGAGTTTCAAAACTCAGTGAATTCTACAGTTTTATTATTTTTATTTACTTTTTTATTTTGGCCTTTTGGTACTCAAGGAAATTGGTAATTTAAATAGGAATTTGAACATGGTTGCCTTGTTCATGGATTTTTTAGTGGTTAATGGTTATCCCCCGAATGATTGAAGTTTCAACTTGGCAAAGAAACCTATTCTAAATAAGCATTGTATTTGATAAAATATAAAAAATTCTATCCCGGTAGGCAAAGCAACATGGCAATTCTTTGTCATGACAATACTTTGTTTAGGGATAGTAATATGTGACATGACCTGTAAACCTAATATGAATACGACATGAAATTAGTAAGTTTGGATTTGATGTTAATACACGATTTATAAACGAGTCAATAACGGACGGGACAACTTGCTTAACACGAAATCAACCTATTTTAACCCGTTTAGAATTTATTTCTAAATTAAAATCTTATTATTACAAAAGTATTGTTATTTCTCAATATGCTTATGTTTTTATTATTGGGATTGTAATTTTAGACTTATGTTTTCTCATTTTTGTTATTAGTTTGTAATATTTATTTTATTATATCTTAAAATTTGAAAAATAAAAATATTGATATATATTTTTTAAGATATTGTGGTAAATATAGATTTTAACTTTTATATAAAATTATGTTAATCAGGTCAAATAAGTTATGTGTTTTAGTTTAATTCATTTACATGAAACAAACGGTTTAAATGAGTCGTGTCTTGTTAACATATTTCTAATTATTATTAAACTAGTTAAAACAGGTAACACGCTGTTATCTAAATGTCTTGGGTGTGTTTGAAAATTTGACTCGTTTAGCTTAATAGGTTGGGTTTGGGTTGATCTATATAGTCGAATGCTCATGACTTAATACGACACAGACACAATCCAAAGCATGATTTGTCACCACTAACTTTGTTAAAAAAATTTAAAATTAATTTTTTTTGAAATCAAGTGGCAATAAAGTGGAGAGTATGCTTTGCACAATGGCTTCCAAGTAGAAGAACTCATTAGGGAGATCTTTTCCACTATGGTAGTCTACTAAACACTCTGGAATTATAATTAAGGGTATGCATCCAAACAGATTGTTTGTTGCTTCCCATGGTGCCATTTTTTTGAGTGGTGTCCAGCTCTGGAAGGATCTCAAAAGACTTGAGATGTCTACGAAAATGTTGTAGATTGACTGGTCGGTTGATGCAGATGGTTGGGCTATTGTTGAAGTTACCACTTGGCTATCTTCTTCAATAATTATTCTTGCTAGCTAGTTTGCTAGTTGCTGCTTCCTCTATTGCTGAGTTTTGAAATTTGAATTTATAGAGTCAACGAACTGTGTGCGTCTTAGCTAAAATAATGGACCCTGTGTCAGACAAAGAAACCCAGTTATAAATATTGATGCGTTTATCACGTTGAAACGTTTTGATCTTACATTCTCATGTCTTTATTTCCTTGGCATTTCATCGAACGGTTGGGGGTGGGTGTTCAACCATTAATATAGTTGTAGCTAGCTAGGTGGCCCTCACCTTATCAATCTCCTTTGCAAGTTCTGTATGTATAACAGCTGAAGTACAAAGCCATCACTTTTCCATCGCGATGCATTTTCAGGGTTAGAATTCTCTGTAACTTTCCCGAACTCTAGGGTAGCATACACAGAACTCAGAAGTGAGAGAAGTCAGAACGAGTTAAATTTCTTAGAGTTCTTATCCAAAAAACCTAGGATTTAAAATGAGATAGATGATGCATAAAGTTAGTTTTATAATATTTATTGAATATTACTTAATCGGACACTACTAAATGTTTAATAAATAACATGAGACTTACTCTATTACGCGATAATTCTAGATGGTCTAAATCTAAAATGGAATGTCTTAACATTTTTAAGATATATTAATCCCCATTTCATTTTATTCCAATTTGGCAATGACCCAAGAGTTATAATACAATTATTTTGAATCCTTAAAAAGAAAGGAGTTAGTTTACATACGGTCTCTAAATGCGGATTGCTTATAATGTTTTTTCTCTTTTACCCCAATTCATCAATGAAATTGTACACACAATTCTCTACTCAAGAATGCAAATAAAATTTCTCGAAAGAGAGACATCCAGTCTTACCCGCAAAAAGAGTTGTAATATTAAGGGGGAAAAATTCTAAACATAAGCCCCACACCCTGCACACCCACTTAAAAACATGTGATTTTACTTTTTTATCCTCATATTTCATATTGAATTCAATATGAAATATGAGGATAAAAAAGTAAAATCACATGTTTTTAAGGGGTGCTAGCTTCACGCTACCTACTTGGAAAAAAAAGAAGAAGTGGAGCATATATGGGATACTAGTGAAAAAATTCACTTTTTCTTGGTATGTCTTACTTTATTAAAAAAAATATGTCAATCTTACATGCTTTAATATTATTATTTATGTAAAGGATAAAATATCCCAAGTCCAGGCAGACTAGGCCCAACCCACCAAGTGACCATAACTAGAAGACAAAGAAAGAGAGATAAATGGGAGACAATGAGAGGACAAGAGAGATAAATGTGTCATAGGAAAAAATGGATAGCGTCAGGAGAAAGTAGAAAAGGAAGAGAGGGTGTCATACATGCAAAGAAAAAAGGTGACCATGTCTAGATCTCATCATTGCAGACAGGGACGCGGAGAGAGGGATCAGATAAAAAGCAAGCGGCCAGACGACTGGGGGACTTTGGCTTCTTCAACTTCTTCAACCTTTCAAAGGGGTGCTCTAGCGAGGAGGTCTTCTCTAGCAAATATAGTTAAGATTTTTATTGTACAGTAAGAAATGAGAGACTATAAACAAGTATATTATAGTAGATTTTTCCTCTCTAAACGTACCATAAATGTAGACAATATGCTGAACCATATAAATATGTGTGTTTATCTCTCTTTACTTTCTCTATACTTATTTTCCTTTCACTGCCATAAATGTATACACTGACTCTGTATAGTCACACTGGACTATTGACGGGGGTTCCAGACCACACCGATCGAGGCTCGAAGGCCATAGCGGATCGGGAATGACTCTTTCTCCACTTCTAACATGTTCTGCAATTTTTTATGCATCATTTTGCTTCGCGTATAAAATGGTAACACAAATGGAACAAGATCTTTGATGATGTGGAAAAAAATCGGGGGTAACGGAATCATGTGTAAAATCACATTCAGTCTGAACAAGTAGGTACGCTTTATCTTGCATGCAGTATGGCATCGTGAACTTTTTTTTGAGTAAACGGGTGTTAACCTTCATTAAGAGAGGACTTACAAAGTTGATTTGAAAAACAAATCAATTACAATCGTTAATATCTTCCCAGTACACTTTCGTGACTGACATAGTCTAGTCCAGACAGTAAATCTCTGAAGACCTAGATCTTTAGAGAAAATACCACATCTGTCCACGACAGAGATTACAAAGCCCCATACTCCGACTAAGCAGGGTAGGGTATACCAAACCCCAACAACCCCGTCAACATGAAGGGGGGACTAATACTCTATTCGGACCAAAGTCTGAAGGTACTAAATTTTTTAAGATTTTTATTAACCTAGAAACTACATTACACAAAGAAAACTACAAGGAAAAACACTGCAACAAAAGAAAATAGAATACAGAGGCTGCTGTGGCGCGTTAAGAAGAGCGAGCTGGCTAGCCGTTATATGCCTAACTAAATAAATAAGAGAAATGCATGGGATCTTGAAAATGAGTCTAGAAATTTTCTCTCGAAAGGTTTTTTTATTTTTATTTTTTTTATTTAATGATTAAGGAAATATTTTTTAATGATGTTGTGAATTTTTTTATATTCTTTAAAAATGTTATGATGATTAAAAAAATTACATGAAAGAAAAGAAAATGAAAGAAAAATGAAAAATTGAAATGCACTATTCAGGACATCCTTTGGGATAATTTTTTAGTGGCTGTAGTGCCACTCAATAAATCAAGAGTGGTGCTGGCGGGCCGCCGTATCACTAGCCTAATTTGTAGATATTTTATTATTATTTTTTAAAGCATTTTTTTAACATTAAAAAAATATATAATTTTACTAATAATAACTTTTTTAATCATTAAATAAAAATAAATAAAAGAGCTTTGTTAACGTCATTTTTGCATACTCTTTATGCACTTTATTGATATTATTGATTGCGTCAATTTTTTTAACATGCAGCCAATCATATCAGTTGAGTGTATAAAGATTACGTAAAAATGACTGCATATAAAATTTTTGTTCCTATAAATAAATAACAATTAGCTGGCTAGCTGTGCAAGTTGATCTAGGGGTGGGGTAGCAGAGTGTGCCCCCCCCGTCGAGCGGGGCAGGTACCCCCGCTCCCCCCATGCAGGGGCGGGGTTGGTGGCGGGGGGCGGGGAGGGCCCAACCTCGCCCCGCCCACGCTTATATGTTTATATATATATATATATATATATATATACCTAGCGATTCCTTTCCATCCGAAAACTGCAGTTAAAGCAGCTACTCTTCCAAGCGGCCACCGGGTCGGTGCAAATGGAACGATTTTAATATTTCTGTATGCAATGGGAAGAATGGAGGAATTATGGAGTGAAGATTGCTTGGAGTACAAGCCAGAGAGATGGATATCGGAGCAAGGAGGAATCATATCTGTGCCATCTTACAAATTCTCTTCGTTTGGTGGGTGTCCCAGGAGTTGTTTGGGTAAGGCCATGGCTTTCATTCAGATGAAGATCGTTGCCTCCTCCATCTTATGGAATTATCATGTTCAAGTGGTAGAAGGTCACCCTGTTTTGCCAAGTGTTTCTGTTGTACTTCAAATGTAACACGGTTTGAAGGTGAAAATCAACAAAAGAATTGTTTGACTTTGATGCAGCTAGAGATATTATATATATATATATATATATGTCTACATTAATTAATATTTGAAGAGAAATACTCTAGTCACAAAATAATTATATAAAAGTAATCTCAAAATTGATGTAGTTTGTCAAATTGTAAAGTTACTTTTATTATAAAATAAATATGACATATCACGTAAAACCACATCAATTTATAACCCCTTTATAGCTGTATCACTCTCATCAATTTATAACCCCTTTATAGCTGTATCACTCTCATACTTGAATTTTATAGCTGTATCACTCTCATACTTGAATTATGTAAGATATTTTTTATAATGCTGCAGTCAAATCTTGACAGGCCACAAATTAAAATTCAACGCTGCTCGTAATAAAACTGCAATATATATGTTTTACAAAAATAGAAATTAAATGTCAGCTCAGCTGATAAGATGGACCTTGGCCTTCAACAAGGTCCGTCCATTCAAAAAGATTGGCTGGGGAGCCTGCAAATATAAAATAACTTAATAAGGCACAAGATTTCTCACTGGTAGGTCAAAGTCTGGCATATGCCTTATTTAGACCGAGCTCCATATATACTACGTAAGTAATTAGGTGGAAGGCTTACCATAATAGGGTTAAACTTATCCTTACAAAATCAAGTCCATGCAGTTTGGTTATATATCTTATTTTTACACATTTTTTTTAAGAACATTTTTTTTTCTCAATTCGTTTGCCTAAGTTTTAATGAAAAATAATAAGAAAAAAAAAATTATTTCAAGAAAATATTGATCTTAGATGAAATTGCTCCTTGAATTTGTGAAATCATCATTTGTTCTTAAAGTTTAAGTTGATTGAAAGAAATTTATTTTATTATTTATTTTACATCTTAATACTCTCACTCAAGTATTGGCCGGTCATCTTCCTCCTCAATAAGTGAGCCCAAGACGTGAACCATTTAATTAAATGAAATAAAATGTAAAGTTAAGATTTGAACTCAATACCTCTATTCCGATACCATGTGAAATCACCACTTGTCTTATAAGTTTAAGCTGATGGAAAGAAGTAAATATAATTATTTGTATTATATGCTTAACATAGTTGGTAAATCCTTATAGCATTAAGGCATTAAAATGATTAACGTACAACTATTTTGCAACTTTATTTTAAATGAATTATAGTTTTGTAAAATTAAAATTTATTTTTAATGAAATGGCATGCTTATATTGGTTGATTGTAAAATGAATTGTAAGAAAGTTATAAGAAAATTGTAAGTGTATCAAAGAACAAATGGTGAATTCTTATGGAGATCATAAAAACACAAAATAATTGGGCTAAACAAATACTTTATATAAACTAAGGGGACAAGGCATGGTGATTAGAGGTTGAAACTGTTTGCCTAGAGGTGCTATTATCTAGGGGTGTAAATTTAAATCGGAAAACCGGTCCGGACCGGTTGGTCCGGTTTTGAACCGGTTCGGTCCGAAACTGGTTCCTATTTTATGAAAACCGGCCGGATCCGGTCCGGTTTCAGTTCCATAGTTTCCAGGACCGGACCGGTTGGAAAAAATATATATATAAATTAATTTTATATATTATACAAAATATTTATATATATAATATATAATTATATATTAAATTTTTATATATAATATATATAATTATATATCATATATGAAATAATTTCATATTATAATTTATAAATTATAACATAAAATATTAATCTTAAATATGAACATTTATAATTTGTTTGATCATATGTTATTAATATAATTATATATAAGAAAATGTTGTTATAATTTATCAAATAAAAGTTTAATCTTAAAGATGAAAATTTAATTGATCATATACTTTAAACACTTTATTAAATTATTAATAATATTTTATCATAAGAAGTGACACTTTCTTATATTTTTTTTACATTTAAAAAAAACCAGAAAACCAGACCGGACTAGAAATCGGTAAAATCGGAGCTACCGGTTTAGAGGGTAATTGGGGCATAATCGATTTTGAAAAATACAAAACCGGTACATACCGGTTCGGTCCTAGATTTTATCCAAAACTAGACCGAACCGGACCGGTTACACCCCCTACTATTATCCTTAATTAAGGGGTTTAAATGAGTCCATGAGAGGCCCCTTATACGTCCGGGTCAAATATGGGGGACCATAGGCGTTACTTCCTCAAGCCATATTCTAACCCACTAACTCCATCAATATAGAGATCAAAATTGGCATGAATCTTGTCCCATTAGAATCCATTTTGATTCTTATATCACTATTTTGATAGGAGGAGTACTACAGTCACAAATAGATCATATAAAAATAATCTTACAAACTAACATGACTTTATGTGATTCGTTAGATCTACTTTTTATCATATAAGAATGTTTTCAATTGTGTATGAGAATGTATTTTATAATTAGATTTGACTTGAGTCTAGTTCCAACAAGCTTGATCGATCCAAATCAATGTTAAAGAACAATCTTAATCACAAGATTAGCAACTGATAGAAAAAGTTTGTAGACTTATGAGTCGACTTTCTTGTTCTTAAAATTAATAGCAATGTCTACTTGGTAAAAGCTTTTTTTTGGGTGGGGACGTATTCTAAGACTTATTAAGATGACTATTCTCGCCGGTTAAACAAGATCATTGTCTTGGCAATCAATAGTTGGAACACCAACATCCCCATGATTCACCGTGCTTCAAAGCAATGACGGTTCGCCACAAGGCCTCCCGTTCATTGTGATATCTTCATAACCATTTGCCTAGCAAAACATTATTGAAAGATTTCAAATTCCAAATACCCAAGCCTCATTCTTTGATGGGAGAACAAATTGTGGCCCATTTCACCAAGTAGAATTTAAACTCATCCTTTATCCCTCCCCAAAGGATATCACGTTGAAATTTCTCCATGCGATGAGCCACCTTGGTGGGAATAATGAGAGGAAGTATGTTAGTAAGTTAGAAGCAGTGTTTTTGATGAGAGTCACCCTACCCCCATTGGATAAGTACATCCGCTTCCAACCGACTAATTTCCTTTCCATTTTTTCTACCACATCATCCCACATGGATTTTTATTTAAAAGCTGCACCCAATGGAAGATCAAGATATTTCATGGGCAGCTGAGATATCTTGCAGTCCAAGATGGACGCCAAACTCTCCACATTGGGTACAAGCCCCATTGGCACTACCTCATATTTGGCCAAATTCACCTTCAACCCTGACACGGCCTCGAAGCATAATAAAAGAGCCCTCAAAGCTCGAATTTGCTCATGTTTAGCATCACAAAAGATTAAAGTATCATCAGTATGCAAGATGTTGAGCAAACCTGAGGCTGCCTCACCAACTGAGAATCCTGATAAGAAACCACCCGCTACTGCCCCTGCAATCATCTTACTAAAAGCTTCCATCATAAAAACAAAGAGAAGTGGAGAAAGGGGATCCCCTTGTTGCAATTTTTGGGAGCTTTTGAAAAAGCCTTTTGACGTGCCATTCACCAATACAAAAAAATAAGTCGTAGAGATACAGTAATGGATCCAAGTACGCCATTTAAAAAGCCTCATCTCTCAAGTATATAAAGTAAGAATCCCCAATTGACATGATCATAAGCTTTCTACATGTCCAACTTGCATAGAAGTCCCGACTCTCCTGACTTAATATGGCTCTTTAGGCATTCATTAGCAATAAGTACTGAGTTAAGGATTTGCCTACCTTTAACAAAGGCATTTTGAGGCTTCGAAATTGAACTTTCCATCACCTTGCTCAGCCTGTTCGCTAATACTTCAGATAAAATTTTGTATAACCCACTCACCAAGCTAATGGGACGAAAATCTTTCACCTCTACTGCGCCGGTCGTTTTAGGGATGAGTGCTAAAAATGTTGCATTGAGATTTTTCTCAAACAGCCCACTTCCATGAAATTCATGGAACACCCCCATGATATCTTCTTTAAGTACATCCCAACAAGTTTGAAAAAAGGCAATGTAAAGCCATTAGGACTTGAGGCTTTGTCGCCCGCCATACCTTTAACTATCAATCTGACCCCTACTTCCTCAAATGGCCTTTCAAGTTGTTCCAAAGCTTGCAGATCAAGAACATCAAAAGCCAGCCCATCAGATCTTTGCCTCCACGAAAACTGTTCCGAAAATAACTTATCATAGTAATTGACATTGTAATATGAGATCTCGGTTTGGTTGGATGAGGCCACCCTGTCTATCATTAGAGTTTCTATAGCATTGTTCCGCCTATGTGAATTGGCCACCTGGTGGAAAAACTTGTTGCATCTATCCCCTTTCTTCAATCATAAAGCACGTGATTTTTATTGCCAAGATATTTCTTCCAAAAGAGAGACCCGTTCAATTTCTGTAGTCAATTGAGTTTTGCGTGCCCACTCAGTTCCAGATAGTACCCTCTCCTCTTCACACCATCCAAACCCTTCAGCTCCTCCAAGAGAACAATGTTTTGGCTTTCCACATTACCAAACTCTTGTGCATTCCACTGCTTGAAATAATTTTTCGAAGACTTTAATTTACTGGCTAGAATATAACTAGAATTGCCATGAAAATGGTATAATGACCACTATTGACGTATTATGTCCAGAAAACCTTCAGACTTCAACCACATGTTCTCAAATTTTAAGTATCTTGGACCTTTTCGAATGCCTCTGCAGTTCAACATGATGGGAAAGTGGTCCGAACATAACCTGGGTAATCTCTTCTGAATGAGGTCTAGATACTGAGCCTCCCAATCTAGTGAAATTAGAAATCTGTCAAGCCTTGACCAAGATGAAAGATCTCGGTTGCTAGATCAAGTGAAAGAGCCACCTGCAAGAGGAAGATCCTGTAAATTTTGTTCAGATATGAAGTTAGAGAAGTCTACCATAGGTGAGTTGAAACCCAAACCACCCGATCTCTCACTCAGAAAACGAGTGACGTTGAAGTTTCCATCGATACACCAAGGAAGGTCCCATACAATGCCAATACCGGCCAACTCATCCTAAAGTAAACTTTTGGAGTGATCAAGGTTAGGCCCATAAACTCCGGCGAACGCCCATTGATACTCATCTATGACATTCTTAAATGAGCATGCCGCCACATAATCTCCTAGAAAATCTTCCATTTTCTCCACCACTCTCCTGTCCCACATTAATAGTATGCCCCCGGATGCTCCAATGGACGATAAATATTACCATCCCACTCAGGGGCGGCTCAATACAAATTGAGGCCTAAGGCGAGATTTAAATGAGTCATTTGTAATTATAATACAATAAAATATAAATTATTATATGGAATATTTTCAAACTTTACAATAAAATGAGATTTTATTTAAAATCTTTAAATACTGTTTTTGTGAATTTATATTTACAACAACTTAAAATGAGACCTCAATGCAGATTTTGTGTCTCAATTTAGCAAGATTTTAAAAAAATTATTTAAAAGATAAATAATTCATTGTATTGCTTATAAAAAAAAAATCATTGTATATTAAATATTAAATTTACTATTATGGGGCCTTGCACGCATTGCAAACTATAAAAATTATTTAAAATTTTATTTAATGAAATTGTTTTTATTTTTATTTTAAAAGAATTAAAAAAAATACTTCATTTTTATTTTTGGGACCTTACCTAGGGTGGGAGCCTTAGGCAATGGCCTAAATGGCCTTACCATTGAGCTGGCCTTGATCCCACTTGACTACAACCCCACAAACTTCTAATGATACACTGAGAAATAATTGCAAGTTTCGTGATGGGAACCAATGTGAGTCTAGTTTTAAAGATATGTTGCAAGTTCCAGATGGGCCAAATACAAGTTCAACGGTTTAAATGATGAAAATTCAATTTTGATTCATTTGATAAGCTATGGAAATGGCAACAACATTACTTAAAGACTTTGGGCACTTGAAGGCTTTCAATTTATTTAATTCATTTAAATGACTTATTTTATTAGTTTAAAATAATTGAGTTTATTATGGGAAGCACTTAAGAGGGTCTATGCAAGGGCATGTTGGGAAATTTATTATTTTATGGAACTTGAATTAGGGTTACTGTAGCCGAGTTACTATAGCGTCGTACTGTAGCCGCGACACTGTTCACTAAGGGGCATTTTTGGAAGATGAGGATTTGTTTTGGCTAGGGTTTTAATTAGGTTTTGGTTTAAATACTCTTTGTGACCTCATTTTAATCAGTTTATGAAATTTGATGATTTTATTCATTGTGAGTTGAGTTTTACTCCTCTTGTTCTTAATTGAATTTTTGAACTTATCAAAGGTAAATCACAACCTTTGTGGCATTCCTTCTTTGTAATCTGGGTTCTTGGGACGGGTTCTTCAACGGGTCTAGATTTTAATATAATCTAGGTTCTTGAAACGAGTTCTCATCGGGTCTAGATTCTCCATCCATTTACTTGATTTTGGCTTTCTTGAGAGGTTTTCAAATTGATTGTGGGTTCAAGGGATTCCGTTCCCACGGGTTCATATCATTTGGTTCGGCGTCGTCGCTCCCATTTCTTTTTTATTTTCAGTGAGAGCGCGTTGAGTTTTTTTTTTTTTTCCAGACTCATTGATTAAGTTACTTGCTGTTTGAAAAAAATGGAAAATTCTTTTGAGATCTTTCTATTTTTTTATTCTATTTTTTCTTGTTGATAAGTTTTAAGCATTGTCATGCATGAAAGGGAGATTTTTTTCGAGATGGACATTTGCATTCAGTTTGAAAAAGTGCCTAACTTGATTGTAATTTTTTTTACTCAAAAAATGCTGAGTGAAAAATATCGTATAAAATGTGTATATATGTTGCTGCAGATTTATATAAAGATTTATCGTAAAAAGTTGCATTCAGTGTTGCTGCAGTATTTATGTAAAGATTTTTCATTTTACTTATATATTTGTAAAGATTGACTTCTTGTATAGAACAAAATTTTAATTTCAAAAGTATAGAATAAATTATGCTGCTAAGCTAAGTCCTAAATGGATATATTGACTTCTGGTCGCCATATATGTGTAATAGAAAAAAAAAAGTTAATTGCCATATTGAAAGTCATTTTAATATAATATTGTAGGTGCGCGCATCTTGTTTTAACAACCACCCACTTGGTTTCATTGTTGAGGTAGATGGAGAAAGAGAAAGAAGATGCATCCCACATAACAGCTCCTATCACCAATCCATCAACCCAAGTATTGTAAATATCTTTCAACAGTTGGCGTGTGTTTATTTTATGTGTAGTCATTGTCACTTGGGTTGATTAACATTATGTTGCTATATGTTAGGACATATCAAGACCACTATATCCAGAATTTCCAAATTATATGCTAAGTTACTACGGTCAAATGCCTCATGTGTGGTTACTACCTTTTGTGCCTCCTCCAATTGCCAGCCCATATCCATGGAGCAACCAGGTGATCGTTGGATGGTAAAGTAGTTCATGTGCTTTATTTTATGAACTTGAATATTTGGTCTAATTATTTGTTTTTAAAATTTTTTTTTTAGAACTGCAACAACACCCATGGAGCTCTACTGTTGTTGCCACGTCAAGTACTACTGCCCTAAGTAGTACCGCTACCTTGTATAGTTCTGCCATACCAATGATAAGACCTCCTCCAACTACCTACCCATATCCATAGAGCAACCAGGTGATGATTTCTTGGAATATTGATTGTAGTTAGTGTGCTTTAATTTTCTGAACTTGAATATTTCGTCTAATTATTTATGTTTAAATTTTTTATGGAAAACTGCAGCAACACCCATGGAACTCTACATCCGCTACCACGTCAAGTATTGCTGCCTTGAGTAGTTCCGTTGCCTCGTCAAGTACTGCTGCCTTAAATAGTTCCGCTGTAGTGTCAAGTACTGCTGCCTTGTATAGTTCTGCCATTCCAATGATGAGACCACCTCCAACTGCCTACTCATATCTATGGAGCAATTAAGTTATAATTTTTTAGAGTATTTATTGTAGTTAATGTTATACTTAAATATTGGTCTAACTATTTATGTTTATATTTTTTTTTGAAAAATTGCAGCAACACCCATGGATTTCTACTTCCGCTCTCCTGTCTAGTTCCGTAAGTAGTGTCAGCTCTAGTGTAGCTGCTAGATCTAGTGTACAAACCAGCGCTAGTGCCGCTGCTAGCTCGTGTTTGGCTTTACCAGTATTTATTCCTCCAACTTCTACCAACTCATATCCATGTGGCAGTGAGGTGATGTCTTGGATTCTTCACATGCAGTGTCTTTACATTATCCAGAACATATTTTTTTATATAATACTTTTTTCTCCTATTTTACAGGAAAATAAAGTGTAACAAAGTAACTCTGTTGAATAAATTAATGAGGCCACATTAGACTCGATAGAAGTTGAAGCGCAGTCTACTGCCTCTTTAGGTAATACGGTTGATACCAAGGAGGTTGTCACTAATGGGGTGATATCACTGAGGAGCCAAAGCCAAGAATGCTGTTTGAGTTGGATAATGAGTTGATGAATTACTATAAATATTATGGAAAGCGATGTGATTTTCCAGTAATGACACAAAGGAGTAAAAGAGAGAAAGATGGGACTGTGAAATATGTCACTATGGGATGTGCTCGGGGTGGCAAGGCATGAAATAGGGCATCAAATGTCTCAAAGCCTTGGCCAACAAGCAAGACAGACTGCAAGGCAATGATGAATGTCATGATAAAGGATGAGAAGCTGTGTCACATCTATATTTAACACACACAATCATGTGCTCAGCCCAAGAAAATCTAAGTTTTTCAGATACAACAGAGAAGTTAATAAGTTTGTTAGGAGGGTGTTGGTTACAAATGATGAGGTGGCATACGGATGAATAAGAGTTTCCATGCTCTTGTGATTGAGGTGGGTGGATTTGATGACGTACTATTTGGAGAAAAAGATTGTCGTAACTATATTGATAAGGCACGACACCTGTGCCTTGGTAAAGGTGGTGCTCAAGCGTTGTTTGAGTATTTTAGAAGGATGCAATACAAGAATGATGGCTTTTTCAGCCTCATGGAATTTGACGAGGATGATAGACTGAAAAGTGTGTTTTGGGTGGACGCCTGTAGTAGAAGGGCCTACAAATACTTTGTAGATGTGGTAACATTCGATACTACATACCTGACAAATAGGTATGGAATGCCATTTGCACATTTCGTGGGTATAAACCATCATGGACAATCAATCATTTTGGGTGTAGGCCTTATTTCAAGTGAGGATACAGAATCGTTTGTTTGGTTATTTAAAACTTGGCTTGATTGCATGGATGAAAAAGCGTTGAATACTATTATTACAAATTGATCATCACGCAATGAAAATGTGATCGCCATTGTCTTTCCCAACACGTGGCATAGATATTGCTTGTAACACGTATTGCAAAAGGTCCCAGAGAAGTTTGGTTCCTATGGTCAATACAAATGTGGTCTGAAAAATAAGTTGCTATCTTGTGTCTATGACTCCCTTACAATCGAGGAGTTTGAGAATTCTTGGAAGAGCCTCAAGGATACTTTCAGCTTGGTTGCAAAGCTTATATGCGGAAAGAGAGTTTTGGGTGCCAGTATATTTAAAGAACTCGTTTTGGGCTGGAATGAGTACAACTCAACGCAGTGAGAGCATGAATGCTTTCTTCGATGGCTACGTGCATGCTAGGACAAACTTTAAAGAGTTTGTTGATCAGTTCAACAATGCTCTCAAGAAAAAAATTAAGAACGAAAACCAAGTTGACTTTAATTCAGTTAACTTCACTATTCCTTGCATATCACACTTGGTTCTTGAGAAGAAGTTTCAAGATGTATACACAAATGCAAAATTTAGGGAGGTTCAACAAGATATAATGGGAATGATATATTGTCATTGTCGTTTCGAGAAAATGGATGAAGTAATCGCAACTTACGTGGTCGATGATCAAGTTAAGGCTGAAGATTTCATCAAGGAGGTTACGTAAACTCTTTACTTTAATGAGGCCGAGTGTGAGGCGAAGTGTGTTCGTGGGTTGTTTGAGATGCAAATGATAATATATAGACATATTCTTGCCATCTTTTCAGCTAAGAAAATCCATGAGTTGCAGAAAAAGTATATATTAGACTGGTGGAGAAAAGACATAAAACGTAAGTATACTATTATTTTGAGCAGTTATGACGTTGCTGATCAGAGACCCGAAACTGTTAGGTATAAATGTATATTGAAAACTTTCAGTGAGGTAATAACAAATGCAGTTTCGTGCGATGGGCATATTGAGCAAATGATTTCAAAATTATATGCAATAAATGAGGTATGGTGCACTTTGAAGCCCTACAACATATATTCCAATGTTGGAAGAAGTACCGTGAATGTAGCCATGGAAGGAAGTTCCAAAAAGGTGCTAAGTCCCCATGTTGTCAGAGGCAAGGGAAGACCCCCGTGTAAGAGGAGGATGTCGACGATGGAGGAACAATTGAAGAAAATTAAAACTAAGGCTGTGAATAAGAAAAAAGCTAAGGGAAAAAGCAGAACGGTGAGAGCATAGTTATTGTCATTATTACCTGATGTTCATCTTCGAGTATTTGATAATATACTATTATTTCCACTTACTTGTGAACTCTAATATTTTTTATGTTGTTAGAGGTGTAGTTTGGACACCGAACTATTGGAAAACAATGGAAACCAACTCGTTTATCGGGAATGAGAATGCAAGAAAATGCACAAACTCCCATAATGGTGGATCAAGAAAGTGGACAACAAGATGTGATGGGAACACCAGAAAGTGTACAAACTCCAGTGATGGGGCACAAGAAAGTGTACAATTACTACTTGAATTCATTTTATTGTATAGTTCGTGGTTTTTTATGTTGGTCGTACTTTGTCTTCTATTATATTCACAAATGCAACTAGGAATTGATGGAACGCAGCCGGAGACGGCAGATGGAAGAAAGCCAAGAAGCTTCTTGTAGCAAGATTTTAGATATCCATTATGCCTACTTATGTTGTGTGTTGATGGTGGTGATTTGTTACAATTTGTGTTGGATGTGGTTTGTTGGCATTTATAAGCTAGGGGTGATTTGTAGGAATTTGAGTGTTGGTGTTGGTGTTGGTATGTTGGAATATGTTATGTATTAGTGGTGAAAGTGTAAGTTTTGTATAATATCTTAGTATTTGAGCCCACGTTTTGCACATTTTGTATCCAAGTACGCTATTTAAGTAAATTTGAGTTTGTATCCAAGTACGCAATTTATGTGGTTTTGATTGAATGTGAATGGCATTAGTTTATGAGTTGAGATTATACTGTGTTTGATATTGCCTCTTATGTCCAATTGAAAAAAAAAGTAAATCAATAAACCTGTAATTTAGTCCTGTCAAATATTCTGACAAAATGATCAAGCTGGTAAGTTATTTCATGCATATACATACTTTTTTAAAAAGTAGTGGCACGTTAAAACAAAATAAAGTTTCGGGATTGAAGATCAAATACAAATCAGAATAAACTCTCAAATACATAATTTTAAAGTCTCGACTTACAAACGCTAAGTTTGTATAAGATACAAATACAAACTCGTCAACGCAGTGAGAGTATCAAATACAAGTAAATAACTATGGCTATTAGCCAAAGTATACGAAATAGTTTGCGTGAATGGCGCATGTTGGCTTCTTGATTGCGAAACTGGGATTGATCGTTATGGAGTGTCAGCTCCCTCTTTCCGATCTCTTATTATCTCTTTTTAAGTTCTTCATCTTTCTTCAATACTTATGCTTCTCTATTTTTAAGTTATTTCTCTTTCCTTAATTCTGCTTTTTTCTTTTTAACGTCTTCCTCTTTCCTTAATACTTTTGTTTCTCTCTTTACAAGAGCTTGCTCTTTGTATTCACTACTATCTAACCACTTGAAAAACTTGCAGTGTGATAACTCCTGATTATAAATAAATAATCAAGTATGTTTGACGTCAAAATTTTGAATAAAACATTAATATGAAAATAGAAACACGCAAGTACTATTAATTGTGTCTGCCTCTTTATTATACAATGGACACCCAAATAATGCTCGCCTCAGATTTCTTCGAGTATTTGATATTCTAAGTACAACTTGTTTCCCACAGCTGCACATTGGAGCATTGCTCGATGTATGATTATGCAACGATGTTGAAGCAACTGATGACGACATTCTAAATCTGTCAACGAAATACAACAGCACCTCCAACAATATAGTCAGTGAATTTGTATATTGTAGTGTGCGAATCCTTCCTTTGCAAAATTCATGGTTCAGTTAGTCCAGACTTTTCTCACTACTTTAAAACAGAATTCATGGTTCAGTAACATGTTTCATTAGGCTATGAATGAGACACAATTCATAAAACCTCCAATATTTCAAATAAAAGAGAAGGAAAACAATAATGGAAAATTGGTCTTGTAATCAACTTTCAATTCCTATGTCAATAGCCAATGAGATGAAACTTTAGGACCCTCATTACTTGAATATCTTAAACAACCAAAAGATTCATAAATTAAATGGTCCACTTCCTAGGGACACCACCACCTGCTCTCAGAACACAAAAGATTCATAAATTAAATGACTAAAGAATTATAATAAAGAAACCTAATGATATGCTACTAGAGGCATTTTGCCACACTTCTATTTCCAAAATTACATATATGTCTAATTCCAGGATATAGATTAAGAATAAGCAGCAGGGAAAACAATAGTTAAATAATATACCTAACCGCTTGAATGATATTAGATAGGGTAATTAGCAACATGTGTAACACCCCGTATTTTAGTGTATTTTAATAAATGAATTATTTTTATTGATTCAGAATTTATTCTCTTGTTTTAAAATTATTGGATTTTTAATTAGACTATTTTTATGATTTTTAGTTTACGAAAATTATTTTTTTTGAAGTGCTTTCTTTAAATTAATTATTGTTATGTGTTTAAATTTCTTCTCGAATTAAATTAACTTATTGTTGGGTTTAATTATTTATTTTCAATTTAATCACTGTGTTTGAATTATTTTATTTCACTTGCAGTTTTAAAATCGTTTCCGTTGAATCATTTTTATGACCCAAGATGTGAGGTTTGGACCTCATTTCTTTTCCCTCTATTTTTCTTTTCTTCTTTTCTTTTTCTTTTCTTTTCTTTTTCTCCTCCTGGTCTTCCTCCCCGCGCGCGAGTCTCTTCTCTCTCTCTCTCTCTCTCTCTCTCAGCCGTTCCTCCCCGCTGCCGTCGCGCCGCCGTGCGCGACACCGCCCAGCCGACTAGCTCCCCCACCGGCCGGCGACCTCACCCCCCAAATCCCAGCCCCTACCTCGCCGCCGGTAGCCCGCACGCACCCCACAAAGCCGCGGCGTTCTTTGTGCTCGCGCGCCGCCGTCGCGCCACCACCGGCCACCATCTCTTCACCACTTCATCCCCAACCTCCCAGCTACCCAATGGATCCAACCCCGGCTCCGATCCGTCACCGGTGAAGCCCCACCAAGTCCATTTCCGATTTGTGCATTTTTGGCCTAAAACACCCCTTGCGCCGCCACCCACGGCAAACCACCACCACCATTGGCTTCACCGACCTCTCTAGGCCCTACCCTATCAATTTTGGGTCTTGGTTTGTCTCCGTTGAAAAGTGGGTTTTTGAGACTCACGGCCAGAATGTATTTTACACTGTTACGTTGCTGAGCCGCCACTTCTTGCAGTTTCTTGATCCTTCGGAAATTATTATATAGCAATGTAAGTATTTTTCAAAGAATTCTCGTGAATTTAATGTATTTCTGCACTAGCACATTACATTGTATTTAATTGCTGATTGGTTTTGCCGGACTGAGTCCGAGGAGTAACGGGGTTGATTGGATTGGGTGATGGAGTTGTTAGTATAATTGGTTTAGACTATGAGATTTGTTGGCTGTTCGGGTTTAAATATTGGTGTTTTGGGTATGACGTGGGTTGTGGTGGATATTGGTGATTTTATGAAGTAATGATATATTTTGGGATTATGAAGGTTTTAAGTTTTGAGAAATTTAAAATAGGTTATTTAAGAAGCTTAGGCTTAAATATCGACATATGTGATCTATTGGAAACTTACAGAAATTACGTGATTATTTTTATAGGTGACGATTTATAGTCGACTCGACATTTTTTGAGAAAATTTTTGGAAAAGTTAAGTCGTCCAGGTAAGCGGGGTTCCTATGCTAGATTGGCATAAAAAGAAATGAACTGAGGTTGGTTTGTAAAAATATGCATGTTGTTTTAAAAAGAAAAAGTGAAAAACAACCTCAGTATATGTTTTGCATTCCCTCATGAGATACATATGAAAGAGAAAAGAAATGTTTTTGACATGAAATGTGTAGACATGAGCAATATTTGACATGTTTCTGAAATATACAAAAGAGCGAATATGATATCATTGACATTTTTATGCATGTGATATGAAATGATATGGATCTGTTTTTGATCAAATAGAAATGATATGAATATGTTTCGCACGTGTTTTGATATGATATGGATATGATAAAACTTTGGCATACTTATCTGTTCTGAATATGGTTCTGATATGATGATACTGTTCACGTGATATGGTTGGTACCACCATGATATGATATGAGTGCACCCACTTTGGAAACAAAGTGGTCTTTTTACGTGTTCTTTCCTGTGTGCACACTCGGGGCTCCGAGATTGAAAAAGGGGAAGTTCACCACATGATACTGCCTGGTTTGGCCACCGGGGATAGCACAACCCTACCACGGGGGTTAAACATGGTATATGATATGATATGATAAGATGAATATGTTCAGTTATGTTATGCCAAAGTGTTTTTGAATATGAAATGGATCCTCAAATATGAATTGTTGACTTGAGTATGAAATGTTGAAAAGTCGCTCTGATTTTCTGATAACACGTTTTCTGAGATCTGCATATAAAAATAAAATGTTTTGTTTCTGCATATTGAACTTTCTGAAAAGGCTCATGTTTACATGCTAGTATATGTTCTCTGCTTACTGAGTTGTTGATAACTCACCCCTTATCTCCACAATATTTTCAGATGATTTGAATGTTTCAGTTGAGGATCAAAGATATGGAGCATGGGTGAGAAGAGTTAAGAATGATGGTTTAAGCATAGAAGGTTTATATGGGTATTGATGGTTTTCATTCAGTAAACTTGTTGTGTTCTGATGTTGTGATTTTTCGGGAGATTAATGTTTATATTAAGACTTTGTCTTGTCTTAGAATCGTTATTCTGAAGTAAGTGATGTAAATATATGAGTATTTTGTGCGATAGAGAAAAATTAGAGTATGTACTATGTGGAAGAAAAATGATTTTTAAGTGACATGAGTTAACTCTCCGGACTCTCGGGTACGGGGCGTTACAACATGACTGTTCTCCTAATTATAAATGTCACTATTTCATAATTGGTGATTTTTTTCTTTTTCCAACATTCACTACATGTGTTCTTCTTTCAAAGATTAAGAGTAACATATAAACCTATAGTAACATATAAACCTATACTTCTTCCCTCAGTGTGATACTTAGGTGAGGTCACGCTTTGATGTGCTGGGAAGTAAGCTTGCATCTGCACAATGCGTAGGACAGCCATACTCTTTTTTTATAAGACGATTCCAGACTTAAGAGTTCTGCTGTCTATTGGCATCGGTGAACCAAAGCAAGTTGCTCCTAGACAACAATTTAGGGGTGTGGATATTTCAGGCATATATTCACCATAAAAGATGGTCTTCTATGTTGCATGGTATTAGATCAATGCCAAATGCCAATACTTTCTTTACTGAAAATCAGAAGGAAAAAAAAAAGAAGAAAAAAAAAAAGAAGGCCAAATTCCAACAGACACCCCCGGCCCCCCTCTCTAATAGTAATAAAATAGTAGCCAAGTAATTTTAAAATATCTTAGAATAATTATGTTTCTAAACAAACAATACACAGTTGTTCAGCATACCATGAAGGCACAAAGACTGCAAAGAGATCCCCCAGAAATGTATCTACTCATTAAGCAGAACTGAATAGCATGAGAGACTTAATAATTATCTTCATTAGTTCATTGCGCATCAGCGTAGGTATTTAGCAAATGAAAGACTTTTCTAAATCAATTTTTAGCTCTAGAAAAAGTGATTGGTATTTGATGTTATCAAAGAGCAATAGTTATGGATGTGTCTTTCAAATGAGAGCAGAGATGAAGACTAGGTAGGTTTCTATAGCAGTGAAGAAGAGTTTAAGGAGAAGGACAAGGATTGCCTCCTATTGTGACCTACAGTTTAAGAACAAGAGAAAGCTACATCATGTTGTGTAAACCCATAGAACCAATAATGAATCTTAAGAATATTGAGAAAAATAGGCAAAAAATTATTGGAAGTGACTTCAAACCTCTACATTTTTTGCAGCACTTGGACTGATTTAGCATTACCTAAACCCCCCATGTTGATAACATCTATAATCTTGTAACTGAAAGTACATGAAAAGTGATGAGATATTCAGTTAACTACCAACATGTAAAAGCTCAAAAGAGCAGTGGAAACAATACAGATTTACAAAGAGCGAAACATAGATACTGTGGATAAGAATAGCAGCAATGAAATTCTCCAATTCCATCTAGCAACTTTCTAATTTTAAATAAAATGTACCATATTGATTTAAGTTTAGATATTGGATAGCATGAAATGGAGAGATTCTTAAAAATTAATACACGTATATAGGGTTGGGAAAGTTATCTAGGATGACGCTGCTTGGTGGATAGCTAGAGTGCAAATCTTTCTCGGCGTCGCACAGCTGCGTTAGGCTTAGGTTTAGGTTTGGGAGAGAGATCAGGCAGGAGAGAGATTCCTGTAAGGAGAAATGAAGAGAAACAATGAAGAAGATCGAAGAGTCCGGGAGAAACGAAGAAGAATTTGAAATCGTAGGGGCAAAGAGAGCAGAGAGTTCTTGGGAGGGAGACAGATCGAAGTAACAATGCAAAATGGTGCGTTTTGTTTCCAGAAGGCAGGCATATCAGATGACTCAATACACACAATTTTATTTACTCCAAAACGGTGCGTTTTGTTTCCACGTAGGAAGTCGTCCGTGGGGAAGCCCGAATCATGCCTGCGTTTAGAATTTTCCTAATAATAATATCGATCATATTGGATTTAGAATCCAACTTCTTCAATTATATTATATATATATAATTATATTACATTGTAGATGCAGAATACAATAACATTAATACACTATTGTAAATTTTGCTTATATTATATATAGGTATATATGGGCGTCTTGCTGATCTGCATACTCCATTCATGGCGATCGATATCGGATATTATATATGTAGCTATATATAAATCATGATCACCCGTCATGCTTTGCTTCAACCTGAATGTGAAAAACCATTTCCAAATCCTAAAGTAGGGGACCGAAATACCTCGCCTCCCTTGATAGCAGTCCACCTATATATATATATATATATATATATAATATATCGTACGTATTCGTAATTAGTTTTAATTGCTCAATATATATATATATATATATATATAATGTAAAGTGCTGCATGTGCATGATGTACAAAGTACGTACGTACGTACGTGTATTTGGTGACCCACTGACCAAGGCGTGAAAGAAAACAGCCATAAGACCTTGCTGAAATCTGCTCAACACATGACGTCATGCCTGCCCCAAATGGTATGAAATTCTTCGCTGTGACGTTCGCAGAGATGTCCTATATTTAATTCATCATCAGAGTCATCAAATGAAGCAAAACTCAGTCCATGTACGTATCTTAATATAATTCTACCGATCAGGAATAATGATTTTGGTGACTGGAGAGCGAATATATTAGACGTGAGGTAGACCCTACATATTGCAGTACCTGCCATCGCCAAGGATTGAATGCTAGAGGATCCTCGTATGTTCTTGGGTTCAGACGTTGAAGGGCAGAAGGAACTACCATAAGTGCCCACCCCTTTGGAACCGTATACCCTTCATTAATAAAAGTGATGTTAACGTACTTTTCAATTGAACAAGGAATTTTTAATATATCACGTTGATCGATCAACACACCATCGCTACAACACAATTTACTTTTTATGACAGAGAAAACCATCATCAAAAATTGCTAAAACGTCACTAAAAATATTTAGGACGGTTTGAAACCGTCACCACGACCGTTACCTAATGTGCGTCATAGAAAATAATTAGTGACGGTTTACTGTTGAACCGTCACTAAAAATACTTTTAATGATGGTTGGAAGTGTTCGGTTTGGTTGAACATTTGAATATATGTTACCCTTTTTGTGACAGTTGATGGTAACGTTCGAACGTCAAATTGAACGTTCGAACGGAAACCCGACCGATTGGCGTTCGAATGAGAGAATTTGACGTTCGTTAATTATAGTTCGAACGTATCATATTTACGTTCGAAAGATTATGCGTCCAATCATTCATTATAATAACCCGTTCGAACGTTAATGGACCAATGTTCAAACGTAAAGGGTTTAATGTTCGGACGTTATTTCGAATGTAAACGAATGAGCGTTTGAATGCAAGTGGTACATTCGGAGCTTTGTTCGAATGTTGATCGTTTAATCGTTCGAACGGTTTGTTCGTTTGAGTGTGAGTACGTTCGAAGGTAGAGGCCTACTTTCGAATGTTAATATCCACTTTTATGTATTCACGTTCGAACATTGGTTTGAATGTAAACCAACGTTCGAACGATTTTAATTTACATTCGAACGTACAGATCAGAAATACTAATTTCATAAAATTTAAAAGCATATAAATTGTATCATATTAAATACCATCAATTAACAAGTAACAATGTCTTATAAAATATTAAAATTAGATATTAAAACTAGCCACAAATACTGATAAAATTTATTTCTTCTTTTTTCCTCGCCCACCGCGATTCTGTTGCAACGACATAACGCGCTCCATTTGCATCATCATCTCCCGTTGCACTTGCTCTTGGACTTCATTGCATATTCTTTCCTCCTGGTCTCTCTGTTGGTCCTGCAAACGCGTCTCTAAATGAAACTGTCGTTCTAAGAGAGACTCTAACTCTTGCTGTCTCAACCTCATATACTCATTCTCACGCCATGCAGCTTCTAAATCTTTGGTAAGATTATTAATTTGTGAAGTCGATGAGGTTGAGGAGGATGAACATCTATGCTTAATAGATCGTCTCAAACCTCTTGCCATACTAGACTACAGTCCGAGTACTTGCGTGAATATGTCTATGTCACTAGGGGAGCATTCCCCAGAAGCCGACTGCATCTCCATCATTTTTGTCTGCAATTTTAAAGGTAATAATCATTAATAAGTAACGTATTAAAAGAAATAGAAATAAAAAATAAATTATTCACATGTTACATAATTTATTTAACAAAATTAACACTGCTTACATAATTATCGGCAGCGACAGGATTCATCCACTCATTATACTCATTAGTGTGAGCAGCATCATAGACATGAATGAGAGAAAACTTTTCAGGATCATCACGTTTCTAACAAAGCGACATACACAATTTTAAAAATATAATGTTAGTACTTAAATAAATGAATATTAGAAAAATAAATGAATTCTATAATTTTTTAATTACCATTTTTTCAGCAAGATGGTGGAATGACCTTGAGCCGGTATGATTGTGGACTGTCAGAGTGGATTTATTCTGTGCATTTGTAGAACTCAAGTGCTACAAAATATATTAAGAATATTAATTGTAATATATATACATATAATATATAGAACGAATATGAATGTAAATAATTAAAAGATATAAATGTAAAATACCTGATAATTTGGAGACGCAAAAAGATCACAACATTTTCTCCAATCATCTAACTTCATCCGCTGGAAAGGAGACTACGCAGCCTCTTCCAACGTCTCAAACTTCTTAAAATGGTCATGATATCGTCCCTTGTAACGTCGGAATAGTGTAGCCATCAACTCATTCACAATTCTCAAATCCTCACTACGGTCAAAATCGAAGTCGAATTCATCCTAACAAGTGAATCAGGTCAAAAATATGATATACTAATCTAGTTGAAAAAAATGTACTCTCAAAGTAAACTCACCAACACACGACTTCAAATGTGCTCTTTAATCTCATTCGGAACATCTCGCCATGAGCGCACATAAAATGGAGTATAAGCTCGAACTACTATGCCAATATAGGAGGAAAGCGCTGATGCACTATCATCCACTCCTCCAGTGGAATTATCAGGAATGATGATCTTGAGTTTTTCGTGCCTTCTACTTCTCTCAAGAGAGATGTCATGTGTATAGCCACGACCGCGACGTGCAGATGCATCAACTACATGATAATAGATAGTATAATTATAGTTATATAGTTATTGAGACAAAAATATTAATTATATAATTAATTATCAATGACAATATTTCCTTACTGGTAGGTGTCGACTGACTATTATTCTCTTCCGTATTAACTTGATCTTCAGGAGTAGATTCCTCGAGTGGGGAGTCCTTAATGGGTTCGGGACTTGGACTTGGCGAAGGCATATTTCTTCGTTGTCGTTTTGGCAGCATCCTTGAAAATGATTAATTATATCAAATATATTTTATAGTCACCTATACGAATAAAATATTTAGTACTTTTATTCTTCATCTTCAGATGTATTTTCCATGCTTGTTTCAGAATCTTCCTCAATAACATCTTCATCATCATCATGCACCTCTTCTTCATCCTCCTTATCCACCTCCTGGCCGGATTCTGATTCGTCTTCATCTTCCGATACTTCTTCTTCTTCTTTCTCCTCACTTACTTGAATTGAATGATCATTTAATACGGACAGGTCGAGATGGACGGGTGGGACATCATCTCTACACAAGGGGAGCAACTCGAGTGCACTGAGGTCAACAAATAAGTTAATACCCTCTCCATCTTCCTGGTATGCTTCCACAATCGGAGTGTCATCTTCATCTCCACTATTCTCGTGCTCTGCACTCGTTCCTGCTTCATATATATTTCGAGAGATAAATTTTTGTACGACTCGCCAAGTTATCTTTCCACTATCTTCATCAGCACTTTTCATTGGATCAATCAAGTAATAGACTTGGGTAGCTTGACAAGCCAATACGAATGGATCATCTTCGTATGATTTAGATGCAGTATTGACACTCGTAAAGTAATTATCCCTATGTATCGAAACCCGACCACCACCTACATCCCACCAATCACATTTAAAGACATATGTTACAAACCCACCCAGATATTTTAATCTGATAATATCACGTATGACACCATAATAGTCAATATCATCTATTCCATGACTCCCTCGACTAATACACTAGAGTTTTGAGTCTTTCTATTACGTTCACGGTCCAGAGTATGGAATCTATAACCTCGAGCTGTGCATACAGTATATCGAAGTGCTCTATTTGAGGAACCACAGGCCAGTGCATATAATTAAGAAGAAATTGATCCGAGATCACGAGCACGTTGTTCCAAAATTTAACAATGAAAATAGTATATATTTATTAAGAGTTACCCAGAGTTAAAAGTTTAAAAATATAACATATATATAATTTTAGTTCATACACGTTCTTTAAACCATCCGGAAAATTCTTCCTCGTGTCTTGCCTCTATATTTTCTATGCCTTCCGTCCTAAGTTTGTCCATGTGCTCACTATTATAGATAAATGCAAAAGATGTATATTTTGAGCACAACAGTTATAGTTAAACTTGAAAAAAACTAGAATTTTACAAACTATGGAAGGACATACCTGAGATAATCATCAATCTCCCGGCAATTATTTATCACATACCATCGAACTTTACCCAACTCTCCTTCGATTAAATTGTAACCCATTTGTGCACCCAAAGGTTGTACATTCTAGGAAAACACTGATAGCTCACGAGGAGGCGGAGCAGCAAGATCAGCATTTTGCTCTTGACGATTAAATCGTGTCTCAACACCACGAGGATATAAAGAGCAAAATGTTAAGCATTCATCGTGTATATAAGCCTCTGCTATTGAACCCTCAGCTCTGGCTTTACTCCCAACAGTGCGCTTCAGTCAACCCAAATATCTTTCAACTAGATACATCCAACGAAATTGCACCGGTCCACCCAACAGTACCTCTCGCGGTAAATGTATTGCTAAATGGATCATAACATCAAAAAATGATGGTGGAAAGATCTGCTCGAATTTACATAGTATAGTAGCAATATCTTTTTCCAATTTCTGCAACACATCTCGATTTACTACCCGAGCGAACAAATCCTTAAAAACATACAGAGTTTGGATATGGCAACACGTACATTAGATGTCAGCTTCCCACGAATTCCTACAAGCAATAACTTCTACAAAAATACGTGACAGTCATGGCTTTTTAATCCACTAATTTTCCAATCATCAGGACTCACACATCTACCAATATTTGAAGCATAACCATCTGACAACTTCACACCTTGCAACCATTTGCAGAAGCCCATCCTCTCCTTCCTCGTCATCGTAAAACATGCATGGGGCATGACCACCCTATTGCCTTCCTCCAGCAAATGTAGATTATGTTTAATTCTCATTCTCTCAAGATCTTTCCTCGTCTTGATCGTGTCCTTCGTCTTTTTGTTATGTTCATCAATATACCCAGTATATTATTACAAATATTCTTCTCTATGTGCATTACATTCAAACTATGTCGCAACATGTAGGACGACCAATTCGGCAAGTCAAAAAAAAACAATACTATGTTTTGCCCAATTCAATTTTGTTGTTCCTCGTTTTCTCTTGTTCTTTCCTCGACCTTTGTCAAAATTGTTCGCTCTAATATGTACCAGTTGTTCCACTATCTCTTCCCCAGACAACTCTTTTATCCTCTATTCTCCCATCAAACTTAGCACATTCTCTTTTCTATGCATGATTTGATGGTAGATAACGTCGATGACCCATAAAACACAATTTTTGAGAATATTTTAACCATTCATTAGTAGTTTCTTTATTGCATGCCGATCCATAAAATGTAAGATATATAGAATGTGCCCAAAATCGGCATCTTCTCTGCTGTTAAGATCAATTGCTTCATGTTCCTTCTAATTAACAAAATAACATGATGTAAAAAACAAAATGCCTTAAGGTATTTCTGATGAGTACTGTATCTGCATGCATGAGCTGCCACTAACCGTTAATTCTTGCAGACTTTAGGATTATCTGTAATTAATTTAATGGCTAATGTAAGAGTTGCTGATATAGTCTCAAAGCTTGCAAGGATAAGCTCAAACATCATGTAGGTTTTGAATTTCTCGATCAAGAACAACTCCGTTTTCATGTCGGCCAAAATCTGATCAAGAAAATCTCCTCTGCGAATTTCAGGATTACGTTTTCTCTCTTCTAGTGTGTTGGTTATTATGTTCACCGCCGCCTTCTGGTTCTGTATGACAATGGAATTAATATATACGTATTCAAAAGAATTAAAGGTGGTCTTAATGATCAGAGTGCTTTAGATTTTGAAAAATATAAGAATTAAGTTGGGATCAGATGGGATTATGTACCTGTAGACATCTATGATAAGCAGTACCAGGGATGTTTACGGGGAATGACATGAGTCCTTGCAAAAAGTTGTCGAAAGATTCACCAATATTTTCCCCTGATTTGTTTGGTTCATAACTGAACAGCTGCGCTGTTGTAAAATCAAAGATCATCTGCAAATGACCGAAAAATAAGTTAATATTGAATTTGTAGGGAAAAAAACATGTTCAATTATATATATATATATATATATATATATATGTGACATGCATATATTAAAAACAAGTGTTTTCATATTTCGAATATATACTCAAATTTAATTTGGATCTATTCATATATGCATAATATATATATATATATATATATATAGTTTTAATTTATAACTTGCACCAGAAAATATAATATTCGAAGTTATGACAGCATGACCAGCAGCACACAAGTTCTCCACATGAAGATGTAAATACTACATATAGAAGTAGAGTTAAGGAAAGGACGGCACAAAGAATAGCCTGATTTAAGCAACGGTTACAATTGAAAAACTCTTTGGAAAACAAATGTGAAGTTGATAGATACCTAGCTGAAAGTTGTGAGGAAGAAGATATATGCAAGTTTTGACATTCTTATTCGGTGGAAGCTTAATTCAGTTAAATATCGTGTGTTTTCAAAAGTTGCACGCGATATACTTGCAATATCGGTATCTACAGTGGCCTCTGAATCTACATTTAGCACGGCGGGTTGTCCTTAATCTTTTCCGAATTAATTTATCTCCAATGATCGATGGTTGAGGTTCTCATTTGTGCATAGAATTGGCTTCTTTCTTCTTCTACTCTAATCAGCCTTAAGACTTTAATGGATGAGGTAGAAGATTTTGAGAGGCAATTGGATATGGGTATGTTTTTTATTTACTTCATTTTATAATTTTTATGATCTATAATACTATGTTATGTAAATTTATATAATTTATTTTGTTTCTTTATTGTATAGAACATTAGAACTTGTTCGGGAGGGTGAAATTCTATGGATGTGTCAAATACAATGCCTACAACCAATGCAAATTAATGAGGTGAATATGTTTAATTTAGCTTGTTAGTTGTTAGTTTTCAGTTTCTGTTAATTCTATCATCTATGTATTTCCCATCTATATCCATCCTCCATGAGAATAGGAGCAAGTACTTGTTTCGGGCTTGACTTGTAGTGGTAGTCTTTGCTTTAGTTTTAGTTCTGTCATCCTTCTTGGATTTTTCAACTTACAAATATTTTTTAATAAGCTTCTTGATATTTCCTGTAGTGATTGTTTCGTCCTAACCTTGGTTATATCTTTAATTGCATTTAAGCCTGTCTTTTGTTATTTTATTAATTTCAATCCTCAAAGCTGCTTTTTTTTTTTTTTTTATAGAAGAGTCGAAGCCACCTGTCCATGAGTGACCCCGTCCCAAATTTTATTAATAACCCTCACTTGTGGCGGAGGAATACCGTGGTTACAGACCGACACCTAGTATTACAAACAATATTACCAGATGTCAAAATTACAAAACAAAATTACAAACCTACTAAAAACGGACAAACATTACACAAGAACAAGACACTAACGATAACGTAAAGAAGGCAAACCCAAATTATCCAAACGGATTAAACCACGAAGCACCCTAGGCACCTCCCTAACAAATCTCCACTCTGAATTAAGACCCAATGCACCACTCCGAGCCAACCAATCCGCAACTTTATTTCCCTCTCTATAAACATGACGAACAACGCACACCATAGAATCCATGAGGGACAACGTATCTTCCCAAAAATCTTCTAAATACCACACACCACACCTTCTCCTATGCCACCACGAAATCACCACTTGCGAATCTAATTCAATTTCCACAAAATTAATCCCCAACTCCTTACATGCTTTGAGCCCCTGAAGAACAGCTAACAACTCCGCTCTATTACTTGTACCGATCCCAATAGAAGAATTAAAAGCATAAACCATAAGACCACGATCATTCCTAATGATACCGCCCACCCCTGAACAACCAGGATTACCCATACTACTCCCATCTGTATTCAATTTAAACCACCCATGAGCTGGCTTTTGCCAAGCCACTGGTTGTACATGCTTTCTAATAGGAACCAAAACAGGAATATTCAATGACTGTAAAACCTGTAAATCATGTCTGGAACAATTACTAACCTTTTTCATATCTCGAACTACAACTCCCATCCATCTACTAATAGAAAGCCGAACCGAAAAAATAGACTGGAACCTTCCCTCCATACGTGCAGCACAACGTCTAGTCCAAAGGTGCCAAGTAATAATAGACGGTAAAATCCCCACTATTAATCCCAGTTGAGAATTAAAAGATGCCCTTCGAAACCAAATTTGAACCGTCTCCCTCCAAGTACGACCAATAGGAATACCAAAAATAGATCCATAGAAGTGCCATATAGCTGATGCAAATTCCCCTGTAAGTAACACATGATCTTGATCTTCATAATTACCTTCATCACAACAATCACAACGAGAAACAATCTGGATCCCAATGCGCCGAAGACGATCATCAACACTTAATGCCATGAACCACACCTTCCACATTAAAACCGAAACTTTAAGTGGAAGTAATTTATGCCATACCCAAGGATGCCACTCCATACTAGAACCTTGAACCCGAATATAATCCCAAGCGGATTTAGTCGAAAAATTCCCATTGTCATTCTTCATCCAGATCAATACATCAGATCCTCCCTTACACCCAGCCAAAGCCTCAATAATACTCTCCACCTTATCCTGACCAACTAACGTACTCAAAAACTCCACATCCCAACTATTGGACAACTTACACTCTTTAACTTGCAACATCGGATTACCCACTATCTGTAACTCATCAATTAGAGGACCCTCATCTCTCCATTTATCATACCAAAATAAAATATTACCATCTCGAACTCTCCATTTAGAATTATTAAAAACACTCGGAATACTTTTGACAATCATTTTCCAAAACCTCGTACCTTTTCTCATATCAATAAGACACCAACTCGAATTTCCCACATATTTTCCTTTAAAGAAACTAGCCCACAAAGATTCTCCTTTCAAAAGATTCCAAGCAAACCTCATATGCAACGCTCTTTGAATATCTCCCAAATTCCGCAAACCAAGACCACCCTCCTCTATTGGCTTACAAATATTCTCCCAAGCCACCCACTTTTTTTTTCCTTTACCATTAATCTCACCCCAAAAAAATGTGCTCAACAGTCGATTTAAAATTTTAATAATAGAATGAGGAACCTGTAAAACTGCAAAAATATGTAAAGCCATACTAGACAGCACATGACGAAGTAAAATTAAGCGCCCACCCGCAGATAATAATTTCATTTTCCAACCACTGATTTTATTCCAGACTTTGTTAATCATCTCCTCTAGATGCTCATGCTTAAGACGCCCTAAAACAATCGGAACCCCAAGGTATTTAAAAGGAAACAAACCTTCAGAGAACCCTGTCAGCCTTTTAAGATCTCTCTTTCTTGCTAACGAAATTTTAGGAGAATAAAATATAGCCGTCTTTTCTTTACTAATTTGCTGACCTGTCCATTTTTCATATTTTTCAAAAACCACCAAAAGTTCCTTAACCGATTTCTTACCCCCATTCAGAAAAATAACAATATCATCAGCATACATAAGATGAGAAATATGAGGAGTACCTCTAGCTTGGGAAAATTTTCCAATCTTGTTCCCATCAAAGCTTTGTTTCAAAAGTCTAGAAAGTACTTCTTGAAGAATAATAAAAAGGTAAGGCGAGAGAGGATCCCCTTGGCGCAAACCCCGCCTCCCTTGAAAGAAACCTTTCGTCGTACCATTAAGCATCACAGAATACCACACATTCGAAATACAAGCACTAATCAGAGCACAAAAGGAAGAAGGAAAGCCAAAACACCTCAAAACCTCAAGCAAAAATTGCCACTCCACCCGATCATATGCTTTAGCCATATCAACTTTAATCATAATATTACCACCATGTGACGTCCTCTTCAGAGAGTGAACCATTTCCTGGGTAAGACTGATATTCTCAAAAATACTTCGCCCAGGTATAAACGCACCTTGTTCAAGAGAAATCATTTTGGGAAGGAAACCTGTCATGCGATTCACAATAATTTTTGAACAAATTTTATAGAAAACTGAACAAAGGCTAATTGGCCTAAATTTATCAAACCCCGACGGCATATCTACCTTCGGGATAAGCACAATATAAGAAGCCGAATAAAATCTCGGAAGGCGTTTTGATAGAAAAAATTCTGAAATGGCTTCTAAAACATCCACTTTAACCACCTCCCAGCAACTCATAAAAAAACCAGCGCCAAAACCATCTGGACCCGGAGAACTATTAATAGGAATAGTTGATAGAGCCTCTTTCACTTCAACCAACGAAGGGATCCCACAAAGCCGGATACAATCCTCATCATTAATAACCGATGAAATTAAACTAGATAAATCAGGCACCTCCCTAACCGGATTAGATCTTTGAAGAAAATCAGAAAAATAATCAACAGCTCCAAGATGAATTGCTTCCGGAGAATTAAACTCCAACCCATTCGAGGTTCTTAACTGATGAATTTTCCTATGCTTTTTATTAGATAACCACACATGAAAAAATTTTGTATTCCTATCACCACCCATTCTCCACTTAATTTTAGCCATTTGTGCCAATCTAATATCCTCCCTAATCCTCCAAGAAGACAACTCATTAGAAGTCCTTACTAATTCCCTTTCAATATCATCATCCCAACCTCTCTGCAACAAATTTTCCAGATTCTCAATCTTATCTTCAAGAATAGCAATCTGAGTATTAGTTCTCCCAAATACACTCTTGTTCCATACACGCAACGCCACCTTAAGTTTTTTAAGTTTAGTGGCTAATTTAAACAGCCCCGAACCAATAACCGATTCATACCAAACCTTTTGAACAAGAGTCATAAAATCCGGATGCTCAACCCACATTTGCTGAAAACGAAATGGAGGTGGACCATAAGAGAAAGGATCACTTAAAAATTCTATAACCATAGGACAATGGTCCGATGTAGTCCTAGGAAGATACAAACAATGAGCAGTCGGAAAAAGAGATAGAAAATTTGCATCAAGTAAAACTCTATCCAGCTTTGCCCAAGCTCTAGATAAACCTTGCTGACCATTACACCATGTAAACTTACCACCTTGTGAATTCATTTCCAACAACCCACCCTGATGAATCCATTTATTAAACTCATCAATTGCAACTCTATTCCTCGGATGCCCACCACACCTCTCAATATCCGACCGAATTACATTGAAATCCCCAGCAAAGAAACACGGCTCCCCACCCATTCTATCCGAATTCAACTCCTCCCAAAGCAGCTGTCGTTCAAGCCTATTACACTTTGCATAAATAAAATTACCCAAGAAATGATTACTTCCTTCGGTAATGCATAATGACACAAACTGCGAACTCATGCGAACCACCTGCACATCCAATTCATTTTTCCAAAACACCCAGATTTTACCACCATCAGTCTCATTTGATATCGCCTCATCAAATTTCAATAACCGCATGAAACTATGGATTTTAACCACACTCTGAAAAGGTTCCAGCAACACTATCAATTTTGGCTTATATTTAGACAGCATTTTTTGTAATCGTCTCTTAGAGGTACCTAAACCTCTTACATTCCAAACTAAAATTGATCCAATCATTGAGAAAACTTTTGTGTTCTAGTGATCACCCGCCTAGAACTACGGATCTTCTCAAACTGCCTCTTTTGATATTTACGCTTAACAACTTCATCTTCAGCAGCCGAGTGATATTCCTTCTCCTGCAAAAAAACTTCCGCACATTTCTCAGGCTCCGGATCAGACATCGAGCCATCTTCCAGACATACCTCTTCCGCAGGTCCATCATATACTTCTTTTTCTGCAGAACTAGGAATAACTTCTCCCTCCCTCATATCTGTTTCTAATTCTGTTTCCGTCAAACGGTTCGCACAAGCCAAATGTCCGTTCATAATTCTTGGAATCATCTCTTCCGCAATTTCCGGAATCTCAAGATTATCCTCTTGATCCTTTTCCGGTTCCAACTCCAAATGATCAAGATTATCCGTTTGAACAACTAACACCCGATCCTCCTCAGCTGGTTCTTTTGACTCAACCTCTGTATGTTCAAGAACTGGAATATTATTCTTATCCGTCGGCTCCTCCACGATCGGATCTTTTTGCCGAACCCACACATTACTTCCTACATTTTTTTTCCTAGCACGGCAAGTCTTTAAATTATGTCCCTGTATATGGCATTTAGAACAGAATGCTGGCAACGTTTCATAAACAATTTCTTGCTTTCTGCTAGTTCCCAAACCAGGCATTCCAATCCAAAAAGAAAGTAACGGTGTCTTAGCAACATCCATTTCAACACAGATGCGAGCACCATCAGTCCGAGTAACACAACGAGTAGAGTTATCACTTCTAATAAATCTACCAATAGGTGCAGTAAGAATTTTAAGGAAAGATTCATGATAGTAATTTGGAGGCAAACCTGGAAGTACAATCCACACCGGAACAAGCGAAGGTTCTTCTTCTTCTTTAAATTCTGGAGTCCAGTGGAATGGACGGTAAGGAATTCCATCGATATCATTGACTTCACGAGACAGAGCCTTATTGCAATCCTCTTCTGAAATCATTCGAATAAAAACATTCCGAGGATGCCGCATGTTGGAGACGACTGGAACTCCATCAAGATTCCATCGCTTATGAATGAAGGCCCGAATGGCATCCAATGATGGTCTGTTTCTCAGAAACTTCAATACGATGGAATACCGAAAAGGTTCGGCAGAACGTTGGACTTCTTCCTTAGAGAACTGGAAAAAAATTTCTCCATCCTTAGACTTCGGCAGACGAAAAGCCACAGACATATCTGGAAGAGGTTGAGGAACCACCGATACTAGATCCACGAAGGGACGCCGACCTCCGTTGATAGCAGCAGCAGCCATTACGTGCGTCAAACGAAGCAAGAAAAAACTTTCAAGGAGAAAGCCATTCTTGGAGCATTCTTGGAGCCATTCTTGGAGTCAAAAGTTTTTGATCTTTAAATGGTGATGTTGGGCTCACTGATTTGATCGCGGGGATATCGTTATAATTTGGCAAATAGTACTGGGTGGTTTAGTGGTTTTGTATTGTATTCGATCGAGTTGTTCGATGCATGAGATCATCCCACCATGAGAGTGACGAGTTACTCTTTGAAATGGTGAAAACATCGTTCAACATTGTACAATCATGTATACTTCCAAACTTCAATCGCTCACATGAAGCCGCTTCATTAATTTTAACGTATTTGGTACGTACGTTCTTAGTTAATATACCAAAGATGATGCATGATTTTCCAACCGCCAACTATCCTTGCTTGCCGTCTTATTAATATCAGCTGCTAATTCCAATCCTCAAAGCTGCTTAAATACTTTATTCTTTAAATAGAACCTAGCCAAGTCTAGTAGTTTCTGATATGGTACTTTAGGTTTCAATATTGATGTTAGACCATTACTTGGCCCTCATTTACTAGCATACACATCCCATCGTTTACTTTAGACTTGGGACAAAGTCTTGAGGTAGCATGGTTTATACATATCCCAGAACTTCAAAGATAAGGAATGTTTGCTGGAGGAAATCAGAAGTTCTTTTTTCAACACATTATATCTCAGGAAAAAACCCTTAAATTTTAATGGGCTCACTTTTCATGATTTTCTTGTCTCTATTTTTTTTCATGGCTAGGTGTTTCTCTTGTATACATCCTGCTACTTAGACTATGCCTGTTAACATCGGAAAAATATTTACTCATGCATGCATATACATCGTCCAACTCAGCTTACTTCGGTCGTCGACCAAGAAACCATATCATCCATGCAATTAAGTGCCTCATCTATATGCATATTGAGATCAAAGGACATTTGCTAGAATGACGTGCTGGTTGTCCTGAAATGAAAATTATTGAAATGTCACTTACAATAATACAAGAGTTTTGCTATATATACAAGTCAGTGTATGTATTAATGCATGAATACTACTATTTATTATGGATTCCATTATCATTATAAAAAGTAATTAAAAATATTAATTCTTTTTTATGCTAACTAACGTGGATGGAAGACTTTCATATTAACAATGTGTTGAGTAGTGTTAGTAAGCAGACTTAGAAATATATTTTTTCATCATAAAAATAACAGGTTAAATAGGTTAAATATGTGATACTATCATGCAAAAGAAACCACCCAAGTTTGAAGTATGCATACCAAATTGGTCCATTTGTTTTTCAGGATCATTGGGGCAGCGTTGATCATATAGTGGGATTGTACTGTGCTTATTCTTGGAATATATGGTTTGACTTGATCACTTATTATGTTAAACTATGTTTGGTGATGAGAACTTTTGCTAATAATTCATTTGTTTATATGTTTTAGAATACTGTGAAAACTGAAAAGTATGACAAACCAAAAGATGTAGGAGGCTAGGAGCTGTCAGGAAAATAATTGTATAATTTGTATTGGTGTAAATGCTTTATGCCACTGTTATAGTGTTATTTCATATTTGAGAGCTATGTTTTTTTCCAAGCTTTTGATGTAAATTACTAAATATGACTTCTAGTCTTCTACTGTTATTTTTTTTAGACCTTCTTTTAATTTTTAGTTTTTGAGACGTGTATAATTTTAAGTTTTCATTATCTCTGTATGGGAATGATTTTTTTTTTCTTTCTTTTAGAAGGCAGATTTGATTCTCTGTTAGTATGCTACTTACATGCTGTGCATAGATAATTTCCAGTTTTCAATTTAACCTTGTTTAAATTGTTTGGATGGATATAGAATATTTTTATTTTTTTTATAGTAAAATCTTTTATTCAAATTTATTGTTTATAGACAATTTTCCTTTTATGACTAATTTTATTTTTCAAGTTCTTTTTTGGCATTTTTTGGCTTAAAATTAGATAAAATGTTAGTGGACTTTCATTGTTGAGCTGAAAAACATAGCATATAAGGATTTGACCATTGGCCCATTTGGTATAGGGTTGGACCAAACGGACCGACCAGACCGGACCGGTCCTTAAGACTGTTCGGTCTGGTCCAGGGTGGGAAAACCCCTAGACAAAAGAGGTCCGGTCCAATCCATAAAACCTCTTACGGACCGACCGAACCGGACTGAATTCACCCCTAATTATAATATCAAGGAAATCATTCACATAATACTCAATATGAATATCTATATCATTATTATCAGTAATATGTATTATGCTCCATTTGTAAGAATTTTCCAAGAATGACGATATGAATGTGCTTACCGGGCTCACTAGGGGGGTTTTCCACCACAGGAGCATGATTTAAGTTACTCTCATAAATTACAGTAGGTGGCTTTATTGAGTCATCATTTGATACTGCAGATGTTGACTCATCGCTTGCGGTTCCTACTTGCGCTGCATGTGACCTCCTAATCTGCTGCACAACATAAGGTCTCTGTTGTGGCTTTCGTTGTCGTACACTAAGCTGTCCTCAATGGAACGTAGTTATTCCCCCATGAACATTGTTGCCCACCATACCTTCTATATTTTTAAACATAACTTTTATTCTTTAGATAACTGTCCTACAAGAGCAGGGACACTAATGTTATGAGTAAATTTGAGAGGGTTGCGTAAATAATCTCCACAAGAATATTATTTCTTCTCTTGCTTTTTTACGGCCTTGCTAGTTGTTTCTGTTTTCAACACATTCATATTTATTTGTCTCAAAATGTGGTCATTTTGACTCTTGAATTAATTGTATCGGGGCCTTCGTGTTAATGATACTAATATATTTATCCATGTACTGTGATTAGGGACTATACGTTTGACATGGCACCAACAGACAAGCTTTCAACATGACATAGTATTTGACTATTTGTTCAATGAAAGTGAACTTCAAACTAAAAAAAGAAAGAAAAAAAAAATCCATCACTCTTTTAACCCTAAAGAAAGTAACCCTAAAGTTGTGTTACCCTAGTGGTGCAGTATGCTCCATTTATGACAATGTACTTACTATGTACACATTTAATTATATATTTAGTTATTCGATTAGACTTTAGATTTAATAATTGGCATATAATTAAGATCAGTTTGTTGTCACACTTTATTAGGTGATCTGTATATTGAAATATTACACGATTCGCCATATATATATTTCCAATTAATTAATTAATGATCATCTGTACCTAATGATGTTATTGTTTTTAACGTGGCCAATATATTAAAGATTGGGCTGCATATATAATATGTAGTACTACTTTAATATATAGCCAGTTCATAAAAAGTAGTTCATATTATATAAATATATATATATATATATCTTATACTATAAAAGTGGCTATCCTTAAGTGGACAAGAATGAATAGTGACTTTTGTTTGACACTTTATTTTTCATTTCTGCCCCTATGTAGCTGATTATTATTACAGTTTTGTCCTGGCTCTTATATTTTACTTTTTGCTTGTGCCCTTCTGTGGGTGATCTTTATTACAATTTTGCCCTTGGTTCTAGTGTTATTTATTTTTGTTCCGCTGGTGCCCTTGTTTCATTGAGTATTTTTACGTTTTTGCCCCTGATTCATGAATAGTATTTTTTCGACCACCATTTTTTTTCCAATTTTGCCCCGTGTTTTCTCAAGAAATTCCCTTCCCTTTTGTGTTTTTCTTCATTTCACCGACTTATCTCTTTACTTTTCAATTTTGTTCCTCATGCAGTGTCGTCTCTTTTACGGATTAGTCTGAAAGTTCTGTCTCTCTCTCCTGCCAAATTTTTTTTGTGCAATTTTTGGTTCTGGTTTGTTTTACATCAACCCCCATTTTTTTATAAGAACTTTCTTAGTAGAAATCTAGGCAATGCCAATATACACATGTTGTATACAACAGAATCAACTCCCAAACTACTAAAACGACACTTATATCAGATAGCTAATTAACTCCAAAAAATCCAAAATTTTATCTCACTAAAAAGTTGTAGAATATTGAAGAGGGTGGGGAGATCTGAGAGCTGGCATCTTACGTCATTTCTATTGAGAATACACATTATTTTGTTTGATTCTCAGATGAGGCAAAAGAAGATGTCATTCATTTGATTTTCAAATGGATCAGAAAACTATTAAAGACTAATAGACTAATAGAAAAATATAAACTTTTTCAAAAATGGTAAAAAAATGCAAACTTTCCAAACTTCTCACTTTTGGTGTTTGATCTGAAACGCCTCATCCCAAACATCCAACCCAAGACGCAAAATTTTCCCATAGATTTCCTCACATAGCTTAGATCTAAAAACATAGAAAGAAAGAGAGAAAGAGAAAAAAAGAGATGAAATTTTGTGGAGAAAAAAATGGGAGAGCAGATAAAGGAAAATACTTACTCTAGGTTGTTGCGAAGTTGTCGTTGGCAACGGTGGAGGATGAAATGAGCTTTCATGGTGGGGAAGAAGGAGAAGGATAGAGAGAGAGAGAGAGAGAGAGAGGGAAAACAAACTTAAGCTTGAAGACATAGACAACGGCGACTCACAAAGGGAAGATCAAAGAGTTTCGATGTGGGAGGGGGAGAAGGGGAAGGAGAGAGAGAGAGAGAGAGAGAAGGAAAGTAGAAAAGAAGAAAAAGAATTGGTTTGCAAATGTCCACGTGTCCTCTCTTCAAGCTATGAAGTAAGAGAAATGTTTGGGGTATCCATTTTGGATTCGAGTATTTCTACCGATTAATTTTTTTGTTTATTATTTGTTAATAATGATTAAGTAAGTATTTTTTAATATTGTTGTAATTTAAAAGAAAATGTTTAAGAGTATAAAAAATTGTATAAAAAAAGCATGAAAAAGAAAAGTTCATTTGACCTTATCGATCAGGTGTCTCGTGTAACACAACTCATGAAGTAATGTTTAAAGTTCTGAAGAATACAACATCGAAAGTTAACAGTTTTATAATATTAATTTTAATAAAAATTTTATTTATCATTCCCTACAAGGCTACACCACAGAACACCACATCTATTTTAATTTTGTTTCTTTTATCTCATAACAAATATATGTGATATATGGATGATGAATGCAATAACTCAATTAGTTTAATAAGGATAAAATAAGATAAAAATAAAATGAAATAAAATAATATTTTAATTAATAATATTTTTGTGTTCTAAAATTTAAAGAGTCCTACTTGAAAAATATGCTCGGTTCATTAACACTACAAATATCCCATTTATTTTAGACTTTTAAAATATTTGGAAGATTTTCAAACACTTGGTTTAATTTAAAAGTCATCCGCTAGACTTAAGACAAATACTTGAGATAGCAATATTTTTCTCCAAGATTTTCTAAAATTCCAAATTTATTTCATGTAAGAACATTTACCATACTTGCAAAAAAACATTACGATGCATACTATATAATTTCATGTAGGAACAACCTCGTAAGAGATTTAACATTCTGTCCCTTCATCCAGTGACTTAAGGCCTCGGTTCATTAACACTACAAATATCCCATTTATTTTAGACTTTTAAAATATTTGGAAGATTTTCAAACACTTGGTTTAATTTAAAAGTCATCCGCTAGACTTAAGACAAATACTTGAGATAGCAATATTTTTCTCCAAGATTTTCTAAAATTCCAAATTTATTTCATGTAAGAACATTTACCATACTTGCAAAAAAACATTACGATGCATACTATATAATTTCATGTAGGAACAACCTCGTAAGAGATTTAACATTCTGTCCCTTCATCCAGTGACTTAAGGCCCCGTTTGATTCCTCAATCGAGCTCAATACAGTTTACTCTTCGACCTCTTTTACCATCCAAACAACAACTTAAGCTGCATCCGAGACTGAGTTAAGTGAATTTACACTATAAATTGATTTAATGCTTCTGCCAAATGCCAGAGATGCCGCCCAAACTCATGTCAAAGTGATGGCTGCAATAAAAAAATAAAATAAGAAAAATTGTCCATTTTTCCCTTACTTTACTCCATCCAGTTGGTTGCAAGTGGACTCCACGGGAAATTTTTTTGACCTTTTAAGCAGTTGACATTGGCTGACTTTTTAATATGTCATATGAATAGTAGAAATTAATGATGAGACCTATTTATTTTATAACTTTTCATAAATATATCTAAACTCATCTTGACATCTAAATATATTTAAACTCATCTTAAGTGGGTTCTATAAAACTCATCCAACCATTTCAACTCATTACTATTCATAAAAAACTCAGCTCAACTCAATATCTAAATTACAACAAAACTAAAAAAACTTTTACCTTATATATGTTGTTCACAATCTGCATTTGAAGAGTTTTTTTAACACTTTTTGATATACGTTATGAGATGATGATGTTTTATTATTTAAAAATTTTTTCTTAATTTTTATACTTTTTTAGATGAATTATTTATGTGAAAATATTTTTTTTATGTCTTTTTTCTTTTCACCGACCGGGCGCTAGGTGCAAGAGGCATACGTGGCTTGCACGTACCTCTCTTACTAGTGTATTTATATAATACATATATATATATATATAAAGTCATAATATTTTTGTACTTTCGACCGGCGGTGAATTTATTAATATATAGTCATGATGTCATCTGCTTGGCTTTAGTCATGACTTATTTTAGTATTTTAATGATATTTGTGTTAATTTCATAATTACATTGGTCGATTGGCCTTTGGATAATAATTAAACATTGGAATATTCGGAATGGTACTGTAAGTACGTAGTACTAATTCACATATATATTAATATAGTAGGTGAAAGTAACGTGTAATGCACGTTTGTTTAGTTTTATTTATTTATTTTTTGTTAAGAACTAATTTTTTATTAATAAGGACGTAATGTTTCGGTCAATTAAATAACGATGTAATATTTATGTAATTTATAAATAATTACATACTGTGATATATTATAAAAGAATAGCATTAATAAAAGCTATAACATAGTCGAGTTGACCTCCACTGCGTGCACATCCCAGAGGGTCTAGGTCGGCCACCTCCACTTAAGAGACATACCTCGGTTCCCCTTTATATCTCTGGCATCTTTCTTTTCCTTTGCAACTCCTAAAACATCGTGGCATAAGTTCTTCTTGGAAGTAGAAACCTGCAGTGGTAAACCATAATCAATGTCTAACAATATGATGAGTAAAAGAATGAAAACTATAGTGGGCTACACAACAATGTGCATGGTGGGAAGGCTCCCTTACGTTAGAGAATTCAGGTTCAGATGCCCCATAGAGCTCAATCAACTTAAGCTTGTCTACCTTGAGCTGTAAAACAAGCAGTAAATAAATTTGTAAATTGCTCAAAAAGGATAGAAGGCAACTAATTTCCCTGCCTATGTATGGTGAGAGAGACAAAGAGGGATCATGAATGAGGGGCGAGTGAAGTCAGCACTTGCATGCCGAGAAGTTGGCAATGAAGCCAGAAACCGTTCCTTAAAACTGGAAAGCAAACATGTTAGCAATTGCTCACATATAAGCATTTACAAAAATTATACAGGGATCATTGACTATAAACTTTTACCATTTTGGATCAAATAGTACAAAGTAATCACTAACGTTTGAAACACCTAGCAAATTGCAAATTGCAAAAGCAACAATCTTCACACTTACAGGAATTTTCTCAAACACAGAGATAGCATATGAACATTAAGAGAGAGAAGTTGGAAACTTGGGCAATACAAACGGAAATGGGTCTTACATAGATAAGCCCTTTTTCACAAAAGGAATGAGCCTCACACATCCAAACTGAATTGCCAATTCCTTTACATCCAGGTTGTTCCTGCAACACCACAAATCCAATCAGATCCAATCTAGGCCCCATTCTCACTAATATATTACAACAAAATAAAAAAATTGTCTATGACAGAATTCCCAAAAGAAAGTAAATAAATTTTGATGAGAAGCCTAGAAGGGTGGTGGATCTACTGGATTGTTTGAGAGGTTTTCAGGTAATCCCAAAATTGCGGTCATTTGTAGGTACTTTGTTAAGCGGCAGTCACTTAAAACAAACACAGTCAAGAGACACAATCAGTATCTTGCCTTATATCAATTGAAGTATCTTCAGAGTGAGGAGGAGGTGGGGCAGTGTAACCAGGTTGGTAAGGCTGCAAAAATAGAATTTTTACATGAACGTCAATAAGTTGTCAATAAGCTGACATTACCTCTCAACTCATTAGTGGAACCAACTCTTCTCAAGCAAATTCACACTATCATGCGGACAAATTTTATATTCAAGCATGAGATCATGTTATTGAAGCAAACTCTTCACCATGTCTATGCAAAATGCAGCTCAAAAATACAAATACTTCAAATGTGCATAAGACATTTAAAATAAAATCAATTCTATGTGAAACAAAAGGGATCATTAAGGCATTATATTCTCTAATACAAAAGGAGATACATTACCCCGCATGGTATCTAAAATATGAAAGATTTCAGTCAAATAAATAACTAACTTCCCAATAGCCATCCTCATGGGCCAACAATTCTCAGGCAAAAAATCAATGTCATTCCTGGGCATTCATGAACTAAACCGTCAAAAACCAGAACAATGTTGTGGTTATATAAACCCCTAAAATTCTGTACTGGAACGGGAAAAAAAAATGAAACCAACATAAATAAATAAAAATGATATGAAATATGACCAATAAAAGGGAATGAAAATCAGAAACGTATTTGCAGATTCTAATGTAAAAAGTAATCTTGGCAACTGGCAAATACCTTATGATTCATGCCAAACAAAGAGTATATCACAACTGCATATATAAAACGACATTGACTCCAACAAATCAATAAATATATCTATTAGTAAATTTCACTCTCAATCTACATTAAAACCAAAGTACTAATCTAAAACTAAAAAAGAACAAAAAAGTTGACAAACTCACTACCCATCTGATAAAAAGAACAGAAAATAAAACATATATTTTCCCCAACTATTTAACATCCAACCGAAAGGTCAAATCTTGTTCATAAACAAAAACCCAAATATTATAAAGACAAAATCTTTCATACAGAATTTGTTGCCAGTGTACTTCGAGAGCAAACCATGGATCAAAGAATCCATTTAAAAACCATTTAAAAACATAAAAAAAAAATTAATCTTAATACAAGAAAATATAACTTCAAAACCACCAAAAACCTAAAAAAAATAAAAAAGAACGAGAAATACAGGGCAGATTTAACATTTTAGAAGCAGATTTTAACCTTATGGTTAGCAATGGTAGTGGAGGAATGGAGGCGCGAGAGGGCCTTAGAGCGACGCTGAAGGAGGGATTTGAACACTCCGAGGGAGATTTTGGGGGTTGGCATACAAAGCACATACAAAAAGCTGATGAAACGATCAACTTAACTCGGAAAGTAAAGAGAACAAGATTCAAGCCAAATCAGGAAAATATGTGGAACGGTACTGAAACCATTCTCCAATCACCTAAGTATATCTGCAGGTTTCTTTGTTCTACCAAAAAGGTCTAGATCTCTTGGAGCCAATCAAAGGAAGGTTAGTTTCTGGAACGGTGAAACCATCCTCCATGCACCTTCTGTTGAATTTTATGTTTGTAGCTTCCTTCCTCTCTTTGAACACATTCTGCCCTGCTATTTTCGGGAACTCTCATGTGGAAGACGAAGCGAGAGCGATGAATACAAAGAGGCGCTCGGTACTGGAAGCGTTATTTTCCTTTCTCATAAATATTCTTTTACAGCAACCAATTAGACAAGTGAAGTTTGATTCCCAGACGGATTTAACGAAAACATAACATAAAATAATTAAAATTACTTACCTCCGTTAAAACAAGAAATTTCCATTTGATTGGCTCTGTATATATATAAATATACTAGTAAAGGGCAAATACGTGCAATGCACGTGTGCCCAATTGTATAAATATAAAAAATATTTTTAAAAATAAAAATTTTTTGTAAAAATATGTAATAATAAAAAATATATTAATTTGTATAATTATGAAATGCAATATTTTTATCTATTTTTTAAGATTTTCTCATTGATCATAAAAAATATCACATATACTATCTGCAAAATATTCATGATTGCAAATCCAAAAGCGACTATTGGAGTTGATGTGCTATCATCATACATTTCTAAATAGTAGTGGAATCCTCTATATCATTGACTATCTCTGTGATAAGTTGGTCAATTGACTCAAGGCATTCCAAGATGGAGGGCTTGGACGAGCTTATAATCATTTTAAGCACAATTTTTTTCAGAGGACTTGCTGTCATTTTGTAATTTTCTATCGAGATTTTCTAATCCTGTTAATTCTCAATAAATCTTAATAAGTAAATAAACAACATATCACAGATATCATAGGCATGTAAAAGTAAAAACAAATAAATGTATGGACATGTATGCATGACACAACTTTAAGTGTATGCATCATGAGCTTTTCTTATAAAAATAATATTTATCATCTTATTTTTAAACCATTTTTTTTCTTTTTGCAACTATATATAAATGGACAGACTTATGTCTATTTTTTTAGATTTTTTTTTATTTACAATATATATTATACACATGATCTGTATAATGTTTATAATTATAATATAATAACTTATAAAAACAAAGTCACAACTTCAAGATGTATGCGGCCGACTTTTATAATCGACGAGCATCCTAACCTAACTATCAAAGTAGCTGAATGGGTTTTGCTCCTGGTTTTCGCTGTGCCTATTCACACCAGAGTTTGACATGTTGGTTAAATGAATAGCCACATACATTATAGATGTAAAGTGTATTTTGAAGTGTATAGTATGGCTATATAGCTATTCATTCAGTTAACTTGTTGAACTTTGGTGTGAATAGGCATGGCGAAAACCAGGAGCAAAACCCATACAGCTACTTTGATAGTTAGATTAGAATGCTCGACGATTATAAAAGTCAACCGCATACATCTCAAAGTTGTGACTTAGTTTTTATAAGTTATTGTATTATAGTTATAAATATTATACAAATCATGTAACTATATTATACAAATCATGTGTATAATATGTATTGTAAATATTAAAAGAATTCTAAAAATATAGATATAAATCTGTCCATTTATAGTTAAAATTTCTATGTTATGGTTATCAGGTAGCCAATCTGAATCCTAAGTTGAATTATGAGATGTTAATATTATATTTTTATGAGATGTGAAGATTTATTTATTTGTGACATATATGTTTATTGTCTTAAACCTTTTGTGACATATTCAAATTTGAATTCTGAGATGTTTGAAGTCTGAAATGTTAATATTATTTCTATGTGAGATGTGAAGATTTATTTATTTTTCACCTATATGCTATGATCTTAAATTTGAAATCTTAGATATTTTGAGATAATAAAAAATGTAATGAGTAAAATAATAGATCTACAGATTTACAAAAACACAAGAGAAATCAAAATTGTTCCAAAAAAATCAAAATTGAACTGTAACAAACAATCAACATTATAATGTAATCATTTCTTCAACGCGCCTAGCCTATTAAAATTGTTTGTAATTATTTCCTCAACCAATGTATTTTCTATTGCCCTGGAAATTTGAATTAATAATTGAAGCAAAATAATAGATCTACAGATGTAATGTTCATTTTTTTTCTTAAACTCATTTTTCTTTTCTTACATGCGAAGCACATAAACAAGCTTCTAAAAAATAAACAATAGTACAATTAACTATTATCCAACCAATAAAATATGCTTAATATTAAAACCAAAGCAATTAATATTATATTGAACTATTTACAATTAGAAATCTTAAATCTTAATACAAGTAATATAAATATTGAGCAATTTTAATCAACAATCATAATTCCATATATTTGCAAGATGCCTCGTAGAAATAAGTGCATTAAATATTATAAAATATAAATAACATCTATTTGTATAAACAATAATAAAATGTATCTGGAGATAGTGAGCAAATAAAAAACGTGGAAATAGAGTCAAATAGCAAACAAGAAGACAAGCACAAATGACAAAACAAAAACAAAAACGTATGTTGTAAGTAAATATATTATACAAGATCACTTAATCATTTTAATAATATATCATTTCATTTCAATAATCATTTCAAGATGATATCTAAAAGAATAATGAAAATAGGAGAAATTGATAATAACCAACTTGAACAATAGTAAATGAACGACAAAAGCAGTGAATTTGTCCTAATTATAATATCTGCTATATCTAAAGAGATATCATATATAGCAAATATTATAATCATTCATAATTAAAGCAGGAAAAGAAATCAAGTAATTCCAATTAATAGAATAAAACAAATTCATTAAAAGGAAGTAACACGATGAGGAAAAGAAATATTTATACAAGAAATATATAATGTTAACAATTTATTTTAATTACAAGTGCATTTAAATGAATATAAAAAAATTGAATCAGATTTCCTCAAATGATATAGAAGAACATACTAGGAAATAGAGGTAAAGTAAAAGAACAGTGAAAATAGAAGGAACTGACAACGACCAAGTTGAAGAACAATAAACGAAGAACAAAAACAACAAACCTATAAGAAAAAAAATTGCAATAAAATATATATTTTTACATCATGAGGTTTTATATTTATATTAGTGAAATTAATATTGTTGAATTTATTATTAGTCCTAATTTTATTAAGTTCTTTCTTCACACTTGAAGTCCAAAAGAAAGCAAAGAAGGAAAATAAGCCCAATAAACCCAGCCCAACCATTAGCCCGAAATACCTAAACGGCGCCGTTTTCAGCACAACCATCAAACACCCTCAAATCCCATTTGAAAAACGACGACGTTTTGGTTAGAAGGAAACCCTAATTTTACATCTAGCACTATAAATGCATCATTATATACAGTGCCTTCCAAAATTTTCGTCCGCTTCTTTCTTCGTCTCTCTCTTTCTTTCAGCTTTCTTCATTTCTTCTTCTTCTTCTTCCAAAATCTTCCAGCTTTCTTCTTCTTCCTTTCTCATCTTCTCACTTTCCGTCTGATCTTGCACTTCTCTCTCTCTCTATTTTTTTTTTTTCACGTTTCTTCTTCTGCCTGTTTCTTCTTCTCCCTTTTCGTCTATCTCTGTTTATCTCTTTTTTTTTTTTTTTCTTTTTGTTCCTACTCTTTTTGTCTTGTTAATCTGTAGGTATTTTTTGGTTAAGTGGTTTTATTTCTCTATTTCAATCTCCCTTTTTCTTTTTCTTATGTTTTTGTTAGTCTGTAGGTGTTTTTTTGTAAGAAAAATGCTGGATACAACCGGCCCATGCAACCGGTGGGTAACCGCCACATCATCTTAATGAAACATTGTGTTTCATTTAAAGAAGTGATAGAAAATCGAGAGACGGCATGGAAAAAAAAAATCAAGTACTTCAAGTTTGCTACAGCAGAACGAGGGGATAGGGAAGCTGAGAAATGATGATGGCAATGGTCCGATCTAGTCTTCTCCGAAACGCTATTTGTGGTGCCTCCTGACCCTCTGCCCCTTCCAAGAGCACCTTTGCATCCTCTGCTCATCACGACGACGCTCGTGAGGCGAGGAAATGGGAAAAGATAACATATGTAGGCATTGTTTTATGCTCTGCTTTAGGAATTTTATAACCTATCGAAGGGCCATCCCCAATTCGACAAGCCACCTCCATATATACCCATATTTGTAGATCCATAACAAAGAGTTTCCATGGGGTCCTGATGGGTTTTTTTGAGAGGAAGCACCACCACTTAAACATTCATAGCTCAACGAGGGGATATTTTCCAGAACCACTCATTTCTCTATCACATTTCTCTCGTTCTATCAGATTTTATTAGACCACAGATGTTGATGGTAGCTATTATTCTTTTGCATTATGAATTGTGGTTTAATACTTGCAAATGCAAGTTAGTTGGTACATTTTGTATGATGTTTGTTTTCATCACTCTTTTCACAGCTAAATAAAATTGGTGGTAGTGTGGATGGTTCACTGAGCTGATAAAAAAATAAAAAGTTTGCAGCAGCCCTAAGCACTTAAGCATTTTACTCAAGTTTGAACTATTGTGCATGAATCGGTCCGGAAATGTAGCCGCTGGGAAAAAAATAACTAAGAAGAAGAAGAAGAACGAAGAAGTGATTTGGGGATGAACTCTGCTGCTGCTACTGCCATGAAAGAGGCTATTGATAGAGCTGAAACTAAATTCAGGCATGCTAGAAGCAGAGATGTTGTGCTGCTGGAAAAAGACGAGAGAACTATGCAAGATGAGAGAGAGAAAGAGAAAGAGGAACTGACATGGGTGCTTTGCTTTTACTTTTTACTTTTCTACTTTTTTATTATTTTTAATTAGCCGATTACCTCCCGATTCCGCAAGCCGGTTGTCCCTAGCAAAATTCTTTTTGTAAATGGTTTTATTTCCTTCTCTTTTTTCCTTCTGTTTATGCTTCTGTACATGCAGATCGGAATGGATAGAAATTTTTTTTAGTTGGATTTTCTTTGGAATTTTTTGTCTATAGATCTGAACATATCTTCGTATATTTGAAGATATTATGTTGAGATCTGGATTTTTTTTTTAATTTCTCTGCAGATCTAGAAATCTTCAGATCAAAGTCAATGTTTATTGCTTTTTTATTTTTACGGCTGAAATGTTTGTATCATTTCTTTGTTAGGTGTGGAAATCTAAGATCGTTGTTGTCTTGAAAGTGTGGAGATGTAAAATATCAAGCATATTTGTGTAAGTGGGAATCTTATTTTACAGCTTTTAACCATTGAGCATATGTAGTTTTATTCTTTGAGTTTATAGTCTATAGTTGTTTAAATTGCAAATGTAGTAACCATATGATAAATAGTTTGTAGTTTGCATTTTAGCATTTCTGTTTATATCAGAATTTTATTTTACACCTTTTAGAGATGATCATATGTAGTTTTATTCTTTTACTTTGTAGTCTAGTTTTTTAACTTGCTTTTGTAGCAACTATCTTATAAACACTTTACGGTTTGTATTTTAGCATTTATGTTTAGATAAGAAGCTCATTTTACAGCCTCTAAAGATTGATCATAAGATTGATCATATGTAATTTTTTTAGCATATTTGTTTAGATGAGAGTTTTATTTTATACGTTTTAGTTAGTGTGTAGCTTATAATTATTTAATTTGGAAGTTTACAGTTTGGATTTTAGCATATTTGTTTAGATGATAACTTTATTTTATACATTTTAGGTAGTTTGTAGCTAGATTGTAATCTTATAATTTGCATGTGTATGAACCACGCTATAAAAACAAATAGAATATATGATATAATTGAAAATAGAAATGAACAGAGGCATATCAATTTCAATATAATTTAAGCCAATGAAAAATTAACTAACAAGAATAGGCAAACAATTACTTAGGATGTTAATTTTGAAAGTAAGAAGACATCCATCATAATTATTCAGATGGTAATTTTGTATTTTCAATTTAGTCTAGTTTTGAACTTCTATCTGTGCTAACCATGTGATAAATGGTCTGTAGTTTGCAATTTTTTTTAATTTACATGTATGAACATGCCATAAGAGCATAACAGATATGATATATGGCATAATTGAAGTAAGAAACAAACAGATGCATATCAGTTTCATTAAACTTAAAATCAAAGGGAAAATTAACTTTAGACAAGAAAAATAACTACATACCTAGTAATTTTAGAAATTGAGAAGCGAGGAAGAAATCAGTCGACCATGAGTGTTTTCGATTTGAATGAGAAGATCTTGTTTTAAATGTGAGAGAATTAACAGCAAGAAGAACGTAAGAGGAAATGGAGTAGAAAGCAAAGATGAGGACAAATGCTCTTATATAAAGCTTCCAAGCGGTGGAAGCGGCAGAAGAGACATATAAGAAAAAAAAAGAAATTAACCGATTGGTACAAATCTGATAATATCAAACTCCAAACGGTCGGAAGCGGTGCTAGATAAAAGAAAGCAATTCCGCTACGCACAGTCGTCTTATGCAGACACTGTGCAGTCGGCTGACGTGGCATCAGCCGACGTCAGCCGATGAATTAAAAAAAAAAAAAAAAAAAAAAAAAAACGAAACCCATTTCACCATTTCGTTTCCCCCTTCTGAGACTAAAATCTTTCAGACCAATTGACCAAGCCATTTCGTCTCGGGCTCTCGTGTGGGTGCAGGCACAGGATCCTTTCGTGACTCCGTCTCGTCTTGGAGCGATTTGCGGTGGGTAGTGGGTCAACCGAAGGCCAGTCTGGTGGGCTGGGTGTGGGTCAGTTTCGTGGGCTTGGTGTGGGTAAGTCTCGTGGGCATGGTTTGGGTCAGCTTCATGGGCTTCGTTGGGGTGAGCTTCGTGGGCCAGCATCGGTTCGGGTCAGCTTCGTCAGCCAGCAGCAGTTCGGGTCAACTTCGTGGGGCTTCGAGCAGTTCGGGTCAACTTCGTGGGGCAGCAGTTCGGGTCAGCCTCGTCTCCATACCGTCGCCACCAAAGGTACCATCTGTCTAGACAGATGTTTGCTTCATCATGCAATAAAAAATGTTTTGCAATATCTGCAAGTTTTGATGTTTGTTGGATGAAAATAAATTGCGAGTTAGTCACATGTATTAGTTAGTTTGGATGTTTTTTTTCAAGTCAGTTCCACAAATTTGGATGTTTGTATGATTTATTTCTGGTTGGTTGAATAAATTTGGATGTTTGTATGATCTATTTCAAGTCAGTTCCCAAATGAGTTTTTGTTTTTCCTACACATACAAAACAAGTAACAAGTAATTGTATTAATTAATTACATAAAAATTAAAAATATTGAAGTTTGATGTTGGTAAAGTTTGATTAGTGTGGTCCTTTTGAGAAATGTCATGCTTGCCCCTTTGAATATATTGCATGGGTTGGTTAGCATCAATTGTCTGACATTGTAAATAAATCTTATTTGAATTTTTATCAAATTTTGATCAGTTTTGTAATTCTTGGAAGAAATATGTACACACTATTGGTTGATTGAATTAAATTTCCTGAAAACTTATCAAAAACTAACCTGGGATATTGAAGAACCTGAACAGGGCATGGGAAAAGGAGAAGAACACTCATCTCAGCTAACACCATCTACCTCAAATCCGTCAAACTTAGTATGTTATTTCATAATTTAAAAATTTATTGCAACTCAATGTTTAACGTCCTAATTATTATTTTTATTTTTATGTTAGGACAGCCCTCAAACTGGTCTACTAAATTATCCAAATTACATGCATGGTTACTTTGGACCAATGCTTGCCTTTTTCTGCCATATCCAAATGACAACAAAAATCCAAGCAACATTCAGGTGGTTTTTCAATTTCGTTGTTGTCTTTTAGTTATAACGTAACTAACTTTTTATTACGGCTTAAATGTTTTTTGTTTTTTGTTTTCAGCAAAACGTTGGTTACCCATTTCAATATGGGATGGGACCTCCGAGGCCAGTTATCGCTACAAGCTCCGCAACAAGTGCTAGGGTTAGTGAAGAAAATAGGCCCGATTGTTTAGAAATTGAACCTCCATGTTCTTCAACTAGAGTTGATGAAGAAATTATATTGGATAGACCAGATGAACGGGAAATTGACGATGGCACTACCGGTACACCACGGGTAGTGCCATCATTGGATAGTGATGATATCATTGAGGAGCCAAAGTCGGGGATGGAGTTTAATTTGTTTGAAGATTTGTTGAGCTATTATAAACAGTATGCAAAGAAATGCGGGTTTGAGGTGATGACACAGAGGAGTGAGAGGTCAGAGGATCAAAGTGTCAGATATGTCACCATTGGTTGTGCACGGGGAGGGAAGGCCCGGAATAAGAGTTCGAATGTCGCCAACCCACGTCCGACGGGGAAAACGGACTGCAAGGCAAGAATTAATGCCTTAAGAGTTGAGGGAAAGATGCGGATAACAACTGTGCATAATACACATAATCACGGCCTCAGCCCAAAAAAATCCCGCTTTTTTCGATGTAACAGAGAAGTGAGTGAGACCGTTAAAAGAGTCCTAGACACGAACGACTTAGCTGGCATCCGATTGAATAAGAGTTACGGTTCTCTTGTTGTTGGCGCAGGTAGCTTCGAGAACCTCCCATTTTTAGAAAAAGATTGTCGCAATTACATCGACAAAGCACGACATCTGCGACTTGGCGCAGGTGGTGCTGGAGCACTACGGGATTATTTTATGAGAATGCAGTACAAGAATAATGGATTTTTTGCATTGATGGATCTAGGCGATGACGGTAGATTAAAGAATATTTTTTGGGTAGATCCACGTAGTCGGGCAGCCTACCAGTATTTTGGTGATGTAGTTACATTCGACACCACATACCTAACGAATAGGTATGGGATGCCCTTTGCACCATTTGTCGGTGTAAATCACCATGGGCAGTCGATTCTTTTGGGAGCTGGGTTGATTTCCAGTGAGGACACGGAGACATTTACATGGCTATTTCAAACCTGGTTGCAGTGTATGGACGGTATAGCTCCAAAGGCTATTATTACTGATCAAGACAGAGCAATGAAAAATGCAATTGCTACCGTCTTTCCAGAAACTCGACATAGATTATGCTTGTGGCATATACTGAAGAAAGTCCCTGAGAAGCTTGGGTCGTATGCTGCGTACAGAAGTGGGCTAAAAACTCAACTGATGAAATGTGTGTATGACACACAAACTATTGAGGAGTTTGAGAAATGTTGGGCTGGGTTTATTAACACATACGACTTACATGAGAATGTGTGGTTGAAAAGTTTATATGTGGAGCGTGAGTATTGGGTACCGGTATTCCTGAAAGAGCACTTTTGGGCTGGAATGAGTACAACCCAGCGCAGCGAGAGTATGAATGCTTTTTTTGACGGTTATGTTCACTCGAAGACAAACTTGAAGGAGTTTGTCGACCAGTTTGACAGTGCGTTGAGGAAGAAAATTGAGAATGAAAACCATGCGGAATTCCAGTCATTTAGCCAGGTCATTCCCTGCATATCTAGATCTCCATTCGAAAAGAAATTCCAAGAGTTGTACACTAACGCTAAATTTAGGGAAGTTCAGCAGCAAGTAATTGGTCTGCTCGATTTGGATCCATCTCTACTTACATCGGATGGTGTAATGAAGAGTTATTTGCTAGAAGATGAAGTTCGTATTGAGGAGTTCACTAAACCAGTGACATTTTTAGTGGACTTTAATGAGGAAGACTGCAGTGCTAAGTGTTCATGTGGGTTATTTCAGATGAGAGGGATACTGTGTAGGCATATTTTGGCCGTATTCAAGTGTAACGGTATAAAATTATTGCCAGACCGGTACATCTTGGACCGATGGAGAAAGGACATCAAGAGGAGATACACGTTCATTCGCAGTAGTTATGACGCAGGGGAGCAGAGGCCAAATGGTCATAGATATTCAATTCTTTTAAATATGTGTTATGGGATGATAACTTATGCGGCGGATTCTAATGAGCAATTCAAAGAGGCAAAGAAGAGGATACAGGAGATGACTGAATGTTATCGCGAGCAAACACGCAACTTATCTCAAATCCAAACAGGTTCGATTCCGATGAATTTTAAAATAAGTTAATCTGGTTTACTTCATATTAACTACTTAATATCTAAGTGTAAAATTTTTGTTCATAACAGGTTCGAATGCTGGTTTGATGACAGAGAACAAAAATACAGTTGGTAGTTCACAACAAGTGAAGAGTCCACTTGTTGTGAGAGGGAAAGGAAGACCCCCATCTCTGAGGCGAGCATCCAGGATGGAGACGGACATGCGAAAGGTTAAAGCCAAACAAAAGAAAGCACAAGTCAGAGGGAAACGCAAACAGGTGAATTTTTAAGATTGGGAGAATAATAATAATAAAAAAAAAAAACATAAGTGTAAATGTGTATTACATTTATAATGTTAATTCGCAAAGAAAGAAAATTTACTAACAGGAATTTTTTTTAGCGAGAGGGAGATACACCAGAAGGAGATATACCAGTAGTGGGGACGTGCAGGAATTTATTTGGGCCATCAGAAGTGGATATCACCAATCCTGTACAAGTGCAGGTATTACTTTACTTTTTCATGCCTTTAATATTTACTAAGAAATTTCTTTAGTATTGTGGTCAACCTCCCATTTTTAATATTTACTAAGAAATTTCTTATTTATAAACAGTCTGTTATAGACAGCTGCATATTTGACAGTAGTGGAACCCAAAACCGAGAAACAGTATTTGGCAGGCAAGAAAGTGTAACATTCCTAAACTTTGCATCTACTAATGTAATATTTAGATGACATTAATATTATTGAACTTTCCATGTACTAACAGAAATTTATCTGCATACTAATCCACGCAGATTTTTTTGGATTTGATGGCGCTCAACCAGACCTCCTTGGGTTCTGATGGATCACAACCGGTGCAAGAAGGCTGAAATTTAATTTTTGCAACCATGGAAGTGATTTGTTTTGTAATTATTTTTGGAAGAAGTTATTTTGGCAAGGGATCTATTTTGTAAGAAGTTATATTTTGTTTATAGTGATAATGTATTGCTGATTATTTTTGGCAAGTGATCTATTTTGGCAAGTTACGGTTGTGATTATTTTTTGGTAGTGATAATGTATTGCTGTTAAACAAGTTCATTTATGTGTATTTTGTTTATAGTGATAATGTATTGCTGATTATTTTTGGCAAGTGATCTATTTTGGCAAGTTACAGAAAAGTTTATTTTTGGTAGTGATAATGTATTGCTGTTAAACAGGTTCATTTATGTGTGCACATGTACTGAGAATACATTTGTATGTGTAACAGGTTCATTGCAGTGTTATGGTTATGGGTATTGATAGTGCATTTTACATTAGGCCAACAGAATGCATTTCAACATTTACAGGTTCATTTACGTGTTTACTGAGTCATCTTGGCTCGCAGGTACTAGGCATTTACGTGTAAATCAGGTACTAGGCATTACCATGTACTTCTTTGTGACCGTGAAGAGTCATCAGTAATGCAGCTTTACGTGTGCATTATTAGTGCTAAGTGTGTTGACATTTAGGCAACACTTTCAGCCAACATTTACGCAACACTTTCAGTAATGCAGCTTTGTTTTGCCAAACAACAGATTCATCATGAGAATTGATTGAATAAACCTGTAACTCTGTGTGTAACAGGATTGACACAAGTTCATTTCATTTCAGCTATTGTAAAGTTTTTATTCAATTCTCATGGAAGACCAAAATTCCATATACAAATTCAGACCAAAATACACTTAACTAACTTACACTTACATTGTACATGGGAGAATAACAAATTCAAACCAAAACACGTATACAAATTCAGACCAAAATACACTTAACTAACTTACACTTACATCGCACAGCTAATACAAATTCAGACCAAAACATGTATACAAATTCAGACCAAAACATGTATACAAATTCAGACCAAAACACTTACATCGCACATCTAATAAACTTACGGAACACAAGTACAAATTCAGACTAAAAACAAAAAAACAGAAACCACTACCTTGTCAATAAATAGCAGCAAAAAACTAAAAAAAGACCAAAATACACCCAGGATTGCGTGCGTGAATGCCTTAGGACAGATTCTCTTTCAAGAAGCACCAACTCCATCTCTCTCTTCTTAAATTCATCTACTATCTTACGGAGCTCAGTTACTTGGATTTCAACTTCGAAGAGTCTCTTCTCGAGCTCTTCCTCCTTCCTTGACAATTTATTTGCATATTCTTGTAATTCTATATCAGCCCACTTAAAATATTTACAGTATGGTAATCCCTAATAAGTGACAATAAAAATTAAAAAATTGTTAGATGTACGTAACAGTGTATGAATCTATTAACTACAAAGGTTGTAGTTACCTTTGTATTGTACTTTGGACACCCTAAGAAGGGTCGTCCTGGATTTGCCTTAGTAGTTGAGTATCTCACTACAGCTTGAACCTCACAGAAGCACAATGGAGGAGCAAAAGTACGTTTGCCAACAGATGAAGAAGACAGTGATGACGACGGCATTCTAACCTCAACCATAATCACAATGGAAAGGCACACATATCAACAGAATTACAATTAATTTTTTCAGAAAAAAAAAAACAAAAACTTGCAAATATTAAGAAAGCCCTTTCTAGGCCAGAAATAAACATCCATAATCACTCATAAGTTACTGATACAGTTTAAAAGAAACACCACGCACAGATTCAAATCAGGATGCTAAAACAATTTTCATGCCCCTTAAAAAATTGTACAACACATTGAAAACACCATTATACAGATACATGAGAGATGGCTAATTGGAACTGATTGCATTCCCCACCTTGAACTAACAACTGCTTCAAAAACAAGAGATTCAAAAACACATTAAAATGAATACTCTTTTCCAAGTTAAACTGACAGGTCCTAACACATGAAATTTTTCGAGAAAGACTACCAAGAACAGGCTAATGAGCAAAGGGAAGGCAGGCACATCTCCCTCTCATTTGCAATATTTATTGACCATGGGATGCAAAAAGACTTATCAAAGGAATCATTTGATTGATGTTCAACTCACACCATGAATCCAAGGATATAATGCACAACAAAGGTACAGAGTAAATTAAACAAGTACACCCAAACAACCCCTAGTGATTTATTTAATTTTTATTGTTTTTTGGGGCATAGGCAATTGATTTATAATAGTGATGGGTCATCTCTGTTGTGATTTATTTGGTCATACAGATTATGCCTCAGCCTAGTAATTCCTCTTTCTTTAAATTAATCATACTACTCCTTCGTTACAGCAGATTAAATAACAATCATAAACCCAAATTTCTTTTACTGTCAAATCCGATACATTCACTAGTCCAATCATGATCCAACCATGAAAAAGGAATACAATGCATGTATATCGGAAGGCACAACCCATTCACTAGTCCAACCATGATCAACATAAAAAACTCCAAACCAAAATAGTTGAAAAGTTAAACAAAAGCAACAAACAAAATAAGGAAAAAAAATGCATAATACAAAAAGAAATGTACTTGCCTTCCACTTGGACTGGACATGGGCGACTGTCTTCCTTGTGCCTTGATGAAGGATAGGGGCTAGGGTTAGGGGTGAGGGAAAGGGGATGGTTAGGGTTCGGCTTAGATTTAGGGTTAGGGTTTCGAGATGAGGGAAAGGGGATGGTTAGGGTTCGGCTTAGATTTAGGGTTAGGGTTAGGGTTTCGGGATGAGGGAAAGGGGATGGTTAGGGTTCGGCTTAGATTTAGGGTTAGGGTTTCGGGATGAAGGGAAATGGGCTGGGTTAGGGTTAGGGTTATGGTTACGGTTTCGGGTTAGGTCTACTGGGTCATCTACGAGGGAGGTGAGAAGTCGGGATGAAGGGAAATGGAAGACCTTTGCATTTCGAAACACAGAGAGGAAGGGGCTTCGGGCTTCGCTAGAGAGAACGTAAACGGCTGGTCTTCGCCAAGAGAACGAAAATCGCTTCAGGGGATTTGCATAAACACAGAGAGGAAGGAAGGGGTTCGCGAGAAAGGGGGAGAGGTGTCTTCGAGGAAGGAGAAACATAGAACATTCGAGAGGAAGGAAGGGGTTCGCGAGAAAGGAGAAAGGGTGAGAGGGGTCTTCGGGGGAAGGAGAAACACAGAATGTTCGAGAAAGCAGAGAAGGAGAGAGGGCTGGGGGAAAATGATGCAAAGCCCCTCAAATTAGAACGGCGTCATTTTATTTTTCCACGTCAGCAGCCGACTGCAAGCCATTTACTTACGCGACTGTAAGTAGCGTTTTTGAAAAGAAAATGAGTTTATCCACTATCTAAAAATCTGAGAATAATAAATGCCAAACAATGCAAGCGGTGACCGCTTCGGCTGGGAGGAAAAAAACGAGATGAAAAAATTATTGAGAGAAAATTGTAGAACTTACGAGAAGACTGTAAGAAGTGGAAAAGGAAAGAAAAACAAATATAAAGCAAGGGTAAAAATGGAAAAGAAAAGAAATACAGAACGACAAACGTACGAAAATTGAACTGAAATGTAGGGGAAAATCGACAGAAAATATGGAATAAGGCAGCAAGCTAAGGGTGCAAATGGAATAGTAATAAAAAAATAAGGGCAATCTGGGTAAAAAAATATTGCCAGGACAAAAGTAATGACACAAAAGACAAAATCATAACTTCAGTAACCGAAAAAAAAAATTGCCAGAAGCGAGTAAAAACTTAGAACGTAGTGGAAGTCGGAGAGCGGGAAAATGAATAAAAATGGAGGACAAAAATGGAAAATAAAATTTGAAAACAAGAAGAAGATAATACCGGAATTTATTCAAAACATTATGGATAAAATCGGAAAAAAAAGTGTTCGACAGCTGCCTGCTTATTGGCGTTTATTATATATAAGATAAGATAAGATATAAAGAGATATAGCAGCTGAGTTTAATTATGCATGGGTTGCTGTTGTGACGACTTTCGTTTCATGAAAGACACCAAATTTCTAAATTTTTAATGAGATCGTGATGTGCCCCGTGTCCTGGTAAAGAAACACATATACAACATAATGCAGTCACACTCCACGGAATTATATATTTTATTGGGGACAAAACAATATTAATGTAGATCACGCGTGAGAGTGGCTTAATTACAAAATACCATCAAGATTATATATTATATATTAAGCATAGAGAAAATTATAAACAATAATTAGAATTTAGAAAAAAAAAGTATCTTCAAACAAGTCTCGGTCGCCTTAATTAATTGTTAATTAATTGATAGCTAGCTAGGTCATGATCTAGTAATTAGTATATATATAGTTAGGACTATGCCGATACATATAGATATTATAATTATAAGGAAAAATATATTGCCAAATATGACTAGCTAATTCGAACTACTAATTTATAGCTTGATATGTATTAATTATTAATTAATTTTAGCTCCTAATTTCCTTTTCAAAACGCCTAATTCATAGCTTCAAGCCCAATATCTAAAAGATGGAAAACGGGAAAAGATGGTTGATATCATTAATGCTAGTATACGACTGCAACTTTTGCCTTAATTTGCTGTAAATTAAATACTCCATAAAATTCATGTTATCATGACCTACAACACACGACGTTGACCTTTGCTTGCATGGTACGTAGAAGAACAGATCAACGACGACGTAATAGAAAAAAGTATCGATCACTCGGCACGGTAAGCTAATTTAATAATGATATTATATACAAGCTCTCTGAACCGTACAAGTTTCACGTAACTTTTTTTATAAGAAAGTGGACTTCACTGTAAAAAAAAATTCGTCGTTTATTGGTGGGGCTTACATTTTTGTGACTTGCGACATGATTTGGGACTTCTCCCCGGGATATATATACAAGATATATAGATAGAGAGAAAGAGAGAGAGATTTTATAATAACATCTAGCTATAGGTACGAATTAGAAGTATTAACAACCCGTCTTCTCTCGCTCTTTTTCTCTCTCGGGAAGGGGAGTGAGGTGAAGTGGGGTCCACAAAATATTCTAACAGAATTGGAGGTGGCAGAGAGGCAAGGGACGTGCACAACGGTTTCGTTACGGCTGAGTGGGAGTACCGAAGGTGGCAGGGAAGGGGTGGTTAGAGGAGGAGACGCTGGTTCTTCTCTGTTTTCTGATAAGTAAGAGAGGCAAGCAAGGTGGTGAAGGCTGAGGAAAACATGAATGAACTGGAGAAGAGGTGGGAAAGTATGAAACTAATGGAGGAGGAATCCAAATGCATCGATCTAGACGATGAGATACCAGAGGAATTGAAAAACAAGGAAGACTGTAGTCTGGTAGGGAAAGTGTGGGTGGAGAGAAGCATTAGTAGGATGGTGATAGAAAACACAATGGCAAAAGTATGGAGAATTAGTAGAAAAGCTCAGTTCCAGGAGGTTGGAACAAATATGTTTGTTATGACTTTTGCCAACCAAGCTGACAAACTACGTATTCTTCAAGGAAGGCCATGGTTATTTGATAACCAGATGTTTGTGATAATGCAGCTGAATGGATCTATCCCTCCACAGAAGATGGATTTTAGTAGAGAAAGGATGTGGATTCAGTTACACAACTTACCTTTAGCATGTATGAATAAGGATAGAGGAGTGGTGATGGGTGAGACTATTGGTAGAGTGCTGGAAGTGGAGACTCTGGTTGATGGAAGCGGATGGGGGTCGTTTCTTAGAATCCTAACAGAGTTAGATTTAAAAAAACCATTAGCTAGGGGAAGAACTATTACTATAAAAGGGCAGGTTCTCTGGATACCTGTTAAATACGAGAAACTTCCTCATTTCTGCTTCAGATGTGGGTGCATTATCCACGATGAGGTAGGTTGCAGGGGAAAGGATGGGGAGGAAATACAGTTTGGTGCTTGGATGAGGGCTGGAGTGAGAGCTAAGTTCCAAAAACAAGGAGAGAGTAGATGGAGTCCAACTAGAAATGGAGTCAGCATAGAGAGAGGGGAATCAGCTGCTATAATGAAGGTGAAGGAGGTTCCACAAGAGCAGACTGTTGATAAGGGAGGGGTAGAGACTGACTCAGGGTTTGAACAAGGGAGAGAGATAGGTCAAGAGACTAAGGGAAGTGAAAGGGAAGAGAGTAATTTGGGTAGTTCACCAACATTTAAGGGCGTGAAGGATATTACTATAGAGAGTCAGGAAACATTAAGTGAGGAAGGGAGGGAAGAAAAGAGTTCTCTGAGAGAGGAAGTTGAAAATAGCATAAGGGAGATGAGGGGGAGAGGAAAAACTATAGGAGCCTGGAAGAGAAGAGCAAGAGAACAAGGTGACAAAACAATTTCTCATAGTGTCTCCAGCCTTTCAAAGAGATTATTTAGTCCAACTGTTGTAGGGAAGGAGGAGGTAAGGGGGAGGAAGAGGCAAAAAAGTACCAGTTGTGAGGTGCTTGAAGAGTCACAACTTTTGGTGGAGGCTGGTGGACAGCCCCACCAATCACTATGAAAACTCTCAGTTGGAACTGCCGAGGGCTTGGCAACCCTCGGACAGTTCAAGACCTTTGCCAACTGGTAAAGGAAAAGAGGCCAAATGTGATATTCCTCATGGAAACAAAGTTGAGGAGTGGCAAATGTGATAGCATAAAAAGAAGAGTGAGGAGTGAGGGCTGTTTTGTGGTGGAACCTGAGGGTAGGAAAGGGGGATTAATGTTACTTTGGGACCAGTACATGAGAGTGGAAATTCTGAACTATTCCAATAGACACATTAATGCTTGGATTAAAAATGAAGATGGTAATGAGAGGTGGTTGCTGACAGGCTTTTATGGGCAGCCTGAAACTAGACTAAGGGCAGAAGCTTGGCAGTTGTTGGCATCATTGAGACCATTAGAGGAGGTAGGATGGTGTGTGGTAGGGGATTTCAATGAAATATTAACACATGACGAAAAAAAAGGGGGCAATCCAAGACTAGAGAAACAAATGGGCAGGTTTAGAGAAGCATTGGAGATGGGAGGTCTGTTTGATTTAGGGTGGAAGGGTGATAAATATACTTGGAGTAATAAGCATGGGGATGAGACTTTCACAAAGGAAAGGCTCGATAGAGCAGTAGCTAATATAAGGTGGAAAAGGATGTTTAAGGAAGGGTGGGTAGAAGTTCTGGCTGCTAGGTGCTCTGACCATAGACCCATCTTACTTTATGTGAACCAGAAATTTTCTAGTGAAAGGAAGAGGAAGAGGCTGTTCAGATATGAGGCCAAATGGTCTTTGGAGGAAGATTGTGAAGAAGTTATAAAAAGAGTTTGGCAAGTGAGAACAATGGGTAGGGATACAGAAAAGGATTTGCAGTTGCTACTGGAAGACAGTAGAGTAGCCTTTCAAAGCTGGAGCAGGAAGATTACTCAAGATAAGGGAAGACTATTAAAGGAAAAAACAGAAAGGCTTAAAAAATTACAAGAAGATGAAGGGAGTCACAATATGATGGAGATAAAGAAAATACAAGAGGAGATAGGGACCTGTCTTGAGATGGAGGACTTAAAATGGAGGCAAAGGGCCAAGTTGGATTGGTACATTCATGGGGATCGAAATACTAAGTTTTTCCACTGTTGTGCAAATCAAAGGAGGAAAAAGAATATGATTTTGCAGATTTATGATGATTATAACTTGAGGCAGACCAAACCTGAGAAGATTGAAATGGTTTTTAACAACTATTTTCAGAACCTGTTCACCTCAACAAACCCGACCCCTGCAGATATTGAAGACAGTTTAAGGGAGGTGGTACCTTGTGTGACAGATGATATGAACATTTGTTTAACTAGAACCTTCACTAGAGGAGAGGTCGAGGTAGCTCTTAAACAAATGGCTCCATTAAAATCACCAGGCCCAGATGGATTTGGACCATGCTTTTTTCAAAAGCATTGGCATGTAGTAGGTGATGGAGTGTGCAAAGCTGTTTTATCATGGCTCAATGGTAATGATCTGAATTCTTCTTTGAATTACACTTATCTTGCTCTTATTCCTAAGGTTAAAGAACCAAGAGTGGCTAGTGATTTTAGGCCTATAAGCCTTTGTAATGTTGCTTACAAGATCATGTCAAAAGTCTTGGCAAATAGGTTGAAAAAATTTCTGAATGCTCTTATTTCACCCAACCAAAGTGCCTTTATTCCTGGAAGGTTGATTACAGATAATATAATGGTGGCTTATGAGGTGCTTCATTCAATGAAAGCTAGGAAAAAAGGCAAAGTAGGGAATATGGCTATCAAATTAGATATGTCTAAGGCTTATGATAGGATCGAATGGTGTTATTTAGAGGCTGTTATGGGGAAATTGGGTTTTTGCAGGAAATGGATTGAACTTATTATGAAATGTGTAACAACTGTGAGCTATTCTGTGTTAATCAATGGTAGCCCCGGATCTAGGTTCCTTCCTTTGAGAGGTTTGAGACAAGGTGACCCTTTGTCACCATATCTCTTCATTCTTTGTGCTGAAGGGCTTAGTGCACTGCTTAATCATTCAGATTCTAGGGGTCACACAAGAGGAGTCACAGTAGCAAGAGGTGGAACTCGAATTAACCACTTACTTTTTGCTGATGATTGCATTTTGTTTGGAAGAGCTGTAGCAGGAGAGTGGATTAAAATCCAAGAATTACTACTGAAATATGAAAAAGCATCAGGGCAGTTCTTGAACAAGGAAAAAACAGCAATCTTTTTCAGCTCAAACTCAAGGAATGAAGAAAAAAGGAAGATATTGGAACAAGGAGGCTCAGTTATGAAAGGCAGCTATGAAAAATACTTGGGTTTGCCTCCTGTAGTAGGGAAATCCAAGTACAATACTTTTAGAGGTATCAAAGAAAGGGTGTGGAAAAAGATCAGCAATTGGAAGAACTCTTTTCTGTCCTCAGCAGGAAAGGAGATCTTGATCGAGGCAGTGTTACAAGCAATTCCAACATATACTATGAGTGTGTTTAAACTTCCAAAAAATCTGTGTAAGGAATTAAATTCCCTTATGGCAAATTTTTGGTGGGGCAACCAGTCTAGTAGCAATAATATTCACTGGTGCAGTTGGGAAAAACTTGGAAAATCAAAAGGGAGGGGAGGTTAGGGTTTCAGAGATCTCGAGAGCTTCAATGTGGCTTTGTTGGCTAAACAAGGATGGAGGTTTTTACAGAATCCAAGGAGTATGGCAGCCAAGATTTTCAAGGAAAAATATTTTAGCTCAGTCTCTTTGTTTGAAGCTAAGTTGGGTTATAGACCTTCATTCATATGGAGGAGTGTATGGGGGGCCTTGAAGCTGTTAAAAGATGGTTTAAGGTGGAGAGTTGGGGATGGGAGTAGCATAAGGATTTGGGGGCAGAAATGGCTTCAAACACCCTCATCTTACTGTGTGCAATCTCCTTGCTCGATTCTAAATGAGGAAGCAAAAGTTAGTGAGTTGATCTCTGAAGGAAAATGGAATAAACAACTGATTGAAAGAATTTTCACTCAAGAAGAAGTTGAACAAATATGCAGCATCCCTATTAGTAGACTAAACTCTGAAGATAAAATGATTTGGGGAGGTACCAAAAAGGGACAATTTTCTGTTAGCAGTGCATATCAGATGGAAATGAACAAGAAAGAAGCATTGAAGGGTGAAAGTTCAAGGGGCAGAGAAGGGGATGCTCGATGGCAGGAAGTTTGGGGTTTGAATATCCCAGGAAAGGTAAAAATTTTTATGTGGAGAGCTATGAAGGAATTATTAGCAACTAGAGTGAATCTGTCACTGAGGAAAATAACAGATAGCTCATCTTGCCCAATATGCAAAAATGATGATGAATCAGTGATGCATGCAATATGGTACTGTCCAGCAGCAGCAGATGTTTGGTCCGAATCAGACATTGTCATACAGAAGTGGAGCTTGTATGAAACTGATTTATTAAAACTATGGGACAGTTTGGTGGAGAAGGTAAGCAAAGATGTGTTAGAGGAGACTGTTATGGTTATGAGAAACATCTGGTTAAGAAGAAATGAGTTCATCTTTGAGGGAGTTTTCAAAAGACCAAGCCAAGTCATTAAAGCAACTAGAGATGAATTGAGAGTCTTCCAACTGGCTCAACAGAATGCAAAACAGAATCCAATTCCAAGAGTAGATAGAGGTGCTGTTTCGTGGAGCAGACCAAGAGAGTTCTTTGTTAAAGCTAATTGGGATGCAGCAGTGTCGAGAAAAGATAGAAAGGTGGGGCTCGGGGTGGTCATTAAAGATGAGGAAGGGGAAATCTTGGTTGCTGCAAGAGAACATATTAACTTGACAGACTCTGCAACAGCCGAATGTCTTGCTTTATGGAAAGCAATGGAAGTGTGTAGAGAGCTCAACTTTAACAGAGTTTTATTCGAGGGTGATGCTCAAGTTATAGTGAATGCTGTAAACAAAGGGGATGAAGACTACTCCTCTTATGGGGGTGTAATTGAAGATGCCAAGAAGATGTTAAAAGCTATAGAGAACTGGAGTGTTAATTTTGTTTATAGGGAAGCAAATACGGCTGCTCATGTGCTTGCTCAAGAAGCTTTATCTTTACATACAGATTTAGTTTGGATTGAAGAGACTCCTAATTGTATTAGGAGTATTATTTGTAAGGAAAAATCATGTAATGATGTTATAGTTCAATGAATGAATACAGAGGTTTAATATCAAAAAAAGAAGTATTAACAACCCATATATCAATCTTTGAATGGAATATTACTACAACTACCCTTATCTAGATGGGTCGATGGATCTATATATAATATAAACAAACAGATAGCCTCAAACTAAGCTCCGGCAATTGAAAACTTATAAGCTAGGGAATAGATTAGACGCCGTATCTATATCTTATATATAATAAGCGTCAATAAGTAAGGAGGTGTCGTCCATCTTTTATTTTCAATTTTGTCCTTCGTTTGGTATTTTTTTCCATTTCTGTCCCTCTTGCCATTCTTACTCTATTTACGATTTTTTTATGTTTGTCCTTACTTTTGTTCTTCTTAGATTCCCGTTTTTTCATTTTATTAGACTCTAAATTTTTCTCTCCCGTTTTCCACCGCCTTCTCGAATTCTTTTTTATTTTTTTTATCTTATCGGATTCAAGATTTATTTTTCCCCCGTTTCCCACTGCCTCCATTTTCTATTCATTTTTCTTCTGTGTCCTCAGTTCTCCTATGTTTGGGATTTTGGTTCTGCCGTATTCTTTTCCAGTTCTTATCCTTCTGCCAAATTCTTTTCGAGATGGTTATTCTTTTCATCGCCGCTTGAACCGAATTTTGTCCTTTTTATCCTTACTTTTGTTCTTCTCGAAATCTTGTGTTATTAGATTATAAATTTTTCTTCTCATGTTTTCCACTGCCTTCTCGAATTCCTTTTTTTTCATCTTATCAGATTCTAGATTTATTTTTCCCTCGTTTTCCACCGCCTCCATTTTCTATTCATTTTTCTGCTATGTCCTCAGTTTTGCTGTGTTTTGGATTTTGGTTCTTCTGTATTCTTTTCCAGTTCTTATCCTTCTACCAAATTCTTTTCCAAATGTTATTCTTTTCATCGCCGCTTGAACCGACTTATTTTGCGTATAAAATCAGATTTATTTGCAGTTGTTATCCTATGTTCTGCATGAAGCAACCTAACATCACCACAAAGAGAGACCCAGGGCCGCGCAACGGAAGCTCACCGTGAGGTAGATAGTTTCAAAGGAGCAGGGTGAGTGGGAGGTGGCTGATCCGACGGTTGAACACAGAGAAAAAGAGAGTCACGGCTGACCACCGTGTTTTCCAGTTGTTATCCTATGTTTTGCATGAAGTAACCTACCACCACAAAGAGTGATGAGCACGGTCTTGCCATGCTTAGAGGCTTCACGTGCACCTTTTTGGTGGTTGACAGTGGGGCTACTTGGGTTGGTGAGTGAGACTCACGGTGATGAGTCTAAGCAGTGGAGGCTCACCAATGTGCCTCCGGTAAGGGCAGCAGCTGGGTTGACTGAGTTGTGGCTCACGGTGCCCTCCAACAATGCTCAGTTTTGTGGAGTTAAAACAGAGGCCTCCCAGTGATGGCCAGCGGCGGCTCAATGTGAGCTCAAGGCTAGGCTACGGCGGTCAGATTTTTTTCCTGCATGCTTGGCGGCACGGGATAGAAGAGACATGGCTGGCCGGTGGCTTACAATGGTGCGGGGGTCAATCAGTCTTTCGGACAGTGTGGAGAAACTGAACTACGATGGTTGGCATGGTGGCTATGTTGAAGCGGCAGCAACGGCAATACCTTGAAGGCAAGAGGAAGAAAGCGGTGATGATTGCCTTGCCGTGGCTAAGCGAACACTTCTGTGGTGGTCTTGCTGGCCATTGGGTTGTCGGGAACACATCAAATGAGGAAGGAGGCGCCAATGAGTTGTTTTTACCGAAACATATAAGCGGTGGCAAGTTTGCTACTGTGTTTGTTTCCTGAACACTTGGGGACATGCATGCTCATTGTTGTAGACATAGAACAGGTCTAGGAAATTTAAACGTGAAAGTAACATATAAATGTAAAGTGTTGTCGTTTATCCCAAACGGAAAAAAACTTGCATGTAGAAGAAAACGGGCATGCATGCCGTTATTTTCATCTTGAAATATAGATGAAATTTTGTCTATTCATAGTTAAATTCGAGAGTTTGTATGGATTTAAATTCTTATTTCTTGGTTCATTGTGGATTGACAGGTAGCCAAGTAAGATCACTATCATATATATAAATTTGTCGGATACTAGCATTTATTACATTTCAGAACTATATTTTTTATTCTGTTCTCTCTTATTACATGTTTTTACAAGAAATTTGTATTTTTGCAGTTAAAAAAAAAAGAAATTTATAGTTTTAGAATATTTTTCATGTTTTTGCAACTGGTCAGTTTTTTCATGTTTTTGCAACTGGCAAGTTCTTACAAGAAAAAAAAAAGATGAAAATTTTTGCAACTGAAGCTAAAAAATTTTCATGTAATATTTTTAGAATATTACATATTATTCATGTTTTTGTTCTTATTTCATGTAAAAACAACTAAATGTGGGAAAAATGAGAATGTTTTATATTATAGTTAAAAAAAATAGAGACTTCACAACCAAGGTAAACATTTTTCCTCATATTTTGGAGTTAAAAATTTTTTACATTATAATTAGAATATATTAATTGTTAATATCAATAAATAATAATTTATTTACTTTTTTTAGATATCAAGTTTATTTAGAAACATATAATGATAGTGCATCAACTCCAATAGTCACTTTTGGATTTGTAATAGAAAATTGTGTAACAGTAAATGTGTTTGTGGAAATTCTTATATTATAATAGTCATGTATATTCTGCATATAATATATGTGATATATTTTATGATTGATGAAAAAAATCTTAAAATATAGACAAAACTATTACATTTCATAATTATATATATTGATCTATTTTTTATTATTACACATTTTTACAGAAAATTCTTATTTTCAAAAATATTTTTCATATTTTTGCAATTGGGCACACGTGCATTGCACGTGTTTGCCCTTTACTACTATATATATATATATAAATATATATGCCGCCTCACTCTTGCCGCTGGGCATACCGTTTAATAGTTTTTTTTTCCTTTTCACATTTTTTAATATTTTTAAATAATAAAAAAATATATATATCAATACATTTAAAATCACTTCTTTAATTACTAAATAAATAAATAAAAAAATTGACCAAAGTTCACGTGGAGCGGCCAAAGTGGGGAAGCAAAGTAGTTTTATTCATATATGTAAAACAACAAAGTGCGAGCGACACGAGCAGTACTCAACTTTCTTAACATATATTACACATGGTATATTATTATGGAACAAGGCAGTACTGATTATTTAACTCGATCGAATATATGTGTCATGCATGCATGATGGCCGTCTTGCTTTGCGTCCATGGCGATCCATCAGATATATATAGATCCTGTATGATCACCCATCATGCTTTGCTTCAACCTGAATGTGAAAACCATTTCCGAATCCTAAAGCAGGGGACCGAATCACCTCGCCTCCCTTGATAGCAGTGCACCTATATATATATATATATATATATATAAATAATATATGTAGGAAAATACCGAATCGTATTCGTAATTAGTTTTAATTGCTCAATAAATAATGTGATCAAGTAGTACTGCTGCTGCGCATCATGTGCATGATGTACGTACGCACGCATGCATATAAAATAGAAATTAAAGTACGTACCTGTATTTCGTGACCAAGGCATGAAAGAAAACAGCCATGAGAACCTTGCTGAAATCTGCTCCTGCACATGACGTCATGCCTGCCCCGAATGGTATGAAATTCTTGGCTGTGACGTTCGCAGAGATGTCCTATATTAATGAAGCAAAACTGATGAGTCAACCATCATGTATTTTAATATTCTACTGAGGAATGATTTTGGTGCTTGACTGATGCATGATGCATGAGCGAGACTAAATTAAAGGTTTTTGATCGATCTAGACAGGTAGACGTTCCTGCATATTGCGCGCGTGCAGTACGTACCTGCCATCGCCAAGGATTGAAGGCTAGAGGATCCTCATAAGTTCTTGGGTTCAGTTGAAGTGCAGAAGGAACCACCATAAGTGTCCACCCTTTTGGAATCGTATACCCTTCATTAATTAAACAAGGAATTTTTAATTCAATAGCTAATATATATTAATGTACATGATTTGAACTAATAATTACCATTTACTTGAATGTCTTGAAGTGTTCTTCTCAGTATTCCAGGAGCAACACTGGCCAGCCTAAGTGATTCATTGATAACCTATCTTGCATGCCGATTCATTGTACATCAATTAAGAAGTGTTGCTTATAATAACTAGAAGCCGGCCTTCAGGGACCTCATAAAAGAAGTGGGAGAATCAAACTTACGTTATGGGTAAAAGTCATGGAGTACTTGTATTCCTTCCATGTGAGTCCAGATTCGGCATCTTCTCTGTTGTTAAGAATTGCTTCATGTTCCTCCTAATTAACAGAAATAACATGATGTCAAAAACAAACTGCCTTAAGGTATTTCTGAGTACTGTATCTGCATGCATGAGCTGCTACTAACCGTTAATTCTTGCAGAACTTTAGGATTATCTGTAATTAACTTAATGGCTAATGTAAGAGTTGCTGATATAGTCTCAAAGCTTGCAAGGATGAGCCCAAACATCATGTAGATGATGAATTTTTCGGTCAAGAACGACTCCGTTTTCATGTCGGCCAAAATCTGATCAAGAAAATCTCCTTTGCGAATTTCAGGATTACGTTTTCTTTCTTCTAGCGTGTTGGTTATTATTTTTACCGCCGCCTTCTGGTTCTGTATGAAAATGGATTTAATATATACGTATTTGAAAGAATTAAAAGGTGATCTTAATGATCAGAGTGCTTTAGATTTTGAAAAATATAAGAATTAAGTTGGGAGATGGGATATTTATGTACCTGTAGACATTTATGATAAGCAGTACCAGGGATGTTGATGGGGAATGCCATGAGTCCTTCCAAAAAGTTGTCGAAAGATTCACCAATATTTTCCCCAGATTTGTTTGGTTCATAACTGAATAGCTGCGCTGCTGTAAAATCAAAGATCATCTGGAAATGACCGAAAAATAAGTTAATATTGGATTTGCAGGAAAAAAACACATTAAAAGAAACATATATATATATATATATATATATTTATATTTATATATATATAAGTTATATATGTTCTGCAATAGCTTTGCAAGTACTTGAAAAGAAAAAGAATTACGGTCATCCGTTTCTTGAAGTTTATATATTTGTGTGTGTGTGTGTGTGGCATGCATATATAAAAAATAAGTGTTTTCATATTTTGAATATATACTCAAATTTAATTTTGATCTATTCGTATATATAATTGCTTTGTATGGGTAAAATATATTTCCCAGCTCATGTGAGGAGCTTGATCATTGGAATATTTTATCAGAACAGTACGGAGTGGGTATTAATTATATGAGAGCCAGCAGCATTGAGAAAAGAACTGCTTACAGCTGAAGTGCCTTTTTTCACTTCCAAACTGGAAAGCTTAGACCAACACTGCAACTTTTCGTTTATGGCATCTTCCAACTTGGGCAGCAACTTTTCCTTGAGAGCCTCGGTACCGAAGGTACCCAAGATCATGTTTCGCAGGTACTTGTGAATGTTCTTGTGGGCATTAATTCCTGATGCGTCTAGGCCGTGCAGAAGCTTTGAGAAGGAATCCATGTACCATCGCTCAACCAGTTTTCCTTCTTGTTGGAAAACTTGATAGTTGAATTCAGGATCAGATGATACCACAACCGGCCGTCCGACCAAGCTTGTCCGAAATACTGGCCCATATCTAACGTACATAACATTTATATATGCTTAAAAAATGCATGGGAATTAAAGATGTTATATATTATCACTAAAAAAAATGCATGAGGGCTCGTTATAATTACGAGGGAAATTAAGCAATACTACAGTGTGAATTTATATTGTGCACAGCTGCTTACTTCTCCATCCTTTTCTTCACGAAAAGTGGTGTGTCTATGGACTTGTTTGAGACCATAAAACTGAGGGTCTCCCCAATAAGTGGGAAGCCCATAGAGCCGGGTGGTAATTTTCCATTACATTTAGGGTTCCTCCACCTATAAAGCCAATGGGTGGAAAACACTATAAGCAGGCCGCTAATGACAGAAAGCCAAACAGACCACATCGATCTTTAAGTAGTACTACTACAGGGAGGAAAATAAGATATATAATACGTGCGTACTGATGTGGGTTGGTTTATAAGAAAAGAGTATGGCTCTTTATATAGGCAAAGGATGAGCTCATCACATGATCGAGACATATATGTACGTACGTACGAGGGTTTTCTTTTTTCGTCTAGCTTAAGATTAGAAAATTAATGTTAAAGCTGCATTGCCAAATGTGAAATGTCGTCGTCTATCTAGATGGTCAAGTCCTTACTCCGGATTTGAATGAACTATTTATAAGTGATGTGTCAAAGAAGAAAATGGCAACCTGGTTTTGAAAACTTTGCATGGCCTTTCATATTAATGAGGTTGACGTTATATGAGTTGAGTTGAGATGATTTGTGAATAGTAATGAAGTTATTAGTTAAAATTAGATTAGATGAGGTATTTCATCCATATCTAATTAAACTGGCCCTAATGATGTATGATGATCGGTAGCTAGGCCATGCCGGTTTGATTGGCGAGTAATTCTACATACAACTGTGAAGTGCGTAAACGCTGAGTAATCGTTTTGAAAAAAAGTGAGGTCTATTATTAAAAAATAATTTTTTTTTTCATGTGAATCTCATATTCTATTCATTTTATTCAAAACGATTACGCGACAGTTCATACATAATTCACGGTTTGCAGATATATTTTCTCTTGACTGACTGGCCTATCAGTTATAAATAATGGACAAGCAAGACTGCTAGCTAGAGGCCGTTGGACTAAGTACTTTTTAATGAATGGAATCGAATTTAATTTATTTTTCATACAACATAAGTCATGTTAAACAGATCAAGACGTACAGAGTTTAACCGCCATCATACATATATGTACATAACTACCTCAGTCTTTTCACAACTCAATTGATTACACATTCAATCCCTAGATCATCATAGATCATCATCTTCTGATATCATGATCGAAAACAACTTAATTAATTTATATGAGGCCAACAGCATCGATCTGATGATCAACATTTTGAAAAATTGAACAGTTGGGTAGAGTATTATAGAGTTAGGATTTAAAATCAAGATCTCTTCTAGATCTGATCCAAAAAGTTTAAACTCATCAAGAAGAAATAGATTTAAGTACGAGAAATACTATATTTACAAAATAATTACATAAAAGTAATTTTACAAATTGATGTAGTTTGATATAATTTTTTAGATTGTAAAATTACTTTTATTGTAAAATAAATTTGACAGATCATATGAAACTACATCAATTTTTGAAATTTTTTTTTAATAATCATTTTGTGACTATAATACTCCCTTTAAAAAATAATCTACGGTAGATATTTATTTTCGTGTGTTTTGGACCGAAGAAAAATGATAACAAAAGACAAAGAAACAACAGTATGTTTTGGACCGAAGAAAAATGATACATTTTTCAAAAGACAAAGAAACAACACCGAAGAAAAATGATACATTTGTATCATTTTTCAAAAGACAAAGAAACAACACCGAAGAAAAATGATACATTTTTCAAAAGACAAAGAAACAACAGTATGTTTTGGACCGAAGAAAAATGATAACAAAAGACAAAGAAACAACAGTATGTTTTGGACCGAAGAAAAATGATAACAAAAGACAAAGAAACAACAGTATGTTTTGGACTACAAAACACAAAAAGGAAATTAAAGTGAGGCGACAAAGTCCAGAAATAAATAAGTGGTATAAAACCCATCGATGACGACCCAGTCTTTCTTTTAACATTACTCTTTGCAAATTACAATCAGGCGGTTTTGATATAAAATATCCTCCGATTCATTTTATTTGATATTATATAATTATAATGATTTTTTAAATTTTTATATAAAATATAACAAATAATTCAATTTTTTTAAATTTTAAAATAATAATAATATTCTAATAATATTTTATTTTACTTTTCAATTTTCATCTTATCTTAACTCATTATCTAAATCTCTCAACTTTCACTGTTTGTTGCTATTCTGATCAGTAAATATCGACAAGGATTGATCAATGCCGGCCAATCGAAGGTCTAAGAGCATTAGCATTGGTTTATGCATATACAAAATCATCTATTTTATTATTATTAATTTTTTACTAAAATCGATTTTTTTTTATATATTTTACAATTAGTATCCACTACATACATTTGACATTAATAATACAAATGTAATAATAAAAAATATAATTTTTTTATATATTATATTAAAAATATAATAAAATGAAAAAAAATATATATAATATATTATGATAATTAAATGAATGTGCATGTGAATGTTTGTTGTATTGTTAAAAGATGAAGAAAAGAAAATGATTGTGAGAGAGAGTGAGAGGATATGAGAGAGAAATATTGATTAAAATATGTTTTGTGGAATGAATAATAGTTATCCAAATTTAGATAAACACTATTTATAACTAGCTAAATATTTAGATATGCATAAGTTAATGTAGAGAATTTTAGTGTCATATTATGCAAATATGACTTTGCATATGTATATGTATAGATCAATATAAATGCTCTAAGGCGGAATTTCTCTAAGCTGATGTTTTTTATTTTATTGGATTTTGAAGATCTCGTAAATTAAGTTTCATACGAATTTTATGATTTATTTTTAGAGATAAGATGAGATTTTTTTAGTATAGATGAGATAATATGACATAATATGATGGGCTTGTTTGTTAATTTATAGAGATAAGATTAATTTGACTTTTTTATAAAATTTAAGTTGATGGGATTTTTTATAGTATTTTATTGGAGAAAACCGTTGAAAGCCCGCGCATGGGACTATAACAACGATTTCATCAACGGTTGAGAAGTTTTCCCGGGCGTTCGTATGAACACGTTTTTCCTTTTTTTTTTTTTTTTTTTCTACTTCCTTTGCTTATTAATTTACCAATTACGTGTAATTATTTTTTCTCTGCAAATCTGGCGCAAATCTATTAAATCTTTTATTGTAAGATAGGGCTTACGCTGAAAGGACAACACGAGAGAGATGAGAAGACTTGGGTGAGTTTAGTTACCAAACTCATCTCAATTCATCATTATAATTTTTTCAAATTCCAATACAAAATATAATAAAAAATTCAACTTTTTCAAATTCTAAAATAATAATAATATTAAAAAATAATATTCTAACAATATTTTATCAACTCAACTCAACTCAACTCAACTCACTTCAGCATCCAAACACAACCAAGTCTGTTTCAAAATCAGTGAACAGTATTGAAGTAAGTAGAGAACGAGTGAGATGAAAACATTAAGATATAAAATGAGTATTCGTTTTCATAGATTATCAAACCGTACGAAAATTTAGAAATTTTTTTAAAATTGTGTTTTATCTTTAAAAGCAAACGAGACCTTAGGTGTACGTAAGTAGGTAAAGAAAGTGATGCGAAAGCAATTTCCATTGAAACGACAAAATGTGCGTAGCAAGATTAAAAAGTCAAATCGAAAGTAGTTGTAAAAGATATAATAGCCATAAGCTCCATTATTATAGGGGTGGGCAGCAGGGCCTAGCGGGGGGCGGGGCGGGGCCCCTCCACATATATAATTTTTATTTATTTATTTATATATAAATAAATATATTGTATATAGATATATACAATTTATTAAAAACTTAAAATTGTATTTAAGTCATTGGATTGTATTGGCCTTTTAGGCCAACCTTTATATAGGAGGCCAAGGCAATACAATAGTCATCCTAAAAAGATATTTTTAGACTAATTTTTTTTTCTAAACACAGTGTGTTGGCCTAGGCGGGAGGCAGGACGAATGGGATTTTTCCCCCCGCCCCCGTCCCGCACCATGCGGGTATCACCCCTACATTATTATGAGTTGAACCGCAGTGAAGACCAGCTAAAAAACATAAACAGTCCACCACCTTCGCTCGGACTTTGGAAAATGATTAATAATTTATATATCTATGTACTATATAATTTCTTATGTATAAATCTCTTTTATTCTTAAACCATTTCATATTTTATCATTTAAAGTAAATTAAAACAAATTATTATAATTAAGTTTGAAAGGTTATCATATAGCCTTTTACATTACATAATCTTTATTATCACCTCGTTACTTGTCTCTTATACTTCTCGTCTTTTACACTTATCTCTTCTTCTTCTTTTTTATTGAAAGCATTATAATTTCATTCAATTCAATGTTTGACTATACAAGCTATATCATGTGAAACTGCACTATACACTTCCTTTGGACACTCTTCAATCCACACTTATTCTTCCTTTCTAGACAGACTTATCTTTGCGAGCTGATGAGCTGCATTATTCCCCATTCTATTTATATAATGAATTTTCCACCCACTTCTACACTACATAGTTTTTTCGACATCTTCAACCAATTGTCCATAACAAGTCCAGCAATCCTCAACCATGTTTACTGCCTTAATGACCTCTAGAACGTCTCTTTCAAAAGTAACAGAAGAAAAATTGAGTTATGCGCATAACTTCAAAGCTCTCCATAACGCCAAATTTCTGTTATCACTGGGTGTGCTACACCCTGTCTATTCATGCACATAGACACCAGAATCTCTCCTTGGTCATCCCTTATTACAATCCTTGCACCCTTTCTCTTGGCTTTTGAATCGTATGCAACATCCCAATTCACCTTAACTGCACTGCCTACTAAAGGTTTCCATCTCACCCACCTTCTTTTTTGTACATCCATCAGTTTTAAGCCCCATTGAGCTACTTTGTGCCTACTGAAATTCTTCAAGACTATCCCTTGCTTGCTTCACCACCACTTTGGGGCCAGAGAAAGTCTTCTCAAAGATAACTTGTTTCTTCTGGGACAATTTTTCCCACACCTTCAAAAACTCACCTTCTGAACTGGCCCTTTTTTTTAACAGGACTCATAGAGTCAACCTAAACATCGGATGCAGGGAACTGGAGGGCTGGGTTTCATAGTTTTCGGCTTGGTGTATTGAAATTGGCTTATAAGGTGCCAAATTGTAAACTGTTGAAGAGATTTTGAAAATCTTGACTTCCAGCACAAAATGCTTGTTGATATTAACTTTAGGGGAGGGGACAGGGGAAACTCTTCTAGGGGCTCAGGCCACAGTGAGAGTACGGATCGAGCATAGCTGAGTTGATGAAGGGAATTACCAAGCACGCGTGAGCAAAGCTGAGTTGCGGAGCAGGGTCCTCACTGGCTTTGCAGGAGTTGCAGCCTTCCCAACCACTATGATGAATGCTCTGTACAGAAATCCTTAGAGTTGGGTTGAAAGATTGTTGAAATCTATGGATGGAGGATATGGGGGCAACGGCGTTGGCGTTGGAGTAAAGTGGGAAAATTTTTTTTTGGGTTGGCCTTGGATGGACTGTGAGGCAGGCAGGGAAATCAGGTAAAAGAGATGAGGTGCGTTTACGAATGGATGAGTGAGGGGAACGAGGTGCGTAGATGGAGATGAGTGAGGGGTCGGGGTTCGAAAATATGAACGTTTTCCTTTTCGCTGAAAAAAATTGAATTTCAACTGAAGACGCCTTATTTCCTCTAAAAAAGCAAACCCATTGACAGTGGGACTTTGTTGTTACGTGAAAACTTTGAAACATCTTTTATATATCACTTTCACCGTTTGGAGAAGAGTTAGGTGTCGTTTGGATTCGAAGATGAGTTGAGATGAGTTGAGATGGGTTATGACTAGTAGTGAGATGAGTTGTGAATAGTAGTGAGATTTGTGAGTTAAAGTTGTTGAATAATAGTGAATAGTAGTGAGATGAGTTGAGATGGGCTGTGAATACAAACGACTCTCTCCGTACAGAGTGAGGTGAGATTTCACCTCCGTCTCCAAACTGCACCGAGGTGTACGTAGGCAGGTAAAAAGAGTGATATGAGGGCAATTTCCATTGAAACAAAAAAATGTCTGGGCCTAACTTGCCTGCGTAGTGGGCTTAGAAAATCATATAAAAAATAGGTGTAAAAGATATAATAGCCAAAAGGCCCATAATAATGGGCTGAACCGCAGTGAAGCCCAGTTAAAAAACATAAAGAGTCCACCACCTTCGCTCGGAATTTGGGAAATGATCAATAATTATATATCTATGTACTATATAATTTCTTATGTATAAAGCTCTTTTATTCTTAAACCATTTCATATTTTATCATTTAAACTAAATTAAAACAAATTATTATAATTAAGTTTGAAAGGTCATCATATAGCCTTTTACATGACATACTCTTTATTATCACCTCGTTACTTGTCTCTTATACTTCTTGTCTTTTACACTTTTTATTTTTATTTTTTATTTTTATTGAAAGCATTGTAATTTCATTCAATTCAATGTTTGACTATACAAACTATATCATGTAAAAATGCACTATATACTTCATTTGAACACTCTCCAATCCACACTTGTTCTTCCTTACTAGATAGACCTATCTTTGCGAGCTAATGAGCTACATTATTCTCGACTCTATTTATATACTGAATTGTCCACCCACTTCTACACTGCATAACTTTTTTGACATCTTCAACCAATTGTCCATACCAAGTCCAACAATCCTCAACTATGTTTAATGCCTTAATGACCTCTAGAGCGGCTCCTTCAAAAGTAACAAAAGAAAATTTGAGTTCTGTGCATAACTTCAAACCTCCCCATAACGCCAAATTTCTGCTATCATTGGGTGTGCTACACCCTGTCTATTCATGCACATAGACACCAAAATCTCTCCTTAGTCATCGCTTATTACAATCCCTGCAACTATTCTCTTGGTTTTTGAATCGTATGCAACATCCCAATTCACCTTAACTCCACTACCTACTGAAGGTTTTCATCCCACCCACCTTCTTTTAGTACATCCATAAGTTTAAAGCCCCAATGAGCTACTTTGTGCTTGTTGAAATTCCTCAAGACTATCCCTTGCTTGCTTTACCACCACTTTGGGCTAGAGAAAGTCTTCTCAAAGATAAACTTGTTTCTTCTGGTCCATAATCCCCTCATGATGGATGCCACAACTTCAAATCCGTCTTGTTGTAGGTTTTGGGACATTTTTTCCCACACCTTCAAAAAATCACCTTCTGAATTGGCCCATTTTTTAATAGGACTCATAGAGTTAGCCCAAACATCGGATACAACAGCACAACTCTACAATGTATAGCATATTGATTCCTCATCTCTTTCACAAATAGAGCACAAAGAGTTCTCAATAACTCTCCTTTTAGTCAGGTTTACTCTCATGGGTAAACAGTGATTGATAGCTTTCCACATGAAAGTCTTCACCACACTTGGGGAATTCATACTCCATACTGCTCTCCAGCAAGTGTCCCTTACTAGGCAACTAGAAGCTTCACCTTTCTCTTCCCTTCTCTTTTCTCCTTCTACCCATTTCCAAGTGGTATCCACTTTTTACATTGAACTGTCCATTCTTTGCATACCCCCGTATTAGCTAATCCCTTTGCCCAGACAAGCTAAAAGGTATACTACATACTAACTCAGCTTCCTCTTCCCCTAGCGTGTCTTTGATGATCTCCGCTTCCTCTTCCTCTTCTTTATAGAATGAAGGGCCTCATAGGCTACCAAGATATTGTCAGAAATGAGTTTACCCGGTATGAAAGCGCTCTAAGTGTTGGAGATGATAACATTGAGGACCAGTTTCAACCTATTTGTCACTCTTGGGTTACCACTCTGTTCATTATTACTTCTATCCTTATATTATCCAAAGTTTTGAATTTCGTACCGTATTGGCTGGTACGGTCGAAATATACCGTTTCTGTGGCGTAGCTGGTACAAAAAAGGGTATAGTTTCGTACCGGTCAGAATTTCGGCCGTTTCGGCCCGTACTGGCCAATATTTCGGCTTTTACTTTCTTTTTTTTCTTTTCATTTCTTCAAACTGCAAGCTGATTTTTTGACCCCCTAATTCAGACCAGACTATTTATAATATATATATAATTTATTCATATATAAACTATTATTTTGAAATATAATTTATATATATATAATTTATTCATATATAGACTATTCCAAAACAGTATTCAAAACAGTACGGATATCGAAATATCTTGTTTCAATGTCTCGATCGAAATGGTCACGAGTACGGTATTCAAACCATTGATATTATCAGTTTATTACTTATTTCTTCCACTCCAGGTATTGTTTTGTTTATTAACATCATTTTGTCTTCTTTTGTTCATAACATTTTGTTTATTTCATTTATACATATCTCATTAAAATTAATAATTGAAGATGATCATGTTTAAACAACTTCACACAAGCAAGTTATAAATAAAATTTAAAATAGAATAAAATTAAAAACTTAACAATATCCTGCACATTGCTCAGGTGTGCGACTAGTTTTTAACTATTCGAGTTCATCTATACAACTGCCCACTGTTCATCCATCCTCCGCCCTCCATCCGACGTGTATTTTTTTTTTTTTTATAATGAAAACGTGCGTCTTCTTTAGTTTTATTTCAATTCCCAGCGTTGCTTCAGCTCAGAAATCATTCCCCCTCCTTCCCCCGCGTTCTCTCATCCACTCCCCCAGCTAGTGTCGCCGTCGTCCTCACCCTCTGCCAGCCCCTTGCGTCTCCATCACTCCGAAAGTGCGTGGCTCCATCACGGCGACACCGAGTGACAAATATTCTCCACTGGGTTTTGAATTTTTGTACGGCTTGTTCAACTTCACCATTTCCGCACGCTTCAGTCCTCCACTGGTTTGCTGCTGCCGAGAGCCACCGTTGGTCGTCTTGCAAGGGTAAGAAATTAAAGAAAATGGATTTTTATTTTTCTCTTTTCGTTGCATCTCTGATCGTCTTGGAGATCCATTCCTATTTGTTTAATCTGTGTTTTGTGGGTTGTTGATGTTGTATGTTTTTTTGGTTGTGGATAACATCTGAAATGAGCCGATTTGATGTTGTTTGATCTGTGTTATGTGGAGCTTTTGGGTTGTTGATAACATCCGAAAATATTTATGGAGACACCATCGATATTGCAAGCAGTGGTCAACTGGTTGGGAATGCTAAATATTTGGCCCTTATTTTCTCTAGTAAAAATAAACTATCTTTAGAAGTTCTGGAATTTTTTACTTATAAGGAAAAAAAAAAAAAAAGTTTTGGAAAAAATTTGGTCCCATTAAGCCATCCTTATTGCTATGTATGAGGCTATATATGCTGTACAATAGTTTGTGTGAAACAAATTGGTCCACTAATGTTTAGTTGGATGGGGTTGTTTGTTGCCTTTGTGCAAGTAAATGGAAAACTAGTTTATTAACAAATGTGGGACAGTCTAGACAAATAGTTTAGCATAGGATTCATTTGGGTAATGCCAATCTCAAGTCTCTAATTTTTTCACTGTCCTCTGTCCTGTCCTGCTGCTTCTAAGAATTATAGGAATTTCTTATAATTCTTTAATAAGTGAGAATTATAGGAACTTTAACAAAGACAAACATGTCACATACACTAGCAATTCATATATTGAATGGGGTTGTTTGTATTGGTGGATTGATGCTTTATTTTCTCTTTAATTGATAATCAATTCATATATTGTGTGTAATTCTAATGAATGCATATATTATGTGTAATCATTTATAAATTCTTGTAGTTGCTGCAATTTTACTGTGAAGTGCATGGTTTGCGTATTTTCCTTTAATTTTGCTGCTGCTAGTTGTGGTTCTTTGGTTCTTTCTTAACACCATACACTAGCAATGCTGTCTTGGCATTATAGGTGCATGAACTCATTATCTGAAAAATAATAAAATGTTATACTAGAAGTTAAGACCCTTTTGTTTCAAGTTAGGGATTCAAAGCAATAAATGAATGAAAATAATGCTGAGAAACTCTATTCCGGCGAAAATTATCCCGTTGGGAATACATTAAGGCAACAATAAATAATAAGTTGGAAAAAAAACTACTCAATTGCGGTGATTTCCAGTGACTACCTAGCAACCAAATAATTCTAGAAAATGTCATGAGCATTATAGGATTCTAGAAAGATCACTTGAAATGCTTTCGTAATTCTTATATGAAACTGATCTTTAATTGAGTTGTAAAAGTTTAGATTAGATTTATTGGGGCTACCTAGAAGTTCTGTTTATATGTTGCAGTTAAAAATGATTATTATATTATCAAATGATTTACTCATATCCATGAAAATGATACCGAAATTATTTCATCAAGAAGGTGATCGCACCCGTTAAATATTCGAATGAAATGAAAAGAAGATAATTTGATTTTCGTATTAAAAACATTAAAGCATAAGAGATAATGTGAAATTTAAAAAATCAACAAAAAAATGCTACCCCAACTTAGATTGTTCGTTGACCCATTTTCTCTCTTTCCATATATTTGAAAAAAGTAACGATAGACTCACATACTTGTTACAATTTTGTTGTCATAATTCTACTTAAATGGAAGATATGTTTATAAAATAATAATATTCTTATAACTCTATTTTATAAAAACAAGCTTCATTTAAATTTTTAAAATAAATTTTAAAAGAGTAACGATGGACATATGCAGGTTTTTTTTCCAGCCCTTAGCTTCTATACCTTGTGAATGTAGGTTGTGGGATTTCTTATGTTGATATAATATTGTTTCATCAATAGATATTGAATAAATTGCGTGATGGGCGAAGATGAAGATGGAAGGCCACCCAGGCCTTCTACATCGATTTCAGGAACCCAGGTATGCTACACATTGGTTATTTGAAAATATCGCAGCCTGGGATATTGTTAGCATTTACTTAATCCATTGTTTATTTATATATTATAGGGATATTATGGAAATGTAAATCCATATAACTTGCCATATATGATGCCTCCAAATCCATATCCATATCCACATCCAAATCCGTACGCTTGGGGTAGTCAGGTAAAGCTATTTTAGTATATTGATTTTTTTTATTGCATGAGTTTGAGTCATTCTAACAATAGAGATTTTTTGCAGCATCTGCCACTACCACCCTTTGGAACAACCATGTCATCCCCTCTGTTGAGTAATCCAGAAGAGTTGAGACGAGGTGAAGATACAACCCAGGTAGTTCATTTGAGTCTCATTGTATGATTGTTTTTTGTACCTTTGTATTTTCCTTATCTTATAACGTGCATTATGAAAAATGCAGCAGTCGGCGATGCCACTATGTGTGCCAACTATGCCCTACCCACATTGCGCAAGTGAGTCATCAACTATGCCATCCTCCTCTGTAGCTGAAAAGAATTTAGGAGGTACACTTTTAACCATATCAGTTAACATCCACTAAATATATTAAAAATACATATATTGTTCCTAACCATGCAATCTTCATTCTCAGGAACATATCCACATCCATATGCTTGGGGTAGCCAGGTAAAGTGTACAATGGATATTGATTATGTTTAATGCGTGGGTTTGAGTCATTGTAACAAAGTAGATTTTTTGCAGCATCTGGCACCGCCACCCTTTGGACCAACCATGCCATCCCCTTTGTCGAGTATTTCGGAGGAGTTGAGACGAGGTGAAGATACAACCCAGGTAGTTCATGTGAGTCTATTTTTATTCTTGTTTCTTGTACCTCTATATTTTCCTTACTGAATAACGGGCATCTCGAAATATGCAGCATTTGGCAATGCCACTACGTGTGCCAACTATGCCATCCAATTCTGTACCCCATCAGAATTTAGAAGGTCTAAATTTACATGCATATCAGTTAACATCCACTAAATATAGTAAAAATACAATTTTTCTAACCATGCAATCTTTCTTGTCAGAAACTTCATCCAACATAAATATAGAGCCAGATGCAGAGGGGGTGAATGAAGTATCAGATGATGATAATAGAGTTGAGCCTCCAAACGCTGGTATGCACTTTGCTACTGATAAAGAGATTTTAGACTATTACAAACGATACGCCAAACAAGAGGGTTTTGGTGTTATCATAAGAAGAACGAAGAGAGATCTGGATGGGAGTGTGAAGTATGTGACAATTGGCTGTGCACGTGGCGGCAAGTATTATCCTAGCCACAGTAATTTATCAAAGCCAAGGCCAACGACAAAAACTGATTGTAAGGCAAAGATAAATGCTCGGTTTGTGAATGGGGTATGGGTGTTGACCAGTATTGATCTTGTTCACAATCACAGTACGGTTAGCCCACAAAAATCTAGATTTTTTAGATCTCACAAACATTTGGATGAATATAGTCAGAGAATGCTCGATTTGAATGACAGAGCGGGTATTTGGATGAATAAAAATTTTCAAGCACTTGTGACTGATGTTGGGGGGTTTGAGAATTTAGCTTTCCAAGAGAAAGATTATAGGAATTTTATTGACAAAGCTAGATACTTGAGAATGAGTAAAGGAGGTGGTGAAGCACTAAATGGCTACTTTAAGAGAATGAGGAAAATGAATGATGACTTTGTTTCCGTCATGGACGTGGATGATGAGTTTAGAGTTAGGAATGTGTTTTGGGCTGACGCACGAAGTCGGGCCGCATATGAGTATTTTGGAGACGTCATCACGTTCGATACTACGTACCTAACAAATAGGTATGGGATGCCGTTTGCTCTCTTTGTTGGAGTAAACCATCATGGACAGTCCATTCTTTTAGGGGCAGACTTGATTTCAAGTGAGGATACAAGTACCTTCGTCTGGTTGTTTGAAGCATGGTTAGAATGCATGAATGGACGGGAACCCGTAGCAATCATAACAGACCAAGATAGGGCAATGAAGAATGAGATTGAGATTGTATTCCTGAATGCAAGACATCGATATTGTCTCTGGCATATAATGCGGAAACTGCCAGAGAAATTGGGATCCCACTCGGCATATAACGCAGGATTGAAGATTGCAATTATGAGTGCAGTCTATGATACACAAAATGCCGAACAATTTGAGGAGAAGTGGGGGCAGTTAATTCATAACTATGACCTTATTGACAATTCATGGTTGCAGGGGTTGTACGCTGAGAGGTCATTTTGGATACCAGTTTACTTGAAAGGTGTATTCTGGGCTGGTATGAGTACTACCCAACGGTCTGAAAGCATGAATGCCTTCTTCGACGGTTATGTGCATTCTGGTACGACATTGAAAGAATTTGTTGATCAATTTGACAATGCTTTGAGGAAGAAGGTGGAGGCGGGGACGACAGCTGATTTCCAGTCCTATAACCAAACAATTCCATGTGTATCCCTATTCAAAATTGAGAGGCAGTTTCAGTCATTATACACAAATGCAAAATTTAAAGAGGTCCAAGCAGAGGTTTGGGGGATGCTTTTATGTAACTCTTCACTTGTGGGCACTGAAGGTAGGATTTCCACCTTCGATGTTTTAGAAGAAATCTCTACACCTGATGGACAGTCCAAAATTGTTAAGTACATTATTTACTTTAATGAAGACGAATGCAAAGTTCAATGCACGTGTGCCTTGTTTGAGATGAGGGGGATTCTCTGTAGGCATGCATTTAAGGTCTGTCAGATGAAGGACATTCATGTGCTGCCAGAGAAATATGTGTTGGATCGATGGAGGAAAGACTTAAAGAGAAGATACACACTGGTTAAGAGTAGTTATGATGATGTACGGGTCAATGCGGATGCACGACGCTATGAGCTTGTCGTACAAAGATGTCTAAGATTTGCGATGCGTGTATCTCGAAATGATGAAGATGTGAATGCATTCTTTCATATGTTGGATGACTTTGAGCATAAGTATGTAGGATTAGAGCCTGAGTCCGGTTCTTCAAAGTTAAAACAGAACGTGGTCGTCGTCGCCGTCGCCGATAAGGATAAGAAAATATTAAGCCCGCACGTTGTTCGGGAGAAAGGGAGACTGCCAACACGAAGAAAGGTCCTAATGGTCGAGAAGGCTACAAGGCAGAGAAAAAAAAAAGGTATTACATTAAAAAAAACACTTGTGTAGATATTGGGATGCATATATATATTGTTCCTAATAGATGAAACTGATTTTATTTTCCAATCTAGACATACAGAAATCTATTTGACGATACATCACACAATGTTGACCTCCCGGTGTCAGAAGTTGCTGCTACTGTTCAGGAGGTTGTTATCCAAACCCAGTGTAGTACTCTAACACAAGTAAGGCTTCCGGCCAATGATGAGGTCTGAGGTTATGTCCACCTTTTGTCATTTATATTTTTCTGTTTTTAATGTTATCTCAGATCATAATGTTGACATTCTCAATATATTCAGGCTACGCCAAGCTTGCCCAATGGAACTTAGCATAGATATTGTCCCTGAGTTTTGTATATATATTTTAGAGATCTCAGGCTTTTGTGAACTGTGGTGGAAGATAGAGATAGAGATTGGGCATTTTGTCTGTGCACGTGGGTGGAAGCACTCTGAACAATTTTTGTGCTGGTATTAGTTCTACTCAAAAATATGTTGGAGGCCAGGAAAATTTTGAACAGCTACTGCATGGGACGACAGAGTAGAAGCTTTTTGGTTGAACTGGAAACTGTTTTTTGCCTTGTTCAGAAGAAGTATTCTTGTTTCATGGTTGGGGATTCAAAAAAAAACTGTATGTTGTTTCATTAGGTTCTCGTACGGTCAAGAGTTAATGTTCTCATCTCAGGCTTTATGATATTCTTCTCTATGCTAGGTAAGGGACAGAATACATAGTTTATTCAATGACAATTGCCAGTATGATCACGTTTTGGGTACCAGTTCTTGAGATTTTTCTGTTTTCGCTGTTTAACTTCATCTGATTTATTGATTGGTGCAGGAAAATTATCCCGCCTTATACCTTTCACTATATTTGCTGCTGTGTATTGTGTTTTGTTTGGTCTTGTTGGTGGGAGTGATGCTCATAGCTTCTCTTCTCCTATTCTCTGAACAAGTACTGTTGACATAATCAGAGTTTTCAGCTTGGGTGGGCTGTCATTTCTGCAATTATCAAATGTGCAATTCCAAATATTGGATTTTTCTTTGTGGCTGAAATGCCTTAGCTTTGCTACTTGTGGTATTTTTTTTTTTCTCACATATATCCATATGCTTGATGGAGGGATTGGGTGGTATTTTCTTACGCCTTGAAATTTCAGCAGGTTCAAAAGCTTGCAGTTGAGAGGGAATACACGTATGCTGGTTTTATCTCCAAAGAAGGTCTTTCCATCAAGGTAATGTTATCTTACCCGTCCACAACATATGCTTGTTAGCTTACATCTCTTGGTTTTTAGTATCCCAGGCAAGTCCAAAAACCATTTCACTCAAACAAACTGCAGGGCTTACCTAGGCTACATTGATTTTATTTTGAGATGAGATTTCTGCATAGAACACGATGTAGGACAGACACACAAACCTGTGTTAATTGCTACTTTATGTTGATCAATAAGAATGAGATTTCTCCCTCCCATCTCTCTTATCATTCAGCAAAAAACAAAGGAGAAAAATTCAGACCAAACCTATCTCTAAAGGACATTCCTTAAATTGTTTCTCTTTTGGATGTATAAACAAAAAACCTTCAGACTATAGTGTATAGAGATTCCCTTTAATTCTGGAGATTAAAAATAGTGCAACTTCAATTTCCATTATACTATGTACAGAGAAGATCAGGTCGTACTGGTGGATGAGATTATACTTAATGAAGCCATTATAGAAGAAACAGGGCACGGGATCAGAGAAATTCAGCAACAGCCAAATGCAGGATTGAGATTAATTTTGTCTCGCGTTCATGGCATTTCCTTTCTGAGGTTTTCTCGCAAATGATGTAAATTTTTCATGGATTTCATTAGACTGTCAACAAACTCTGGAACTTCTACATCTCCTGCTCATTTGTGTCCAGAGGAGTGTTTTCATATGTTCATTGTTGTATCAAGACTCCTAGAGTACTTTAATGTATTCTGTTTCAAACTTTGGTGGAGCTTAGTACACAAGATTTATGTATGTGAAGAATATTGGTTGATGAATATATTGATTGATGGATGTTTGTGAAACTGCATCTTAATGGGTAGAATGAATGCTAACGAGAGAGGGAACCTCCGAGTCTCCCATATAGCACAAGATGTATTCTGTTTAAGTTGTACCCCATATAAAATGCTAACGTTGTGCATAACTTGCATATATTTCTTTTTTTTTTCTAGCGGCTTTTTTTTTTTTTTTTTTAATCTTTTCAGGTATACATAACATTAAAAAAAATGTACTTATATCGTGGCATTGCTGAGTCCGCCAATGACGTATACAAAGTTAGATTAGAAATACAATCTTCTCAGGAACCCAGGAACTCAAGCTGATGAAGGGAAAAAGGAACACTTAAGTGGCCGATCAAACACCACAGTGATAAATACTGCATGCATTGGGTCATTTTGTAAAACTGGCAGTTGGTGATAATGAGCATAGATATTATGATCTGTGATTGGTTAAAAGTTTACCACTCTGAAAAAGCAGTGGTTCTATCCCATACAACACCTAGAGGGGGGTGAATAGGTGCAGTTCAAATTTTCTTGTCTAATGAAATATAAAACAAGTAAGCAATTAAAAGATGAGACAAATCATACAAATAATCAACACAGAAATTTGGTCACGAAGTGGAAACTCATTTGAAGAACGTCTTCAAATTCTAAGACCACTCTGGGTGTAAGCCACCACCTAAAATCCACTATAGAAAAAGTTTATTACAATCAATTTAGAGACACTCACAAAACCTTTGTAGTTCCTAAACTTGGCTTGCAACATCACGAGTGACCCACTCGATCTCTACACGCATGTAGTGTCGGAACTCCGACCTTCTATAGCTTTCCACGAGAACCTCTCGATCTCTGCATCAACAACAGCTCCAGAAACCTTCCAGCCAACAAAACGTCAACTTCAATGGACTTTATAAGAGATTTGATCTTGAGTGTGGTGTGGCGGATGTGTTTGTCCAAGAGAGATTCACAAGGTGAGGAAAAGGTTTCTCTCTTTGGCTCTTGGAACACTTTAGGTTTTGGCTCTGTTTATCCACCACAAAGGAAAGACCAAAAGCTTTCCTTTTATACCAATAAGGAAAGAGGCGCTCAAAACTAAGAAATTTAGATTTCCAGAACATTGGCTCGAGCAAAGTGTCAAGCGAACTTAGTTTCGCTCGAGCCAAGTGTCGAGCGACTCTCTGATTTGAAATGTAGCTCGAGCGAAGTGTTGAACCATGTCGAGCGAACTCTCTGACTTGAAGTTAGCTCGAGCCAAGTGTCGAGCCGTGTCGAGCGAACTCTCTGACTTGAATGTAGCTTGAGTGAAGTGTTGAACCATGTCGAGCGAACTCTCTGACTTGAAGTTCGCTCGAGCCAAGTGTCGAGTCGTGTCAAGCGAACTCTCGGACTTGAATTTAGCTCGAGCCAAGTGTTGAGCTATGTCGAGCGAAGTCTCTGACTTGAGATTCGCTCGAGCGAAATGTCGAGCCACTTCGAGCGAACTCTCAGACTTGAGTTGGCCCTCCAGTTTTTCACTTTGACACACTACACTTGTTACAACACAAGTTTACACAGTTTTTCACTAGAATATGCCAATTAACTAATTTTTCCCTCAACACACTCGACGGCGAGGAACATGCATATACAATGAGCATAGAAAAATGAGAACCAAACTAAGGGAATTAATCGTCAGTTGAAGACATGGGAGAATACCCATTCATCAAAAACCATACACTGAGTTCAGAAGCTAGTAACCTATTGAAAATGATGCTTAAATCGTATATTATTAGAATAACTGACAAAATCATGTACTAAGCAATATTCCACTAAAAAGACATAAACAAAAGGATAACACTAAATATATGTTTCACATCTAAAATGTGAAACCACACGGATTGCAACTAGAAGATGCTGACCACATCAACCAAATGTAGAAAATGATAATAACATCCCTATGAAGAAACAAGTGTTTCCACACCAACGTCCAAACTCCTAGCCTAGAATGTACACAAGCAACATCAATTACATCTCCACATGTCTTCTCCATCTTTATGACTTTGCAAAATCTCCATCGAGTTACATAATATCAATATGAGCACATATATGAGACAACATATATGGGGCATGAAGAGAACTAAGCTGTCATAATTAGACTTCATAGATAATATATCATAAACTTGTTAGGATCCGATCATTCTATTTACATTTAAAACTAACATGATACATCTACATTCAGAACCAACCAAAAACTATTACAAGAGATATAATCCAATATAGACACAACAAAATTTGTACAACCCTATTCTCTACTAGCCTTCTTCGAAGTTCGTCCTCTTGCTTCTTCAACATTTTCTCTCTCTCTATTAGTTTGTCCTTTTCTTTTCGAGCTTCATGCTCACGCAACAATAAAGCATCCTCCCTCTTCCGAATTTCATTCACTCTCATCAGGTTTTTCTCAGATACTACTGATTGAAGTATATCTGCCCAAATGAAGAATTGACATCTTGTTTCTTCCTGTGTACAATTCAAGAATTTCAATCTTCATGTATAAATAAATTTGTACATGCATTAAAGCAATACAAAAGTTGGCAATTGAATTACCGTTCCATAATTCGGACAAGCATAAAATTTCATTCCAAGATTTTTGTGGGTGTGGGAGATCCTTAATGGCACTTTCAAACCACACCAACAACTCGGTGATTCCATTTCAACATCATTAACTACACATGATGATGATTGACTCGATGCCATAGTTGATCTACGTGATGATTGACGTAAAAATACTTTAAGTGTAACAGCTGAATTAATACCCACACGCTGAATTAATGTATTCTGTTTCACATCAATTCAACATTATTTTTTTTCTCCAAACCAAGTAAAAATCTATCTACAACCACATAAAATGAATGCTAAAATGCTAACAAGCAAAAGCAGTTTGAATGCTAACATCTGGGCATAGTACTATCTCTGATCCCTATTAAAAGTTTCTGCTTTTCAAAACAGAACAAGGGATAGTACTTGAGACAATTCCCAAGATGATTATATGAAGCTAACCATCACCTCAATCTCTAGATAAAACTAAGTCGACTTAAAATTACCGAAATTTAAAGATCCAACCCCACAATCCTGATTTCAACAGGATCTGTTTGTTGCTTTTATCCAACCCCACAATCCTGCTTTAGCAATAAAAAGATTAAGCAATATATTATGCTACAGCAATGCAATATTTTCAACGATGTCCATGTTTTTCAGACTACTTTAATTTAGTGTAACATGGATAACATGGATTTTTTCTTGTAAAAAATGAAAAAAATGGAGGAAATGATTTTCTTCTAGAATACTCAATTATTACATTACATTAGATGTGGACATGAATTTTGATGAATTCTCTCTAAACAAAATAATAACATGAGAAAATAAACAACCATACACTGAAGCATCTTCCAAAATTTTCTTTTGTTTTATATGGATGTTGAGTAGATATCTATGGATGTGATATCTATTACAGTGATATCTATTAAATATAAAGTGTATGGAAGCACAAAGCTTTGCTTTTGTTTATACACATCATCTTTTTCGTGACGATATTTGATAACCGTCAAACTTTCCAAAAGTTATTAGGCTTCTAATTTCCTAATGCATGCCTTTTGATTTTTTAAACTTCGAGTTTTTTTAATATAGTTTTCTAACCAAAAGGTTGATAAGGGTTATTGAATTAAAAAAGAAAAAAGAAAAAAAAAAGGTTATACAACTTATACTACTTGCAAGTTGTTACTGTTGATATATAGAGTTGTTTTGGCACACCATGAAAAAGCTTCTTATTTTTTTCTCTCTATTCATGAATTTCTTACAGGGTTTCTCATCCCTAACATATGAACATAAGATAAATGACAAGAGGATGTCATGTAGCCTGTGCAAATAGCAATGCACAGCAAGAAAGGAAGAGTGCAAACAACCTAAATGAGAAATTGGTGGATGTGAACTCAATTTCTGTTTTTTTTTTTTTTTTGCTCACATAATTAATAAGAAATAACTTAATACTTTACCAAATTTTGTTGGTACTCAATTCTCACCACAAATTTTATTGACAAAGCTAAAACAAAAATAAAGTCCATTTTGTGGGCATCACATTATTCTCATGGAACAAGATTTTTAATGCTTTTCTTAAAACTCATTGATCAAAATAGTTGAAATTCATAAGCATATAATTATAAATGATGACAATATTAGAGATATTAATAAGTAGTGTTCAAAGGAAAACCTAAATAAAATGAAAAAAGAAATTTGCCCTACTTTGTGCTACATAGGATATATCCACATTTAAAGGTAGAAGTTATTCCTAATCCGCCACTAGAATATATCTTGGCAGTCGCCAAAACATATCCATATTCAAACATCGCGGATGAGAGGACTTTGAGGAACTCCTTGGCTTAGAGCTCCGAGAGTTCCAAATTTCTTCTGACAAATATTCATTTCCTCCAGCCAATGTGCCCAATTACCTAGATCAAAGATTTTGTGTAATAAACAATCTAAAGGGTTTTTAATTGGAGTAAGAAAAATACTAGGGTTTTCAATCGGCTTTTGTGTATTGTGCCATATAAATGATAAATGGCCCGTAACAATTGAATACAGAGCTTCCCAAAATTTGAAGAAATGAAAGGGACACTGATACAGACTTGCAGTTACCAGTAACCATGTTGAGGGACTTTCCTGATTTTTTTTGCTCAAAAATGTGCGACTGAGAAGTGAGTCCCATTAATGTGTGTCTCCACAAAAAATGCAGAAACACTGAGGGAGAGACGCAACATTGACTCAAAGGTAGACATTAAAAATGAATTCGAAAAAAAAAATAACTTACCTGTGTCCAGATTGTCGAGTACTACGTTGAGTGAGAGGAGGGAGAGAATGGTTTCGACTTAGATCTTCCAGCAAATCCAGACGGAGAGTACTGTCGAGTGAGAGGATGAATAATTTTTCTAGGGTTCGGGACTGAATGGGGTGAGGGCGTCGGGGTGAGAAAGAAGGCGTTTGGTAGAAGTGACTGAGGTTCAAGAGAGAGAGTTGGACAATTTGAGTGCGAACGAGCGAGGGTGAGAGGTCTCTAGAAAATCGAGGGTGAGAGAGGATTGAGGGACAACTCGGTGAGAGGACTGAGAGAGAAGAGGAACTCGAGAGGCAGTTCATGGGTAAACCGTGACGTGGAGAAGGATAGAGTCGAACAGGGTTCTGCCACATCAGGAGTGTGGTGTGCGGTTTCAGAACCGGAGGTTGAGTAGACTTTTTCGTAATAATAAAACCCTTGGAAAAGGGGAAAATCTAAGCAATATATGGACAATTATCTTGAGATTTATAGAGGAATGTCAAACAATTCTAGACCGTCCGATCAAGAATATGACCGTTGGAGGCTTCTGCCCTGTTATGGTGTCGAATTCAAAGCTACGTACCTCTCTCTCTCCCAATAAAAGCCAGTAAACTCGGAGAGAAAAAAAGGGCATTCACAAACCCAATACAACAGGCAAAATACACACATTCGCTCGCTCTCTCCAGTCGTCTATGTATTCTGTAGCAAGAATGAAGTCGGACCGCAAGCCGCCGCTCACTAAATCGCCGATCAGGCTTCGACCCCGTCCAGATCTTCGCTCAAACTCAGCCTCTCTGCAAACCCCATCAGGTAGCTAGGCCTGAACAAACACATCTCAAGCTGTCTCTCTCTCTCGATTCCTGTTATTAACTTATATTTGTGCCCGATCCTTTTTTTTTGCCCGCTTTGGCAACTCTTTGGCAAAATCTGAGAGACCAAATCGTTGTTGGGACAACCAGGAAATGGATCTTCGACCCGAGTACCGCTCAATCTCGTGCGAGTTGCGGGCTTTAAAGAAGATGGTACGCAACGAGTTTGGCAACGGAGATTCAGACAGTGATGGGATTGCTAATTCTTTCGGTGCCAATTCGAGTCCTCTGTTTGAGAGGGGTCGGTTTTACGAGGAGTACTCCGCTAGAAGGAACGAGAGGCTGAGGAGCAAGAAGAACGAGACAGGGCATGAAAGGAAGACCGCGCACGGTCTCGGTGTCATGGGGGAGTCTCCGAAAAAAAGCAGCAGTACGAAGAACCTTGAGAGTTTGAGGAAATCGGTCTCGTCGGCTTACTCTGTGGAGCAGAGCGAGGCCCCGACTTCGAGGTATATGCTAAGAAGTATGACGAAGGAGAACAAGAAGCCACCTCTGGCTGTCAAATCTAGGAAATCTTCGGTGCTTGGTGCAGAGCCAAAAATCGGGACTCGAAGCGTTCGGAGAGGCTGAGTTTCAAAACTCAGTGAATTCTACAGTTTTATTATTTTTATTTACTTTTTTTTTTTGGCCTTTTGGTACTCAAGGAAATTGGTAATTTAAATAGGAATTTGAACATGGTTGCCTTGTTCATGGATTTTTTAGTGGTTAATGGTTATCCCCCGAATGATTGAAGTTTCAACTTGGCAAAGAAACCTATTCTAAATAAGCATTGTATTTGATAAAATATAAAAAATTCTATCCCGGTAGGCAAAGCAACATGGCAATTCTTTGTCATGACAATACTTTGTTTAGGGATAGCAATATGTGACATGACCTGTAAACTTAATATGAATACGACATGAAATTAGTGAGTTTGGATTTGATGTTAATACACGATTTATAAACGAGTCAATAACTGACGGGACAACTTGCTTAAAACGAAATCAACCTATTTTAACCCGTTTAGAATTTATTTCAAAATTAAAATTTTATTATTACAAAAGTATTGTTATTTCTCAATATGCTTATGTTTTTATTATTGGGATTGTAATTTTTGACTTATGTTCTCTCATTTTTGTTATTAGTTTGTAATATTTATTTTATTATATCTTAAAATTTGAAAAATAAAAATATTGATATATATTTTTTAAGATATTGTGGTAAATATAGATTTTAACTTTTATGTAAAATTATGTTAATCAGGTCAAATAAGTTATGTGTTTTAGTTTAACTCATTTACATGAAACAGACGGTTTAAATGAGTCGTGTCTTGTTAACATATTTCTAATTATTATTAAACTAGTTAAAACGGGTAACACGCCGTTATATAAATGTCTTGGGTGGGTTTGAAAATTTGACTCGTTTAGCTTAATATGTTGGGTTTGGGTTGACCTATATAGTCGAATGCTCATGACTTAATACGACACAGACACAATCCAAAGCATGATTTGTCATCACTAACTTTGTTAAAAAAATTTAAAATTAATTTTTTTTGAAATCAAGTGGCAATAAAGTGGAGAGTATGCTTTGCACAATGGCTTCCAAGTAGAAGAACTCATTAGGGAGATCTTTTCCACTATGGTAGTCTACTAAGCACTCTGGAATTATAATTAAGGGTATGCATCCAAACAGATTGTTTGTTGCTTCCCATGGTGCCATTTTTTTGAGTGGTGTCCAGCTCTGGAAGGATCTCAAAAGACTTGAGATGTCTAGGAAAATGTTGTAGATTGACTGGTCGGTTGATGCAGATGGTTGGGCTATTGTTGAAGTTACCACTTGGCTATTTTCTTCAATAATTATTCTTGCTAGCTAGTTTGCTAGTTGCTGCTTCCTCTATTGCTGAGTTTTGAAATTTGAATTTATAGAGTCAATGAACTGTGTGCCTCTTAGCTAAAATTATGGACCCTGTGTCAGACAAAGAAACCCAGTTATAAATATTGATGCGTTTATCACGTTGAAACGTTTTGATCTTACATTCTCATGTCTTTATTTCCTTGGCATTTCATCGAACGGTTGGGGGTGGGTGTTCAACCATTAATATAGTTGTAGCTAGCTAGGTGGCCCTCACCTTGTCTATCTCCTTTGCAAGTTCTGTATGTATAACAGCTGAAGTACAAAGCCATCACTTTTCCATCGCGATGCATTTTCAGGGTTAGAATTCTATGTAACTTTCCCGAACTCTAGGGTAGCATACACAGAACTCAGAAGTGAGAGAAGTCAGAACGAGTTAAATTTCTTAGAGTTCTTATCCAAAAAACCTAGGATTTAAAATGAGATAGATGATGCATAAAGTTAGTTTTATAATATTTATTGAATATTACTTAATCGGACACTACTAAATGTTTAATAAATAACATGAGACTTACTCTATTACGCGATAATTCTAGATGGTCTAAATCCAAAATGGAATGTCTTAACATTTTTAAGATACATTAGTCCCCATTTCATTTTATTCCAATTTGGCAATGACCCTAGAGTTATAATACAATTATTTTGAATCCTTAAAAAGAAAGGAGTTAGTTTACATACTGTCTCTAAATGCGGATTGCTTATAATGTTTTTTCCCTTTTATCCCAATTCATTAATAAAATTGTACACACAATTCTCTACTCAGGAATGCAAATAAAACTTGTCGAAAGAGAGACATCCAGTCTTACTCGCAAAAAGAGTTGTAATATTAAGGGGTGCTAGCTTCACGCTACCTACTTGGAAAAAAAAAAAAAAAAAGTGGAGCATATACGGGATACTAGTGAAAAAATTCACTTTTTCTTGGTATGTCTTACTTTATTAAAAAAAATATGTCAATCTTACATGCTTTAATATTATTATTTATGTAAAGGATAAAATATCCCAAGCCCAGGCAGACTAGGCCCAGCCCACCAAGTGACCATAACTAGAAGACAAAGAAAGAGAGATAAATGGGAGACAATGAGAGGACAAGAGAGATAAATGTGTCATAGGAAAAAATGGATAGCGTCAGGAGAAAGTAGAAAAGGAAGAGAGGGTGTCATACACGCAAAGAAAAAAGGTGACCACGTCTAGATCTCATCATTGCAGACAGGGACGCGGAGAGAGGGATAAGATAAAAAGCAAGCGGCCAGACGACTGGGGGACTTTGGCTTCTTCAACTTCTTCAACCTTTCAAAGGGGTGCTCTAGCGAGGAGGTCTTCTCCAGCAAATATAGTTAAGATTTTTATTGTACAGTAAGAAATGAGAGACTATAAACAATTATATTATAGTAGATTTTTCCTCTTCAAACGTACCATAAATGTAGACAATATGCTGAACCATATAAATCTGTGTGTTTATCTCTCTTTACTTTCTCTATACTTATTTTCCTTTCACTGCCATAAATGTATACACTGACTCTGTATAGTCGCACTGGACTATTGACAGGGGTTCCAGACCACACCGATCGAGGCTCGAAGGCCATAGCGGATCGGGAATGACTCTTTCTCCACTTCTAACATGTTCTGCAATTTTTTACGCATCATTTTGCTTCGCGTATAAAATGGTAACACAAATGGAACAAGATCTTTGATGATGTGGAAAAAAATCGGGGGTAACGGAATCATGTGTAATATCACATTCAGTCTGAACAAGTAGGTACGCTTTATCTTGCATGCAGTATGGCATCGCGAACTTTTTTTTGAATAAACGGGTGTTAACCTTCATTAAGAGAGGACTTACAAAGTTGATTTGAAAAACAAATCAATTACAATCGTTAATATCTTCCCAGTACACTTTCGTGACTGACATAGTCTAGTCCAGACAGTAAATCTCTGAAGACCTAGATCTTTAGAGAAAATACCACCTCTATCCACGACAGAGATTACAAAGCCCCATACCCCGACTAAGCAGGGTAGGGTATACCAAACCCCAACAACCCCGTCAAAGCGGAGGGGGGACTAATACTCCATTCGGACCAAAGTCCGAAGGTACTAATTTTTTTAAGATTTTTATTAACCTAGAAACTACATTACACAAAGAAAACTACAAAGAAAAACACTGCAACAAAAGAAAATAGAATACAGAGGCTGCTGTGGCGCGTTAAGAAGAGCGAGCTGGCTAGTCGTTATTCGCCTAACTAAATAAATAAGAGAAATGCTTGGGATCTTGAAAATGAGTCTAGAAAATTTCTCTCGAAATGTTTTTTTATTTTTATTTTTTTATTTAATGATTAAGGAAATATTTTTTAATGATGTTGTGAATTTTTTTATATTCTTTAAAAATGTTATGATGATTAAAAAAATTACATGAAAGAAAAGAAAATGAAAGAAAAATGAAAAATTGAAATGCACTATTCAGGACATCCTTCGGGATAATTTTTTAGTGGCTGTAGTGCCACTCAATAAATCAAGAGTGGTGCTGGCGGGCCGCCGTATCCCTAGCCTAATTTGTAGATATTTTATTATTATTTTTTAAAGCATTTTTTTAACATTAAAAATATATATAATTTTACTAATAATAACTTTTTTAAGCATTAAATAAAAATAAATAAAAGAGCTTTGTTAACGTCATTTTTGCATACTCTTTATGCACTTTATTGATATTATTGATTGCGTCAATTTTTTTAACATGCAGCCAATCATATCAGTTGAGTGTATAAAGATTACGTAAAAATGACTGCATATAAAATTTTTGTTCCTATAAATAAATAACAATTAGCTGGCTAGCTGTGCAAGTTGATCTAGGGGTGGGGTAGCAGAGTGTGCCCCCCCCGTCGAGCGGGGCAGGTACCCCCGCTCCCCCCATGCAGGGGCGGGGTTGGTGGCGGGGGGCGGGGAGGGCCCAACCTCGCCCCGCCCACGCTTATATGTTTATATATATATATATATATATATATATACCTAGCGATTCCTTTCCATCCGAAAACTGCAGTTAAAGCAGCTACTCTTCCAAGCGGCCACCGGGTCGGTGCAAATGGAACGATTTTAATATTTCTGTATGCAATGGGAAGAATGGAGGAATTATGGAGTGAAGATTGCTTGGAGTACAAGCCAGAGAGATGGATATCGGAGCAAGGAGGAATCATATCTGTGCCATCTTACAAATTCTCTTCGTTTGGTGGGTGTCCCAGGAGTTGTTTGGGTAAGGCCATGGCTTTCATTCAGATGAAGATCGTTGCCTCCTCCATCTTATGGAATTATCATGTTCAAGTGGTAGAAGGTCACCCTGTTTTGCCAAGTGTTTCTGTTGTACTTCAAATGTAACACGGTTTGAAGGTGAAAATCAACAAAAGAATTGTTTGACTTTGATGCAGCTAGAGATATTATATTCGCCTTTATACTTAAAAGTGGCTATGTGGTTCGTTGATGTCACTGTTCATCAACTGATTTTTTTTTTTTTTTTTTTTTTTTACAATTGTTTATATTACCTTCATTACCGTTCATCAACAATAATGAACAGTATAAAGTTTTTTTTTTTCGCATGTTTTTTTCCGCAATTGTTTATATTATCTCTCTCTTTAAATAGACTTTTTTTTGTATTCATCTAAAGAGTAAAATAAATTATTACTTCTGTCAAATGCTTGCTTTATAGTCGGATTGTTATGTAATTGTTATTTATAATTCTTGAAGTTTTAGTGATTATATTAGAATTTGTAAAAGCAAGTATATATAATTGAATTGATTGGATCAAATTTGTGTGATAAGTATTTTTTAGATTTTTATTTAAGTTATTTAGACTTTTATAGAGTAATACTAAAAGTGATATATCATTTTTAATCTTCAGATTTAATCTAACGGTAGAAGTTTAAATATTGATTTAAACTAACATAAAATATATAATTAAAATATAAATATTCTATCATACACTTAAAATTAACTTCAATTTATATATATATATATTTGTCGATATATTAAAAGAGGCTATCATATTACTGTTAATCAACAGTAATGAACAGTAAATAAGCTGTGTGGTTTTTTTTTTTCGCATATTCCTATTCTGTTCATTACTGTTATGAACAGTAAATAGGTTTTTTTTTTTTTTTTTTTCACGTTTGTTTTGTTTTTTTGTTTCTTTTAGGTTCGTCTGTGTGAATGTCAATGTGCGACGTAATACCACAATTGTGCGTGGGGAATGAAAGAGAGAGAGAAATGAAAGGTGGGGAAAAATATTGGTTTATAGGTTTTAAATTACAACTCTTCATCTTTAATTTTTAGATTTAATCTAACGATAGAAGTTTAAATATTAATTTAAACTAACATAAAATAGATAATTAAAATACTAATTTTTTATCATTAAATAAATAATAAAATTTTACTGTACATTTTTAAGAAAAAAAATTATCTAATTAATTTGAATTTTTAATATAATTTAAATTTCATAATAAATGATGAACATAAATAAATAATAATTTTATTTTTATACATTAGAATATTTTAATATTTAAAGTTATATTTTATTTTTTTCTTTAATTTGATAGATGTGGCAAACGTGCTTTGCACGTTTATCACCACTAGTATATATATATATATGTCTACATTAATTAATGTTTGAAGAGAAATACTCTAGTCATGATTATATAAAAATAATCTCACAAATTGATGTAGTTTGATATAATTTATCAGATTGTAAAATTACTTTTATTATAAAATAAATATGACATATCACATAAAACGTCAATTTATAACCCCTTTATAGCTGTATCACTCTCATACTTGAATTATGTAAGATATTTTTTATGATGCTGCAGTCAAATCTTGACAGGCCACAAATTAAAATTCAACGCTGCTCGTAATAAAACTGCAATATATATGTTTGACAAAAAAAGAAATTAAATGTCAGTTCAGCTGATAAGATGGACCTTGGCCTTCAACAAGGTCCGTCCATTCAAAAAGATTGGCTGGGGAGCCTGCAAATATAAAATAACTTAATAAGGCACAAGATTTCTCACTGGTAGGTCAAAGTCTGGCATATGCCTTATTTAGACCGAGCTCCATATATACTACGTAAGTAAGGTGGAAGGCTTACCAAATAGGGTTAAACTTATCCTTACAAAATCAAGCCCATGCAGTTTGGTTATATATCTTATTTTTACACATTTTTTTTAAGAACATTTTTTTTTTCTCAATTCGTTTGCTTAAGTTTTAATGAAAAATAATAATAAAAAAAAATTATTTCAAGAAAATATTGATCTTAGATGAAATTGCTCCTTGAATTTGTGAAATCATCATTTGTTCTTAAAGTTTAAGTTGATTGAAAGATATTTATTTTATTATTTATTTTACATTTTAATACTCTCACTCAAGTATTGGTCATCTTCCTCCTCAATGAGCGAGCCCAAGACGTGAAACATTTAATTAAATGAAATAAAATATAAAGTCAAGATTTGAACTCAAGACCTCTATTCTGATACCATGTAAAATCACCACTTGTCTTATAAGTTTAAGCTGATGGAAATAAGTAGATATAATTATTTGTATTATATGCTTAACATAGTTGGTAAATCCTTATAGCATTAAGGCATTAAAATGATTAACCTACAACTATTTTGCAACTTTATTTCAAATGAATTATAGTTTTGTAAAATTAAAATTTATTTTTAATGAAATGGCATGCTTATATTGGTTGATTGTAAAATGAATTGTAAGAAAGTTATAAGAAAATTGTAAGTGTATCAAAGAACAAATGGTGAATTCTTATGGAGATCATAAAAACACAAAATAATTGGGCTAAACAAATACTTTATATAAACTAAGGGGACAAGGCATGGTGATTAGAGGTTGAAACTGTTTGCCTAGAGGTGCTATTATCTAGGGGTATAAATTTAAACCGGAAAATCGGTAAACCGGTCCGGACCGGTTGGTCTGGTTTTGAACCGGTCCGGTCCGGAACTGGTTCCTATTTTATGAAAACCGGCCGGATCCGGTCAAGTTTCAGTTTCGTAGTTTCCAGGACCGGACCGGTTGGAAAAAATATATATATAAATTAATTTTATATATTATACAAAATATTTATATATATAATATATATAATTATATATTAAATTTTTATATATAATATATATAATTATAAATCATATATGAAATAATTTCATATTATAATTTATAAATTATAACATAAAATATTAATCTTAAATATGAATATTTATAATTTGTTTGATCATATGTTTTTAATATAATTATATATAAGAAAATGCTGTTATAATTTATCAAATAAAAGTTTAATCTTAAAGATGAAAATTTAATTGATTATATACTTTAAACACTTTATTAAATTATTAATAATATTTTATCATAAGAATTAACACTTTATTATATTTTTTTTACATTTAAAAAAAATCAGAAAACCGGACCGGACCGGAAACCGGTAAAACTGGAGGTATTGGTTTAGAGGGTAATTGGGGCATAATCGATTTTGAAAAATATAAAACCGGTACATACCGGTTCAGTCCTAGATTTTATCCAAAACCGGACCGAACCGGACCGGTTACAACCCTACTATTATCCTTAATCAAGGGGTTTAAATGAGTCCATGAGAAGCCCCTTATACGTCCAGGTCAAATATGGGGGACCATAGACGTTACTTCCTCAAGCCATATTCTAACCCACTAACTCCATCAATATAGAGATCATAATTGGCATGAATCTTGTCCCATTAGAATCCATTTTGATTCTTATATCACTATTTTGATAGGAGGAGTACTACAGTCACAAATAGATCATATAAAAATAATCTTACAAACTAACATAACTTTATGTGATTCGTTAGATCTACTTTTCATCATATAAGAATGTTTTCAATTAAGTATGAGAATGTATTTTATAATTAGATTTGACTTGAGTCTAGTTCCAACAAGCTTGATCGATCCAAATCAATGTTAAAGAAAATCTTAATCACAAGATTAGCAACTGATAGAAAAAGTTTGTAGACTAATGAGTCGACTTTCTTGTTCTTAAAATTAATAGCAATGTCTACTTGGTAAAAGCTTTTTTTTGGGTGGGGACGTATTCTAAGACTTATTAAGATGACTATTCTCGCCGGTTAAACAAGATCATCGTCTTAGTAATCAATAGTTGGAACACCAACATCCCCATGATTCACCGTGCTTCAAAGCAATGACGGTTCGCCACAAGGCCTCCCATTCATTGTGATATCTTCATAACCATTTGCCTAGCAAAACATTATTGAAAGATTTCAAATTCCAAATACCCAAGCCTCATTCTTTGATGAGAGAACAAATTGTGGCCCATTTCACCAAGTAGAATTTAAACTCATCCTTTATCCCTCCCCAAAGGATATCACGTTGAAGTTTCTCCATGCGATGAGCCACCTTGGAGGGAATAATGAGAGGAAGTATGTTAGTAAGTTAGAAACAGTGTTTTTTATGAGAGTCACCCGACCCCCTTTGGATAAGTACATCCGCTTCCAACCGACTAATTTCCTTTCCATTTTTTCTACCACATCATCCCACATGGATTTTTATTTAAAAGCTGCACCCAACGAAAGATCAAGATATTTCATGGGCAGCTGAGATATCTTGCAGTCCAAGATGGACGCCAAACTCTCCACATTGGGTACAAGCCCCACTGGCACTACCTCATATTTGGCCAAATTCACCTTCAACCCTGACACGGCCTTGAAGCATAATAAAAGAGCCCTCAAAGCTCGAATTTGCTCATATTTAGCATCACAAAAGATTAAAGTATCATCAGTATGCAAGATGTTGAGCAAACCTGAAGCTGCCTCACGAACTGAGAATCCTAATAAGAAACCACCCGCCACTGCCCCTGCAATTAGGGCTGTACAGGAACCGCCGGAACCGACCGTGAACCGATCAGACCGACCGCCGGAGCACGGAACCGGCCAGAACCGGTCGGCGGTCGAGAGAAATAGAAGGAAAACCGATATCGACGGTTCGGCATCGGTTTGAACCCCTGGAAAACCGCTGAACCGGCCGATCCGGTCTATTTATATATATTTTTTAATATATGTATATAAAACGGCGCCGTTTCACTTATTATAAGTGAAACGGCGCCGTTTTAAAGCTTGAAAGTTAAAAAAAAATTAAAATAGAACGGCACCGTTTGGCTTAAAAGCCAAACGGCGCCGTTTTAAGATGAATTAATAACCCCCCCAGGCCCCTCTTCTTCTTCCCCGCATCATCTTCTTTCTCTCTACCCTCTGCAACTCTCTTCTTCTTCCATGGCAGCGACGACGAGACAGTTCTTCACTCTTCCTCAGTTCCTCCTCCTTCACAGAAGACGCCGACGGTGGACCGAAGACTGCGCCGACGCACGTCAAGACCGATATGATCGGTTTTTTATCCCCAAACCATCGGTTTCGGCCGGTTCAACCGACCCATAGCAGACGTCGGTGGTGTCTCGGTTTTGCACCGAAACCGACACCGAACCCATCGGTGTACAGCCCTACCTGCAATCATGTTACTAAAAGCTTCCATCACAAAAACAAAGAGAAGTGGAGAAAGGGGATCCCCTTGTTGCAATCTTCGGGAGCTTTTGAAAAAGCCTTTTGACGTGCCATTCACCAATACAGAAAAATAAGTCGTAGAGATACAGTAATGGATCCAAGTACGCCATTTAAAAAGCCTCATCTCTCAAGTATATAAAGTAAGAATCCCCAATTGACATGATCATAAGCTTTCTACATGTCCAACTTGCATAGAAGTCCCGACTCTCCTGACTTAATATGGCTCTTTAGGCATTCATTAGCAATAAGTACTGAGTTAAGGATTTGTCTACCTTTAACAAAAGCATTTTGAGGCTTCGAAATCGAACTTTCCATCACCTTGCTCAGCCTGTTCGCCAATACTTCAAATAAAATTTTGTATAACCCACTCACCAAGCTAATGGGACGAAAATCTTTCACGTCTACTGCGCTGGTCGTTTTAGGGATGAGTGCTAAAAATGTTGCATTGAGATTTTTCTCAAACAGCCCACTTCCATGAAATTCATGGAACACCCCCATGATATCTTCTTTAAGTACATCCCAACAAGTTTGAAAAAAGGCAATGTAAAGCCATTAGGACCTGAGGCTTTGTCGCCCGCCATACCATTAACTACCAATCTGACCCCTACCTCCTCAAATGGCCTTTCAAGTTGTTCCAAAGCTTGCAGATCAAGAACATCAAAAGCCAGCCCATCAGATCTTTGCCTCCACGAAAACTGTTCCGAAAACAACTTATCATAGTAATTGACAATGTAATCTGAGATCTCGGTTTGGTTGGATGAGGCCACCCTGTCTATCATTAGAGTTTCTATAGCATTGTTCCGCCTATGTGAATTGGCCACCTGGTGGAAAAACTTGTTGCATCTATCCCCTTTCTTCAATCATAAAGCACGTGATTTTTATTGCCAAGATATTTCTTCCAAAAGAGAGACCCGTTCAATTTCTGTAGTCAATTGAGTTTTGCGTGCCCACTCGGTTCCAGATAGTACCCTCTCCTCTTCACACCCTCCAAACCCTTCAGCTCCTCCAAGAGAACAATTTTTTGGCTTTCCACATTACCAAACTCTTGTGCATTCCACTCCTTGAAATAATTTTTCGAAGACTTTAATTTACTGGCTAGAATATAACTAGAATTGCCATGAAAATGGTATAATGACCACCATTGACGTATTATGTCCAGAAAACCTTCAGACTTCAACCACATGTTCTCAAATTTTAAGTATCTTGGACCTTTTCGAATGCCTCTGCAGTTCAACAGGATGGGAAAGTGGTCCGAACATAACCTAGGTAATCTCTTCTGAATGAGGACCAGATACTGAGCCTCCCAATCCAGTGAAATTAGAAATCTGTCAAGCCTTGACCAAGATGAAAGATCTCGGTTGCTAGATCAAGTGAAAGAGCCACCTGCAAGAGGAAGATCCTGTAAATTTTGTTCAGAGATGAAGTTAGAGAAGTCTACCATAGGTGAGTTGAAACCCAAACCACCCGATCTCTCCCTCAGAAAATGAGTGACGTTGAAGTTTCCACCGATACACCAAGGAAGGTCCCATACAATGCCAATACCGGCCAACTCATCCTAAAGTAAACTTTTGGACTGATCAAGGTTAGGCCCATAAACTTCGGCGAACGCCCATTGATACCCATCTATGACATTCTTAAACGAGCATGCCGCCACATAATCTCCTAGAAAATCCTCCATTTTCTCTACCACTCTCCTGTCCCACATTAATAGTATGCCCCTGGATGCTCCAATGGACGATAAATATTACCATCCCACTCAAGGGCGGCTCAATACAAATTGAGGCCTAAGGCGAGATTTAAATGAGTTATTCATAATTATAATACAATAAAATAAAAATTATTATATGGAATATTTTCAAACTTTACAATAAAATGAGATTTTATTTAAAATCTTTAAATACTATTTTTGTGAATTTATATTTACAACAACTTAAAATGAGACCTCAATGCAGATTTTGTGTCTCAATTTAGCAAGATTTTAAAAAAATTATTTAAAATATAAATAATTCATTGTATTGCTTATCAAAAAAAATCATTGTATATTAAATATTAAATTTAGTATTATGGGGCGTTGCACGCATTGAAAACTATAAAAATTATTTAAAATTTTATTTAATGAAATTGTTTTTATTTTTATTTTAAAAGAATTAAAAAAAATACTTCATTTTTATTTTTGGGACCATACCCAGGGTGGGGGCCTTAGGCAATTGCCTAAATGGCCTTACCATTGAGCTGGCCTTGATCCCACTTGACTACAACCCCACAAACTTCTAATGATACACAAAGAAATAATTGCAAGTTTCGTGATGGAAACCAAGGTGGGCCTAATCTTAAAGATATGTTGCAAGTTCCAGATGTGCCAAATACAAGTTCAACTGCTTAAATGACGAAGATTCAGTTTTGATTCATTTGATAAGCTATGGAAAGGGCAACAACATTACTTAAAGACTTTGGGCACTTTAAGGCTTTCAATTTATTTAATTCATTTAAATTACTTATTTTATTAGTTTAGAATAATTGGGTTTATTATGGGAAGCACTTAAGAGGGCCTATGCAAGGACATGTTGGGAAAATTATTATTTTATGGAACTACGGTTAGGGTTACTGTAGCCGAGTTACTGTAGTGCCGTACTGTAGCCGCGGCATTGTTCACTCAGGGGCATTTTTGGAAGATGAGGATTTGTTTTGGCTAGGGTTTTAATTAGGTTTTGGTTTAAATACTCTTTGTGGCCTCATTTTAATCAGTTTATGAAATTTGATGATTTTATTCATTGTGAGTTGAGTTTTACTCCTCTTGTTCTTAATTGAACTTTTGAACTTATCAAAGGCAAATCACAACCTTTGTGGCGTTCCTTCTTTGTAATCTGGGTTCTTGGGACGGGTTCTTCAACGGGTCTAGATTTTAATATAATCTAGGTTCTTGAAATGAGTTCTCATCGGGTCTAGATTCTCTATCTATTTACTTGATTTTGGTTTTCTTGGGTAGGTTTTCAAATTGATTGTGGGTTCAAGGGATTCCGTTCCCTCGGGTTCATATCATTTGGTTCGGCGTCGTCGCTCTCATTTCATTTTTTTTTTTCAGTGAGAGCGCGTTGAGTTTTTTTTTTCCAAACTCATTGATTAAGTTACTTGCTGTTTGAAAAAAATGGAAAATTCTTTTGAGATCTTTCTATTTTTTTATTCTATTTTTTCTTGTTGATAAGTTTTAAGCATTGTCATGCATGAAAGGGAGATTTTTTTCGAGATGGACATTTGCATTCAGTTTGAAAAAGTGCCTAACTTGATTGTAATTTTTTTTACTCAAAAAATGCTGAGTGAAAAATATCGTATAAAATGTGTATATATGTTGCTGCAGATTTATATAAAGATTTATCGTAAAAAGTTGCATTCAGTGTTGCTGCAGTATTTATGTAAAGATTTTTCATTTTACTTATATATTTGTAAAGATTGACTTCTTGTATAGAACAAAATTTTAATTTCAAAAGTATAGAATAAATTATGCTGCTAAGCTAAGTCCTAAATGGATATATTGACTTCTGGTCGCCATATATGTGTAATAGAAAAAAAAAAAGTTAATTGCCATATTGAAAGTCATTTTAATATAATATTGTAGGTGCGCGCATCTTGTTTAAACAACCACCCACTTGGTTTCATTGTTGAGGTAAATGGAGAAAGAGAAAGAAGATGCATCCCATATAACAGCTCCTATCACCAATCCATCAACCCAGGTATTGTAAATATCTTTCAACAGTTGGCGTGTATTTATTTTATGTGTAGTCATTGTCACTTGGGTTGATTAACATTATGTTGATATATGTTAGGACATATCAAGACCACTATATCCAGAATTTTCAAATTACATGCCAAGTTACTACGGTCAAATGCCTCATGTGTGGTTACCACCTTTTGTGCCTCCTCCAAGTGCCAGCCCATATCCATGGAGCAACTAGGTGATCGTTGGATGGTAAAGTAGTTCATGTGCTTTATTTTATGAACTTGAATATTTGGTCTAATTATTTATTTTTAAATTTTTTTTTTGAGAACTGCAGCAACACCCATGGAGCTCTACTGTTGTTGCCACGTCAAGTACTACTGCCTTAAGTAGTACCGCTACCTTGTATAGTTCTGCCATACCAATGATGAGACCTCCACCAACTACCTACCCATATCCATAGAGCAACCAGGTGATGATTTCTTGGAATATTGATTGTAGTTAGTATGCTTTAATTTTCTAAACTTGAATATTTCATCTAATTATTTATGTTTAAATTTTTTATGGAAAACTGCAGCAACACCCATGGAACTCTACCTCCGCTACCACGTCAAGTATTGCTGCCTTGAGTAGTTCCGTTGCCTAGTCAAGTACTGCTGCCTTAAATAGTTCCGCTGTAGTGTCAAGTACTGCTACCTTGTATAGTTCCGCCATTCCAATGATGAGACCACCTCCAACTGCCTACTCATATCCATGGAGCAATTAAGTTATAATTTTTTAGAGTATTTATTGTAGTTAATGTTATACTTAAATATTGGTCTAACTATTTATGTTTATATTTTTTTTGAAAAATTGCAGCAACACCCATGGATTTCTACTTCCGCTCTCCTGTCTAGTTCTACAAGTAGTGTCAGCTCTAGTGTAGTTGCTAGTTCTAGTGTACAAACCAGCGCTAGTGTCGCTGCTAGCTCGTGTTTGGCTTTACCAGTATTTGTTCCTCCAACTTCTACCAACTCATATCCATGTGGCAGTGAGGTGATGTCTTGGATTCTCCACATGCAGTGTATTTTACATTATCCAGAACATATTTTTTTATATAATACTTTTTTCTCCTATTTTACAGGAAAATAAAGTGCAACAAAGTAACTCTGTTGAAGAAATTAGTGAGGCCACATTAGACTCGATAGAAGTTGAAGCGCAGTCTACTACCTCTTTAGGTAATACGGTTGATACCAAGGAGGTTGTCACTGATGGGGTGATATCATTAAGGAGCCAAAGCCAAGAATGTTGTTTGAGTTGGATAATGAGTTGATGAATTACTATAAATATTATGGAAAGCGATGCAATTTTCCGGTAATGACACAAAGGAGTAAAAGAGAGAAAGATAGGACTGTGAAATATGTCACTGTGGGATGTGCTCGGGGTGGCAAGGCATGAAATAGGGCGTCAAACGTCTCAAAGCCTCCGCCAACAAGCAAGACAGACTGCAAGGCAATGATGAATGTCATGTTAAAGGATGAGAAGTTGTGTCACATCTGTATTTAACACACACAATCATGTGCTCAGCCCAAGAAAATCCAAGTTTTTCAGATACAACAGAGAAGTTAATAAGTTTGTTAGGAGGGTGTTGGTTACAAATGATGAGGTTGGCATACGTATGAATAAGAGTTTCCATGCTTTTGTGACTGAGGCGGGTGGATTTGATGACATACTATTTGGAGAAAAAGATTATCGTAACTATATTGATAAAGCACGACACCTGTGCCCTGGTAAAGGTGGTGCTCAAGCGTTGTTTGAGTATTTTAGAAGGATACAATACAAGAATGATGGCTTTTTCAACCTGATGGAATTTGATGAGGATGATAGACTGAAAAGTGTGTTTTGGGCGGACGCCTGTAGTAGAGGGGCCTACAAATACTTTGTAGATGTGGTAACATTCGATATTACATACCTGACAAATAAGTATGGAATGCCATTTGCACCTTTCGTGGGTATAAACCATCATGGACAATCAATCATTTTGGGTGTAGGCCTTATTTCAAGTGAGGATACAAAATCGTTTGTTTGGTTATTTAAAACTTGGCTTGATTGCATGGATGGAAAAGCGTTGAATACTATTATTACAAATTGATCATCACGCAATGAAAATGCGATCGCCATTGTCTTTCCCAACACGTGGCATAGATATTGCTTGTAACACGTATTGCAAAAGTCCCTGAGAAGTTTGGTTCCCATGGTCAATACAAATGTGGTCTGAAAAATAAGTTGTTATCTTGTGTCTATGACTCCCTTACAATCGAGGAGTTTGAGAATTCTTGGAAGAGCCTCAAGGATACTTTCAGCTTGTATGAAAATGCATGGTTGCAAAGCTTATATGCGGAAAGAGAGTTTTGGGTGCCAATATATTTAAAGAACTCGTTTTGGGTTGGAATGAGTACAACTCAATGCAGTGAGAGCATGAATGCTTTCTTCGATGGCTACGTCCATGCTAGGACAAACTTTAAAGAGTTTGTTGATCAGTTCAACAATGCTCTCAAGACAAAAATTAAGAACAAAAACCAAGTTGACTTTAATTCAGTTAACTTCACTATTCATTGCATATCACACTTGGCTATTGAGAAGAAGTTTCAAGATGTATACACAAATGCAAAATTTAAGGAGGTTCAACAAGATATAATGGGAATGATATATTGTCATTGTCGTTTCGAGAAAATGGATGAAGTAATTGCAACTTACGTGGTCGATGATCAAGTTAAGGCTGAAGATTTCATCAAGGAGGTTACGTAAACTCTTTACTTTAATGAGGCCGAGTGTGAGGCGAAGTGTGTTCGTGGGTTGTTTGAGATGCAAATGATAATATATAGACATATTTTTGCCATCTTTTCAGCTAAGAAAGTCCATGAGTTGCAGAAAAAGTACATATTAGACTGGTGGAGAAAAGACATAAAACGTAAGTATACTATTATTTTGAGCAGTTATGACATTGCTGATCAGAGACCCGAAACTGTTAGGTATAAATGTATATTGAAAACTTTCAGTGAGGTAATAACAAATGCAGTTTCGTGCGATGGGCATACTGAGCAAATGATTTCAAAATTATATGCAATAAATGAGGTATGGTGCACTTCGAAGCCCTACAGCATATATTCCAATGTTGGAAGAAGTACCGTGAATGTAGCCATAGAAGGATGTTCCAAAAAAGTGCTAAGCCCCCATGTTGTCAGAGGCAAGGGAAGACCCCCGTGTGAGAGAAGGATGTCGACGATAGAGGAACAATTGAAGAAAATTAAAACTAAGGCTGTGAATAAGAAAAAAGATAAGGGAAAAAGCAGAACGGTGAGAGCATAGTTATTGTCATTATTACCTGATGTTCATCTTCGAGTATTTGATAATATACTATTATTTCCACTTACTTGTGAACTCTAATTATTTTTTATGTTGTCAGAGGTGTAGTTTGGATACCGAATTATTGGAAAGCCGTGGAAACCAACTCGGCTTATCGGGAATGAGAATGCAAGAAAATGCCCAAACTCCCATTATGGTGGATCAAGAAATTGGACAACAAGATGTGATGGGAACACCAGAAAGTGTACAAACTCCAGTGATGGGGCACAAGAAAATGTACAATTATCACTTGAATTCATTTTATTGTATAGTTCGTGGTTTTTTATGTTGGTCTTACATTGTCTTCTATTATGTTCATAAATGCAACTAGGAATTGATGGAATGCAGCCAGAGATGGCAGATGGAAGAAAGCCAAGAAGCTTCTTGTAGCAAGATTTTAGATATCCATTATGCCTACTTATGTTGTGTGTTGATGGTGGTGATTTGTTACAATTTGTGTTGGATGTGGTTTGTTGGCATTTGTGCGTTAGGGGTGATTTGTAGGAATGTGAGTGTTGGTGTTGGTGTTGGTATGTTGGAATATGTTATGTATTAGTGGTGAAAGTGTAAGTTTTGTATAATATCTTAGTATTTGAGCCCACGTTTTGCACATTTTGTATCCAAGTACGCTATTTAAGTAAATTTGAGTTTGTATCCAAGTACGCAATTTATGTGGTTTTGATTGAATGTGAATGGCATTAGTTTATGAGTTGAGATTATACTGTGTTTGATATTGCCTCTTATGTCCAAGTGAAAAAAAAAGTTAATCAATAAACCTGTAATTTAGTCCTGTCAAATATTCTGACAAAATGATCAGGCTGGTAAGTTATTTCATGCATATACATACTTTTTTAAAAAGTAGTGGCACGTTAAAACAAAATAAAGTCTCGGGATTGAAGATCAAATACAAATCAGAATAAACTCTCAAATACATAATTTTAAAGTCTCGACTTACAAACGCTAAGTTTGTATAAGATATAAATACAAACTCGCCAACGCAGTGAGAGTATCAAATACAAGTAAATAACTATGGCTATTAGCCAAAGTATATGAAATAGTTTGCGTGAATGCCGCATGTTGGCTTCTTGATTGCGAAACTGGGATTGATCGTCATGGAGTGTCAACTCCCTCTTTCCGATCTCTTATTCTCTCTTTTTAAGTTTTTCATCTTTCCTTAATACTTATGCTTCTCTCTTTTTAAGTTATTTCTCTTTCCTTAATTCTGCTTCTCTCTTTACAAGAGCTTGCTTTTTGTATTCACTACTATCTGACCACTTGAAAAACTTGCAGTGTGATAACCCCTAATTATAAATAAATAATCAAGTATGTTTGACGTCAAAATTTTGAATAAAACATTAATATGAAAATAGAAACACGCAAGTACTATTAATTGTGTCTGCCTCTTTATTATACAATGGACACCCAAAGAATGCTCGCCTCGGATTTCTTCGAGTATTTGATATTCTAAGTACAACTTGTTTCACACAGCTGCACATTGGGGCATTACTCGATGTATGATTATGCAAAGATGTTGAAGCAACTAATGATGACATTCTAAATCTGTCAACGAAATACAACAACACCTCCAACAATATAGTCAGTGAGTTTGTATATTGTAGTGTGCGAATCCTTCCTTTGCAAAATTCATGGTTCAGTTAGTCTAGACTTTTCTCACTACTTTAAAACAAAATTCATGGTTCAGTAACATGTTTCATTAGGCTATGAATGAGACACAATTCATAAAACCTCCAATATTTCAAATAAAAGAGAAGGAAAACAATAATGGAAAATTGGTCTTGTAATCAACTTTCAATTCCTATGTTAACAGCCAATGAGATGAAACTTTAGGACCCTCATTACTTGAATATCTTAAACAACCAAAAGATTCATAAATTAAATGGTCCACTTCCTAGGGACACCACCACCTGCTCTCAGAACACAAAAGATTCATAAATTAAATGACTAAAGAATTATAATAAAGAAACCAAATGATATGCTACCAGAGGCATTTTGCCACACTTCTATTTCCAAAATTACATATATGTCTAATTCCAGGATATAGATTAAGAATAAGCAGCAGGGAAAACAACAGCTAAATAATATACCTAACCGCTTGAATGATATTAGATAGGGTAATTAGCAACATGACTGTTCTCCTAATTATAAATGTCACTATTTCATAATTGGTGATTTTTTTCTTTTTCCAACATTCACTACATGTGTTCTTCTTTCAAAGATTAAGAGTAACATATAAACCTATACTTCTTCCCTCAGTGTGATACTCAGGTGAGGTCACGCTTTGATGTGTTGCGAAGTAAGCTTGCATCTGCACAATGCGTAGGACAGCCAGACTCTTTTTTTATAAGACGATTCCAGGCTTAAGAGTTCTGCTGTCTATTGGCATCGGTGAACCAAAGCAAGTTGCTCCTAGACAACAATTTAGGGGTGTGGATATTTCAGGCATATATTCACCATAAAAGATGGTCTTCTATGTTATAGGCATGGTATTAGATCAATGCCAAATGCCAATACTTTCTTTATTGAAAATCAAAAAAAAAAAAAAAGAGGCCAAATTCCAACAGACACCCCCTGCCCCCCTCTCTAATAGTAATAAAATAGTAGTCAAGTAATTTAAAAATATCTTAGAATAATTATGTTTCTAAACAAACAATACACAGTTGTTAAGCATACCATGAAGGCACAAAGACTACAAAGAGATCCCCCAGAAATGTATCTACTCATTAAGCAGAACTGAATAGCATGAAAGACTTAATAATTATCTTCATTAGTTCATTGCGCATCAGCGTAGGTATTTAGCAAATGAAAGACTTTTCTAAATCAATTTTTAGCTCTAGAAAAAGTGATTGGTATTTGATGTTATCAAAGAGCAATAGTTATGGGTGTGTCTTTCAAATGAGAGCAGAGATGAAGACTAGGTAGGTTTCTATAGCAGTGAAGAAGAGCTCAAGGAGAAGGACAAGGATTGCCTCCTATTGTGACCTACAGTTTAAGAACAAGAGAAAGCTACATCATGTTGTGTAAACCCATAGAACCAATAATGAATCTTAAGCAGATTGAGAAAAATAGGCAAAAAATATTGGAAGTGACTTCAAACCTCTACATGTTTTGCAGCACTTGGACTGATTTAACATTACGTAAACCCCCCATGTTGATAACATCTATAATCTTGTAACTGAAAGTACATGAAAAGTGATGAGATATTCAGTTAACAACCAACATGTAAAAGCTCAAAAGAGCAGTGGAAACAATACAGATTTGCAAAGAGCGAAACATAGATACTGTGGATAAAAATAGCAGCAATGAAATTCTCCAATTCCATCCAGCAACTTTCCAATTTTAAATAAAATGTACCATATTGATTTAAGTTTAGATATTGGATAGCATGAAATGGAGAGATTCTTAAAAATTAATACACGTATATAGGGTTGGGAAAGTTACCTAGGATGACGCTGCTTGGTGGATAGCTAGAGTGCAAATCTTCCTCGGCGTCGCACAGCTGCGTTAGGGTTAGGTTTAGGTTTGGGAGAGAGATCAGGCAGGAGAGAGATTCTTGTAAGGAGAAACGAAGAGAAACAATGAAGAAGATCGAAGAGTTCGGGAGAAACGAAGAAGAATTTGAAATCGTAGGGGCAAAGAGAGCAGAGAGTTCTTGGGAGGGAGACAGATCGAAGTAACAATGCAAAATGGTGCGTTTTGTTTCCAGAAGGCAGGCATATCAGATGACTCAATACGCACCATTTTATTTACTCCAAAACGGTGCGTTTTGTTTCCACGTAAGAAGTCGTCCGCTGGGAAGCCCGAATCATGCCTGCGTTTAGAATTTTCCTAATAATAATATCGATCATATTGGATTTAGAATCCAACTTCTTCAATTATATTATATATATATATAATTATATTACATTCTAGATGCAGAATACAATAACATTAATACACTATTGTAAATTTTGCTTATATTATATATAGGTATATATGGTCGTCTTGCTGATCTGCGTACTCCATTCATGGCGATCGATATCGGATATTATATATGTAGCTATATATAAATCATGATCACCCGTCATGCTTTGCTTCAACCTGAATGTGAAAAACCATTTCCAAATCCTAAAGTAGGGGACCGAAATACCTCGCCTCCCTTGATAGCAGTCCACCTATATATATATATATATATATATATATATATATATATAATATATAATATATATCGTACGTATTCGTAATTAGTTTTAATTGCTCAATATATATATATATATATATATAATGTAAAGTGCTGCATGTGCATGATGTACAAAGTACGTACGTACGTACGTGTATTTGGTGACCCACTGACCAAGGCGTGAAAGAAAACAGCCATAAGAACCTTGCTGAAATCTGCTTAACACATGACATCATGCCTGCCCCAAATGGTATGAAATTCTTCGCTGTGACGTTCGCAGAGATGTCCTATATTTAATTCATCATCAGAGTCATCAAATGAAGCAAAACTCAGTCCATGTACGTATCTTAATATAATTCTACCGATCAGGAATAATGATTTTGGTGACTGGAGAGCGAATAAATTAGACGTGAGTAGACCCTACATCTTGCAGTACCTGCCATCGCCAAGGATTGAATGCTAGAGGATCCTCGTAAGTTCTTGGGTTCAGACGTTGAAGGGCAGAAGGAACTACCATAAGTGCTCACCCCTTTGGAACCGTATACCATTCATTAATAAAAGTGATGTTAAAGTACTTTTCAATTGAACAAGGAATTTTTAATATATCACGTTGATCGATCAACACACCATCGCTATAACACAATTTATCTTTTATGATAGAGAAAATCATCATCAAAAATTGCTAAAACGTCACTAAAGATATTTGGTGACGGTTTGAAACTGTCACCACGACCGTCACCTAATGTGCGTCATAGAAAATAATTGGTGACGGTTTACTGTTAAACCGTTACTAAAAATATTTTTAGTAACGGTTGGAGGTGTTCCATTTGGTTGAACGTTCGAATGTTACCCTTTTTGTGACAGTTGAGAACTGTCACAAAAAGTAATGTTCGAACGTCAAATTGAACGTTCGAACGGAAACCCGACCGATTGGCGTTCGAATGAGAGAATTTGACGTTCGTTAATTATAGATCGAATGTATCATATTTACGTTCGAAAGATTATGCGTCCAAACGTTCATTATAATAACCCGTTCGAACGTTAATGGACCAATGTTCAAACGTAAAGGGTTTAACGTTCGGACGTTATTTCGAATGTAAACGAATGAGCGTTCGAATGCAAGTGGTACATTCGGAGCTTTGTTCGAATGTTGATCGTTTAATCGTTCGAACGGTTTGTTCGTTTGAGTGTGAGTACGTTCGAAGGTAGAGGCCTACGTTCGAATGTTAATATCCACTTTTATGTATTCACGTTCGAACATTGGTTTGAATGTAAACCAACGTTCAAACGATTTTAATTTACATTCGAACGTACAGATCAGAAATACTAATTTCATAAAATTTAAAAACATATCAATTGTATCATATTACATACCATCAATTAACAAGTAACAATGTCTTATAAAATATTAAAATTAGATATTAAAACTAACCACAAATACTGATAAAATTTATTTCTTCTTTTTTCCTTGCCCACCGCGATTCTGTTGCAACGACATAATGCGCTCCATTTGCATCATCATCTCCCGTTGCACTTGCTCTTGGACTTCACTGCATATTCTTTCCTCCTGGTCTCTCTGTTGGTCCTGCAAACGCGTCTCTAAATGAAACTGTCGTTCTAAGAGAGACTCTAACTCTTGCTATCTCAACCTCATATACTCATTCTCACGCCATGCAGCTTCTAAATCTTTGGTAAGATTATTAATTTGTGAAGTCAATGAGGTTGAGGAGGATGAACATCTATGCTTAATAGATCGTCTCAAACATCTTGCCATACTAGACTACGGTCCGAGTACTTACGTGAATATGTCTATGTCTGCAATTTTAAAGGTAATAATTATTAATAAGTAACGTATTAAAAGAAATAGAAATAAAAAATAAATTATTCACATGTTATATAATTTATTTAACAAAAATAACACTGTTTACATAATTATCTGCAGCGACAGGATTCATCCACTCATTATGCTCATTAGTGTGAGCAGCAGCATAGACATGAATGAGAGAAAATTTTTCAGGATCATCATGTTTCTAACAAAGCGACATACACAATTTTAAAAAAATAATGTTAATTAGTACTTAAATAAATGAATATTAGAAAAATAAATGAATTCTATAATTTTTTAATTACCATTTTTTCAGCAAGACGCTGGAATGACCTTGAGCCGGCATGATTGTGGACAGTCAGAATGGATTTATTATGTGCATTTGTAGAACTCAAGTGCTACAAAATATATTAAGAATGTTAATTGTAATATATATACATATAATATATAGAACGAATATGAATGTAAATAATTAAAAGATATAAATGTAAAATACCTGATAATTTGGAGATGCAAAAAGATCACAACATTTTCTCCAATCATCTAACTTCATCTGCTGGAAAGGAGACTACGCAGCCTCTTCCAACGTCTCAAACTTCTTAAAATGGTCATGACATCGTCCCTTGTGACGTCGGAATAATGTAGCCATCAACTCATTCACAATTCTCAAATCCTCACTACGGCCAAAGTCGAAGTCGAATTCATCCTAACAAGTGAATCAGGTCAAAAATATGATATACTAATCTAGTTGAAAAAAATGTACTCCCAAAATAAACTTACCAACACACGACTTCAAATGTGCTATTTAATCTCATTCGGAACATCTCGCCATGAGCGCACATAAAATGGAGTATAAGCTCGAACTACTATGCCAATATAGGAGGAAAACGCTGCTGCACTATCATCCACTCCTCCAGTGGAATTATCAGGAATGGTGATCTTGAGTTTTTCGTGCCTTCTACTTCTCTCAAGAAAGATGTCACGTGTATAGCCACGACCGCGACGTGCAGATGCATCAACTACATGATAATAGATAGTATAATTATAGTTATATAGTTATTGAGACAAAAATATTAACTATATAATTAATTATCAATGACAATATTTCCTTACTGATAGGTGTCGACTGACTATTATTCTCTTTCGTGTTAACTTGATCTTCAGGAGCAGATTCCTCGAGTGGGGAGTCCTCAATGGGTTCTGGACTTGGACTTGGCGAAGCCATATTTCGTCATTGTCGTTTTGGCAGCATCCTTGAAAATGATTAATTATATCAAATATATTTTATAGTCACCTATATGAATAAAATATTTAGTACTTTTATTCTTCATCTTCAGATGTATTTTCCATGCTTGTTTCATAATCTCCCTCGATAACATCTTCATCATCATCATGCACCTCTTCTTCATCCTCCTTATCCACCTCCTGGCCGGATTCTGATTCGTCTTCATCTTCCGATACTTCTTCTTCTTCTTTCTCCTCACTTACTTGAATTGAATGATCATTTAATACGGACAGGTCGAGATGGACGGGTGGGACATCATCTCTACACAAGGGGAGCAACTCGAGTGCACTGGGGTCAACAAATTAAGTTAATACCCTCTCCATCTTCCTGGTATGCCTCCACAATCGGAGTGTCATCTTCACCTCCACTATTCTCGTGCTCTGCACTCGTTCCTGCTTCATATATATTTCGAGAGATAAATTTTTGTACAACTCGCCAAGTTATCTCTCCACTATCTTCATCAGCACTTTTTATTGGATCAATCAAGTAATAGACTTGGGTAGCTTGACAAGCCAATACGAATGGATCATCTTCGTACCATTTAGATGCAGTATTGACACTCGTAAAGTGATTATCCCTATGAATCGAAACCCGACCACCACCTACATCCCACCAATCACATTTAAAGACATATGTTACAGACCCACCCAAATATTTCAATCCGATAATATCACGTATGACACCATAATAGTCAATATCATCTATTCCATGACTCCCCTCGACCAACACACCAGAGTTTTGAGTCTTTCTATTACGTTCACGGTCCAGAATATGGAATCTATAACCTCGAACTGTGCATGCAGTATATCGAAGTGCTCTATTTGAGGAACCATGGGCCAGTGCATATAATTCAGAAGAAATTTATCCGGGATCACGAGCACGTTGTTCCAAAATCTAACAATGGAAATAGTATATATTTATTAAGAGTTACCCAGAGTTAAAAGTTTAAAAATATAACATATATATAATTTTAGTTCATACACGTTCTTTAAACCATCCGGAAAATTCTTCCTCATGTCTTGCATCTATATTTTCTATGCCTTCCGTCCTAAGTTTGTCCATGTACTCACTATTATAGATAAATGCAAAAGATGTATATTTTGAGCACAACAGTTATAGTTAAACTTGAAAAAAACTAGAATTATACAAACTATGGAAGGACATACCTGAGATAATCATCAATCTCCCGACAATTATTTAGCACATACCATCGAACTTTACCCAACTCTCCTTCAATTAAATCGTAACCCATTTGTGCACCCAAAGGTTGTACATTCTAGAAAAATACTGATAGCTCACGAGGAGGAGGAGCAGCAAGATCAGCATTTCGTTCTTGACGATTAAATCGTGTCTCAACACCACGAAGATATAAAGAGCAAAATGTTAACCATTCATCGTGTATATAAGCTTCTGCTATTGAACCCTCAGCTCTGGCTTTATTCCCAACAGTGCGCTTCAGTCAACCCAAATATCTTTCAACTAGATACATCCAACGAAACTGCACCGGTCCACCCAACAGTACCTCTCGCGATAAATGTATTGCTAAATGGATCATAACATCAAAAGATAATGATGGAAAGATCTGCTTGAATTTACATAGTATAGTAGCAATATCTTTTTCCAATTTCTGCAACACATCTCGATTTACTACTCAAGCGGACAAATCCTTAAAAACATACAGAGTTCGGATATGGCAACACGTACATTAGATGTCAGCTTCCCACGAATTCCCACAAGCAATAACTTCTACAAAAATACGTGACAGTCATGGCTTTTTAATCCACTAATTTTCCAGTCATTAGGACTCACACATCTACCAATATTTGAAGCATAACTATCTGACAACTTCACACCTTGCAACCATTTGCAGAAGCCAATCCTCTCCTCACTCGTCATCATAAAACATGCATGGGGCATGACCACCCTATTGCCTTCCTCCAGCAAATGTAGATTATGTTTAATTCTCATTCTCTCAATATCTTTCCTCGTCTTGATCGTGTCTTTTATCTTTTTGTTATTTTCATCAATGTACTCAGTATATTATTACAAATATTCTTCTCTATGTGCATTACATTCAAACTATGTCGCAACATGTAGACGACCAATACGGCAAGTCAAAAAAAAATACTATGCTTTGCCCAATTCAATTTTGTTGTGCCTCGTTTTCTCTTATTCTTTCCTCGACCTTTGTCAAAATTGTTCGCTCCAATATGTACCAGTTGTTCCACTATCTCTTCCCCAGACAACTCTTTTATCATCTATTCTCTCATCAAACTTAGCACATTCTCTTTTCCATGCATGATTTGATGGTAGATAACGTCGATGACCCATAAAACACAATTTCTGAAAATATTTTAACCATTCACTAGCAGTTTCTTTATTGCATGCCGATCCATAAAATGTAAGATATATAGAATGTGCCCAAAATCGGCATCTTCTCTGCTGTTAAGATCAATTGCTCCATGTTCCTTCTAATTAACAAAATAACATGATGTAAAAAACAAAATGCCTTAAGGTATTTCTGATGAGTACTGTATCTGCATGCATGAGTTGCCACTAACCGTTAATTCTTGCAGACTTTAGGATTATCTGTAATTAATTTAATGGCTAATGTAAGAGTTGCTGATATAGTCTCAAAGCTTGCAAGGATAAGCTCAAACATCATGTAGGTTTTGAGTTTCTCGGTCAAGAACAACTCCGTTTTCATGTCGGCCAAAATCTGATCAAGAAAATCTCCTCTGCGAATTTCAGGATTACGTTTTCTCTCTTCTAGTGTGTTGGTTATTATGTTCACCGCCGCCTTCTGGTTCTGTATGACAATGGAATTAATATATACGTATTCAAAAGAATTAAAGGTGGTCTTAATGATCAGAGTGCTTTAGATTTTGAAAAATATAAGAATTAAGTTGGGATCAGATGGGATTACGTACCTGTAGACATCTATGATAAGCAGTACCAGGGATGTTTATGGGGAATGACATGAGTCCTTGCAAAAAGTTGTCAAAAGATTCACCAATATTTTCCCCTGATTTGTTTGGTTCATAACTGAACAGCTGCGCTGCTGTAAAATCAAAGATAATCTGCAAATGACCGAAAAATAAGTTTTTTTTTTTTTTTTTTTTTTATAAAAGAGACGAGGTCATATATTGATGACCTCCTCCCACTGCTATATTAATAAAAGACCTCACTTGTGGCGGCGGAAAACCTTAACAACTAAACAAACCAAAACATACTACATTGGAAGTTCTTTAACCACTTACAAACCAAATAAAACTAACTAAATCTTAATGCCGGTAAGCCCGCCTTTTCTACATGATAGATCCCTTTTAATTGTGTTGGCAATTCCACCGAGTTTCTCCAATAAGATAAGCTGCCAGCAGCTCCCAACTTAGCTAGGCTATCGGCCAAACCATTGCCTCTCTATAAATATGCTGCACTGTGTACCTTGTTGAACTTAACAATTGCATTATCTCCTCCCAAAAATCTTCTAAGTACCAAATACCACAATTTCTTTTCCGCAGCCAATTGACTAAAATGTTTGAGTCCATTTCCACTTCTACAAATTGTAGCCCCATTTCTCTGCAATGCCGAAGCCCATGCAGTAGAGAAATTAATTCAGCGTTATTATTTGTTCCTTCAGGAATTTGCTGCGCATATGCCAGCCTAAGGTCCCCTTTGTCATCCCGTATTACTCCACCTATTCCCGATCTTCCTGGATTACCCAGACTGCATCCATCCGTGTTGAGCTTGACCCAGCCAACTCTCGGTTTCTTCCAGCCAACCAGTTTTACTTCTGTCCTTATCTTGTGTTTAATGTGAACCCCGAGATCCAACAGCACTGCATCATCTACATTGTTCCATTTTTTTGCTGCTTTGAGTTTTAATCCAACCCAGGAGATCCAGTAGATAATTCTTCTCCAAAGAGTCTCTTTCGGAATATCCATCCCTTCCATCTTTTTTTTACATCTCCAAAGCCAAATCTGCCAAGTGACAATTGAAGGTATTAAACCAATCAACATCCCCCGAGCAGAGCATTTTTTTGCTCTGTTTAACCACCATCCTACTCTCTGTTTCCAAGAAACGGAATGAACAAACACCATACCCAACTGATTCGAGACCTTTCTCCATACATATTGCGCCACTTCTCCTCTTGACAGCACATGATCCATGTCTTCATAGGCTCCAGCTTCACAGCAGACACATTTTGATACGATTGGAATTGCCACTTTTCTCAGATTGTCATCAACTGGAAGCCCCTCATGAGTAGCTTGCCACATGGTCATTGAAATGTTTTTTGGTAGACACGAGTTCCAGATCCAATTAAAACCTGAAATTTCTGGTGGCCTTTTTCTCGTCTTTTCCCAGGCATTTTTCACTGAAAATTTCCCATCTGAATTACCCGTCCAGATCAGTTTGTCTGGGCCTTGTCTGCAATTTCCCAACTGCATCAGTACTTCCAAGGCTTTATCCCTTCCCAGTAATTCCGTTAATAATTCCTCATTCCACCCCAAATCCAACTTACACTCTTTAATTGATAATCTCGGCATTGGTATATTCATACCAGGAACTCCCAATGGCTCCAACGGGGACCATTTATCCCACCACAGGGACACATCCCCATCCATAACACGCCATCTAGAGTGTTGTAATACCTTCGGAATACTTCTCATCACCATACGCCAAAACCCCGAACCCCTCCTTGGATTAACCAAGGAAATATGGCTGTCTTTAATATATTTGGCTCGAAAAAAGGAAGCCCATAGTGATTTATCCGAGATCACTTTCCAAGCTAACTTCATGTTTAAAGATTTTTTAACTTCACTTAAACATCTCAGCCCAACTCCTCCCTCCTCCAATGGTTTACAAATTTTTTCCCAAGCTACCCATTTTTTTTTCCTTCCCATTTTCCATACCCCATAAGAAAGTATTGAACGCACGATGCATTGACACTATAGTAACCTTGGGTATAGGCATCACCGACAGCAAATGGACTGGGAAACTAGAAAGTACATGCCTAAGTAAGATTAATCTCGCCCCTTTAGAAAGCAACCGAGCCTTCCACCCTTCTATCAAACTTTTAATTTTGCCCAACAACTCCTCCAAATGTCTATTAAGTAATCTACCAGAAACAATTGGAACTCCTAAATATTTAAAGGGAAACGTACCTTGCCCAAACCCTGTAGTTCTTAGGCTGCGGCGCCTTCTTGTCCTTGTAATATGCTTCGAGAAGTAGATCGCCGATTTTTGTTTATTCACTGCTTGCCCTGACCAATCTCCATATTTTTTCAGACAATCCATAATTGTTTTAACTCCTTTTTTTGCCCCATTAGCAAAAATAACGATGTCATCTGCATATAGAAGGTGTGAAATCAACGGCGCTCCCCTCGGATGTGAGAACCTTCCAATCATCCCATTTAAAAATTTTTCTTTTAAGAGTCTTGAAAAAATTTCTTCCACTAGAATGAACAAAATTGGGGATAAGGGATCTCCTTGCCGCAACCCCCTTCCCCCTTTATAATATCCTTTTACCGTACCATTCATCACCACCGAAAACCATATTTTCGTTACACATTGTTTAACCAATTCCCGAAACTGGGATGAGAACCCGAAAGCATCCAATACCTGTAAAAGGAACTCCCAGCTAATGCTATCATAAGCTTTTGCAAAGTCCACCTTTATCATTACATTACCTCCTCTGACTTTTTTATTTAGGCTTTGAATCAATTCCTGTGTTAGGCTGACATTTTCCAGTATACTTCTACCGGGAATAAAGACCCCTTGTTCTTGAGAGATTTTATTGGTCAGAATCGGCACTAATCTCCTTACTAGCAATTTAGAGCATACTTTATAAAATACCGAGCACAAGCTAATTGGTCTAAACTTTTCAAAACTTGTAGGATTGGAAACCTTCGGGATTAATGCTAGATAAGTTGAGGAGTAAAACCTGGGTAATTCACTCCCTCTGAAAAAATCCCACACTGCTTCCACCACATCCCCCTCGATTAACCACCAACAACTTTTATAAAAACCCGACGTAAAACCATCCGGACCAGGTGAGCTATCTACCAAGATCGAAAAAACTGTCTCCTTTATTTCTTGGATTGAAGGGAGCGCACACAGACTGCTATTTTCCTGCTCTGAGATTTCTTTTCTAATCCAAGGTGACAAATCCAGACAAGGCCTGCAATTTCTAGCGCCCATGAAATCAGAAAAATACTTCACTGCTTCTTCATGTACTGCTTCAGGGGAACAAATTCTACGTCCGTCCTCTAGAGTCATTTCTCGGATCCAATTACTACCTTTGTTTTTTAGACTACGAAAAAAATGAGCATTAACATCCCCTACCTCAACCCACCTTTGTTTAGCCATCTGTGATAGTCTCAGTTCCTCCCTACGGGTCCACTCTGCCAGCTCCAATTTTGCTGCCAACAAAGGCGAATCAACCTCCTCAGATCCCTCCACTTGAAGTCTGGAGTCCAGATCAACTATCTCCTTTTCCAACTGGTCTATATGTGAATGTGTCCAGCCAAAAACATTTACATTCCATTGTTTGAGCGTCACCCTCAGCTTTTTTAATTTACATGCCAACTTCCACAGCCCAGTCCCAAATGCTTCTTCCTCACATACTGTTTTAACACAATTAAAAAAATCTTCGTGTCTCGTCCACATTTCCTGGAATCTGAAAGGCGATGGGCCGTATCGTGTCGACGGTTTATCCAACCACATTACCATTGGAGCATGGTCAGATGATGTGCGAGGGAGGTATTCCATGCATGCGGATGGGTAGTTGGTAGCGCATGAATTATTCAACAGGATTCTGTCCAACCTCGCCCAGCATCTCGTTACACTTGCATGACCATTACACCAAGAAAAAGGCCCCCCCTTGGATGTCATCTCCTGTAACCCACCTAGATTAATGAAATGATTAAAATCTTCATTTCATTAATCTAGGTGGGTTAATATTGAATTTGTAGGGAAAAAAACATGTTCAATTATATATATATATATATGTGACATGCATATATTAAAAACAAGTGTTTTCATATTTCGAATATATACTCAAATTTAATTTGGATCTATTCATATATGCATAATATATATATATATATATATATAGTTTTAATTTATAACTTGCACCAGAAAATATAATATTCGAAGTTATGACAGCATGACCAGCAGTACACAAGTTCTCCACATGAAGATGTAAATACTACATATAGAAGTAGAGTTAAGGAAAGGACGGCACAAAGAATAGCCTGATTTAAGCAATGGTTACAATTGAAAAACTCTTTGGAAAGCAAGCGTGAAGTTAATAGATACATAGCTGAAAGTTGTGAGGAAGAAGATATATGCAAGTTTTGACATTCTTATTCGGTGGAAGGTTAATTCAGTTAAATATCGTGTGTTTTCAAAAGTTGCACGCGATATACTTGCAATATCGGTATCTACAGTGGCCTCTGAATCTACATTTAGCAAAGCGGGTTGTCCTTAATCTTTTCTGAATTAATTTATCTCCGATGATCGATGGTTGAGGGTCTCATTTGTGCATAGAATTGGCTTCTTTCTTCTTCTACTCTAATCAGCCTTAAGACTTTAATGGATGAGGTAGAAGATTTTGAGAGGCAATTGGATACGGGTATGTTTTTTATTTACTTCATTTTATAATTTTTATGATCTATAATACTATATGTTATGTAAATTTATATAATTTATTTTGTTTCTTTATTGTATAGAACATTAGAACTTGTTCGGGAGGGTGAAATTCTATGGATGTGTCAAATATAATGCCTACAACCAATACAAATTAATGAGGTGAATATGTTTAATTTAGCTTGTTAGTTGTTAGTTTTCAGTTTCTGTTAATTCTATCATCTACGTATTTCCCATCTATATCCATCCTCCATGAGAATAGGAGCAAGTACTTGTTTCGGGCTTGACTTGTAGTGGTAGTCTTAGCTTTAGTTTTAGTTCTGTCATCCTTCTTGGATTTTTCAACTTACAAATATTTTTTAATAAGCTTCTTGATATTTCCTGTAGTGATTGTTTCGTCCTAACTTTGGTTATATCTTTAATTGCATTTAAGCCTGTCTTTTGTTATTTTATTAATTTCAATCCTCAAAGCTGCTTAAATACTTTATTCTTTAAATAGAACCTAGCCAAGTCTAGTAGTTTCTGATATGGTACTTTAGGTTTCAATATTGATGTTAGACCATTACTTGGCCCTCATTTACTAGCATACACATCCCATCGTTTACTTTAGACTTGGGACAAAGTCTTGAGGTAGCATGGTTTATACATATCCCAGAACTTCAAAGATAAGGAATGTTTGCTGGAGGAAATCAGAAGTTCTTTTTTCAACACATTATATCTCAGGAAAAAACCCTTAAATTTTAATGGGCTCACTTTTCATGATTTTCTTGTCTCTATTTTTTTTCATGGCTAGGTGTTTCTCTTGTATATATCCTGCTACTTAGACTATGCCTGTTAACATCGGAAAAATATTTACTCATGCATGCATATACATCGTCCAACTCAGCTTACTTCGGTCGTCGACCAAGAAACCATATCCTCCATAAGTGCCTCATCTATATGCATATTGAGATCAAAGGACATTTGCTAGAATGACGTGCTGGTTGTCCTGAAATGAAAATTATTGAAATGTCACTTACAATAATACAAGAGTTTTGCTATATATACAAGTCAGTGTATGTATTAATGCATGAATACTACTATTTATTATGGATTCCATTATCATTATAAAAAGTAATTAAAAATATTAATTCTTTTTTATGCTAACTAACGTGGATGGAAGACTTTCATATTAACAATGTGTTGAGTAGTGTTAGTAAGCAGACTTAGAAATATATTTTTTCATCATAAAAATAACAGGTTAAATAGGTTAAATATGTGATACTATCATGCAAAAGAAACCACCCAAGTTTGAAGTATGCATACCAAATTGGTCCATTTGTTTTTCAGGATCATTGGGGCAGCGTTGATCATATAGTGGGATTGTACTGTGCTTATTCTTGGAATATATGGTTTGACTTGATCACTTATTATGTTAAACTATGTTTGGTGATGAGAACTTTTGCTAATAATTCATTTGTTTATATGTTTTAGAATACTGTGAAAACTGAAAAGTATGACAAACCCAAAGATGTAGGAGGCTAGGAGCTGCCAGGAAAATAATTGTATAATTTGTATTGGTGTAAATGCTTTATGCCACTGTTATAGTGTTATTTCATATTTGAGAGCTATGTTTTTTTCCAAGCTTTTGATGTAAATTACTAAATATGACTTCTAGTCTTCTACTGTTATTTTTTTTAGACCTTCTTTTAATTTTTAGTTTTTGAGACGTGTATAATTTTAAGTTTTCATTATCTATGTATGGGAATGATTTTTTTTTTCTTTCTTTTAGAAGGCAGATTTGATTCTCTGTTAGTATGCTACTTACATGCTGTGCATAAATAATTTCCAGTTTTCAATTTAACCTTGTTTAAATTGTTTGGATGTATATAGAATATTTTTATTTTTTTATAGTAAAATCTTTTATTCAAATTTATTGTTTATAGACAATTTTCCTTTTATGACTAATTTTATTTTTCAAGTTCTTTTTTGGTATTTTTTGGCTTAAAATTAGATAAAATGTTAGTGGACTTTCATTGTTGAGCTGAAAAACATAGCATATAAGGATTTGACCATTGGCCCATTTGGTACAGGGTTGGAACAAACGGACCGACCAGACCGGACCGGTCCTTATGACTGTTCGGTCCGGTCCAGGGTGGGAAAACCCCTAGACAAAAGATGTCCGGTCCAATCCATAAAACCTCTTACGGACCGACCGAACCGGACTGAATTCACCCCTAATTATAATATCAAGGAAATCATTCACATAATACTCAATATGAATATCTATATCATTATTATCAGTAATATGTATCATGCTCCATTTGTAAGAATTTTCCAAGAATGACGATATGAATGTGCTTACCGGGCTCACTAGGGGGGTTTTCCACCACAGGAGCATGATTTAAGTTACTCTCATAAATTACAGTAGGTGGCTTTATTGAGTCATCATTTGATACTGCAGATGTTGACTCATCGCTTGCGGTTCCTACTTGCGCTGCATGTGACCTCCTAATCTGCTGCACAACATAAGGTCTCTGTTGTGGCTTTCGTTGTCGTACACTAAGCTGTCCTCAATGGAACGTAGTTATTCCCCCATGAACATTGTTGCCCACCATACCTTCTATATTCTTAAACATAACTTTTATTCTTTAGATAACTGTCCTACAAGAGCAGGGACACTAATGTTATGAGTAGCCTAGTAATGAAGTAACAGAAAATATAATGGAAGCATAAGTTGATCAGTTCGAGATGATCAGTCTCAAAAGATAAAGTTGGGCAACAATTCTCTGCTTGATTTTCCATCCAGAGAATATTTAAAAATAACAATCACTAACAAACTGACACTTAGTTGCCTAAATATAAGGAACAGAACAACATAACCAACAATACTTAATTACATGACAACAACTTAGATAGCATTATCTCCTTAATCCTGTTTTCAAGGAATTATTCTTAAGACTCAGTCACTAGAGTAACAAACCTGTTATTTCGATTTAAATGGATCTTAACTCATAAAAACCCCAAAGGGTTGGATTCATAACGTTGTGGGTATCACAACTGAGGGCTTGGCTCGTAACAATTAAGTCACAAATCTCATATATGGTAATAGTTTATATTACCAGTCTCCTTTATTATTAATTTAAGTATAATTAACACAGCAAAAAAAACTACCCATCATGTCTCACAAGATTTTTTTTTTTTTTTTTTTTTTTGGCTCTTTCAAAAGAAATTGGAGTTTGTAGAAAAAGGTTCAAATTTGAGAGGGTTGCGTAAATAATCTCCACAAGAATATTATTTCTTCTCTTGCTTTTTTACGGCCTTGCTAGTTGTTTCTGTTTTCAACACATTCATATTTATTTGTCTCAAAATGTGGTCATTTTGACTCTTGAATTAATTGTATCGGGGCCTTTGTGTTAATGATACTAATATATTTATCCATGTACTGTGATTAGGGACTATACGTTTGACATGGCACCAACAGACAAGCTTTCAACATGACATAGTATTTGACTATTTGTTCAATGAAAGTGAACTTCAAACTAAAAAAAGAAAGAAAAAAAAAATAAAATCCATCACTCTTTTAACCCTAAAGAAAGTAACCCTAAAGTTGTGTTACCCTAGTGGTGCAGTATGCTCCATTTATGACAATGTACTTACTATGTACACATTTAATTATATATTTAGTTATTCGGTTAGACTTTAGATTTAATAATTGGCATATAATTAAGATCAGTTTGTTGTCACACTTTATTAGGTGATCTGTATATTGAAATATTACACGATTCGCCATATATATATTTCCAATTAATTAATTAATGATCATCTGTACCTAATGATGTTATTGTTTTTAACGTGGCCAATATATTAAAGATTGGGCTGCATATATAATATGTAGTACTACTTTAATATATAGCCAGTTCATAAAAAGTAGTTCATATTATATATATATATATATATATATATATATATATATATATCTTATACTATAAAAGTGGCTATCCTTAAGTGGACAAGAATGAATAGTGACTTTTGCTTGACACTTTATTCTTCATTTTTGCCCCTATATAGCTGATTATTTTTACAGTTTTGTCCTAGCTCTTATATTTTACTTTCTGCTTGTGCCTTTCTGTGAGTGATCTTTATTACAATTTTGCCCGTGGTTCTAGTGTTATTTATTTATTTTGTTCTGCTGGTGCCCTTGTTTCATTGAGTATTATTACGTTTTTGCCCTTGATTGATGAATAGTATTTTTTCGACCACCATTTTATTTTTCCAATTTTGCCCCGTGTTTTCTCAAGAAATTCCCTTCCCTTTTGTGTTTTTCTTCATTTCACTGACTTATCTCTTTACTTTCCAATTTTGTCCCTCATACGGTGTCGCCTCTTTTACGGATTAGTTTGAAAGTTCCGTCTCTATCTCCTGCAAAAATTTTTGTTTTGCGATTTTTGGTTTTGGTTTGTTTTACATCAACCCCCATTTTTTTATAAGAACTTTCTTAGTAGAAATCTAGGCAATGCCAATATACACAGATTGTATACAAAAGAATCAACTCCCAAACTACTAAAATGACACTTATATTGGATAGCTAATTAACTCAAAAAAATCCAAAATTCTATCTCACTAAAAAGTTGTAGAATATTCAAGAGGGTGGGGAGATCTGAGAAATCAATAGCAAAAACCATGTCGGTGGGCTATAACTGTAAGCATCTTGTGTCATTTCTATTGAGAATACACACTATTTTGTTTGATTCTCAGATGAGGCAAAAGAAGATGTCATTCATTTTATTTTCAAATGGATCAGAAAACCATTAAAGACTAATAGACTAATAGAAAAATGTAAACTTTTTCATAAATGGTAAAAAAAATGTAAACTTTCCAAACTTCTCACTTTTGGTGTTCGATCCGAAATGCCTCATCCCAAACATCCAACCCAAGATGCAAAATTTTCCCGTAGATTTCCTCACATAGCTTAGATCTAAAAACATAGAAAGAAAGAGAGAAAGAGAAGAAAAGAGATGAAATTTCGTGGAGAAAAAAATGGGAGAGCAGATAAAGAAAAATGCTTACTCTAGGTTGTTGCGAAGTCATCGTTGGCAACGGTGGAGGATGCGATGAGCTTTCATGGAGAGAGAGAGAGAGAGAGAGAGAGAGAGAGAGAGAGAGAGAGAGAGAGAGAGAGAGAGAGAGAGAGAGAGAGAGAGAAGGAAAACAAACTTGAGCTTGAAGACATAGAGAACGGCGACTCACAAAGGGAAGATCAGAGAGTTTCGATGTGGGAGGGGAAGAAGGGGAAGGAGAGAGAGAGAGAGAGAGAGAGAGAGAGAGAGAGAGTAGAAAAGAAGAAAAAGAATTAGTTTGCAAATTTCCACGTGTCCTCTCTTCGAGCTATGAAGTAAGAGAAATGTTTGGGGTACCCATTTTGGATCCGAGTATTTCTACCGATTAATTTTTTTTATTATTATTTGTTAATAATGATTAAGTAAGTATTTTTTAATAATGTCGTAATTTAAAAGAAAATGTTTAAGAGTATAAAAAATTGTATAAAACAATTACGAAAAAGAAAAGTTCATTTGACCTTATCGATCAGGTGTCTCATGTTACCTCATGAAGTAATGTTCAAAGTTCTAAAAAATACAACATCGAAAGTTAACAGTTTTATAATATTAATTTTAATAAAAATTTTATTTATCATTCCCTACAAGGCTACACCACAGTACACCACATCTATTTTAGTTTTGTTTCTTTTTTCTTATAACAAATATATGTGCTATATAGATGATGAATAAAATAATTCAATTAGTTTAACAAGAATAAAATAAGATAAAAATAAAATAAAATTTTAAACTATAATATTTTCGCGTTCTAAAATTTAAAGAGTCCTACTTGAAAAATATGCTCGGTTCATTAACACTACAAATATCCCATTTATTTTGGACTTTTAAAATATTTGGAAGATTTCCAAACACTTGGCTTAATTTAAAAGTCATCCGCTAGATTTAAGACAAATACTTGAGATAGCAATATTTTTCTCCAAGATTTTCTAAAATTCTAAATTTATTTCATGTAAGAACATTTACCATACTTGCAAAAAAACATTACGATGCATGCTATATAACTTCATGTAGGAACATGCCGCATAAGAGATTTAACGTTCTGTCCATTCATCCAGTGACTTAAGTCCCCGTTTGGTTCCTCAACTGAGCTCAGTGCAGTTTACTTTTAGACATCTTTTACCATCCAAACAACAACTTGAGCTGCATTCGAGACTGAGTTAAGTGAGTTTACACTGTAGATTGATTTAATGCTTCTGCCAAATGCCAGAGATGCCGCCCAAACTCATGTCAACTCCATCTAGTTGGCTGCAAGTGGACCCCATGGGAAATTTTTTTGACCTTTTGAGCAGTTGACACCGGCTGACTTTTTAATATGTCAGATGAATAGTAGAAATTAATGATGAGACCTATTTATTTTACAGGTTCTCATAAATATATTTAAACTCATCTTTACATTCAAATATACCTAAACTTATCTTAAGTGAGTCCTACAAAACTCACCCAACCATCTCAACTCATTATTATTCATAAAGAACTCAGTTCAACTTAATATCCAAATTACAACAAAACCGTTTTGTTAACTTAAAATTTTTTTTTACCTTATATATGTTGTTCACAATCTGCATTTGAAGAGTTTTTCTTAACACTTTTTTATATATGTTATGAGATGATGATGTTTTATTATTTAAAAATTTTTTCTTAATTTTTATACTTTTTTAGATGAATTATTATTGTAATTTATTTATGTGAAAATATTTTATTTTTTTGTCTTTTTTTTTTTCCACCGACCAGGCGCGACGTGCGAGAGGCATACGTGCATGGCTTGCACCTACCTCTCTTGCTAGTGTATTTATATATACTAGTAAAGGGCAAACACTGCATTGCATGTGTGCCCAATTGTGAAAATATAAAAAATATTTTTAAAAATAATATTTATGAAATCTAAAAATATGTAATAATAAGAAATAGGTTAATATGTATAATTATAAAATGTAATAATTTTGTCTATATTTTAATTTTCTCATTGATTATAAAAATAATCACATACAAACACGTAAGAAACTAATAAGAAATCAATCATGTGATTAGTAGTTTGTAGTTTGGATTTTACCATATCTGTTTATATGAGAATTTTATTTTACAGCTTTTAGGGATGACAATATGTAGTTTGTTGTTCTAGTTTTTAGTCTAATTTTTTAACATGCATATGTAGCAACTATCTCATAAACACTTCGCAGTTTTCATTTTAGCATGTGTTTAGATGAGAATTTTATTTTACAACTTTTAGGGATGACCATATGAATTTTAATTCTTCTACTTCTTAGTCTGTAGTTTTTTAATGTGCATGTGTAGAAACTATCTGATAAACATTAGCATATGTGTTTAGGTAAGAAGCTTATTTTACAGCTTTTAAGGATTGATCATATGTAGTTTATTTTACAACTTTTACACGGCTTAGCTAGTTTGTAGTTTGTAATTTTTTAATTTGGATGTGTAAGAACCACATGATAAAAATAGATAGAATATATGATGTAATTGAAAACAAAATGAATAGAGACGTATTAGTTTCAATATAATTTAAAGCCAATGAAAAATTAACTGACAAGAAAAGCCAAAGAATTACATATGCTGTTAATTTTCGTAACTAAAAAAACATCCATCATATATGTTCATATGGTAATTTTGTTCTTTCAGTTTAGTCTAGTTTTTTAACTTTCATGTCTACCAACCATGTGATAAATGGTCTGCAGTTTGCAATTTTTTCTAATTTACGTATATATAAAACATGCCATAAGAGCAAATATGGTATATGACATAATTGAAAGCAAAAACATACAGACCACATCAGTTTCATTATACATAAAAACAAAGGAAAAATTAACTGAAGAGAAGAAAGAGAACTACATACCTAGTTATCTTCGAAATTTCAATCCCAGGAACAAATCTAACAGCCCTGAGCCACCGAATGTTTGTGCGATGTGAATGAGAGGATGTTGATTTTAAACGTGAGAGAATTAGTAGGAAGAAGAACGTAAGAGCAAATGGAAGTAAAGATGAGGAGAATTACTCTTATAGGAAACGCAAAGCGGTGCAAGTGATAGAAGAGTAAAGAAAAAATTAAAATTACCCGATTTTTCTGATCCAAATTGCAATCGGTCCAAGCGGTGGTAGACGAGAGTGAAAAAAAAAAATAATTTATCCAATGTCTACAAATCCGAGAATGACAAATGCCAAACGTTCCAAGAGGCGACTGTTGACGAGGATGGGAAAATTTATTATCTAATTCCTGCTAATCCGAAAATAACAAAAAACAAACGGTGGAAGTGGTGCGAGACGGGGGGAGAATAAACTTATCCGAAGGTTAAAATATATTCTAGAACCTCGCTGGTGTATTTTCGTTAAAAAAAAAAAAGTGGTTTTACATTAAAAAAAAAAAAAACTATTCGATGCAAACAGTTTTGCAAGCGAACCTAAGTAAACCGTAATTTAATAAAAATAGGGAAAAAAACCTAACACAAAACGATAGGGAAATTGAATTAAAAAGTAGGGGTAAAATCGGTAAAAAAAATGGACGAAGGCAACAAGCTAAGGATATGAACGGAAAAGAAATAAATAAGAAGGGCAAAAATGAAAAATATGGGTAGATGACTGCAGAAGCCAATGATATAAGAGGAAAACAAATAGAAATGGAAGGATAAAAAAGAAAGAAAAAAAAAACCGAACTCAGGACGTCATGGCAAAATGAACTGAAAAATAGGGACAAAATGGGAAGAATATAGTGGACGACACCTGCCTGCTTATAGCCGCTTATTACATAGAAGATATATATATATATATATTTATAAAGTCATAATATTTTTGTACTTTCGATCGGCGGTGAATTAATTAATATAGAGTCATGATGTAATCTGCTTGGCTTTAGTCATGACTTATTTTAGTATTTTAATGATATTTGTGTTAATTGCTTAATTATATTGGTCGATTGGCCTTTGAATAAAAATTAAACCACATTATTAACAAAAAATTTTCACCTAAAAAAGTCTCCTCTCTGGTAACGCTTCCAGAGGTGGCGGAGGGAGTCTTCTTTTCGTTTGAAGAAGACCTGCGGTGACAGATTGAAGGGTTCTCAATGGAGGAAATCGAGGATTTGTGTGGTAATTTACATTTAATTGAGGAAGAGGAAAAATTAGTTGCATGTCCAATGGGAAATGACGAGGAGATTCTACGGAAGGGTGATAGGAGTTTAGTGGGGAAGATTTGTGTTGATCGAGCAGTTGGAAAGGAAATTGTAGTAAACACAATGGGGAAAATCTGGAGAATTAGCAAAAGGGCTAGTTTTCTTGAAGTGGAAAAGAACGTCTTTATTATTACTTTTGCAAATCATGCGGATAGGCAGCGAGTCCTTGAGGGGAAACCATGGTTGTTTGAAAATTATCTCTTTATATTGAAGGCTTATGAGGGCGGCCTTCAACCTGACAAGCTGATCTTTAATGTTGAATATTTCTGGTTGCAGATTTATAATCTGCCTTTGGGCCTCATGACAAAGAAGTGGGGAGAGTGTATTGGACAGTCTGTGGGACAAGTTCTTGACGTCGATGTCGATGAGGATGATATCGGATGGGGGAAGTACCTGAGAGTGCGGATAAAGTTGGATTTGCATAAGCCAATTACTCGTGGTCGAATTATTATGGTGCATGGCAAAAAGATACGGCTGGCGTTCAAATATGAGAAGCTTCCACGGTTTTGTTTTAACTGTGGTTGGATTTTACATGGAAATTCTGGGTGTTCGTCTACTACTGCTCCTGATAATTCAATAAATCCACAATTCGGCCCTTGGCTTCGGGCAGATGATATCTTCAAACGTCGAACCCCCAACTCCTATTCTAATGCAAGCTCTGAAGGAAGAATGGGAGGACTGACAAACAATGATCCCGTAGCCCCAGTAAATGATGGTGAAGTTTCAGTGGGTAATATTGGTATAGGGCAGCGATGGAAGGATTTCAGGCAGGGTAATTTTGGATTTTTTGATAAGTCCAATGGCAAAATGGTTGCCGAAGAAATCTGCATGCATGCGTGAAAGGTTGTAATTGAACTCGCAATGGCTTCGAGATTGGAGGATAAGGGGATAAGGGGGACGTTAACAACGGAGAGAGTCAATTTTGAACAGCATGCAGGTGTTGAGGATCATACGACAGCACGGGATTTTCCCCCCCAGAACATGGGCTTAAGTGGTTTGGGCCCATTAAAGCCAAACGACCCTGGGTCATTAGTCTGTGTTGAGCTCAATACAACAATGCAATAATAGAGAGTTCCCGAATACTCAATTCTGTACATGAGTCACAACAAGACTTGGACGTTGGGATATTTCCTCCATCTCAATCTGCGAAAAGCTCTAAAACTAACCCTCGGTAGAAACGGAGGGCTAGGGGATGCGGTGCAAAGCTAGTTGAGCGAGAGGCTCTTTCTGGGGTGAAAAGGCATGAGGGGTCTACCGAAGCTGTTCTTACAGGTGCATCTGGACACAAGAGGGGTAAGCTTTCTCCTTTGGCTTCCAGCGATGACTGTACTGTTGATGCGGCACAGGTTGGGACACAGCCTCGCCCAGCTTCATGAAAATCTTTAACTGGAACTATCGGGGGCTTGGGAACTCTCGAATAGTTCAAAGCCTTAGTTTACAACTCAAGGCACAAGCTCCCACGGTGGTTTTCCTCATGGAAACCAAGAAGAACTATGTTAAGGCTTCAAGTATTGCTAGGAAAATGAATTAAGAGTGTTGTGTTGGCATGGATGTAGTAGGTAGGAGTGGGGGTCTTTTGATCATGTGGAAGCAAGAGAAACTAATGGAGTTGGTTAATTATTCCCAATGACATATCAATCTCATTGTGCGTCTAGATGAAAACAAACCAAGTTGGCTGTTGACTTGTTTCTATGGGCACCCAGATTCGAGTAAGAGAAGCGAGACTTGGAATCTTTTGAAATCTTTTAATCCAAGGATCATGGGGTGGTGTGTTATAGGCGATTTAAAGAGGTACTTTCTCATGATGAAAAGTAGGGGGTAGAGCTTGGACTGAATCACAAATTGGTCTTTTCCGAGAGGTTTTTATAGGAAGGGGATCTTCATGATTTGGGATGGCTGGGTTGTAAGTTTACCTGAAGTAACAGGCATGAGGACTACACGTTTACAAAAGAGAGGTTAGATCGGGCCTTGGCAAACACGATATGGAGGAATGGATTCTATGATGTTAAAGTTGACACATTAAGTGCTATGTGCTCAGATCACTGTCCTATTGCTCTAGTCTGCTCACAAGATAGAGACCCAGTTATCAGATTTCAATTCCCTTTTAAATATGAAGCCAATTGGACTCAAGAGGAGGAGGGCTGTAAAGAGGTTATTAAAGCTGCTTGGCAGAAGGGGGGACGTTTGCCTCCTTACTCGGGTTGTGTACAATAGAAATTAGAATCCTGTAGCAAAGAATTAAAACGTTGGAGCAGGAACTTCAATAATATTAGAGGAGCTGCGATTAAAATAGAAAATGGAAGAGCTCAAACTGATGGAATAGGAGGAATGCTTGGAGAATATGCAGGCTATGAAAAGGATTCAAAAGGAGTTAGGTGAGTTAGATTTGAAATAGAAACAATGCGCCAAAGCTCATTGGTTGGCTAAAGGTGATAGAAATACTAAATTCTATCATGCTTGTCTCAATCAACGAAGGAAGAAAAATATGATAAAAAAAGGTGGAGGATGGAGCAGGGCAGGTGCTGGAGACCAAGGAAGATATAGCTTGTGGGTATTGGAATTATTTCTCTCAGATTTTTCAATCTTCACACCCATCCTCAGACTCTATTCATGCTTGTATAGATGGGGTAGAACGCCGAGTCTCTTCTACTATGAGGGAACACTTGGACCGAGGTTTTGATAAAGAAGAGGTTGTTTTTGCTTTTAGGCAAATGTACCTTTTCAAGTTTTCAGGACCAGATGGCTACACTGCGGGTTTTTTCCAAGATCATTGGGATGTGGTTGGTGCCAATGTTACAAACGAGGTGTTAGATTTTCTGAACAAAGGCTGTATGCCAATAGGTTTGAATCACACTCTCATCACCCTCGTTCCAAAGGTTAATTCCCCAAAAAATGTTAATGATTTTTGACTTATTAGCTTGTGCAATGTGTGGTATAAACTCATTTCCAAAGTACTAGCTAATAGGCTGAAAACTGTTTTGACAAAGATTATTTCTTGGAATCAGAGTGCTTTCATTCCTGGACGTTTGATTACTGACAATATTATGATTGCTTACGAGCTTCTTCACTCAATGCACTCTAGAATGAAGAGTAGAGAAGGGTATATGGCTATTAAATTGGATATGTCAAAAGCGTATGACAGGGTGGAGTGGGGCTTTTTGGAAGCTATGCTAACTCGGTTGGGATTTGGGAATCACTGGACAAAGTTGCTAATGACCTGTGTCAAGTTGGTCACTTATTCTGTGGTGCTAAATGGTGAGCCAGGAAAGGTTTTTAGGCCTTCGAGGGGTCTAAGGCAAGGAGACCCTTTGTCCCCTTATTTGTTCTTATTGTGCGCTGAGGGTCTTAGCTGTTTGTTACAACAAGCTGAAACAAGGGGGCTGATCAAAAGGGTGGCTGCATCTAAGAGAGGCATACGAATCAACCATCTCCTTTTTGTTGACGACTGTATGATTTTTTGCAGGTCTAAGGAGGAGGAATGGTTTAATCTCATCCATATCTTAAATTTGTACGAAGCTGCCTCTGGCCAGATGTTAAATAAACAAAAGACCTCCATTCTTTTCAGCTCCAATACATGGGCTGCTGCGAAGGAATGTATCCTCCGACATGCTGAGGGTGTCACTTTTGATAATTACAATAAATATTTGGGTCTACCTACTGTTGTAGGTAAATCTAAATATGATACTTTTAAGGGCCTCAAGGACAAAGTGTGGAAGAGAGTATCAAGCTGGAAATTAAAGTTCCTCTCTACTGCGGGTAAAGAAGTTCTGATCAAGAGTGTAGTTCAAGCAATCCCTGCATATACGATAAGTGTTTTCAGGCTTCCAAAAGGTTTACTCAAGGAGATAGAAAGGCTGCTTGCAAGATTTTGGTGGAACCACAATAAGGATGGCAAAGGGATTCATTGGAAAAGTTGGTCTAGTCTTGGAGCTATTAAAAGTATGGGAGGCTTGGGTTTTCGTGACCTCAACTGTTTCAATAGAGCTTTGTTAGCCAAACAAGTATGAAGATTTATCCAAGATCCTACCTCATTGGTGGCGATTTTCAAGAAAATATATTTCCCAACAGGCCAACTATTGGAGGCTAAAGTTGGCTACTGCCCATCCCACATCTGGAGAAGTTTACACTCAGTTTTGGACCTGGTCAAGCTGGGGTATGTATGGAGAGTTGGCAATGGAAAGAGCATCAAAGTATGGAAAGACAAGTGGATTCCTATCCCATCTACTTTTCAAATTCAAACCCCTATGAATACATTGGATGTTGAGGCTACAGTGGATGTTCTTATTAACGAGGAGACAAAATCCTGGAAATCTGATTTGTTGTATTCAGTTTTTGGAAGGGAAGAAGCATATTGCATAAGCAGTATACCAGTCAGTGCAAGGGGTATGGAGGACAAAGTAATTTGGGTCCTAGTTGAAAAAGGATTGTTCTTAGTTAAGTTTGCATATTTTGCTGATTTGAATAGTAAGAAACAAAGCGCAAGTCAGTCTTCAAATTCTTTAACAGATGTTAGGTGGTGGAGGAAGGTATGGAAGCTTGAATGTACGGGGAAAGTAAAACAACTGATTTGGAAAGCTCTCAACAATATCCTCCCAACAAAAGAAAAACTGTTTAGAAGGAAAATAGTAGAGAATGCTATGTGTCCGATTTGCCTCTCAGCTAAGGAGTCCTTACTACATGTTTTATGGCAATGTCCTGCCTCCATGGATGTTTGGGGGGAGTTGAACAGTGCTTTACGGAAATGGAATTTGGATTATTGTGATTTTCAATCTTTGTGGCGGGATTAGGTGTTTAGATTGGATGACCCAATGTTGTCTAAAGTGGCTGATGTTTTGCATGGTATATGGAGAAGAATGAACAATTTTGTGTTTAAAAACAAATTCAAAAGTCCTTCCTCTCTGGTTCAACTGGCAATTCAGGATGATAGTGTGGCTAATCCTAATACTCCCCTGGGACTGAATGCTTCTGTGCAGGAGAGAGCAGCCGTAACAGCTATTGAGCATGGATGGATTCCACCAATTGAAGGTTTCGTCAAAGTTAATGTGGATGCAGCTTTTGTTACAGAAGCAGGTAGGATGGGGTTGGGGATAGTAGTAAGGGATCATTGGGGTGAAGTTCAAGCTATTTTGGCTGGCTCTAGGAGTGGCATTAAAACAGCTTCAGTGGCAGAATGCTGGGCTTTCAGTCGAGGACTTATTTTCTGTGAGGAACTCGGACTGAGATATGTCCAAGTTGAGGGAGATGCAAAACTAGTTGTAGATGCGGTTACTAAAGATTATGCAGACTGCTCCTAGAACAGTCAGCTTGTTGAGGATATTAAAGGCTTCTTGAGGTCTCATCCAAATTGGTCTATAAAGCATGTGGCAAGGATTGGAAATAAAGCAGCTGATGCTGCTGCTAAATTAGGATTATTGTTATATTCTGATCAGATCTGGTTAGAAAAGGAACCTCATGTGGTTGCTCCTTTTGTTATTTTTGACAAACTTTGTATTCTTTGATTAATGAATGGATTTCTTTTCAAAAAAAAAATAATAATAATAATTAAACAACATTGGGAATATTTCGAATGGCGTACGTACGTAGTACCGCATCCTAGGGGTGATACTCGCATGGTGCGGGGCGGGGGGTACCCTCCCCTGCACCCCGCCCCGCACCATGCGGGGTTAAGAGGTTTTCCCCCCGCCCCCGGGAGGCGGGGGCGAGGTCCCCCGCCCCGGTGCCGGGGGGCGGGGGAAAAAATTCAATCCGCCCCGCCCCTGCCTTTTGACCACATTGTGTTTAAAAAAAAAAAAAATTGGTTTAAAAATATTTTTTAGACCCAAATTATAATATAATTTAAATAATAAATTAAAATTTAGAAATATAAAAAAAACTTAAACTCATTAAAGTTAGATTTTGGATTGTTTTGGCCTCTTAGGCCAACCTTCAGTAAGTCCCACATTGCTTAAGGATGACTATTGTATTGTCTTGGCCTCCTATATAAAGGTTGGCCTAGGAGGCCAAAGCAATCCAATGACTTGAATATAATTTTAAGTCTTTAATAAATTGTATATATCTATATATAATATATTTATTTATATATATAAATAATAAAAAATTTTATATTTGGAGCGGGGGCGGGGGCGGGGCGGGGCCCCGCTGGGGTCATCCTGCCAAAATATGATAAAGATGGCAGACAAAAGAATGCAATTGAAGTACAGAAATGGTAAAAAAAAATATGAACAAAGAATCGTCCAGAAAACACAGGAATTCGAGACTACCAAAATCAAGGACAAAAGGGTAAATAGACCAAGAATCACAACACGTGCATAGATGGAAAAGAAATATAACGCAGGGATAAAAATGAAAAAAGAGATTGACGACAGCTGAACAAAGATCGTCCAGAAAACACAGGAATTCGACACTACCAAAAACAAAAACGAAAGGGTAAATAGACCAAGAATGACAATACAAGCATATAGATGAAAAAGAAATATAAAGCAGGGATAAAAATGAAAAAACAGATGGACGATATATAGTTGCTTATTGGCACTTATTATATATAAGATATATGTAAAACAACAAAGTGCGAGCGATACATGAGCAGTACACATGCTTTCTTAACATATATTACACATGGTATATTATTATGGAACAAGCTAGGCAGTACTGATTATTTGACTCGATCGATCGAATATATATGTGTATACATGCATGATGGCCGTCTTGCTCTGCGTCCATGGCGATCCATCAGATATATATATATAGATGATCACCCATCAAGCTTTGCTTCAACCTGAATGTGAAAACCATTTACGAATCCTAAAGCAGGGGACCGAATCACCTCGCCTCCCTTGATAGCAGTCAACCTATAAATATATATATATATATATATATATATATGTACGAAAATACCGAATCGTATTCGTAATTAGTTTTAATTGCTCAATAGATAATGTGATCAAGTAGTACTGCTGCTGCGCATCATGTGCATGATGTACGTACGTACGCACGCATGCATGCATGTAAAATAGAAATTAAAGTACGTACCTGTATTTCGTGACCCAGGCATGAATGAAAACAGCCATGAGAACCTTGCTGAAATCTGCTCCTGCACATGACGTCATGCCTACCCCGAATGGTATGAAATTCTTGGCTGTGACGTTCGCAGAGATGTCCTATATATATATATTAATGAAACAAAACTGATCAGTCAACCATCATGTATTTTACCATTCTACCTGAGGAATGATTTTGGTGCACGACTGATGCATGATGAATGATGCATGAGCGAGAATAAATTAAAGGTTTTTGATCGATCTAGACAGGTAGACGTCCCTGCATATTGCGCGCGTGCAGTACGTACCTGCCATCGCCAAGGATTGAAGGCTAGAGGATCCTCATAAGTTCTTGGGTTCAGTTGAAGTGCAGAAGGAACCACCATAAGTGTCCACCCTTTTGGAATCGTATACCCTTCATTAATTAAACAAGGAATTTTTAATACGTCACGTCGATTAACATCATGTACACCATGAAATTAATTCTATAGCTAATATATATTATTAATGTACATGATTTGAACTAATAATTACCATTTACTTGAATGTCTTGAAGTGTTCTTCTCAGTATCCCAGGAGCAACACTGGCCAGCCTAAGTGATTCATTGATAACCTATCTTGCATGCCGATTCATTGTACATCAATTAAGAAGTGTTGCTTATAATAACTAGAAGCCGGCCTTCAGGGACCTCATAAAAGAAGTGGGAGAATCAAACTTACGTTATGGGTAAAAGTCATGGAGTACTTGTATTCCTTCCATGTGAGTCCAGAATCGGCATCTTCTCTGTTGTTAAGAATTGCTTCATGTTCCTCCTAATTAACAGAAATAACATGATGTCAAAAACAAACTGCCTTGAGGTATTTCTGAGTACTGTATCTGCATGCATGAGCTGCCACTAACCGTTAATTCTTGCAGAACTTTAGGATTATCTGTAATTAACTTAATGGCTAATGTAAGAGTTCCTGATATAGTCTCAAAGCTTGCAAGGATGAGCCCAAACATCATGTAGATGATGAATTTTTCTGTCAAGAACGACTCCGTTTTCATGTCGGCCAAAACCTGATCAAGAAAATCTCCTCTGCGAATTTCAGGATTTCGTTTTCTTTCTTCTAGCGTGTTGGTTATTATTTTTACCGCCGCCTTCTGGTTCTGTATGAAAATGGAATTAATATATACGTCTTTGAAAGAATTAAAAGGCGATCTTAATGATCAGAGTGCTTTAGATTATGAAAAATATAAGAATTAAGTTGGGAGATGGGATATTTATGTACCTGTAGACATCTATGATAAGCAGTACCAGGGATGTTGATGGGGAATGCCATGAGTCCTTCCATAAAGTTGCCGAAAGATTCACCAATATTTTCCCCTGATTTGTTTGGTTCATAACTGAACAGCTGCGCTGCTGTAAAATCAAAGATCATCTGCAAATGACCAAAAAATAAGTTAATATTGGATTTGCAGGGAAAAAAACACGTTAAAAGAAACATATATATATATATATATATAAGTTATATATGTTCTGCAATAGCTTTGCAAGTACTTGAAAAGAAAAAGAATTACCGTCATCCGTTTCTTGGAAGTTTATATATGTGTGTGTGTGTGGCATGCATATATAAAAAATAAGTGTTTTCATATTTCGAATATATACTCAAATTTAATTTTGATCTATTCGTATATATAATTGCTTTGTATAGGTAAAATATATTTCCCAGCTCTTGTGAGGAGCTTGATCATTGGAATATTGTTTTTATCAGAACAGTACGGAGTGGGTATTAATTATATGAGAGCCAGCAGCATTGAGAAAAGAACTGCTTACAGCTGAAATGCCTTTTTTCACTTCCAAACTGGAAAGCTTAGACCAACACTGCAACTTTTCGTTTATGGCATCTTCCAACTTGGGCAGCAACTTTTCCTTGAGAGCTTCGGTACCGAAGGTACCCAAGATCGTATTTCGCAGGTACTTGTGAATGTTCTTGTGGGCATTATATCCTGATGCGTCTAGGCCCTGCAGAAGCTTTGAGAAGGAATCCATGTACCATCGCTCAACCAGTTTTCCTTCTTGTTGGAAAACTTCATAGTTGAATTCAGGATCAGATGATACCACAACCGGCCGTCCGACCAAGCTTGTCCGAAATACTGGCCCATATCTAACGTACATAACATATATATATGCTTAAAAAATGCATGGGAATTAAAGATGTTATATATTATCACTTAAAAAAAAAACAAGTTAATCACTAAAAAAAATGCATGAGGGCTCGTTATAATTATGAGGGAAATTAAGCAATACTAAAGTGTGAATTTATATTGTGCACAGCTGCTTACTTCTCCATCCTTTTCTTCACGAAAAGTGGTATGTCTAAGGACTTGTTTGAGACCATAAAACTGAGGGTCTCCCCAATAAGTGGGAAGCCCATAGAGCCAGGTGGTAATTTTCCATTACATTTAGGGTTCCTCCACCTATAAAGCCAATGGGTGGAAAACACTATAAGCAGGCCACTAATGACAGAAAGCCAAACAGACCACATCGATCTTTAAGTAGTACTACTACAGGGAGGAAAATAAGATGTATAATCCGTGCGTACTAGTGTGGGTTGGTTTATAAGAAAAGAGTACTATGGCTCTTTATATAGGCAAAGGATGAGCTCATCATGTCACATGATCGACACATGTACGTACGTACGAGGGTTTTCTTTTTTCGTCTAGCTTAAGATTAGAAAATTAATATTGTTTAAAGCTGCATGCCGAATGTCGTCGTCTATCTAGATGGTCAAGTACTCCTTACTCTGGATTTGAATGAACTATTTATAAGTGACGTGTCAAAGAAGAAAATGGCAACGTGGTTTTGAAAACTTTGCATGGCCTTTCATATTAATGAGGTTGACATGAATATATGAGTTGAGATAATTTGTGAATGATAAAAAAATTATTACTTAAAATTAGATGAGATGAAATATTTTATCTATATCTAATTAATCGGGCCCTAATGATGTATGATGATTAGTAGCTAGGCCAGGAACTACAAAAAATGTGGGCTTTTGCCACAAATTCCTTTCCCACGATATATGATCGTGGTAAATAATGTGCTGATGACATGAAAATAGTTGGTGGGAAAAAAAAGAAGTATTTTGTCACGAAATCATGTCAGCAAGTAAAACTGTGGGAAAATTTTTTTTGACACGAAATAAATATTTTTTTGCAACGATTTCAAGTCGTCGAAAATAAATTTACCAAAATTATTTTTACTTTCGCGGGTAAATAGTTTTTACGACAAGGTTATTAGTTTTTTGCGACAACTTTGTATCGCCGAATATAATCTTCTCAGAAATATTTTCCTCTCGTGGGTTAATAGTTTTTGTGACTAGATTAATAATTTTTTGCGGCAATTATTTATCCCAGCAAATAAACTTGCCTACTAATTTTTTTTTTTTTTTTAAATTCTGGGTATTGGTAATTGTTGCAACTAAATACCATTTGCGGCGATAACAACTCACTGCAAATAGTAATAAGAATTTAAAATCCTTCTTTCTTAATTTCCCCCCAACCCTTGCGATACTCTCACCTCTCTTTCTGTCTCTCTCCCTGTGACTGTCGAGGCTCTCCTCCCCATTGCGCCACCGCGAAAGGCTCCCCTTGCTGTCAAGCCACCGAAGGCCTTCCCCCTCCCCCTCCCCCTCCCCCTCTCACAGACTCTCTCTCTCTCTCTCTCTCTCTCTCTCTCTCTCTCTCACAGATCCATGCACCTCCTCCGTCTCCAGCCATGGCCATCACCACCCTCAACCGCCTACGGCTCTTCCAGTCACCAACAGTCACTCCACCCCAGCTCCCGTATATCTCTTCCTCCAAGCCGTGCGACCATAGCAACTAAGCAAATGGTTTTCTTCCTCCCAAGCCGTGCGATGCCCTCATCCCTCTACCCATTTTAGTTTCTTTCCAAGTTTGATTTAAGGTCTTATTCTCATCTTTCCAAAGGGAAAACCTTGAAGGTAAGTCCATTTTGATTTACTTTCTATTATGGTTTCGAATGAGTTTCGATTTCTTCAAGGAAGGTTACCCATTGATATTTCGGTTTGGGGTTTTTTAATGCAATCACTTGTGTTCTTTCATCTACACGCCTATAGCATTATTTGGTCCTTCATTTTACATCTTGAGAATGAGCTAAGAACAAGGTAAAAACCCTAACTTGATTCTATTTGATTTGGGTATTATTTTGAAGCCAACTGAATTCTTTTGTGATGGAAAGCTTGTGTCTTGGGTTGTGTTTATTTCTCTATATTGCAAAATATTATAAATGCTCTGTTTTGGTCCTAACCGAATGATGATGGAGCTGTTTTACTATAGGATTTCCTATGTTTCGAATTTGGTATTTTGCTAATGAGCTTGGTTTTATTCTAAAGCAATTTAGTAAGCTTTTATTCTAAAGATTATCTTTAACACCAAAAGTTATATGACATACTAAATTAGGACCTGTTGATAGTGTGATATTAATAATGATGTATGATGATCAGTAGCTAGGCTAGGGGTTTGATTGTCAAGTAATTCTATATACAATCGTGAAGTGCGTAAATATTGCGTAATCGTTTTGAAAAAGAGTGGGGTCTATTATTAAAAAATTAATTTTTTTTTATATAAGTCTCATATTTTATTTATTTTTTTCAAAACGATTGCACGACAGTTCATACATAATTCACAATTTACAAATATATTTTCTCTTGACTGACTGGCCTATCAGTTATAAATAATGGACAAGCAAGACTGCTAGCTAGAGGCCGTTGAACTAAGTACTTTTTAATGAATGGAATCGAATTTAATTTATTTTTCATACAACATAAGTCATGTTAAACAGATCAAGACGTACAGAGTTTAACCGCCATCAAATATGTACATAACTACCTCAGTCTTTTCCCAACTCAATTGATTACACATTGGATCCCTAGATCATCATCATCTGATATCATGATCGAAAACAACTTAATTAATTTATTTGAGGCCAACAGCATCGATCTGATGATCAACATTTTGAAAAATTGAACAGTTGGGTAGAGTAATATTGTAGAGTTACGATTTAAAATCAAGATCTCTACTAGATCTGATCCAAAAAGTTTCAACTGATCAAAAAGAAATAGATTTAATTATGAGAAATACTCTATTTATAAAATAATTATACAAAAATAATTTTATAAAGTGATGTAATTTTTTAAATTATAAAATTATTTTTATTATAAAATAAATTCGACAAATCATATAAAACTACACCAATTTATAATATTTTTTTATAATCATTTTATGACCGTAACAGTCCCTTTAAAAAATAATCTACTCTAGATATTTATTTTCGTGTGTTTTGGACCGAAGAAAAATGATAACAAAAGACAACAGTAAAACCACAAAAAGGAAATTAAAGTGAGGCGACAAAGTCCAGAAATAAATAGTAGAATAAAACCTATGATGACGACCCAGTCTTTCTTTTAACTAACATTACTCTTTGCAAATTACAATCAGGCGGCTTTGATATAAAATATCCTCCGATTCATTTTAATTGATATTATCTAATTATTATGATTTTTTAAGTTTTTATATAAAATATAATAAATAATTTATTTTTAAAATTTTAAAATAATAATAATATTAAAAAATAATATTTTATTTTACTTTCAATTTTTATCTTATCTCAACTCATTATGTAAACCTCTTAATTTTTATTGTTTGTTGCTATTCTCATCAGTAAATATTGACACGTATTGATCAGTGCCGGCCAATCAAAGGTCTAATGCGGAATTTCTCCAAGCTGATTTTTTTATTTTATTGGATTTTGAAGATTTCGTAAATTAAGGGCAGGTTTGGTAACTAAAATAAAATATAAAATTCTCATCTCATTATTACACTTTTTTTAAATTTTTATATAAAATATAATAAACAATTCAACTTTTTCAAATCTCAATACATTTTTTTAAAATTTTAAAATAATAATAATATTAAAATATAATATTTTAAACTTTAAAATAAAATATAAAATTTTTATTGGATTTTGAAGATCTCGTAAATTAAGGACAAGTTTGGTAACTAAAATAAAATATAAAATTCTCATCTCATTATTACATTTTTTTTAAATTTCTATATAAAATATAATAAACAATTCAACTTTTTCAAATCTCAATACATTTTTTTAAAATTTTAAAATAATAATAATATTAAAATATAATATTTTAAACTTTAAAATAAAATATAAAATTTTTATCTCACTCTCTAAATCTACCTTAAGTTTTATATAAATTTTATGAATTGTTTTTGAAGAAAAGATGAGATGAGAATTTTTGAATATAAATGAGATAATATTACATAAAGTGTTTGTTTGTTAATTTATAGAGGTAAGATTACTTTGACTCTTTTTATAGAATTTAATGTGATGGGATTTTTTTATAGTGTTTTATTGGAGAAAACCGTTCAAAGTCCGCGCATGGGAGTATAAGTGTATAACAACCATTTCATCAACGGTTGAGACATTTCATCAACGGTTGAGAAGTTTTCCCGGGCGTTCGTATGAACACGTTTTTCCTTTTTCTTTTTTTTTTTTTTTCTACTTCCTTTGCTTATTAATTTTCCAATTACGTGTAATTATTTTTTCTCTGCAAATCTGGCGCAAATCTCTGCGAATCTCTCAAATATTTTATTGGAAGATAGGGCTTTCGCCGAAAGGACAGCACGAGAGAGACTGGAAGATTTTGTCTGTTTCAAAATCAGTGAACAGTATTGAAGTAAGGAGAGAAGGAGTGAGATGAAAACATTAAAGAGTATTCGTTTTCATAGATTATTTAACTGCAAAAACGTAGAAAAATTTTCAAAATGTTGTATTATATCTTTAAAAGTAAACGAGACCTAAGGAGTACGTAGGTTAGAGTGTCAAATTGTGTTAACGGGTCGTATTCATATCGTGTTAAAATATATATTATACTATATAGATCAATCTTAATCCGACCTGTTAAACTTATCATATCAAAATCTCAAATTCTAACATAATTTATTAACATAACGGGTCGTGTCATGTCAATCTGTTTTGATCCGTTTATATCAATGGATTGAACAGATCCAAAATTAACCTATTTGATCTAGTTAAATTTAACATAATTTTATATAAATGTTAAAATCACAATATCTATAAAAAAAATATAAAACTAACTACAAATCTAAAATTACAATCTAAATAATAAAAATATTAAAATTAAAATCTCAACAATTTTATTTTTTAGATATAAGCATATAATTGTAATTGTAATTTTCTTAACGGATCATAATGGGTCAAAACGGGTTGATAATAGGTCAACCCGTTAAACTATCGTGTCTTAATGGGTCAATCTGTTTTGACCCGAATCCGCTAAGACTAAATCATAATCCGTTTTTATTGTGTCGTGTTCGTATTAAGTTAATAGATCATGTCACATATTACCACCCCTATTGTAGATAGGTAAAAAGAGTGATATAAAGGCAATTTCCATTGAAACGACAAAATGTGCGTAGCAAGCTTAGAAAATCATATCGAAAATAGTTGTAAAAGATATAATAGCCATAAGGCCCATTATTATGGGCCGAACAGCAGTGAAGACCAGCTAAAAAACATAAAGGGTCCACCACCTTCGCTCGGACTTTGGGAAATGATCAATAATTTATATATCTATGTACTATATAATTTCTTATGTATAAATCTCTTTTATTCTTAAACCATTTCATATTTTATCATTTAAAGTAAATTAAAACAAATTATTATAATTAAGTTTGAAAGGTTATCATATAGCCTTTTACATTACATACTCTTTATTATCACCTCGTTACTTGGCTCTTATACTTCTCGTTTTTTACACTTCTCTCTTCTTCTTTTTTATTGAAAGCATTGTAATTTCATTCAATTCAATGTTTGACTATACAAGCTATATCATGTGAAACTGCAATATACACTTCCTTTGGACACTTTTCAATCCACACTTGTTCTTCCTTTCTAGACAGACCTATCTTTGCGAGTTGATGAGCTACATTATTCTCCACTCTATTTATATAATGAATTTTCCACCCACTTCTACACTACATAGCTTTTTCGACATCTTCAACCAATTGTCCTTAACAAGTCCAGCAATCCTCAACCATGTTTACTGCCGTAATGACCTCTAGAGTGTCTCTTTCAAAAGTAACAGAAGAAAATTTGAGTTATGCGCATAACTTCAGAGCTCTCCATAACGTCAAATTTCTGTTATCACTGGGTGTGCTACACCCTGTCTATTCATGCACCTAGACACCATAATCTCTCCTTGGTCATCCCTTATTACAATCCATGCACCCATTCTCTTGGCTTTTGAATCGTATGCAATATCCCAATTCACCTTAACTTCATTTCCATCTCACCCACCTTCTTTTTGTACATCCATCAGTTTTTAGCCCCATTGAGCTACTTTGTGCCTACCGAAATTCTTCAAGACTATCCCTTGCTTCCTTCACCACCACTTTGGGGCTAGAAAAAGTCTTCTGAAAGATAAACTTGTTTCTTCTGGTCCATAACCCCCTTATGATGGAAGCCATAACTTTCAATCCGTCCTGCTGTAGGTTCTGGGACAATTTTTCCCACACCTTCAAAAACTCACCTTTTGAACTGGCCCATTTTGTTAACAGGACTCATAGAGTTAGCCTAAACATCGGATGCAGTAGCCAAACTCCACAATATATAGCATATTGATTCCTCCTCTCTTTCACAAATAGGGTACGTGATTCTTAATAACTCTCCTCTTAGTCAGGTTCACTTTCGTGGGCAAACGGTCATTGATAGCTTTCCACATGAAAGTTTTCACCATAGCTGGGGAATTCATACTCCATACCGCTCTCCAGCAAGTGTCCCTTACTAGGCAACTAGAAGTTTCACCCTTTTCTTCCCTTTTATTTTCTCCTTCTACCCATTTCCAAGTGGTATGCAATTTTTACATTGAACTGCCCATTCTTTGTGTACCCCCATATTAGCTTGTCCCTTTGCCAAGACAAACTGAAGGGTATACTACATACTAACTCAGCTTCCATTTCCCTCAACTTGTCTTTGATAACCTCAGCTTTCCAACGTCCCCTTTCAGCATCTATAAGCTCCTCAACTCTAGAGTTGCTCTCAAAATTCTTCATAGGTGATTGCAAGCAGAAAGTAGATAGCTTTGGGATCCATTTATCACCTCATATTTTGATGTCTCTACCGTTGCCTATCCTGCATGTAAGTCTCTGTTTGAGTAGATTAAGGTCTCCCCATAAGCTCCTCCATATCATAGAAGGCCCTGAGCCTAGCTTTGCTTGTAATAAATCATTATTCTTAAAATACTTCTTATTTAAAATCCTTGTGGCCAAAGAAGTGGGATTTGTCAAAATCATCCAGCACTGCTTTGAAAGTAAAGCTTGATTGAAGCTTTCCAGGTTCTTGAAGCCGAGCCCTCCAGAGTCTTTTGGTTCCCCCATTCTACACCAACTACACCATTGTATTTTCATGTTATCTTGCTTAAAACCCCACAAGAATCTCGCCATCATGGCCGAAATTCCTTTGCACAACTTAACAAGCAATTTAAAGACACTCAAATGGTAATTTGGGATCGCTTGAATCACTGCTTTGGGGAGGATTTACTTACCCGAGGGGGAAAGAACTGGTTCTTCCAATTATTAATCCACTGCCACACCTTATCATTAATACCTCAAAAGGTATTATATCTGAAACTGCCTACCATAGCTGGGAGTCTCAGGTACTTCTCATAATAGCCATTGACTCTTGCTCCCAACTCTCTTTGAATTAACCTCTGTTCTTGTGCCTTAGTGTTAGAGTTGAAGAAAATATAGGTTTTCTGTTTGTCGAGGCATTGTCCTGAGGCATGTTCATGCAGTTCAAGCAAACCATTTATTTTCTTTCATTCATCCAGTTTAGTCCTGCCAAACAAAACACAATAGTCAACAAATAAAAGATGTGTTAGTCTGGTTCCTCCCCTCACCACAGCCACCCCCCTTACGGCTCCATTCTGCTCAGAAGATTTAAACAAGCTACTCAACCCTTCTGCACATAGTAAAAACAGATAAGGGGTCCCCCTGTCTTAGCCCCTGGAAGGTTTAAACTTCCCTCCTGGTTGTCCATTTATCAACACTTGATACGAGACTGTAGTAACACAATTAATTACCAGAGTAACCCAGCTATTATCAAAACCCAACCTCCTCATTACTTCCTCCAAGTAGCTCTATTCCACCTTGTCATATGCTTTTAACGTGTTTAACTTAATAACCATACTCCTCACTTTCCCATACCTCATCTTCTTCATAGAATGAAAGGCATCATAGGCTACCAAGATGTTGTCAGAAATGAGTCTACCAGGTATGAAAGCGCTCTAAGTGATGGAGATGATAACATCGAGGACCAGTTTCAACCTATTTGCCACTCTCTTGGGTTACCACTCTGTTCATTATTACTTCTATCCTTATATTATCAATTTATTACTTATTTCTTCCACTTCAGGTGTAGTTTTGTTTATTAACATCATTTTGTCTTCTTTTGTTCGTAACATTTTTTTTATTTCATTTATACATATCTCATTAAAATTAGTAATTGAAGATGATCATGTTTAAACAACTTCACACAAGCAAGTTATAAATAAAATTAAAAACTTAACAATATCCTGCACATTGCTCAGGTGTGCGACTAGTTTTTAATTATTCTAAAAGCATCTATCTGTCTTAAATTACTAAAAATTAATGTATTTGTGAATAATTTTAACAATATCACATTTAATAAAATAGAAATACCACATAACCTATTAGAGAATTTGAGAAGTTTTTGGAAATGATATTTATTTATTTTTTCTAATTCTTTACTTGAACTTCAAGAAATAGCATTTTCCTGTTTCTATACATGCAAATAAACAATAATTACATACAAAAAATACAACGGAATCAAGTTGAAACGCTTACAATTGTAATAATAACCCTCGGAAAAGGGGAAAATCTAAGCAATATATGGACAATTATCTTGAGATTTATAGAGGAATGTCAAACAATTCTAGACCGTCCGATCAAGAATATGACCGTTGGAGGCTTCTGCCCTGTTATGGTGTCGAATTCAAAGTTACGTACCTCTCTGTCTCCCAATAAAAGCCAGTAAACTCGGAGAGAAAAAAAGGGCATTCACAAACCCAATACAACAGGAAAAATACACACATTCGCTCGCTCTCTCCAGTCGTCTATGTATTCCGTAGCAAGAATGAAGTCGGACCGCAAGCCGCCACTCCCTAAATCGCCGATCAGGCTTCGACCCCGTCCAGATCTTCGCTCAAACTCAACATCTCTGCAAACCCCATCAGGTAGCTAGGCCTGAACAAACATGTCTCAAGCTCTCTCTCTCTCTCGATTCCCGTTATTAACTTATATTTGTGCCCGACCCTTTTTTTTCCCGCTTTGGCAGGCTCTTTGGCAAAATCTGAGAGACCAAATCGTTGTTGTGACAACCAGGAAACGGATCTTCGACCCGAGTATCGCTCAATCTCGTGCGAGTTGCGGGCTTTAGCGAAGATGGTAGGCAACGAGTTTGGCAACGGAGATTCAGACAGTGATGGGATTGCTAATTCTTTCGGTGCCAATTCGAGTCCTCTGTTTGAGAGGGGTCGGTTTTACGAGGAGTACTCCGCTAGAAGGAACGAGAGGCTGAGGAGCAAGAAGAAAGAGACTGGGCAAGAGAGGAAGACCGCGTACAGTCTCGGTGTCACGGGGGAGTTTGCGAAAAGGAGCAGCAGTACGAAGAAGCTTGTGAACTTGAGGAAATCGGTCTCGGCGGCTTACTCTGTGGAGCAGAGCGAGGCCCCGACTTCGAGGTATATGCTGAGAAGTATGACGAAGGAGAACAAGAAGCCACCTCTGCCTGTCAATTCTAGGAAATCTTCGGTGCTTGGTGCAGAGCCAAAAATGGGGACTCGAAGCGTACGGAGAGGCTGAGTTTCAAAACACTTGAGAATTTTCAGAGAATTCTAAAATATTATTATTTCTATTTACTTTTTTTTTTTTTTTTTGGACTTTTGGTACTCAAGGAAGTTGGTTATTTTAATAGGAATTTGAACATGGTTGCCTTGTTCATGGATTTTTTAGTGGTTATCCCCCGAATGACTGAGGTTTCAACTTGACAAAGAAACCAATTCTAAGTAAGCATTGTATTTGATAAAATATAAAAAATTCTATCAGGAAGTCGGTAGGCAAAACACATCCTTCATTTTATTGACATGACAATACTTTGTAGTCTTTGTTAAAAAGATTTAAAATTAAAATCTTTTTGAGTGGTGTCCAGCTTTGGAAGGATCTTAAAAGACTTGAGATGATTTCTATGAAAATGTTGTAGAATGACTGTTCGGTTGATGCAGATGGTTGGGCTTTTTCAATAATTATTCTTGCTAGCTAGTTTGCTAGTTGCTGCTTCCTCTATTGCTGAGTCAATGAACTGTGTGCGTCTTAGCGAAAATAATGGACCCTGTGTCTGACAAAGAAACCCAGTTATAAATATTGATACGTTTATCATGTTGAAACGTTTTGATCTTATATTCTCACGTCTTTATTTCCTTGGCATTTCATCGAACGGTTGGCCCGGGGAACCCCCCGGGGGGGGGACATCAATGTGCTAGCTAGGATGCCCTCACCTTGTCTATCTGCTCTGCAAGCTCTGTATGTATAACAGCTGAATTGCGGAGCCATCATCCATCGCGATGCATTTTCAGGGTTAGAATTCTCTGTAACTTCCCGAACTCTAGGGTAGCATACACAGAAGTGATAGAAGTTAGAACGAGTTATATTTCTTAGAGATCTTATCCAAAAAACCTAGGATTTAAAATGAGAGATAGATGATGCATAAACTGAGCTTTATAATATTTATTGAATCTTATTTAATCGGACACTAATAAATGTTTAATAAATAACATGAGACATACTCTATTACCCAATAATTTTAGATGGTTACCGCAGTTTGGATTGAAAATTCATTCCAATTCATTTCATCTCATCTTTACAATTTTTCTAAATTCTCACACAAAATATAATAAACAATTCAATTTTTTCAAATTTTAAAAAAATAATAATATTAAAAAATAATATTCTAATAATATTTTATTCAACTCATCTAAAACCATCTCAATTCATCTTTAACTTCAAACGGTCTAAAATAGAATGTCTTAACATTCTTAACATTATATTAATCCCCATTTCATTTTATTCCAATTTGGCAATGACCCTAAAGTTATAATACAATTGTTTTGAATCCTAAGAAAGAAAGACATCCAGTCTTATCCCCCTAAAAAGAGTTGTAGTAATATTAAGGGGTGCTACTCCACGCTATCTACTAGTGAAAAAAGTGGAGCATATATATGGGATACGAGTGAAAAAATTCACTTTTTCTTCGCATGTCTCACTTTTTTAAAAAAATTATGTCAATCTTACATGCGCTAATACTGTATTTAATATTATTATTAATGTAAGGGACAAAATATCTCAAGCTCTGGCAAATTAAGCCTAATCTACCAAGTGACAATCACTAGAAAATAAATGAAAAGAGAGGAAGGAGAAACAAGAAGGCCAAAGGAGACAAGAAAGATGAGTGTGTCAGGAGGAAAAGATGGACAGTGTCAAGAGAAAGTGAAAAAAGAGAAAAGAGTGTCGGAGACATAAAGAAAAAAGATGACCACGCCTCATCACTACAGACAGGCACGCAGAGAGAGAGGTTAGATAAAAAGCAAGCGGCTAGATGATTGGGGGAATTCGGCTTCTTCAATCTCTTGAAGGGGAGCTCCAGTGAGGAGGTCTTTTTCAGTAAATATATTCAAGATCTTCATTGTACAGTGAAAAATGAGAATATATGATAGACTGTAAACAAGTATATTATAGTAGATTTTTTCTCTCTAAACGTTCCATGGACGTAGGTAATATGCCGAACTATGTATGTGAACACCGACAACGTATAGTCATACCGGACCACTGCCTGGAGCTCCAGACCACATCAATCGAGCTCCGAAACGTCATAGTGGGTCAAGAGTGACTCTTTCTCTACTTTCGACCCATCTTACAATTTTTTATGCATCAACTGTTGATATGCGTTTCCCTCCGCGTACAAAAAGGTAACACAAATGAAACAAGATCTTTGATGATGTGAAAAAAACAGGGGAAAATGGAATCATGTGTAGAATCACATACAGTTTGAATAACTTAGGACTTGTTTGTTTTTAGAGATGAGATGAGATGAGTTGAAATTAAAGTTAAAAAGTTAAATAAAATATTTTTAAAATATATTTTTATTTTAAGATTTGAAAAAATTAAATTATTTATTTTATTTTGTATAGAAATTTAAAAAAATTATAATGATAAAATAAAATGAGATGAGATATTTTTTGAAAACAAACGACACCTTAAGCGTTATCTTTCATGCAGTATGGCATCCTGAATTGAATAAGAAGAGCGAGCTAGCTAGCCGTTATATGACTAAAAATAAATAAAGACCGGTGCTGGCGGGCCGCCGTACTGATAGCCCAATTTGTAGATATTTTTTAAAATTATTTTTAATCATTAAAAAAATATATATATATATATAACTGTACTAATAATTACATTTTTAATTATTAAATAAAAATAATTATAATTAAAATAATTAAAATATTCGAAGAATAATTTTAAATGGTAATTTTAAGAAGGCTAAATATCATTTTCTATAAATAAATAAATAACAATTAGCTGGCTAGCTATGCAAGTTGATATCGATGACTCAAAAATGGCGGCCTTTACTGGCGGGGAGAATTAAGCTGGTTGCTCATCCGAATAGACCAACAAATTAAAAAAAAAAAAAAAAAATCGAACACTGCAGTAGTACTCCTCCTCCAAATAGATGGTTGACCAAGTAATTGGCTTATGAGTTTTTTTAATATTTATTAAGAAAAGAGGTGGGAAAAGAAAACTCCGATGCACAATATATACAGAGCGAGGAGCAAGACCAGGATACGAAAAGATCATCGAGGTCTGCAGGCTGCAGACGAGCTTGACCGAATCGGGAAGATCAAGGTATGAATACTAATGTTTTAATATCGTAGTGAAAGTTATACCGGTCATAAATATTTTAATATCGATATCGTTTTATATATCGTTTTGAGGTAGTGATATATAAATAAATTATATATAAATTATATTATAAAATAATAGTTTATATATGAATAAATTATATATAAATATATATATAAATTATAAATAACTTAATATGAATTGAGGGTAAAAATTTAAGCTCGTAATTTGAAAAAAATAAAAATTAAAAGTCAAAATATCAGCCGGTACAACTAGTATTTAAGTCGGTACGAAACGTATATGGTACTTGTATTGGTCCAGCGGCCAGTACGGCAAATATCGATCGTACCTGTTAATACAATACGGAATTAAAAACAGTGATGAAGACAGCTAGCGAATTAACAATCAAGATCACTGTTCAATTACTTGTTAAGCCCTAAATATTTATAACGAATTATTTACGATAAAAATATATTTATTTTAATAATTTTTTTATAAAAAATAATTAAGCATAAATAAATATATATTTTTATATAAATATATGGAAAGCTTTAAAACTGCCGGTAAAAATATTTAGAACAATATTATATAATCAAAAAATAATATAGAATCTATTTTATGCATCTATCTTTTATCTTATATATAGATCAAATTTTTTTTATATCTCTTTTTATATCTCTTTTACAACTATATATTTTATAACTTATTTTATAATAAAAATATGATTTTGTTACTTGGTAAAACCAATTTCAATTTTATGCAAATACCGTCAATTTGAAATAGAGTTGCATGGCAATGTTATAGTTGTAAAACAATTATACGTATGCTTAATTCAGCGTAGAACTCCATTATATGCAAACGAGTTAATGAAGTTTGCATGCTCCCATGCGTTGAAGTTTTCTCTTCAAAAATGGCGGTGTACGTGATTGATATATTTTTAAAAAACTCAATTAAACTATTTTTAAAATAATAAAATAATAATAAATAAATAAAATATTTTTAAAATACTCTACTAAACTAGTACAAAATAGCCCGAAGTGTAGGGCGCCTAGCTTGCAAGTTGCATACGTTGACATATCCTTCCGTTGCCTATAAAACCCATGAATCTATGCACCCATCTGGAACATACAACCCAACAGAGATTCATTTGGCCATACACAGCTCCATCATGACTATCCTTGGCTATGCAGTTTTGCTTTTAGGAGTTGTCTTTTTCCTTTTCCTTGGCCATTGGAAACGAAAACAAAACTCGCCCATCACAAACTGGCCTGTTGTCGGGATGGTTCCGGGGCTTATTCGAAATGCATCGCAAGTGTACGAATGCACGAACCGGGTTCTAAAGCACTATGGAGGCACTGTCGAGGTTAAGGGCCCTTGGTTTGCTGGTATGGACTTTATTGTCACCAGTGATCCTATGAATATCCACTACATTTTGAGTAAAAACTTTCCCAACTATGGAAAAGGGCCTGAGATCCAGGAGATTTTGGAGCCTCTGGGAGATGGGATTCTCAATTCTGATTCAGATTGGTGGACGTACCAGAGAAAGATGATGCATTCTGTCATTAAAAACAGCAAGTTCGAGCTGTTTTTGGAGAAAATTGTCAGGCAAAAGGTATCGAATTGCCTAATTCCGGTTCTCGAACACCTCTCCAAGCAAGAGAGTGAGGTGGATTTACAAGAAGTTTTCAAGCGGTTCACATTCGATAACAGTTGCCTAATGGTTTTAGGCTTTGATCCAATTTCCCTCTCAGTTGACTTCCCAAAATTTACATATGTCAAGGCTTTCGATGATATGGAAGCGGCAGTCATATACCGACACATCCTGCCAAAATGGTGCTGGAAGTTTCAGAGACGGCTTCAACTCGGACAAGAGAAGAAGTTGAAAAAAGCTTGGGAATTGTTTGATGGATTCTTATACAAATGCATCTCATCAAAGCGAGAAGAACTAAGCCGATGCAGAACCCAGTTGGAAGAAGCCGCGGACTTCAACTTGCTGACAGAATACATGATGCATGAGGATAAAGAAGGACGCATGGGAGGTACGGACAAATTTCTAAGGGACACAGCATTTAATCTCATGGCAGCAGGGAGCGACACAGTTGGTTCAGCTCTCACTTGGTTTCTTTGGCTCGTTGCAACGCACCCATCAGTGGAAACAAAGATTTTAGACGAGATGAGGAAGAATGTCATGGTTAAAGATGACAAAAAGGGTGCATGTTTTGGTATAAAAGAGCTAGATAATCTGGTTTATCTCCATGCAGCCTTGTGCGAGGCATTCCGGCTATACCCAGTGATTCCTTTCCATCCGAAAACTGCAGTTAAAGCAGATACTCTTCCAAGCGGCCACCGGGTCGGTCCAAATGGAACGATTGTAATATTTCTGTATGCAATGGGAAGAATGGAGGAACTATGGGGGGAAGATTGCTTGGAGTACAAGCCAGAGAGATGGATATCAGAGCAAGGAGGAATCATATCTGTGCCATCTTACAAATTCTCTTCGTTTGGTGGGGGTCCCAGGAGTTGTTTGGGTAAGGCCATGGCTTTCATTCAGATGAAGATCGTTGTCTCCTCCATCTTATGGAATTATCATGTTCAAGTGGTAGAAGGTCACCCTGTTTTGCCAAGTGTTTCTGTTGTACTTCAAATGAAACACGGTTTGAAGGTGAAAATCAACAAAAGAATGGTTTGACTTTGACGCAGCTATTATATATATCTCTGCATTAATTAATGTTTGAAGAGAAATATTATAGCTCTAAAATTATTACATAAAAATAATTTTATAAATTAATGTAATTTGATGTAATTTATCAATTTATAAAATTATTTTTATTATAAAATAGATATGACAAATCATATAAAATTATTTTAATTTATGAGATTATCTTTATATAATTCATTTATAGCTATAATAATTTTCATACTTAAATTATGTAAGATATTTTTATAATGCTGTAGTCAAATCTTGTCAGGCCACAAATTAAAATTGAACGCAGCTTGTAATAAAACTACAATATATATGTTTGACAAAAAAAGAAATTAAATGTCAGCTCAGCTGATAAGATGGACCCTGGCCTTCAACAAGGTCGGTCCATTCAAAAAGATTGGCTGGGGAGCCTGCAAATACAAAATAAGGCATAAGATTTCTCACTGGTAGGTCAAAGTCTTGCATGCCTTATTTGGTTTAGACCGCGCTCCATATATACGTGCGTAAGGTCTGGAATGCTTACCATAATAGGGTTAAACTTATCCTTTCAAAATCAAGTCCATGTAGTTTTTTTATGGAAAAGTCTTCTTGCAAGCAAGTTTACGCATCAAATCACATGATATCGATACTGACATGTAAGACATTCATTTAATGAAATGCTATGAATTGAGACGTAACTAATTTTCGTGAGACACTGAATCTTCTTATTCTCTCAAAATTTTCTTTTTTTTTTTTATTTTTCTTTTCAATAAAAAAAGTCATGTCAATGTACGCCGATATGCAGTTTGATGCGCCAAACTGCTTGTACTTAGCAAGGCTCGTTGGTTATATATCTTATTTTTACATTTTTTTTAAGAACATTTTTTTTCTTAATTCATTTGCCTAAGTTTCAATGAAAAGAAAAAGATTTTAAGAAAATATTGATCTTAGATGAAATTGCTCCTTGAATTTGTGAAATTATTATTTGTTCCAAAAGTTTAAGTTGATTGAAAGATATTTATTTTATATATTAACACTCTCACTCACGTATGAGTTAGACTTTTCCTTAATGAGTGAGCCTAAGACGTGAAACATTTAATTAAATAAGATAAAGTGTAGAGTCAAGATTTGAACTCAGATATTCTGCTCTGATACTATGTGAAATCATCATTTGTCCCAAAAGTTTAAGCTGATAGAAAAATGTAGATATAATTATTTGTATTATATGATTAACATAATTGGTAAAGCCTTATAGCATCAAGGCATTAAAATGATTAACCTACAACTCTTTTGCAACTTTATTTCAAATGAATTATAATTTTGTAAAATTAAAATTTATTTTTAATGAAATGACATGCTTAGATTGGTTGATTGTAAAATGAATTGTAAGAAAGTTATAAGAAAATTGTAAGTGTATCAAAGAATAAATGGTGAATTCTTATGGAGATAAAAGCACAAAATAATTGGGCTAAAAAAATACTTTATATAAACTAAGGGGACAAGGCATGGTGATTAGAGGTTGAAACTGTTTGCCTAGAGGTGCTATTATCCTTAATCACGGGGGCCTAAATGAGTCCATGAGAAGCCCCTTATACGTCCGGGTCAAATATGGGGGACCATAGGCGTTTCTTCCTCAAGCCATATTCTAACGCCTAACTCCATCAATATAGAGATCATAATTGGCATGAATCTTGTCCCATTAGAATCCATTTTGATTCTTTTATCACTATTTTGATAGGAGTACTACAGCCACAAATAGTAGGGGTGTTCAACCGGATCCGGATCTGGATATCTGGCCATAACCGGATCTGGATCCGGATGCTAAAATCCGGGCGGTTATCCGCCCGGATTAATCCGGATTTAATCCGGGCGGATAACCGGATTGAATCCGGTTATCCGGATTGTAACCGGATATCCGGATTTAATCCGGATCCGGGTTATAACCGGATTTAATCCGGTTTTAATGTTTTATTTAAAAAAAAAAAAAGACTTTAAAACTTGAAAAAAAAAAAAATTATAGCACTTGTTTAATGTCTTGTTGCCATTTACGAACAATGCTGGAGAAATTAACCTCCAGCATGCATGAACAGCCACCAACCCAGTTGCACCGTGCTCTGCCTAGCCACCACGAAACCAGCTCTGCACAACCCACATGCACGGCCACCTTGCTGGCAGCCATCCACCACTGCGCTACCGCAGCCGTACCCAGCCACCTACACACGGCAGCACCACCATCTGAAGCTCCACCTGCTGCAGTCCTCAGAGTAAACTCCATGCCACTACCATGCACGCAGTCAACCTGCACAGCGCACTGCACCTTGCCCGTGCCCAGCCTCCTCCGCGAACCACCACTTCACGTCTCAGCCACCTCGGTTTCACTACCATGGCACCTCACCTGACCACAACGGACCACCCAGTCACTGCCATGCATCCGCTGACAGCCACGGCAACACCCGCATAAAAGACTCTGTTTTACTTCTAAAAAACAGAGCATCATTTGAGGATATCGTGGGCCTCAAACCAACCACCCTTCTCGCCATGAAGCTCCTCCACATCCAGAGTTATTGAACTCCACGCTGCACTACTTCTCCACGTCCAGGAAACAACCAACAAGCCACATCTCCATTTCTGCAACCTCATGAAGACCAACAAGCCACCGTAGTGAACTCCACGCTGCACTACTTCTCCATTACACCCGGGCGGTTTTTTTTTATTTTTAAATGACCCGGTTACGGATAACCGGGTCATAGAACCGGATCCGTAACCGGATCCGGATTCTTCTCACCCGCCCGGGTGTAATCCGGGCGGATAACCGCCCGGATGCACCCGGATTTCCGGGTTTCGGACCGGATCCGGAAAAAAACAGGACCGGTTGAACACCCTTAACAAATAGATCATATAAAAATAATCTCACAAACTAACATAATTTCATGTGATTTGTTAGATTTAATTTTCATCATATAAGAATGTTTTCAATTGTGTATGAGAATGTATTTTATATTAGGTTTGGCTTACCAGTTGATGCTCGCATAAGAAGAGCGGGTATCAACCTGGTATCTAAATGTGATTGATGTACCTCAGGGGGTTATGAGGATCAAAATCATATCCTTGCATTGGGAAATTTTGCTGAGCAGGTATGGCATATTTGTTCAAATTAGTTGGGAATGCCTTTGCTGGAAGGACAAACTTGGAAACAAAAGATTGAATCTTGGTATAGGCGAGCAAAAAATAATTCTCAGAGTGGACAATTGATTGGAATTCTTCTTGCCATAATCATTTGGAGACTTTGGTGGCGTCGGTGTAAGGCAAGGATGGAGGGGGAGCAAGAGTTGGTACAAGCGGTTTGGAGTTCTATCAAATACTGGTTGGCGCTTGTAGGTGAAAAAATAAATCAATCTTCTGGCTTAAGCCGTTGGGATGAGGATATTCTAAAGTTATTGAATCTGCCTATTAAGGTTCAAAAACAAAAACATGCTCCGATAGTCAACTGGTCTCCACCTCCTTTGGATTGGTTTAAACTCAATGTTGATGGAAGCTCTTTCGGGAACCCAGGGCCTTCAGGTGTGGATGAGCAATCCGTGATCATAGAGGAGATTTGCTTGTTGGGTTTTCAATATTTACAAGTACTCGGTCAAATAATGCTGTAGAGTTTATAGATTTGCTTCAAAGTCTTCGAATAGTGCGATTTCTGGGCCTTCAAAATGTTGAGATTGAGATAGAGATGGATTCTATTTTGGTGATAGAGTGGTTAAGAAAGAAGAGATGTGGCATCTGGTACTTGGAGGATTACTGGGAGGAACTTCTTAATCCATTGGATGGACTCTGTTTTCGCTGTCGGCATATTTATAGGGAATGTAATTCATTGGCAGATGGCTTTGCTCGTCTGGGTGCTTCAAGGGTCTGTAAGGTGTGGTGGAAGCATAGTTCTAAGCTTCCTAGCAGTCTTAGAGGTCATTTTCGTTTGGATAAGGGGGGTTGTTCTTTTATTCGTTTATAAGGTGTTAGGTCTGTAAAGGTTATTTGTTGGTGCTCTGTCTTGGGTCTGTAAGGTGTACCACGGTTTCTCCTCAGCCTTTTATGAGGACATTTTTTTAATAAGGAGGCTTGACCTCCATTTAAAAAAAAAAAAAAAAAAGATTTGGCTTGAGTCTAGTTCCAACAAGCTTCGATCCAAATCAATGTTAAAGAACAATCTTAATCACAAGATTAGCAACTGATAGAAAGGGTTTGTAGACTTTTTTTTTTTGAGTAAACAACCTTTCTTCATTCAGTTAAAACATGTGTTGGATACAAGGAGGTATTCCCTCCATTGAAATGCTCTCCTCAGAGAGTTTTAGTGCATCCTTGGCTAGGCAATGGGCAAGACAATTGGACTGTCTTGGTATGTAAAACACAGACCCGAGAGACAAACTTTTTAGTTCAACTTTGGCTTCTTGTAAGATCAGTCCTGTAGAGCTCCAGTCTAAAGTTTCGCTGGTGAGATCCTTAACCACACTCAATGCATCCCCTTCCAAAATTAGCTTTGAAATTCCAATGTGTTTACAAAGCTGTACTGCTCTAAGAGCTGCCACAGATTCAGCAAGTTTGGGATCGGGAATTAGTTTTCTTGGAGCTCTTAGAGTTGCTATTACTCTGCCCTCCCAATTCCTGACTATCACTCCTATCCCCACTTTGCTGTTAGCACGATCTACCGATGCATCCCAATTGGCCTTATACACATTCATAGGGGTTTGTAGACTTATGAGTCGACTTTCTTGTTCTTAAAATTAATAGAAATGTCTACTTGGTAAAAGCTTTTTCTTTTGGGGGGGTGGACGTATTCTAAGACTTATTAAGACGACTGTTCTCGCCGGTTAAACAAGATCATCGTCTTAGTAATTAATAATTTTAACCCTTTCTTTCATTTTCGCGTTAACAACCTATTGCGGCTGTGTAGCTCCTTAATCTCAAGGCACTCAGTACAAGTACAATCGTTGCAATCGATAGACTCTCACGCAATATAACGCCACGTGGATAAAGCTAAATTCTTTTATTCCAATAATACCACCATATACTTTCGAAATGACAAAAATACTCCCGATTGCTGTTGCGAAGCATAATAGCTTATAAATTCAATTTATGACTCGAGTCCACGGAGAAACACACCGAATAGTTTTGGGGGTTGATTAGGGTTTTGCAGAGAGCGACCGAGAGAGAGAGAGAGAGAGAGAGAATGAGCAGGAGCTTGGGGATACCAGTGAAGCTACTGCACGAGGCTTCAGGGCACGTGGTGACGGTGGAGCTCAAGAGCGGAGAACTCTACAGAGGTAGCATGATCGAGTGCGAGGACAACTGGAACTGCCAGCTCGAGAACATTACCTACACTGCTAAGGTATTTAAGCCCTACTGTTTGTTTCTTCAAATAGTTCTTTTTTTTTTCTTTTGGTGGTCTGGATTGATTTCCTGCTGCTATTGAAGCCCGATGTGGATCTGGTTGCTTTAGTTGTTTTCTTAGTTGCATTTCTTAAATCCTAATACAAAATCAGGTTGCATTACTCCCACAGGAGACATTTTTAAACCCGTTATTGGTTGTTCAGGTAGTTATGCTTCATGAAAATGTCGTGTTCTCTGTGGTTTATTCTAAAAGCGTCGGTCATGATGGATATACCTGAGAAAATTCTAGGCCGCTTGTGCTTTGAATGATCGGTCTGAATATACTTGATTCATAAGTATTTGATGATTTCAGAGGTTGAATTGGGGAAATGTTTACTCACTTTTTCAAAAGGAGTTGCACGGCGATTGGGCACTCTATGACTGAAAATATCATTTCTCATGTGGAAATACCTGCAAAGTATGGTGGCTATAGAATAACAAAATGACTTGATAGCTTAGGGGTGAATTGCTGGTCTATCATCTCGCTTTACAGAAGCTCATGTTAACCTCATGTGTCATCACGCTACACAGATCATGAATTTGAATAATCATAACCTTCCTCTATATCTATGAATGCTGTCCTTGGATATATGTGCATCTATTGTTCATTGTTGAATTTGGGATCATGAGTTACTTATCAAAAAGAATTTGAGATCATTAGTTATTTTGCCACTTCATTTAGTATATTATATACACCTTATAATTTGGGTATAATGTATATCTGGGTAACAAGTGTGGTCAATAAAAATATAATTTCTAATAAAGATGGAATAACTAGGGCCACCTATGCTAACACTTGTTGGTATAAGTTTCAAGCGATCCTCCTCAGTACCACCAATATTCTGTTTTGAGACATTATTCCTCGCTCAAAGAGGGTTTCTTTTTCAACCCCTAGGGGTTGGCTCAAGTGGTAAAGGCCTTGGGTTTGGGGGTATGCTCCCTTTAGGTGTAAGGTTCAAATCCCCTTGGGTGCAAACAATTTCTAGGGGCCATCAGATTGGGGGATTTTTCTCTTGAATTACCCGAGGTGCACTTGCGGAAAACTCCTTGCCTAGGGCCTGTGCACCCCCAGGATTAGTCTGAACGTTGTTCCGGACACCCGGTGCTAATAAAAAAAAAAGAGGGTTTCTTTTTCTTTTTCTGTATCTGCAAGCTTTTTGGCTTATTTCTACTTGCTTTTTGGTTCTAATTGAGTCATTCATTCCTTATAGCATATTTAAATTATTATTTTTCCTTATGTTTCTGTTCTTGTTCTATTTCCAATGGTTGCTCATTCATGTTGACAAATCCGCAGGATGGGAAGGTCTCACAACTTGAGCACGTCTTTATTCGAGGCAGCAAAGTCAGGTATCTAAATGATTTGTTGCTTGCTGAGAATATCTGTATCATTTGTTTCTCAAGTCACTTATTGCATGCTACTTGCAAATTGACTGCAATTAATTGAAAATGATGTGAAACTTTAACAGGTTTATGGTCATACCGGACATGCTGAAAAATGCTCCAATGTTCAAACGTCTGGATGCCAGAATAAAGGTACCTTTCCGTTTTGAAGTAATTAGATACTCCTAAATTCTACTTTGCTTTACTTTTTCTAATCTATGCTTTGCGAACTTCTTAAAGGGTAAGGGTGCAGCACTTGGAGTTGGTCGGGGTAGAGCAGTTGCAATGCGAGCTAAGGTAAAATGCCTCCTTTTAGGGAGTTTCCTTAAAATGAGGGTTAGATCTTGATACTGAACTGGCAGTTTTATGTTTGAACTTGATTGAAACAAGATAAATGATTTGTAAATGCTACTAATAAAATGAGGAGAAACTCATAAATTTAGGTTACTGCATGATCATTGTTCTTCTTTTTGGTCTTTGAGTGCTGGGTGCCTGCCTGGGGAAGTGTCTGCTTAAACACCTCGTTTTTGTTGTTCTGCATAACCTGTTTCTTATCTCAATGGATGGGAAGTGTCCCGACCCCATAAATAATACATTTTACTGCAGGCTCAGGCTGCTGGACGTGGAGCACCACCTGGTAGGGGCGTTGTACCACCTGTTCGGAGGTAAAATCAACCTCTGAATGGCTTCTTTTTGTCTCCATTCTTGAGCATGGATTGTCCCCGCTCTTGATATCTCCCAAATATGTGTAAAAGATTGAGTTTTTGGTTGGGAAGGGAAAAAGAATGGAGACCCTATTTCTGAACTTCGATGGACAGCTCTTACTTTGTATGCGTGTGTATGGTATTCTAAATTAGTTCTTTTGACCATTTATTTATTTACTACTTATATAAGCAACTTTGTCTTTAGTGTTTGCGATTCTTAATTCATCTTTATAATCTGAATATTTAAAAATAAGAGGAAAAATTTAGTTGGTTTGGATAGTAAGATGAGATGGTTTTAGATAAGTTGAATAAAATATTGTTAGAATATTATTTTTTAATAATAATATTATTATTATTTTGAAATTTGAAAAAATTGAATGGAAATTTATGAAAGTTGTAATGATAAGATGAGATAAGTTGAGAGTGTTTTTAAATCTAAACGGGTAAAGAAATAGGTACGGATTCGCTGGAAGACGTACCCCCTCATTCAGAGACATGTTACATTCGTTTAAATGTGAAGCACAACTTTAACTAATGCAACGGCCGCACTCTATACATATTTGACAAGGTGAACTGTGAATTTTGTGCTAACCAAACCTCGATACCGCAGCAGTGGTGCGTTAGTTATAACTTATTAATTGGACATGAGTGGACGAAGATCTCTACTCCCGTCTTTGTAGGCAGAAGTAAATACATTTTGAGTTTTGCATTTTAAATTCAGAATTACCAAAATCAACTCATTGTATTCTTCAACTAAAAAAAAATTGACCCATTTCGCCCTTCACCGTCATCTATATTAACGGTTTTCCGAATTGAAATAAGGGTACAAGATGTAAATTCTTGATAGTAGGAACTGTAATGTGTGAGTCAATTTTAATAGACTATATATAGTACAGAATACAAAAGTAACAATAATTTAATAGTGCAACTTTCAATTGTGAAAAAGTATGATACAAGTGAGCGAGTTAAATCGCAAGGGGTCTTACCAAAGGAAACAGAAAGATTCAAGCTTGAGTTTCCCATCCATTCTAAAACATGCACAAGGCGTAGTAAAAGATGCTAATCTAATTGTCTTCTTGAATCCTATACGATCTAATTTTTGTTGTTGTTGTATTTATTGAATAATGTAGGCCAGATTACCAACAATCCGTTGTAGTCTAGTTGGTTAGGATACTCGGCTCTCACCCGAGAGACCCGGGTTCAAGTCCCGGCAACGGAATTTTTATATGTGGGTTGCTTGCTGTGGTAGAGCATCCTTTTCGATCGTGTTACTTTTAATAAATTTGGCTGTCATAAAGTGATCATGTGGTTGGTTCATTTGACTTGTCGGAAAGTATATAGCAAGTTTGTATGAATGACGAAGAGATCAAATTATGAAATGTTAGTTATTTTCAAATTATACTCTAAAAATCCAGTGTAAAAAAAAACTCTTTGTAAAAAATTGAATTCCTAATAAGAATATATCTTTTTTACACACTTCTTTAAGGTGAGATTTATTTTTTTATAAATATACTTTACACGACGAGACTTGTATAAATTATTTCTCAAAAAAAAAAAAAAAAATTGATCCAGTGGTTGTTTTGATCACCTGACTTTAATTTCAAACCGCAATACTATGCACAGATCGGTTCTGGTAAACAGTTTTTAGACATCCACTATATGATAAGAGCACTCTTATTGAATTAGCTAAAAGCTAAATTCAATGAATATTTAGTTATTAAAGAGTAAAATATATTCACATTGGATTAGTCAAATTCTAATAGAATTTAGCTACAATGACTTTCAAAAGTTTTTCCAAATTTGAAAGTTATTTTGTACATATATCAAATACATATTTTATTAATTATTTCTCTCTCCCTTTCTTTCTATTACATATTTTATCACAATTAATATATTAATTTGACTTAGTGATATATTAATTTAATAAGAACATGATTTATTAATTAACATATGATAAAATTAAATAAATTAATAATTAAAAAAATTAAATATTTTTGAAATTATTAATTATTCATTACCATATAATGAATAAATATATAAATCTAATGTGGAGATTAAATGTGAATAACTAAAATCAAATTCATCTTATATTATTTTATTATTATATAATGAAAAAATAGCTATTCCAGTGTGAAGATTTATATGAATGAATAGTTAAAAGTTAAATTTTTCTTACATTCATCAAAACTGTCCTTTAATTTTAGCTAATCCAATGAAAGTGCTCTAAGGGGGGCCGTTTTAACCTTCAAGATCAAACACATCATAATAATAACCCTAGTTTTTAGACATTTATTCGATATGGAAAAGAGAAGCAAACACAACTTTTAAAACAAACAAATTCCCTTCAATCTGCATATACAAACGAACAATATCCGTAACAAGTTCTGATACACAACTTGCTCAGGAAAAAAGTTCAACAGAACTTAAACTTATTTTCCTCCGCAGACAAAAAAAAAAAAAAAAGAGAGCTGGAAATACCTCTATGTTCAAATAAAACATAGAACAAAAGACCCCTAAATTTTGGAATACCATATCAGAGAATGTTCAAAAGCCCCAGGGGCAACTTATGTTGCTCAATTACACCCCATTCCCCCCAGGCCCCAATTGCCTTGTAAAAAAGTTAGTTTCTTGAGCCAGCCACTGCTGCTAGAATCTGGTCCCCAGGAGAAAGTTAGCAGGATCAGTTTTTGCAGCATAACCATACTTGGATGTACTGTACTTCCGGTGAACACCTGTGAGCTTTCCCGTGCCAGATTTCTGATGGAAATTAACCATCAACCTTGAGCATTCCCTGTGCATAATAAAGAAACAATTTTCAATTCAGTAAGAATGCAACCACCTTGTTAGTTAGTCAATCCCCAAAGTTTCTAGGGAAAATATCCACTTACAACAGTTGCTCCTCCGAGTAGTTGCTGTGCCACTCACAGGTCTTGCTCCACTGCTGGAACCCACAAAGAGTACATTGAGCTGTAAATATTGCAGCAGCAGCCAACAACGAAGGTGGAAACTTGAGCATCTCGTACTCAACTAGGCACATTTCGATCATGTAGAATGACAGCAACTCAATCTGATTATTTCAAGGTCACAATCAAAATCACTGCATAATATACAAAAGGCTGTGTGCAGTTTAGTTGATTCAATATAAAATAACATACCTTCGTGTCAGCTTGAGCAGCTTTGAGAAACCTCCTCATAAACACATATGGCGTGGGAACTGACAGATTGAATTGTAGGGTGTTGACCATTAGCTTCTCCTGCAGGCACATGAGCAAATCATACAGCCGAATTCTGAATTTTTTTATAGAGAACCTAAAACATAAGGATTTTAGTTAAATCTACCATCTCAAGTACTTCTTTTCTGCTGTAAGCCTTGTCAGAAATCACAATGAAATCCTCCACTACAGGAACTGAAACTTCCTCATATTTGCAGGCGAGAAGCATTGCTGTTACTCCAACCAGCTGGAGTCTCCTCCTCACCACGGGCTGAGCGGCTAGGAATCTATCAATCAGGTTTATAGTGAGATATAAGGTCTCATCCATCAGTTCAAACTTGTAGTGCACCTGTTATTGTATTCACTAACTTGTTAGTGATTTCAGTTAAACTAGATAGCAAGTTCCTCAATCAATCAGGTTCAGCAGATGTAAGCCACAAACAGAATTTTGGGTACCTCAATCAGCCAATCAATGAGAATGGCTCTCATTCTCTCATTAATATCAGATTGTTGTGCTATATAGGCTGGTGGGACACAGCAAGAACTCTGCAACAACATATTGAACCACAATATTAGTAAATTGTCAAAGAGGAGAAGAAATTCGACAAACCTACTCTTCTTGTGATGCTAAACATCTCATCAAGCACAAATCAACAAGGCGAAAAAATTCACCACATCAACATAAAATCTCAAAGTTTAGATATACTGTTCTTGGCTGATAATTGTGTAACATTCATTCTCGTTAATTAAAAACAATAAAAGAATTGCTTATGATAAGAATTCGGAATTAAACAAAAAAAAAAAAACTAAATCCACTAAATGAGTTCAAACAATCTTGAAAATGCCAAAAAAACAGGGTTTTACGACACTAGGACCTCTGCTTTCTTGTAGTGTGCATATAAATCATCAATATACTCAACAACTGCAAGCGTGTTCTTCTTATCACAGCTGTCTATGTCAACGACCGGCTCTTCGGCTATGTCTTCCATTTCTACCTCCTCCTGCAAGGAATTAAAACACCAATGGCATCCCAACTGAAACTTCCATATATAAATTGCAGTTAAATGAGGGAGAGGTCGGACAATACCATTCGATCAATCTCCTCTAGCATTGCTTCTGTGTGTTGCACAAACATTGGCACATCATCAGTCTCCTTGTAGTCTTCCACATCTATGATGCTATAATCTTCAGACTCACTAGGATTTGGAACCAACTGCAGTGGTTTCTTAGCTTCCTGTTAAAGCAATAACCCATCAATCAATTACAACATCCATACTATGCACTCAAATAAACTATCTTTAATTACAGATATAGGACCTCGGGTATAAGTTGCTGCTTATTGGACATCTGGGCAGCAAATTTTCTGAAAATAAAAAAGCCACAATCAAAATCCAAAGAAAAATAAAGGAAAAACCGTTTAACATAAAAAACCATCTTGCAGAAGACAACTGACCTCGTAATTGGTCGGTGTGCCGGAATTGGGGGTTTCTTATTGCGATCTGCATGTTTTCTGGCGACCAAACGGATCGTTTTATTTTCTTTGTCCTTGAGAATTATTTTTTAATCTTTTACGATCTTTTATATACAATCAGAAAGGAATGCATCGATTTTTCCCACTTTAATTAAGTTGATCAATTTTGCAAGAACAAAAGCAACAAAAGAAGAACACAACACAGGATTTTCCATTTCTATACTTTCCTCTTGTTTTTTCGCAGCGACCAAAAAGACAATAGGGTTTAAGAGCTTACTCTGAAAAGACATTTTTGTTGATTGCATAAGGGTAAGGAGGAGCTTCTATTATATTCCGGTCAATGCTGCTCAAAGCTCGCCGATTGTGTCCACCGCCCAAACCAAATTTTCCACCTCCAGCACGAAATCCACCTTGTAAGTCGCAAAGCAAAATGAGAAAAAAAATCTAGGCTGGGGTTTCGAGCGTAGACTTATATAAGTTTCACAACAATATCAGTGGTTCAAGTACCTTGAAAATTCGCCTGTCCGATAATGCCCGGATTGTTCTCGTCTGATCCAGCCATTTATCTGACAGAAAAGAAGAAGAAAAACGAAAAAGACTCAGAATCCAATTAAAAAATTATGAAAGAACAGCGATCCCATCGGTCAAAATCCGAAGTAAAAGAAATGGGAAAGAACCCAATCAAGAACACAGATTAACAAGCAATACCCAGGTCTTGAATTGCAAACTCCAGAAACAAAAACAAAGAATTTCTCGGACTCCCTTTACTGATTCCAACCAAACAAGCGGAGTCTTTCAGTCGGTGATGCGATCTTTTCTTGAAACACGAAAGAAGAGAGAGACTACTCAGAAAACTCCATTGAAACCCAAAGTGGATCTCTTTCTCTCTCTCTCTCTCTGGCTCTTTCGTGAACAGACTATTCTCTGAATCTTCCTCAGGTTTTCATATGTTTATACAAAGGGACAAAACAATAAAAAGAAGAAAAAAGGAAAGGAGGTAAAAAGGACGAACTGTATAAGCGATACAGGGAGGCAAACAGCGGATATATGTCCGCACATAGGTCCTCTCTCTTGTCTCTACAAATTTTTAAATCTAACGGCTAGTGAATCGTAGCCGTCAGATCTCGAAGATGAAAAGTCGCGTTCTTCCGTCTCCGCCTCAACGCAACGGCTACTTTCGCATCGCATGTGCTTTCAAAATTTCGTAATCACACTCACACGTCATCAATATGCCCTTTTTAAGGGTAGGGTTGTATTAATTAATGAGTTATTCTATTTAACAGTCCTATATTATATGTTTATTGAAAAAAATATAAAAAATAAAAATAGATGTGTGTTGTAAAAATAATGAGTAAAATAACTTATTAATTAAAGAAAAATTATACAACTACAATTAGTCTATAATTATTTTACCAATCTAGCAACTTAAAACGAATAATAATTATGTAAAATCAAAATTAATTTTTAATAAAGTATCGTGATTATATTGGTTGATTTAAAATAAATCGTAGAATAATTATAAGATAAATTAAATTAACAATCATATAATACACAAGTGTTGTGCACTCTTTTTGAAAAAAATGAGTAAATATAATACTCACATAAAAAAAATTTAATTTTTTAATAATAGACTCCACTATTTTTTAAATGGCTTGCACAACTCATGATTGTATATAGTATTAATTTTAAAAAAAGGAAAATGTTAGTTGAGCCCCTCAAACTTACCACTAAATCTTACTGCTCATACATTTTAATTTTTTTTTTTATTTTTTACTTAATAATTAAGGAAGTAATTATTAGTAAAATTATATATATGTTTTTATTTTTTCTTAATAATTAAGAATGTTAAAAAAATCAAAAGAAAAATAACAATAAATTTATAACTAGGGGTATGCGCTAGCAACATTTCGAATAAAAATTCTACTTATCATCACCTATCCTAATTTTAAAAGAATTGTAAATGTATCAATGGCATACATTTAACGTTAAGATTAAAGTATTTTGATTATTTCGCTCGTTAAGATAATGTGAGATGACTTTAATATTTTATATTCTGACATCAAATGGGATACTATCAATTTTAAATAAAAATAGAGAAAATATTTGAATTGAATCCTTTCATTAATCCTACATAATTGCTCTAAGAAATGTAAAAAATTAAAATTAAAATGGTAAGTATATCATTATTTGTGGATTAATGAGTGATCGATCCATAATTCTATTATTATTATTATTATTATTATTATTAAGAAAAATGATTAAACTATATTAAATAAATGATTAGCTTTTTATTACAATTCTTTTGTAATTCTATAATAAATAATTGACAGATTTATAAAAATGTAATTAAATTTTAATAAAGTTACATGCTTGCACTGATTAATTATAAAATAAGTTACAATAAAAGAGTTACAATATATCATTAGTCATTATTATTACTTCTTTGATAGGTGGAGTCCACTGTCACGACTCCAGAATACGCTCTACAGCACTATGAACCATGAAGGTTGCGACTGAGCTGAAAGATCTTCTTTCAACGCGTGGCTTGCTATGGTTTAATCTAAGTTTATCTAAGATCTGACACGTTTGGTTATTAATAATTATTTTCTTAACTATTAAATAAAAATAAATAAAATAGACCAACGGTCAGTTTAGAGGGCAAACTGGTATAGTATCATTTTCCACTGAAGAAATATTTAAATATTTATAAAGAGTCCTACACTATTACCATGCATGTGCAGTTGGGCGTGTCTTATAGTAAATTTGTATTTATTATAATTTTTTTTAATATTTATAAAAAAAATATATTTATTAATAATTATTTTCTTAACTATTAAATAAAAATAAATAAAATAGACCAACGGTCAGTTTAGAGGGCAAACTGGTATAGTATCATTTTGCCACGTTGGACGCGAGGCCGGTTCTCCCCAACATTTTCGATATACAAGTAGTTTTTGTGATAAGGAACTTTGCTTAAGGCTTGCCGGCTTGTTGCGTGCTGCCCCTTTCAACGAACACAACTCTTTTGGCGTCCACTTCGTGGAATCAATCCTACTACCCATAATATTTAAAGAGTAATATTAGGTATAACTTTTAAGCGTATAAATTTCATGCAAATTCTTTAAAAAATTGGGATACACTATAAAATTGATTTTTCTACACTTATTTTATAGTGGAGTCGGGTCAATTTTTTTTATATAAGACATGCGGAAGATTTGTATACTTGAGACTTGTATAAATCAATAATCATTATTCTACAATTATGATATTTAAAATCTAATGAATATAATTTGTTTTCTGTGAGAATATATACATGGAATTAGATTTTTGTTTTAATGTGGGGGTACCTAATTAAAAAGAAAGAGGAGAGAAGAGAACGAATGGTATTTGGATTTCTTTTATTTATTTATTTGCTATATGATTTTTATTTCACATTAACATCCATGTTTGGATTTTGACATATTTGGATTTCATGGCCCCAAATGATCAAACATAGTCCCTATGTGTTCGCATGAAATGAAGTCAATAAAGACAGCAAAAATAGAAACGAAAACAGCTAGTAAATTGTATTAGAGATAGATAGTATAGATAGTATTCTATTTTTTCTGTTATTCTGTTATAGGACTTTATGTTAGTTTGTTTAGATTATTTCAAATATTAATTTTCCCGCCCATTATTCATGTGCTGTAAATAGTATATAAAGATATACTATCATTTTGATGTAATTAGAACAATATACAAGAAATACAATTGGATGCTCTGCATATTTCTTGTTTTCAATTTCTCATTCTTTACATGGTATCAGTTTGAAAACATCTTCCCGCGCAAATCATCATGACTACAGAATCCAATTCATCTATCTCGCCTCCTACTCACAATTCATCAGATTCATCCAGTCCTTACTATCTTCATAATGGAGATAGTCCTGGATCCATTCTTGTTACTCAAGTTCTTGTTGGTGACAACTATAATACTTGGCGTAGGTCTATGATCATGGCTCTTACTGCCAAAAACAAAGTAGGTTTTGTCAATGGTTCCATTGTTAAACCATCTGATACTTCTCCTCTTTTTCCTATCTGGACCCGATGCAATAATATGATCCTCTCTTGGATTCTTAATTCTCTTTCTAAAGAGATTGCTGCCAGTGTAATATATGTTGATTCTGCCAGTGATATGTGGTCTGATCTTCAAGAAAGGTTTTCTCAAAGTAATGGTCCTCGGATCTATCAATTGCAGAAGTCAATTGCTTCTCTCATGCAAAATGATTTGTCTGTCAGTGCATATTTCACTCAAATGAAGGGTTTATGGGATGAATTGATGAACTATAGGCCCTTACCTGTCTGTTCATGTGGAGGTTTACATACATTGATGGACCTGCATCAACAAGACTATGTTATGCGTTTCTTGATGGGACTTAATGATTCTTTTTCACAAATCCGTGGACAGATACTTCTCATTGATCCTCTTCCTCCCATCAACAAGGTCTTTTCCTTTGTTCTTCAAGAAGAGCGCCAAAGAGATATTGGATCCATTTTGGTTCCTCACATTCCATCTGCTGCACTTTCTTCTGCAACAAAGTCTGTTCATCAAACTAAACCCTCTACTCGCAAAGATAGGCCTATTTGTTCCCATTGCTCTGTTCCAGGACATACAATTGAAAAGTGTTTCAAATTACATGGATATCCTCCTGGATATCGATCCAAAGGGAAATTTTCTACTCCATCATCTTCAGCTCATCAAGTTGTTGCTGATTCCTCATCTCAATTTCCACTCACACCACAACAATATCAACAGCTTTTGGCACTTCTCAACTCTGATTCACATGTTCCTCAAACAGCAAATGTGATTTCTCCTATTGACCAACTTTCGGGTATATCTTCTGTTTTTTCCTTAAATACTGTTCTTCCATTGAATATCACTCTTGATGATTGGATTATAGATACTGGTGCCACGGATCATATGGTCCATTCCACCTCTTTTTTCACTTCCTTTCATTCTGTTCAAAATAAAGTTGTTAAAATGCCCAATGGCATTTCTGCACCAATAACACATATTGGTTCCATTCATTTATCTTCACATCTTGTCTTGCATAATGTACTGTGTGTTCCTTCTTTTCACTATAATCTTCTTTCTGTCAGCCAATTAACTCGATCTACTTCTTGTTGTATCATTTTTTCTGGTACTGTTTGCTATGTACAGGACCTCACCCATTGGAAAACGATTGGGAAGGGTAGAGCCACAGGAGGATTATACATACTGCATAAACCAGATGCTAGTGTCACTCTTCCTTGTACTCCAATTTTAAATTCTGCTTTTGTTTCTCATTCCAATAATTCTGAATTTGATGTTTGGCATAAAAGGTTGGGTCATCCCTCCTTTTCTCGAATTAAATTGTTGTCATCTGTTGTACCTATTGATTCCATCAATAAAAGTGACAATATATGTTCAATATGTCCTCTTGCCAAGCACAAAAGACTACCATTCCCATCTCACAGTGAACACCATTCTTCTTTTCCTTTTCAACTTATACATTGTGATATATGGGGTCCCTTCCAACATCAGTCATTAGATGGTTTTAAATATTTTTTAACCATTGTAGATGACTTCTCCCGTAGCACTTGGGTGTATATGATGAAATCTAAATCTGAAACTCGAGTGTTATTGCAACATTTCATTCAAATGGTCACTACTCAGTTTAATTCTTCCATTAAGACCATCAGAACAGATAATGGTATTGAGTTTTCTATGCCTCAATTCTTTTCTTCAAAAGGCATCATTCATCAGCTTTCTTGTGTAACTACTCCCCAACAAAACTCAGTTGTTGAAAGAAAGCACCAACACATTCTCAATGTTGCTCGTGCCCTTTTCTTTCAATCTAGTGTTCCTTTAACTTTTTGGTCTGACTGTATTGTTACAGCAGTCTATCTAATAAACAGAATCCCTTCACCTTTGTTGGAAAATAAAACACCATATGAGTTACTTTTTCACAAACCACCTTCTTACTCTCATCTTAAAGTGTTTGGATCCCTTTGTTATGCATCAACATTAGCTCATAATCGATCCAAATTTGCTCCTCGAGCTAAAAGATGCATCTTCATTGGTTATCCTCTTGCCATTAAAGGCTACAAACTTTATGATCTTGATAATCATAATACTTTTGTCTCTCGGGATGTTGTTTTTCATGAACACATTTTTCCATTTCAATCTCTCAACACATCTCTTTCTGTTTCACCATCTCATTCCTATTCTCATATTTTTCCTGCTCCCATTTATGACCAAACTGATTCATTTCCTATTCTGCCTACTGAATCTGTCCTTCATACAGAATCTGTCCCTCATACAGAATCTGTTCCTCATACAGAATCTGTTCCTCCTACAGAGTCTATTCATACAAAACCTACACCACCTCACACAGAATCTGTCACTCCTCATCCAGATTCTATCTCTTTTGTCCATATTGAATTACCCTCCATACCAGATCCTTCTATTCTTAGAAGGTCTTCTCGAGTGCATAAACCACCTAGTTACTTGCAGAATTTCCATTGCCATTTGGCATCCTCACAGGTTTGCTCTTCTCCATCTACTTCAAATGGGATTTCTGGTCCTCTCTCAGGTAAACAGCATCCTTTATCCCATTCACTTGATTATTCTCATTTGTCTTCCAAACACAAAGCTTTTACCTTAGCTCTTTCCACAATTTTTGAACCTCAATTTTATCATCAAGCTGTGAAAATTCCCCATTGGAGAGTTGTTATGGCTGAAGAAATTCAAGCCTTAGAAACAAACAATACATGGACACTAACTACTCTTCCTCCTGGAAAGAGTTCAATTGGATGCAAATGGGTTTATAAAGTTAAACTCAAATCAGATGGGACACTTGAGAGATATAAGGCACGGTTGGTTGCCAAAAGATATACACAACAAGAAGGGGTGGACTACTTTGACACTTTTTGTCCAGTTGCCAAAATGGTTACTGTTAAATGCCTTCTTGCTGTAGCAGCTATTAAAGGTTGGCATCTAATTCAATTAGATGTCAACAATGCTTTTCTTCATGGAGATTTAATGGAAGAAGTGTATATGTCCTTGCCTCCTGGTTTTGGAAATAAAAATGATGCACGGGTTTGTAGATTAAACAAATCCTTGTATGGTTTAAAACAAGCTTCAAGGCAATGGTTTGCTAAGTTTTCATCTACCATTCTTGATCTTGGTTTTAAACAATCAAAGGCAGATTATTCTCTGTTTACACAACTTCAAGGAACCACTTTTATTGCTTTGTTAGTTTATGTGGATGACATCCTCATTGCTAGCAATGACATGGCTGCTGTCACTACTCTCCAAACATTTCTCAATAAACAATTCAAACTTAAGGACCTTGGGTCTTTGAAATATTTCTTGGGTTTAGAAGTTGCAAGAAATACTTCTGGAATCTCTATTTCTCAAAGGAAATACACTTTAGAAATCTTGTCAGACACTGGCTTTCTTGGTTCTAAACCTGTCAAAACACCAATGGAACAAAGCCTCAAGCTTTCTCGGGATGATGGTTCTCTTGTAGAAGATCCAACTTCATATAGAAGACTAGTGGGCAGATTGCTCTATCTTACAATCACACGGCCAGATATAACATTTGCAGTTCATACCTTGAGTCAATACATGGATTCTCCTCGACTGCCTCATCTTCATGCTGCTCAAAGAATTTTGCAATACCTCAAGAATTCTCCTGGCCAAGGATTATTCTTTTCTGCACAATCTCCTCTTCATTTGACAGCATTTGCTGACTCAGATTGGGCTGGCTGTCAAGATACTCGAAAATCTGTTACAGGATTTTGTATTTTCCTTGGCAAGTCTATCATTTCCTGGAAATCCAAAAAGCAGAGTGTTGTTTCAAGATCCTCAGCTGAATCTGAGTATAGAGCCATGGCCAACACAGTTTGTGAAGTCGTGTGGTTATTTTCCTTGCTTCAAGATCTTCAAGTTCCTCACTCAAAAGCTGCTGCTCTTTATTGTGACAACAAAGCTGCCATTCACATTGCCACTAATCCTATGTTTCATGAAAGAACAAAACATATAGAAATAGATTGTCACTTTATTCGTGACAAGGTTCAAGCAGATATCATTAAGCTCTTTCATGTCTCTTCTCACAATCAACTAGCTGATTGTTTTACTAAACCACTAGGTTATCCATTGTTTTCCACGTTAATTTCCAAGCTGGGTCTTATTAACATCCATCTTCCAGCTTGAAGGGGGGGTATTAGAGATAGATAGTATAGATAGTATAGATAGTATTCTATTTTTTCTGTTATTCTGTTATAGGACTTTATGTTAGTTTGTTTAGATTATTTCAAATATTAATTTTCCCGCCCATTATTCATGTGCTGTAAATAGTATATAAAGATATACTATCATTTTGATGTAATTAGAACAATATACAAGAAATACAATTGGATGCTCTGCATATTTCTTGTTTTCAATTTCTCATTCTTTACAAATTGAAGTGTAACAAGAAGTGCCCCGTTGCTACTTGGTTGAAACATTGCTTGCATATTTTGAACAAAATAAGACCTTTATATATATATATATATATATATATATATAGAAAAGCTATTAGAAGAGGGCTATGTTAAGGGAATGCTTTGGATTTCTTTGTATGGAGTCTGATTTTGTTTGTGTGCTATCCGGTTTGATAGTTTGACTTGACAAAGATTCATTACGATTTTTTGGTGAATTTTCAATGAGACTTGAGCCATAGAGCACATGCTTAAACCGACCTGACCCGTTAATTAGGGTTGGGCCATGGTATCATGCCATTTCAGACACTACATCTAAGGTTTTATGGTTATGTTGGCTTTTGACAGATATGGGTGCCCCTCAAACGACTTGTTCTTCTATTTATTGTGACAATCGTGGTGCCAGATTGATTACTCATAATGATGTTTTCCATGAACGTATTAAATATATCGAGATTGATAGTCACTTCGTTAGGCATCATCTTCAATAAGACACTTTGTTTCTTTTTTTCATTTCTTATGAATACCAGCTTGTTGTCATTTTCACAAACTCTCATCCATGCGATTTCATGATTTTGTTTCCACCAACTAGAGTTTGAGAGAGACGTTAATGTATATTACTTTGATTAGAATACTACTTAGATTATATTGATGCATATTATATTGATTAAAAGACTTCAACATTTCACTTGGCCTCTTTCCCTATAAATAGACTCTCTTATTGTACATGTTATTCATTGAGAAATTATAGAAAAAAAAATCATAATATAATCAATGTGCTACACATATTGTCTAAGGTGGGACCTGAACAAGTAGTACGATATGGGGTTGAGAAAATACAAGCGAACAAGGTTTTACTGTTTTGTAAAGAATCGTTCGTAGACAGGACAGGATGTCTCTTTTGTCACGCCCAAAATTCTATACACCACATTGCCATTTTATTTTTATCAACACAATTATTAACATTAAATCATCTTTTATAGAATCATCCAATAAACAACTGACATATATAGCTCAAGCAAATGCACCAAAAGTACAGTTAATCGAAATCTGACCTAGCATGGAACGCATAAAACACATTTAATCGAAGTGTGACACTTATAACGTCGGTGGATGAGGAGGATCAGCAAAAATCACAAGTACACTGTAAGAAAAATGTTTATACGTAGTCAACTAAGCTATTTACAGAATAAACTATTAAAATGAATTTATTCTTATAGTAAATAATTATTCTCTAAATAATTCATATATAATAAATATATATATTTTTTATAGTGATACTTAAGATATGATCACAACAAAGCAAGGGATCAAATTGTATGTTAACTTGGGTGGTGATCTGTTGTTAAATCAAATCCAACTCATCTCATTTCATTTCAATCTAATTATTGATGAAATTTACTATTTTTTCAATTTTTCATAAAAAAATTAAACTTATCTCAACATATTTCATACATTTCAATCTAAAAAATTAAACTCATCTCAACTTAAAAAAATTAAACACGTCTTAATGGGACCCAAAAATAAAATAATTCATAACTCAACTCATTTCAACATCCAAATACAACCGAGCAATTTTTAACAAAGACCTTTCTTTACTCTTACCTTTCTATTTCTCTTTACCCCCAAACATATTTTGTTCCATCCTACTGAACCTCGATTGCTTACGAAAAAAGTTTGATTGAGATAGTAATTAATGACAATTATTGGAACAATGATATATAATATTACTAATATATTTGTAAAAGACGTGTCCTACCACCAATCGTGATTGTTAACTTGCAAATCATTAAGTGGGTGGCAAGATGTGCTTGTGACCCCTCCAATACTTAAGTCAACAATAAGTGAGAGACAATAATTCAAGAAAGCTCAATCAGATTATTCAAAAGTTACATGTTGCCCCTATATATAGGCATGGAGAACATTTGATGAGTACCATAAACTGATTAAATTTGCACAATGTTCAATCATTAGAAGGCTTATCCCTGACATATCAAAGTTATCTAATCACCACATTATCTATATTCATAATGTGAGGTTTATCACTCTCTAATAATTAGGGCAGCTAGGGTCTACGTTAAGCTATACAACTCATTTGAGTAGTTATCATTTATGAATGATGGGCCTTAGGCCCCTAATTTGGACCGGACCAATATTAACTCCTAATAGCCCTCTAATTCCTCTCGCATGTAAGCATGAGAAATTCACCAACGAAGGAATTGTAAATATCTTACTTTACTCGATCGAGGACGTTTGAGACCTTAGACTACTCTGCTAGGAATTTTAGATGACCTATGGACTACACCGTTGGCTCATTTATTACTTTACTCGTCGTTTCCACTTATCAAGAGGCATGAATTTTAAACTTGGGAAACGTGCGTACATTACCCAGTAACCGACACAACGTTCTCCTTCAATCGCGTCGTTTAGTCAGGTAATGATGATTTGCATTTATCACATGCTCTTCATTTCCCTATTCCTTCCATTTTTTCATCTTTTTCTCGATTTATTCCTTTCTTCTTTTATGTTCTTAAGCCCCTACTATTTCGACTTCTTTATCCGCAACCCTAATCTTTCCCATTTCTTCATTTCCCTCTGCTTCTTTGTCATCCTCATGGCCCAATGAAACACATCCAAAACCCCCGTTGTCTCGGAGTCTTCCTCTGCTAAAGACATCCCATACTTCGAAGGTTTTGGGTGGCACTCCACCCTCACTACCAGAGACTTGACGAATCAATGCAACACATACGGTCTCCCAGACTCAATACTCCTGAAACTCCCTCGCCATGGTTGCGTTAATGAAGAAGGGTTCGTTGAAAAGGTTGCTCTTCCCTCTATGCCCTAACCCACGATTTGTGATTTCCTTTATGTCGCCCAGTACGCGATGTTCTTGATCTTCTTAGGCTAGCCCTGCACAGCTTCATTCTCATGCGTGGTGGGTTCTTTTTTGTTCTTGCATTGTGTTTCACTTGGTTTTGGAACCCACTAGAGAAGAATATCCAGATTTAACCTCCCGAGAGTTCCTAGCGTTTTATTCTTTGAGGAGCTCTCCAGGCAACATTTGCAGCTTTCGAATTAGCAAGCAGCAATTGGCCCGTTTTGAAAGCCACCATTCAAATGACAAACAATGGACAAGGAAGTTTTTCATGGTCTCTGGCGTAGGTTGGGAATTTCTCAATTTAGAGGCTATGCGCCGTTAAGTCCCAATTAAAGCTACTTGGAGTAAAATTCCCGACAACAAGGGCTTGATGGCAGCTTTGGAACCTCTATCCAAGTGGGAGCAATCCCGTGTTGACATGGTTGCCGCCTAGGCAAGTGAGCATGAGGATAACCTTTGGACTGAGGATCTCTTGACACCAGCCAATATTGATCGTTTCTTGGTAATGCCTAACCGCTCGAAAGTCAAGAGTCGCCTCTTCCTAAACAAAGTCTTGGAGCCATCTCCTCCAATTAAGCCTTTCTCTGGGTTTTCTCCAAGGGTTTCACAGAAGCGTTCTCGCCAGCCTACTACGGATACACCTTCTCCTATGGTGAAGAGGGTGGCTGTAGGCACAAATGCAGATGTTGGGGTGCCTCCTTTGTGGCTAACAGACCTCAGGGTACCCCGCCTTCTAGCCCCAACTGCTCACCAACAACACGCGCGCCTTCTCTAGGCCTTGACGACGTCGAGGGCTTGATGGGTCAAGCCCTTTCTGACTTGGCAATCGCTTTTGACTTTGATGTTCCTTCTCAATAGCTTGATTTGACGTCTAGCTCCACCTTCGAATTCCCGACGTCTAGTGGCGCTGCACTGAACTCAAGGAGGTGTTGGCGGCCTCGAAGGATAATAATTCCTGATATAATTCAAGAATGCTCAATCAGATCATTCAAAAGTTACATGTTGCCCTTATATATAGGCATGGAGAATATTATATAAATACTATAAATTGATTAACTTTGCACAATACTCAATTATTAGAAGGCTTATCCCTAATATATTGGAGTTACCTAATCACCACGTTATTCATATTCATAATGTGAGATTTATCCCTCTAATAACCAGGACAACTAGGATTTGCATTAAGCTATACGACTCATTTAAATAATTATTCTTTATGAATGATGGGCCTTGAGCTCCTAATTTAGTTCAGACCAATATTAACTCCTCCACTGTGCCTTGCCAACAACAACCTTGACTCGATGAGTTCAGAACAAAAGGTGAAAGTGAAAAGCAATGCAATTGTGAATTTGTTTTGATGATGTTACTGATACCAGGCAGACGAATCTAGCTCCAATCTCTCCTTTCTAAAATGAATCTAGCTGTACCCCCTACCACTAAACGCCTTTCGCTCAAGATTCTAAGATGTCGTTAAGTTTGGATAACGTTCCACATATAATTTTAAGATCTACATTTTGTTAAAAAAAATAAAGCCCCATTATTAAAAATAGAATTTTTTATGTGAATTTTAAATTTATTCACTACTTTAAAAGGGTGGGTGCAAAATTTAATATTTTAAAACTATATAAACTATTTTTAAAAATATGTAATATTTAATTAAAAATAACAAAGCTTAAAAGTAAGTTTTATAATATTTATTTACCAATCAAATTGTCAAGAAATTTCACAAATATAAGTTAAAGAGAAATGATATTTGTTGTTTTAAGATATAGATTTATTATGCATCAGTACTATTCAATCTCAAACCTCACATCTGTAGTTTTTTTATAAAGTGTGATGATATTTTTTATAGGACATAAATGTATTTTTCATAAGATATAGATACATTTTTTATAAGATGTGGCGGTGTTGAGTGGTTGATAAGAAAAAAATTTCTTTAAAATATCAAGCTTCACACACTCATTTAAAAAAAAATGAATAAATTTAAGATTTATATAAAAATTTAAATTTTTTAATAATAAATTTAATTTTTTTTAAATGAGTTCGTGAGAGTAATGCTTTTTAAATATATATTTTTTTATATTTGAGGTAGAATAATATTTTTATTAAAAAAAACTTGGCAAAAGTTTTCTAATTGACATCCGTAAAATCATTCCTCTTATTCATTATACATCATTCGATTAATTTATGTTGGATGATTAATGGCGTCTTATCAACATCAGGTAGGTCGTCTTATCAACATCACCTTTTATTTATTTATTTATATTATGTTTCGAAACCTCTTTTACTTCAAAGGGATAAGAAGCGAGTCATAAAATTGACACGATCACGGGATGTCTACTCTCCAACTTCTGGAACCATGACATCTGATCTGAATCATGCAAAGAAAAGAATAATCACCACTTAAATAGGTTCATAAATCATTTATAAATATAATTATATATATATATATATAGTGCAAATATGGGTTTTTTTATTATTTTATTTTATAAGTTTCAGTGTATTTTATCATAAGAAATTCTTAAGCTTTATTAATTGATTTGTCAGTTTTAAAATACAGTCAGCGTGACCCATCTCACATGCTTAGAAATTATAGCAAAATACCAAAAAACGAAGATTTTCCATATCGTCTCTCTCAATCATCTTGGCAGTGGGATTTTCCATCTTTAGACCGGCACGTTAATGGATATGCTTTAATAATCCTATCTCGGAAAACTGCACCAGTCTAATTGTGGGGTCCTTTTAATTATTTTAACACCAAAATCCATTTCTTCAAAAAAAAAAAAAAAAACCCAAAATCGTGGATAAGGTTATCTAGAAGCCTGCTACGTGTCTTTTTAGCATATTAAGGTTTTGTTTATTTTTATAAATTATTTTATTTCATTTTATTTAATTATTTAATTTTTTTAAATTTTAATGTAAAATATAATAAATAATTTAATTTTTAAAATTTTAAAAATAAAATATTATTAAAAAATTATATTTTAATAATATTTTATTTAATTTTAAAATTTTATCCGATTTCATCTTATTTGTATAAATAAAAGAAGTTAAAATAAAATAAGATATTTTTTTAATATTTATTTTTTAAAAAATAATAATTAAAGTAATTTTTTTTAACTACATAAATAGTATTTATTCAAATCAATTACTTGAAACTCCCAACGGTACTTTTCCATCAAAGTGGGGCCTGCTTTAATCAATAATTTCAACAGTACCGTAAGCAGGATAAGATGCGAGGGAATTCAGCGACCCAATCCCACATCGAGCACTAAAATTACTGATAAATCCTTGAAAATGGAATTTATTATTTGAGTAATACTAGTGACGATAAGTTTTGCTTAAAAAAAATAATCGATTTTATTATTAATTTTTTTTATGCAAATTACAAATTTATCTATTTTTTATTAAGAATATACACGATTTATACTGTTTAAAATTGTAAATATCATTTTTCTTATTATTTAATATACTATTTTTATAATATTTTTATTACATCTCATCATTATAATATTTTTAAATTTATACATAAAATAAAATAAATAATTTAATTTTTTTAAAATTTTAAAATAAAAAAAATATTTAAAAAAAAATATTTTAATATTTTTTATTTTTTATTTCAACCCATCTAATTTAAAAAAAGACTCGCATATTTATAAACAAATAAAAATATGCGGTGATTCTGATATGAGTGCTGACTCCATGCCAACTCCAACGTTCTCAATTATTTCCACGTGGAGCCCACTCTTACTGTTGATCCGGAATTAATAAATCATAAAATTTGGTTTAGCGACCGACTGATTTGTCTTTTCCGCAGGGATGGGTGGAAAATGAATACCAAATACTCATCTGAGATGAAAATTCTCAATGGTACCGGTAGAAGGGTTGAAAAAAATTGTAAATAGTAATAAAAAATTAATGAAAAGATAATAAAAATAAATTTATAAATTAATATAATTTGATGCAATACGTTAAATTATAAAATTATTTTTATTATAAAATAGATCTGATAGATCACATGAAGTTACATAAATTTATAGGTTTATTTGTGTATATTTTTTTTAATATATATAGCATTTTTACAAGTAAAAGTATAATGATAAAAAATAAATGATGAATAATAATAAAATAATAAATACTAATAAATCAGTTGTTTTTTTTTATTTTTAAATAATATTATGCAGAAATACGAAGACAATGCCCATACATATAGCTAGTGGCAGTAGCAGTAGCAGTCATGCATACTAGTACTATTGCTTGAAAATTACAGATCGATCAGAGAAAATAGCCTTTTAACCCCCACAACACTACGGTACTACTGGAAATATCCATTAATTATTGAACCGATACTCGGTTTGGTTATAAATATCGCCAAATCAATAACAAGAACTTCTACACTCATTCTACTCCTTTTCCTAATCTCTTTCTTTCTTTCTTTCTTTCTTTCTTTCTGATCTTCCTTCTAGCTAGCTTGCGCCATGGATCCCTACAAGGTAGATATATATATATATATATTACAAACTCAGATTTCATTTTGTCATGATCCTTATGCCTACCAATTTCTTAATTCTTCCCGGGGGAGGGGAATCATACGCTTCTTAGTTTTCATTTCTGCTGTTTATTTTCTTTTCATTCACCCATGTTTCTTGGATTTGGTTTGCAAGAAGTTCCATGCATCTATACAATGATCGACGATCGATCTCAGACAGAGAAGTGTATATATATATATATATGTTGAATTCTTTTTGTTTGGCTAGCTAGCTAGCTTAAATTATTAATTGAGATGTTTAGCTCAATAAGAATTAATGATGGTTTGGGAGGAGTACTACTTCTTCTATTTATTAGTATGATGCCTGGTCATATATAGTTCCGTACGTTTAGATTTTTAAACGGGTTCACTACTTGGAGTATTATGTATATATATATGGCCACGTATGATCGATCTATATTATTGTGGAATGGAAAATTCTTCTTCTTGCAAGTCAGTTCGCGTACTAATACTGACATATAAAATATTCATTTAATGAAATGATATGAATTGAAGACGAAAATGATTTTTACGAGAGAGATGATTTTTCTTCTTTGAAATTTTTTTTCTTTTATTTTTCTTTTCATTAAAAAAAATCATGTCAAGATTAATACGTGGTTTTGTGTATCAAATCGTTTGAACCTAACAAGACTCTTGTGGAATTTCGTGAAGATCTTGATCTGTTTGTACACAATATATATGGTCGTTGTGAGCATTTGGATCGATCGATCGATCGGTACTCTTGATGGAAAGCTTGCTGAATATGGGTATATATATATATAATGATTTTTTACACGATGGCATGCAGTACCGCCCCTCAAGTGCTTACAATACACCCTTCTGGACCACGAACGCTGGGGCTCCCGTTTTTAACAATGACTCGGCCTTAACCGTTGGATCCAGAGGTATTTTCACTATGTACGATTGTTATTTATAGTCACTTAATATAATTGGTAATATACTTGAATCATGTTCATGCTTAGGAGACTCAGTTATAACTCATTAAGGAAAGTAACCCTTGTTAATTTATGCTTAGAATAAGAATTTTTGTTTCGTATTGCCTGCCACAGATCAGCACACGTAGATAATCCCATGTTTCATATAGTTTTTCTTTAGTTGAAACAAACAGAGTTGAAATGATGCAGGATTTGCAACACTCTGTTTCTGTTTAATTCACAGGTCCAATTCTCCTTGAAGACTATCATCTGGTTGAAAAACTTGCCAACTTTGAGAGGGAGAGGATCCCCGAACGTGTTGTCCATGCTAGAGGAGCCAGTGCGAAGGGGTTCTTTGAGGTCACCCATGATATTACTCACCTCACGTGTGCTGATTTTCTACGAGCCCCTGGAGTTCAGACACCTGTGATTGTCCGTTTCTCCACTGTCATCCATGAGCGTGGCAGCCCTGAAACCATTAGGGATCCTCGAGGTTTTGCTGTCAAGTTTTACACCAGAGAGGTGAGGTTTTCTTCTGATATTTCATGATCAGGATATGAACACTCAGAGACTGTATTGGAATATTGTAGTATTTATATATGTGTTTGGCTTGACGTTTTTCTTGGTGCTCAGGGTAATTATGATCTTGTGGGAAACAACTTCCCCATCTTTTTCATCCGTGATGCAATGAAATTTCCCGATGTGATCCATGCTTTCAAACCCAACCCTAAGACGAACATCCAGGAGTATTGGAGGGTTATGGACTTCCTCTCCTACCATCCAGAGAGTCTGAACACGTTCATGCTCCTGTTTGATGATATTGGTATTCCACAAGATTACAGACACATTGAAGGCGCAGGTGTTCATACATATACCCTGATCAACAAGGCTGGGAAAGTTACTTATGTTAAATTTCACTGGAAACCCACTCTTGGGGTCAAGTGTTTGTTGGAGGAAGAGGCTATTAGGATTGGAGGAACTAATCACAGCCATGCCACTAAGGATCTGTACGACTCAATTGCGGCTGGAAACTATCCTGAGTGGAAATTCTACATCCAGACAATGGATCCCGAAGATGAGCACAAATTTGACTTTGACCCTCTTGATACAAGCAAAATCTGGCCTGAGGACATCTTGCCTCTGCAGCCAGTTGGCCGCTTGGTCTTGAACAAGAACATCGACAACTTCTTTGCAGAGAATGAGCAACTTGCATTCAACCCTGCCCATGTTGTTCCTGGTATCTACTACTCCAATGACAAGATGCTCCAGGGTCGGATCTTTGCCTATTCTGACACTCACAGGCACCGCCTCGGACCAAACTATCTCCAACTCCCAGTTAATGCACCCAAGTGTGCTCATCACAACAATCACCATGAGGGTTCCATGAATATCATTCACAGGGATGAGGAGGTATTACATTTTTAGTCAAATCAGATTCAGACTTGTATGCAAGCAACCTTGGTGTCACCCAGGATTAATGGTGGAACATGCTAATTAAGGTGGTATTGTCTATTTATTCTGATCAAATGCTTCAATGCTAAATTTTAGGTAAATTACTACCCCTCGAGGTTTGATCCTGTTTGTCCTGCTGAGAGATTCCCCATTCCACGTGATATACTCTCTGGACTACGTGAGCAGGTTAGTTCCTCGATCCAATTGCATATCCTTCTTTTTTCAAAATGTACCTTCGACATGTTGTTGAATGTTCACCTCTGATCATGAAAGACTACTGGTTAATGCAGCGTGTTATTGAGAAGGAGAACAACTTTAAACAACCAGGAGATAGATACAGATCCTGGGCACCAGACAGGTAACCTGAGTTCCTCAACTGTTTTAACTATACATAAATATATATATATATAAACAAATAGATGGGCATGTCAATTTAGCATTAATTTGCTTCTTTTTCACTTATGATCTGATCATGATCTTTTTCCCAGGCAAGATCGATGTGTCCACAGATGGGTTGAGGTTTTGTCTGACCCACGTGTCACCCATGAGATTCGCAGCATCTGGGTCTCATACCTCACTCAGGTGATCCTCTCGATGATCTCTTTCTATTTAAGTTCTTCAAAGCTGGTTAGAGCTGTCATGATAATTTTGATGTTAACCGTTGGCATGCATTGGCTATATATATATATATATATATATATATATATATATATATGTACAGGCTGACAGGTCTCTGGGTCAGAAGGTTGCATCTCGCATTAATGTGAGGCCAACCCTGTGAATTAAGGTGAAGCAAGTTGCATGTTTTTATAAGCTGAAGAGAATCGAGAATAAGATAAACAAAAATGTGAGGGGAAGGGACAAATTAGAGTGTTGTTGATCCCATGCATATTTACCGTACGTACGTGTAATATCAGATACTGAAACCTTGGCCGTATGCATCTTGTGTTTGCTTCAATCCAATAAATTATATATGCCGGTTGTATATCTGCAATTAAGTTCTATTTATATTTATTTTGGGTCGGTTTTATAGAAAATAAAATATAATATAATAGAAGATGGAGAAGAGAAAAGGAGAGAAAGAGACGTTGATGGTTACATCTTTACTTTCTCAAATGTTATTGAATACAAGACATACAGAAAATTACATTAAGATAAGATAAAATAAACATTATAAAAATCAAATCAAAATGAATTGATAATTATGAAAATCAAATCAATATAATATCAAATCAATGTAATATAAGTTATATAACCAGCAGCCTTAAATTGTAATATTTGATTTATAAGATTTAAATTTTAAATTTTTCTTCCAAATTTATAAAATATACCATGTAAATACTATTTTAATAAATGTGTTATCCGTGCATGCTGACTTATAAATAGAATTTTTCACGTACATAACATTGAGTTATACTATGTAATATTGAAATGGTGCATTTGGCATATTTAATACACAATCCAAGTCCGAACTGATCATGACTATTTCTACGGAGAGTTTGACGAAGGAAAGTTTCCCATCTGGCACCCAAATAAGCATTTGTTATGAATTCAATTAAATTGGGCTGGGCTTGATGGGCTCCTACTGAGTTGTTATCTTTTATTTTTATTTGAGTTGTTAAAATAGTTTAGTGGCCCATGGGCCCAGTTAATGTGAGTTAAAATTGGCCCATGACCTTAGTTGATTATTGCCGAATTAAGTCATCATCTTCCAGTATACGAAGAGAAAAGAGGATCCTTGTTTGGGAGCCTGGAAAGTATATTGCTGAATTGTTGTTATTTTCATTGGAGGAATTGGGACCTCGAATATTTCAAGACGTAGCTATTTTCATCTTCTTCATTATTATCTCTTGCATGATTGTTACCTTCATCTATTATCTCTCCCTTGTTATTGATCTTCTTTATTTCCTATATTAATGTTTCCTTCACGAGAGGGTTCTTTACGACATTTGGCGAAGAAAAATTCTAAACATAAGCCTCACACCATGCACACTCATTTAAAAATATGTCATTTTACTTTTTTACCCACATAATGAAAATGATTCTAAACATGTTTGTAAGTAAAATAGGATAAAAAAAATAAAATGACATATTTTTAAGTGGGTGTGCAGGGTGTGAGGCTTATGGGTAGTACTGCTCTTTGGCGAATGGTATTTTTACAATAAAAAATTATATTTCCAGTTTTAGGGTGTATAAAGTTATAAACCGGCCTATTTATTCTTTTTGAAAAATTTTGAAAAAAAGTGAATAAATTTAAAATTCACATAAAAAAATTATTATTCAACGACGGATCTCACTATTTTTCAAAAGGAATGTGCAATAGTTTCCTAAATTATATGTTCTTTTATAATATTCCTTTTTAAGTTTGGTTGGAACAAAATACAAGTGTCTTGTGGCTAAGGTTAACATTAATAACGCTCACCGTCACTTCTATTAAAAGCATTCCAAACTTATCTTATAAATATCTAAACTAGTAACTCGTTTTATCTATTTTAGCTAATAATCGTTTTGTCTATTTTTTCTATTAGATAACTTTTTTATATCATTTTATTTAAATATTATTTTATTTATTCAATTTAAATAATTTTTTTCTAACTTTCATTAATTTATTATATTCTCGATATTTTAATATTTTTCACATTCTCTTATATATTAATGTGATTGAAATGTCTCTCCACTATTAAAAATAAAGAAAATATATAGTCCGATTAGAAAACTAAAATAAAATAAGAAATTTGTTTATTTTATTTTTTGTGGAGGACTATTTACCATTTTTCATGTTTTACAAAATTTGAACACAATAATATTCTAATAACTTTTTCATCATGTGCTATTAATGAAAGTACAAACGTAATAAATATAAAGAAAGATAAGCAAAAGAAAATAAAGGTAGCTAGGTATTTGCAGTTTTAAACTGTATAAATCTTATAAATATATATATATATATATATATTTTTAAAAAAAATTTGAAAATCACATGAAAAAATTATCTTTTTTACTATGGATCATGTTTTTGTTGGAAGGAACACATGATCTTATAAAGACTTTATCTAATATTACAAAAAAAAAAATGCTAAACTCGGAAGCCACATATATATACATGATATTATATATATATATATATATATATATATATATATTGTAGAGAAATAAATAATAAATAGAAGCGAAATTATGCGAATATGGTGACACTCCCGTGAGGATATTTGTCCTACAAGTTGGTAATGAACAAAGAGAATTGAGTGTTCTAATTTGTGCACCAATGATCCCTATTTATAGGTCATCATGCACCAGTTGGCAAAGAGCACATCCATTGGTTAACCAATGGTAATCCAAAGGTCACAACTTTAAGGAGTGACACATCCTATTGTGAAAGGGCACAACTATTGGTAAATCAATCGTAACCCAAAGGTCACAACCTTTTGAGAACAATCATAAATCAAAAGATTGTGTCCATTGACACTTTCTTAAACATCACCCCTTATGAGAACAATCACCATGTAAGAGAATATCATTCCAAAGGATACATCGTTTGGTGATCACATCCCTTACAATAACATCTCCTACTTGATCACACAAAACGGTGATGATCCAGTTGAGTATTTTACCTTGGTACCAATATAAGCTTTCCACTACTCAACTCTCATCTGCTACTCTTGCAGATTGGCGTCAGAGCATGACAAGCCTCTACGTGGGCACATTTTTTTTCATTAGCTTATCTGACCGCACCCTTTACCATATGTGCTCCCACTGATCACATATTAGGGGTAATTTTATTTCACTAAAAAAAAAAAAAAATTTAGTGAACGACATCAATTTTCTGTGACTAGATTAATAATCCATATATCGTGATTGGATCAATTATTCATTCCCCTGTCACAATTGACGACTTCAGCCGAATACATAACACATGTATTGACCTGCGCTGAATTTTCGTTAAGTACTTCCTCTAGAGGCTATTCATAAGGTTTTCCTTAATCACCTTATCAACGAATTTGCAAATGATTAACCGTTTACTTAGATAATCAAATCACATTTCACTAAAACTTTAGTAAATGGTACTAAATTTTCGTTAAGTATTTACTTACCGGAGTCTTTCCTTAATCACCTTATCAGCGACTTTACCATGATCAATCTTTTACTTGGTTAATCATCCTGCACTGAAATTTCGTCAAGTACTCACCCTAAGGCCATTCCTGAGATTTTTCTTGATCACCTTATCAGTGACTTTATAAATGACCAAAATTTTCATTTGGGTATCACCATAACTGCAATTTTCTAGGCGTCCCCAAAATTTGCTGAGTTATGCATGTTGACCATGAGATTGCTTCACCTAGGTTTCTCTCAATCACATTCTAGTCACATGTTCTCTGAATTTCTCTAGAGATAAACCTTTGGTCATTGGATCTACTACCATCTCGGTCGAGGAAACAAAATTAAACTTGACCTCACCTCTTTCCACTATATCTAAAATATAGTGATAATGCACATCAATGTGTTTTCCCTTGAAACTCTGTGTTCTATTTTTTATCAAAGAAATGTCAGACTGATTATCACAAAACACATTGATTGGTTCTATGGATGTACCCAAATTTAAGCTTTCAACAAAGCGTTTTATCCACACCGCATTACTCACTGCAGTACTACAAGCAATATACTCTGCTTCCATAGTAGACTTAGCAACACAGCCCTGTTTCTTACTTAACCAAGAAACTGTTGTTCCACTAAATAGAAATATATATCCAATCATAAATTTTCTATCATCTACATCACTTCTAAAATCAGCATCACTATAGTCAATTAATTTTAGATCACTATTTCCAAAGCACAATTTTAAATTTTTGGTACATTGTAAATATCTTAATATACGTTTCACTGCTTGCCAATGTTCTTTACTTGGATTAAATTGAAATCTGCTTACCAATCCTACTGCATGACAAATATCTGATCTGGTACTTGTCATTACATACACGAGGCTTCCCACAGCTTGAGCATAGGGAATTTTAAGCATTTCACTTATTTCCTCCTCATCTTTTGGATACATATTTTTATTTAAAGTATGAGTTTTGTAAACAGGCATACTTAAAGATTTACAATTTTTCATACCAAATCTTTTAAGCATTTTTTCTAGATATTTTTTTTTATCTAAATACAATAGATTTGAATTTCTATCTCTAGAAATTCTTATACCAAGAACATAGGCAGATTCACCCATGTCTTTCATTTCAAGTTTAGATTTCAAGAATTCTTTTGTTTCATGCATCATATCAAGACAATTACTGCCAGTAATATATCATCAACATATAATGATAATAACGTTAATTAATCATCATTTTTTCATATGTATACACAATGATATAGTGGACTCATTTCATATTTCATTTCCAAAATGGTTTGGTGAAATTTCAAGTACCACTGTCTTGAAGATTGTTTAAGTCCATATAGTGACTTCCTCAACCTGTAAACTTTATCTTCATATCCTTTAATTTGAAATCATTTTGGTTGAATCATAAAGATATCCTCTTTTAATTCACCATTGAGAAAATTTATTTTTACATCTAACTGATATAATTCCAAATTCATCCTGGCAATAATGGACATGATGATTCTTACGGATGTGAACTTTGCCACAGGCGAATATGTATGCACAAAGTCTACACCTAGTTGTTGAGTATATCCCTTGGCCACTAATCTTGCTTTGTACCTTTCCAAACTACCATCAACTTTAAATTTTCTTCTGAGAACCCATTTATTGCCAATAACTTTTCAATCTTTTGGAAAATCTGTTAACTCCTAAACAGTATTTTTGTTTATTGATTTTGTTTCATCTTTTATGGCCTCAAGTCATTTATCTGAATAAATATTATTGACTGCCTCAAAAATTTTCAGGATCATTATCTAAATTTTTCAAACTGGTATTTAATGCATAATGATCTTGAAATAATATTCATGGTCTTCTGGATCTTTTACTCCCACTGTCTTCAACATCAATACCTGAAGATTGATTTTCATCTGACTTTCTTTTATTTTTATTATTCTGGATTTGAATAATATTAGAATTTTTATTGTCAGACTCTGTGGAAATCGGTTGATTCTCTAAATCATTTAATAAATCTATCTGATCAATAGGAGTAATAAGGTTCGTATTTTTCAAGAAAACGACATCCTTACTTTCTATCAATCTTTTTTCAGAATGATAAAATCTGTAGTCACTTCCGTTTTCTACATACTCAATAAACCTGCATTCCTAGATTTTACTTTTTAATTTATCCCTTAGTGGCCTTGGGATAAGCACTTGTGCCTTACAACCCCACACTTTGAGCTTACTTAAGTCCAGTTTGTGTCTCGTCCATAACTCGTAAGGTGTAAGAGATTTCGCTTTAGTTTCAACTCTATTCAATATATATATAGCAGTCGATAATGCTTCACCCCAAAAATATATTGGTAGATCAGCATATACTATCATCGATCGCACCATATCCAATAGAGATCTATTTTCCCTTTCTGCAATGCCATTTTGTTGAAGTTTATATGGCATAGTATAAATGTGTATTATACCATTCAATTTGCAGAAATTATCTAAAGTTTCAAATTCTCCTCCTCTATCACTATTCAAACTTTTAATGGGTCTACTCAACTGGGTTTCTACTTCTAATTTAAATTTTTTAAATTTCTCAATTGATTCAGATTTATGCTTGAGTAAGTAGATATGCCCATATCTTGAATAATCATCAGTGAAAGTAATAAAGTACTCCATTTCTCTATGATTTTTTGTTTTAAAAAGTCCACAAATATCAGAATGTATAATTTCTAGTAAATCGGTGGATTTCTAACTTTTTGAAAAAGATTTACTAATCATTTTTCCTTTGATACGTGATTCACATATATCAAAATTATCTGAGTTTATTTTTTATATTAATCCATTTTTATACATTCTGATCATTTTATTTTTATTTATACGACCTAATCTTAAATGCCATAAATATGCACAATCCGTAGACATATTCAAATACTCAAAAATAGGTACTTTATTAATATCAACATTCAGTACATACATATTGTGATCTTTCACGCATTTCACTGATATATTGTCCTTACTTATTACAACGGTTTCAGACTTAAACTCAATTGTGTAGCCCTTTTGACCTAGTACAGACACTGATACTACAGATACTAGGTACATATAAAATATCACTAAGTAAAATAATGGAACCATTCACTTTGAACTTACATGTACCTTGCCCCAACACATCGCAATATGTATTGTTGCCCATATACACTATGTGCTCTCCTGTTTGTTTATCTTCAAGTTTGACAAACATATTTTTGTTCCTATATATATGTTTTGTTGCTGCAGAGTCAATCCACCATGAATCTGTCGCTGGTTCCACTAGCATTACTTCTGAGATTGTCATCACAATTTTCTTACTTTCTTGTGCTTTTCCTTTGTTAGGTCATTATAATTTGTAATGGCCCTTCTTTCCACACTTAAAATAGTTTCCAGAAAATGGTTTATTCTGTTTCCTTTTTAACCACTTCTTTTTCTTAAACTATTTTAACTTCATCTTCTTCTGTGTAGAACGCTTGTCCTGAGCCATCAATAAATTGGATGATTCACCATCTTTATTCCTTCTTTTCATCTTTTCTCCTTCAAGTACTAAAAATACTGGAAGCGATATCATTGTTACTTCATTTCTATTATGTTAAAGAAATAATAATGTGATCACAAGATGAAGGAAGACTATTTAGTATGATTGTGACTTGCATTTTGTCAGTGAGAGGATGATCGGCATCATGTAATTCTTTTGCCATTAACTCTATTTGAACTACATGATCGCCAATATCATCATTCTCTTTCATACAAGTCTGGTTATACTTATCCAATAATAACTGTATATAAGTATCCGACCTTAAACCATATTTTGCTTCAACTGCATCCATAATTTCTTTAGCAGTTTCATAGTCTTCAAATAAAAGAATAATATGATCACTCATGCAATGCAAAATTAAAATTTTTGTCCATGCATTGTGTTCTATCCATTTATCTTTATTTGAAATGCTGCTCTCACTTTCACTTTCATCATTTTCTAAAATTTCTTCACATGGCTTTAGTGTTGTTAATGTATATAAGGTCTTTTCATTGGTTAGAAGAAAAGTTATATGCCTTTTCCAGGCCCGAAAATTTCTTCCATTCAATTTTTTTATCTCTGATGAATCAATACTTTTCTTTGGTGCTATGAATAATAAACCTTAAAAATTAATCAACAAGAAAAATGTAGAAATAATAAATGTGTACTATTTAAATACAATAGTTTAACTGTGAAAAAATTAAAACTATTATAGACTTAATAGTAATAATAACCCTTAGATTTAATCCAATGTGGCAGCCTAGAAATTCTCCTATTATATTTTATATAAGGAAAATAATGAAAGTGACGCCCAGATCGAGGATATCTACGACCTTTCCTTGATGTTTCACATTTTTCAAAGAATTTCTGACGATAATTTCGACCAACAGGTGTTTTGTAATATTTTAGTTTGAAATTTGGAGCACAACAGCTTTTGAACGGGTGAAATTGGGCTTGAAATGATCTCGAACGGCCCGATTGAACAAATCTGTCACGAACCGAGTCAGGAAATCGAGTAAACCAGTTCAACTGGTTCAAACCGAGTTCTGGAGAAAATCGGAAGTCGACGACTTGGTCAACGACTCGGTCAAAGGCTTGGTCAACAGTTCCGTTCGCTGCTCGGCTCAAGAATCGGCTTGAATCTTGGCTCAGAGAATGGCTTAGTGGCTCGGCTCCAGAAATTTTTCTTCAGAATTGGGCAAAACGACAATGTCTTTTTTGCCCATTTTATCTTCCCTTAGCTGAACAACATTATCGTTTAGTCCCCCAAATTTTGGAATTTTGTGACCGTTGTACCATTTCATCATGGGTTGTCTTTAACCTTGCGCTGGGGCATTCCAGAGACAGTGAAGCTTGTGTCTTCACTTCTGTCCGACCAGTTGGTGGCCGGCGACAAAGACTCTAACGTGCTCCCGATGTCCACAAAGTCCGACGGTGGTGAGGGGCTCCGGTGACCGGCCGAAACAGTAACAATGTGTGCAAATGGACTATTTAATTCACTATTTCTTTATGTAAAATAATGACAATAATTTTCTTCAAAATAATAACAATTCACAAGATTTTGAAGATTACCAGTGTACTCTAGACCCCCTACCGTGATCTGAAAAAGTTTCTCTCTCGAATTTTCAAGCAAACGAAAATGATTAAAATAAGCAAGTGTGGTTGCCAAACCAAGCACTTGCCTATTTATCGTCTTCGCTATGCGCGATAAAATTCCCTCTGACATGACCAGACTCTTGATACCACTGTAGAGAAATAAATAACAAATGGAAGCGGAATTATGAGAATATGGTGACACTTCCGTGAGGATTTTTGTCCGACAAGTTGCTGATGAACAAAGATAATTGAGTGCTCTAATTTGTATACTAATGCCACCTATTTATAGGCCATCATGCACCGATTGGAAAATGGCACATCCATTGATTAACCAATAGTAACTCAAAGGTCACAACCTTAAGGAATGATACATCCTATTATGAAATGGCACAATTATTGATAAACCAATCGTAACCCAAAGATCACTTCAGAACGTCTCAACTCTTCCCAGTAAACTCTCTCCAAACTTTTTATTTGTTTTCATATAGGACAAAATAGCTTACGTTGTTTTTTACTTTTCTATGCAACTAGTGTAATAAATGCAAACGAAGACCCACGCCTTCACCCAGCCCTCATTCACACAGGTGTAAAATAAAAAATTATTTTATATATAATAGTCAACATTATTATTTAACGATTTTGGAAACAATTTAAAAATAATTTTTAAAACAATTTTTAGTAGTCAATTTGTATTTGATATTTTACAAACAAATTCCGTTAGAAAAAAATATTGTAATTCAAAAAATATTATTATAAAATATATTATAAAAAATAAAAAATTGGGTAGATAATTTATAAATTATTATTATTTAAGGAATAAATATATTTATAAATAAAACAAATTTATTAAAAACAATATACAATAATTTGTGGGACCCACATCTATCTCATTTCCAAAAAGTTAAAACCATCTCAATTCACTTTCAATTCAAAAACCATCTCACCTCAACTCATCTCAACAATTTTACTATTATTCACAATCCATCTCAACTCATCTCAACTCATCTTTGAATCCAAACCACTTCTAAATCAAAAGGTTGTGTTCATTGACACTTCTTTAAACATTACCCATTTTGGGAACCATTATAATGTTAGAGAATATCATTTCAAGAGATACACCGTTTAGTGATCACACCTTTTAAAATACCATATATATCTTATCATATCCTATATATCATATATGTATACGTATGCATATGTATTAGTAATATTACCAGCTTTCAGTACATGAGTTCAAATTACTAAATTCACACACACAGGTTTTTGGCTTTTGGAAGCAATATATAATATACCATGCATGGACGTACGCACCCCAACCGTACGTAAGTGGCCGTTGCGAAATCGTGGATAAATAAGGAACGCCCCATGAATGAATAAATGAATCCCTTGCGTGAGTGCGTACGTACGTCCTCCTCAATTATTTCCTACAAATTTATTTCACGCATTAATTATACGTATCTCCGATTTGAGAAAAAAGTCATATTTTACGTAGGAATAATGTTAGAGCTTCCGCTGGGAGCTCCGAACTCGCTCCGAACTCTAACATCTATTTTTTATGTGTTTGTTTTTAAATTATTTTTTATATAGATTCTTTTAATAATTTTAAATATTTTTAAAAAATTAAAAAATTAAAAAATTATTAAAAAATACTTTTTTAATCACGAAATATTTTTTATTTTATTTCGTGATTAAAGAAGTATTTCTTAATAATTTCTCTTTGCTTATTGAATATATATATATACATATATATATATATAAGAATTAGGTCTCTCTTAATTAACAAGTAAATTAAAAGTTCGTACGTAATATCCATTTAGGCTTTTCGTAGTCGGTGATAATTAGTGCTAATATTCAACCATATATATATGTTCTTGATCTTAGCCCGATTGGGAAAATATTCGTGTTAATTATTTTCATTTATTTTATTAATTTCACTAATTAATTACCGATTTCTAGAACGTAGATTATTAACTAATAAATGATCATATCATGATCAAATAATAAATTATAATAGTGATCGATCGATCATATATATTAAATTGGCTGCCTTCATATATAGTTATAAATATATATGTCATGACTACGTTTTTTTTCCCACATGTTTTATTCAGTTATAAATAATCCGATCATGTCATCAAGTGAAATTTTTTTAAATCATTATAAACTAATAAATTTTCCAATTAAGCGCCACTGTGAGATGATTTTGCATATATACTTTTAGTTAAGATTAACTTCAAAATCATTCTTAGTATATATTGTTAAAAGAACTGATCAAGTAATTAACAATTGGCGTCATCATAAATTATTAGAATTAGTTCATGTGTGATGCACTGAAAATTTATCAATTATGTTTACAACTTGATAGTGAAAGTACTCTATGTGCCATTTAAAAAATTAAATATAGAAGAAAGAAGACAAAAAAATAGATCAAAAGAATATGAAATGTTTCATCTCTTAAGAAGCTAGCTAGCTAGATGGCATGGCTTAACAGAAACATATTCTATACAAATAAATTTACAGCTTAATTAATGTGATACGTTAAATTATAAAATTAATTTTATTGTAAAATGAATATAATGTGTCGTATGAAATCATATTAATTTATAAATTTACTTTTATAATATTTATTTATGACTTTAGTACTTCTTTTTATAAATTTTTATATGTTATAGATTTATCCGTCCTAGATAATCGACAATTAAATCCCTTGCATGTTTCTAAATATGTCTAAATTCAAACCTAAAAAGGAATTTGCCAGCCCGATCACCTGAATCACTACTACTAGACTTTTCAGATCTGACATTTGTGCCTGAAAAGAGACAAGTGTATTGCTTTCACGAGCTGTCACAGATTTTGAAATCTACCGGAGTTGGTCCAAACTGTAATCTATCCTTTTTCGCATATATCTTACTGATTTCCTTATTGTTAATTAAAATAAAATAAAAAAAGTTTGTCTTTCAAATGTTTTTCTATAGAGGTTGAGTCATATCTTTCTATGAAGAATGAGGTTGAGTTTCTGCTTAGGCAGAGAGTGTCATCTCTTTGATATTTCTCTGTAGAGAGTATTAGCAATAGTAAAGATCAGACCGATCACAAAAGAAAATGGTGTACTGGTGAAACTCCAAATGCATTATTTTGATTTATGATGTCATGTTTGATATAGAGACATCTCAGAATGTATCCGATCATTGATGTAAGTTTTTCTAGTAAATTAATGATGACAGTTTTCCTTAAAATATAAAAATTACAAAATCACGTTTAGATATTTATATTCTGAAAAAACCAATCATGATGCAATGAAATCGTCGGTTGAATTAATGAGAGGATCATTTAGACTGCGAACAAGCCTCAGGTTACCTATTATAAATACACTCCCAAACCAGGCACCGTGCCGGCATGCCCCACGAACTGACCTTGCCAACTCTGATCAACTCCCCTCTCTTCCCACACACACACATGTACACACAGAGATCTCTCTCTCTCTCTCTGACCCAATTAATGGCCATGGATCCCTACAAGGTATCCCCATTCGATTCAGCTTTTCATGTTCCTTTAATTTTGTCGTTTATAGCTTCGAGTTCGAATTTTGTTATTATTCATGGTGTGCTTTTTGTCGTTTATAGCCATGATCGACGTGCATGGCTAGTGTTGCTGCATTCTGTGAGTGTCATATTAATCTAATTAACCCGCTTGTGATTGATTATATATTTTTTATTTTTTGTGTTGAATTTTTGTTAGATTGAAATGTATGTATCCTTTTTAAATGGGTTTTAAGATATAAATAGGTGCTCGATCGAGAATTAATAGATTGTTGTAATCGTTATTTTTAAAGTAAAGGTCCTGAATTCTATTCAGACTGATCTACACTTAATTTATAATTTCAAAATCCTATTAGAATTTGCATAGCTAGCTAACTTAATTTCTTCATGGGAATTTATTTCTGCATTTTTTTTACACAAAGGATTAAGGGTCGATTTTATGGGATATTATATTATTAACATAAATGTTTTTATATATAAGAAAAAATTATTTAACATTATTTTGCCTATTGATCAATGTCGATCAAAGCTTGTTTTATTCTTTTGATCTATTTTATTCCTCGTAAACAAATAGAGTTGAGAAGCTCATGTATTTACGATTTTAAGTCCTTAATTAATTTAGTTGTTTGTTTGACAGGTCCTTTTCTTCTTGAGGACTATCATCTAGTGGAGAAACTTGCGCAGTTTGATAGGGAGCGGATCCCTGAACGTGTAGTCGATTCATGCTAGGGGAGCCAGCGCGAAGGGGTTCTTCGAGGTCACCCATGATATAACTCACCTAACATGTGCTCTGATTTCCTGCGCGCCCCCGGAGTTCAGACACCTGTGATTGTCCGTTTCTCCACTGTTGTCCATGAGCTTGGTAGCCCTGAAACCCTGAGGGATCCTCGAGGTTTTGCAGTGAAGTTCTACACCAGAGAGGTGAGGTCCATCTAATTGGCCAAAACATTGCCCAGAACTAGTCAATGCTTGTAAAAAAAAAAAAAAAAATTTCATGTTCATGATGTGACTGATCAATTGATTTCACTGAACGCTATATTAGTTAATTAATGGCTGTAAGCTTCCAAGTTCCGTTTTTGTTTTTCGTATCTTGACCTTTTCTTGTGTGCACAGGGTAATTTTGATCTGGTGGGAAACAATTTCCCTGTATTTTTCATTCGTGATGGTATGAAGTTTCCAGACCTGCTCCATGCTCTTAAACCCAACCCTAAGTCTCATATCCAGGAGAATTGGAGGATTCTTGACTTCTTCTCCCACCATCCAGAAAGCCTGCACATATTTACCTTCCTTCTTGATGATCTGGATGTTCCACAAGACTACAGGCACATGGAAGGTGCAGGTGTTAACACCTATACCCTGATCAACAAGGCTGGGAAAGCGCATTATGTAAAATTTCACTGGAAACCCACTTGTGGGGTGAAGTGTTTGTTGGAGGACGAGGCCATTAGAATTGGAGGAGCTAATCACAGTCATGCCACACAGGACCTTTATGACTCAATTGCAGCTGGAAACTATCCTGAGTGGAAACTATACATTCAGACAATTGATCCTGATCATGAGGACAAATTTGACTTTGATCCACTTGATGTAACCAAAACCTGGCCTGAGGATGTATTGCCCCTGCAGCCAGTTGGCCGCTTGGTCTTAAACAAGAACATTGATAACTTTTTTGCTGAGAATGAACAACTTGCATTTTGCCCAGCAATTGGGTTCCCGGTATCTACTACTCAAATGAAAAGTTGCTCCAGACTCGGATCTTTGCCTATTCTGATTCTCAGAGACACCGTCTTGGACCAAACTATCTGCAGCTCCCAGCTAATGCTCCGAAGTGTGCGCATCACAACAATCACCATGAGGGTTCTATGAACTTCATACACAGGGATGAGGAGGTAATTAATTAGCTTGACCTGTATGCATGGAACCAGCTTAGTGCTATACATATACCACTAAGGTGGTAATGCAATTTTATGCTTTCCAATTTACGTAGAAGGCTTCTCGGGCGCTATGATGCTAATTTGTAGGTCAATTATTTTCCATCGAGATATGATCCTGTTCGCCATGCTGAGAGGTTCCCCATTCCTGCTGCTGTTTGCATTGGAAGGCGTGAGAAGGTCAGTTTCCATCAATTGTATCAGTCTTTCATCAAAATGTAACTTTGACATGTGGGTTGTTGAGAGAGTTCAACCATAATGATCACAATTGCATGTATATATGACCTTATTCATCTTCTTCCTTCTTTCAGCAAAGCTGTTCCCTCGATTAGGTCATCTAATCGTAGCAGTGTAGGTTTTGACCTTCTTGATACCATAATTACAAACATTGAAAAAAGAAATTGCCTTTTCCTTCTCCTTTTTCTCTATATCTACGTTTCTCTCTAATTGAGCAAGAACATTGTTTTTCATTTCCCGGATTTCAGGCTTAAGCTAAGTAGGCCGTGTTATAAATAAACATGGAAACATTCGTATAGCAATTCACCCTGTGTTTGTTGGTTGATGCAGTGCATCATTGAGAAGGAGAACAACTTTAAACAACCAGGAGAGAGATACAGATCCTGGGTACAAGACAGGCCAGTACTTGTTTTCCTCCATTAATGTTCTAATTAACTACAAATATAAAGACATATATTTATATATATATATATATATATATATTATGGATGTGTCTTTTAGTTTAATATGATTTCTTTTGCATTTCTCTCGTGATCCTTTTCCAGGCAAGAGCCATTTATCTGTCGATGCGTAGACGCTTTATCTGACCCACGTGTTAACCATGAGATTCGCAGCATCAGGATCTCATACTGGTCTCAGGTGACTCCCTCTCAAAATTATACCTTTGATAATGATTTTAAGGCCATGATTTCAGAATCATGAATTTGTGGTATTTTGATGTTGCTGCTGGAATTAATTGTCTACATGCAGGCTAACAAGTCTCTGGGTCAAAAGCTAGCCTCTCTGCTTAACGTGAAGCCAACCCTGTGAGGCCGGGTACTGATCATGCAGGCAGGCTTGAGTTGGAAGAAAGTAGATTAAGATCAAGGGCTAAATTTAAGAGGAAGCCGATCATTCGGAAGGATAAAATCAGTGCTAATACAATGACATACGTATACTATATATCTTATGCTGCAGTACATTGAATTTCTTAAACTGATCAATGTTTCATTAATCTAAATAAATGCCGGCCGGAATTCTATTTGTAAATTCATGAATTTGATTCACCCGACTGTCATCCATAATTCATGAATATTAAGGATGATGATGTGCTTACAACTATTTTACAACACATTTATAATTTATTCATCAGTACTCGATCGTGCGTTCATATTAGAACAACTTGTTCCTTTTTTTTTTTTTTTTAATGTCTAGTGGTTGATGTCACACATTAATCAAATAATAGTTAAGGAACTGCCTTAGGTAGGATTAAGTACGTAGTATTAAAGAAAATAATTTTTACTTTCTTTCTAATATTAATAGCCACTTCTACGCAGATATATAGTACATGATCAGTCTCGCAAGCAAAGTACTAGAATCTCAATCAACCTTACAACGACTTCCACTTGGTTGGTTTGTTTGTTTTTTTTTTTAATTGATATTGATAAGGTTATAACACTTGTAATAGTTGGTCCGTCCTAGGATTGTTGATCCTATATATATATATATATATATATATATATATATATATTTAGTATGGATTACCACTAAATTAAGGAACCCATCTGGAACTTGGTCGATTTTTGGTGGTTGAATTGAAAATGAACGTGTCATGTACATGAGTGATTCCTTAAACTTTATACCAAACTTCGATTCATGAATTCATGTCATGAGATCCATTGAGTTGCAACTTGCAGCCTCTTTAACAATATGCATTTATACATTAAGATGAGAAAATTAAGGGACGTAATACAATTGGTATAGATTTATTAACATTCTATAAAATTTTAAAAAAAAAAAAAGGACTTTCTTCGATCCTCAATCGTACATCGGCCTCGAGGAGTACTACTGCATGGGAAGTAGGATTGTGTTGATAAGTTCAACGGTGGTGTTTCCGGACGATTTGACAACCGACAGTTCAACTAAAGCCGGATGATTTCCAGGTATCTATCTCACGGAATCCTGGACTCAATCCTTTTGGTTGTGAATCTATCTATCTGAATCGGAGTTATGGGAAGCTGATCTCAATCTCAAAGCTGTACGTAGGATCATCAAAAGAAAAAGAAAAAAAGAAAAGTGAAGCACAAAGACTATAAATTTTTATAATGGATGCCATTGATCATCTTCAATCTTTATTGGTTAATATTAATGTAACTGGGATCTTCCGACGTCCAAATTAATCAGCCACACGAGAGATGGAGCACATGAGAGAGCATAAATAATGCTATATATGTTTTCGAACAAGATAGTTACGATCCAAGGAAGTCATAGGTTTATATTTGTCATGTTCTATTGCACGTGTTTGTCCTGTCTTAATTGCTTCCCCTTGAGATCAGTTTCTTTATGAAAATTGAGGCGATGATAGATAAGTTAACAGGTGTTGGAAAAGATGAACTTAAAACGTTTCTTTAAGATTAACGCCCTTCCTTGTATAATCTCGAGACCCTTTCTGCTTGCATGCATTGTGACTACTGGGTTTTGGCTGTATTTGAGTTTGAGCTGGACCAGTTTAAAATGGCCATTATTTTAAACTCTCTTAATGCTCTCATTCTCACCGAATCCATCCCTAATAATAATTAATAAACAAAGTTAAAATACCATCAACACGACAACGCCAAAATTGATCCAACCAACATCAGGCGTAGCGTCAGCAGAGACGCTTTCATGTTAGCTGACTTTACATTGGGAGTTCCCATGCCAAAAAGAGCCAGCCAGTGCGTATGTATGTGCCTGTGTGGGGTCATCCTCTTGGAATGAGAATCTTCTTCTTTATCAATGGCCTGGAATCATAAAACACTGTGAATCAGACTGTCTACAACTACTGACTTTGGAGAGAAAAAGACAGTCTACAACTGAGATAAAAAAGGTTGTGGAGGTAATACCAGAGTCAGGCTACTTGGAGTTTGGTGGCCGGAGGGGGATATTACAAAGACAAGGTACAGGGGACAAAGCTCTTGAAAGCAAAGCTTTTTGTCTACTTCACTTGATGCTCTCATGATTCTGCCTCTCGGACGGTTTTTCAGGAAAAATGAAGTAAATAAAAAAATAAAATTCCCCCTAGTTTCTCCTAGAATCTTTTCTTTCTTTTTTTTCTTTTTTTTTTTTCAATTTTCTTGTTATATTTTACTGGTTTTTATTTGTTTTGGTGTTTTGGCACTTTTGGGTCATAAAACTAGTTAGTTCCATCATGAAATGTGATTTTGTTCATATAGTCCATCGGGGGAAATGAATTTGGGTACCTTTTTTTTCACTCTTTTGCTGGAAACTTGAATCTTGAGTTTTTGTTGCAGAAGATATTGACTGACCATCTTTTTAAGATCTATGAAAAGTGGGTTTTCATTTTGTGTTCTTTTCTTTTCTTCCTTTTTAAGTTTTCATCATGAAAGTAAATCAAATTCCAGGATATGGTGGTTTCCCATATAGGATTTGACTGATTTCTGCAAGTTGGCCTTATTCTTGACATGCAAGTGGAAAAGAGATACCCACGCTTTATTAAAATTTTACACTACTTTCTTGTTATGTTAAACTTTTGATTAATCAAGTTTCTTTGCCTTTTCTGTCAGAGAACATTTGTTGGTTATTTCTCCTCTGTCTCCGAGATTCTTGTTGACGATGTTTCTCCAATATGAACAGCATGGTGCTTGAAACAGGAAGAATGGAGACCGGAAGTTATCCCATAACTCGTTTCATTCTGTATTGTAGCTAGCTTTATATCAGTTTTGGAACAACAAACTTCTAAAATTCAGAGAAATAGGGTCTACAAAGAGGTGGGGTCTGAAGAAGGATCAATCATAATGGAAGATGGTGTTTCATCACCCGGTACCATGCTAGGTGCTCGTGCTGATTTAGCAATGGATCTTGATTTCATGGATGATCTCCTTTTCGATGGATGCTGGTTGGAAGCGATGGATGGATCCGAATTCGTTCATCAGAATCCCTCTACGTCTGGTGCCCAACTAGACCCTTCATTGGAATGGCCTGATTTGAAGGCTAATGACAACTTGAAATCGAATCCATCTCAAATAGGCAATGAAGAGGAGATACAGAGACCATTACCTGATGAATCACAGGAAAGAAGTTTAGTCAGTGCCGCATCTCTTGGACAGGACATGATTAATGTTGCAAGGTGTTCTAGTGAATCAAAAAATAATGTAATTGAAGGTTCTGAACTACGCACAAGGTGGTGGATTGCACCCAGCGGAAATCCTGGTTGTACTACTTCTGTAACACAGAGATTAATTAACGCTATTGGGTACCTCAGAGAATTCACGAGAGATAAAGGTGTTCTTATACAGATATGGGTGCCTGTCAATAGTGGGAATGGGCGTGTTCTAACTACTAGTAATCAACCTTTCTCGCTTGATTCCAGCTGTCCAAGGCTTGCAAGATACCGAGACATCTCTAGGAAGTTTCAATTCTCTGCTGAGGAGGACTCTAGGGAGTTGGTGGGGTTGCCTGGAAGGGTTTTCTTGGATAAGGTTCCTGAGTGGACTCCTGATGTCCGATTCTTTAGAAGTGATGAGTACCCAAGAGTTGGTCATGCTCAACAATATAATATTTGTGGAACCCTTGCTCTTCCAATCTTTGAACAAGGTAGTAGGACTTGCTTCGGTGTTATTGAGGTTGTGATGACTACCCAGCAGATCAAGTATTTCCCTGAGGTTGAAAGTGTTCGCAAGGCACTTGAGGTCTGTTTTCTTTGTTCTTTTTTCAGAATTTTGTCTTCTTGTGTATGTTCGTCTTCTCTTTGTAGCTAAATGTTAGGCATGGCATTCAAAGTTATGTCAATCTTATTTTCACACTAGTGTTTTATGCTGATAAGCTTAGTTTTTCTGCTCGAGTAAAAGCCAAAGTATAAAAAACAAAAACAAAAGGTTCAAGAGCGTCGTTGAATATTTTATTATGTCTGATCCGCCGTCTAATGAAAGTAGATTGAAAGACCTTGGAAAAATACTGACTTTATGCAAAAGACCTTACATTTGCAGTTGTGATGATTGATTCTTCAAGGAGGAAAATCTAAAGAAGACCGCGAAAAAAAAAAGATACAGCTTAAGTAGTGATCTTCAGTTACTCCATGTCTTTGATTAGATGGTCATCTTCAGCACACAGCTGCACTACTACCTATTGTTTTTATTTGTATTGTGTATGATTCATTAGTTCAACTTTCCTTGGCCACTTTTTTCCTCTCTAAACATATTAAAAAACTTTCTTCTTAAATTTCATTTTCAGACATTCTCTAAATTGAGTATAAGTATCAGTCTGGAACCATGGATAGATTGTAGCTTCTCTTGTATAGCTAGCTGATTTACATGCCTGTTGTGGAAATTCAATGCAGAATTTGCATTAATTCTGTTTTTCTGATTGGAGCAAACTCGTTAATTTGCAGGCTGTTGATCTTAGGAGTTCTGATGCTTTGAGCACTAATAATGTAAAGGTAAGTGGATAACTGGTGGAATATAAAAATTGTTCATCAAAACAATCCAATCTTTCTTATTCATGTTATTGTTGGGGTTTCTTTTATCAGGCATGCAACATGGCCTACCTAGCTGCATTACCTGAGATTAAAGAGGTTTTGAGATCTGCTTGTGAGACACATGGATTGCCCTTGGCTCAAACTTGGGTTCCATGCATTCAACAAGGTAAAGCGGGGTGCCGACACTCTGATGATAACTATGTTAATTGTGTCTCCACTGTGGATCATGCTTGCGTTGTCGCCGATCCCAATATGCTGGGTTTTCATGAGGCTTGCTCTGAGCATCATTTGTTAAAGGGTCAAGGCATTGTTGGGGGAGCATTTAGGACGAATCAACCATGCTTCTCAGCTGATATAACATCCTTTGGCAAGACCGAGTACCCTCTGTCTCACCATGCAAGGGTGTTTGGATTGTGTGCTGCTGTTGCAATACACCTGCGCAGCATCCACACTGGTACAGCTGACTTTGTCCTGGAGTTCTTCTTACCCGTGAATTGCACAGATTCTGTGGAGCAGAAGAAGATGCTTAGTTCACTGTCCATTATTGTACAACATGTTTGCCGAAGTTTACGGATTGTAACAGACAAGGAGCTAGAGGAGGATACTAATTTGCCAGTTAATGATGACAAACCTAGTAGGGATCAGGAGATGCTACATGATGAGAAATCCGCAGAGCTTTGGCAACGTCGACAAGATTCGAAGCTGGAAAGAAATATTGAGTTTGGTGAAGAGTGTTCTACATATGATGAGGGTATCTTCCCAAGTGTAGGCATGAGTAAAGCAGGAGAGAAAAGACGTTCCAGGGTCGAGAAGACTATCACCTTGGAAGTTCTTAGGCAATATTTTTCTGGCAGTCTAAAAGATGCGGCAAAGAGTATTGGAGGTAAGATATCTATACATTGTATAAGTTGTGTATTCGTATACAACTACTCCAATGTAAATTCTCCCAGAAAGATGATCACTAGTATCAGTTTTGTTGGCTGATGCATTGATCTGTACTCAAAAATTGTTTCGATTTTTGTGAATCTTTTTTTCCCTTTAAGATAGAATGTGTTAATAATTTCCAATATCTGGCTCTTCATTTTAACTTCTTTAACCATTATTTCCTTTCAGTTTGTTCGACGACTTTGAAAAGAATCTGCAGACAAAAAGGGATTAAACGATGGCCTTCTCGACAAATTAAGAAGGTTGGTCACTCCTTACAGAAACTCCAACTTGTAATCGACTCAGTCCATGGTGCATCTGGTGCTATTCAAATAAATTCCTTCTACACAAACTTCCCAGAGCTAACCTCTCCAAAATTATCGGGAACCAGCCCACTTTCGGCTAGAAAACTCAGTGAGTATACGCAGCCATCATCAAGCATGCAGCCTGAGGGTGAGCTTTTCAGCCCTCAAGCTGTGCCGAAATCAACCTCCTCTTCATGCAGTCAGGCTTCGACCTCAAGTCATAGTTGTTCTAGTGGGACACATCAACATCCTCCCACGCGGAACATTGCTCGTGTTGAAGATGCAATAATTGGAGAAAATCGTCATCAGGGTGTGCTAAGTAGGATCGGCAGTGGAGCAGAGATCCAGGACCCAAGTCAAGGACCAAAGCTCCTGCCAAAATCCCAGAGCCATCAATCTCTTAATGCTGAGAACCTCGTACCCTCACTGAAAGATAGTGGTCATGTATCTCAAGAATGGTATGCTCAGAAAGTAAAAGTCACATATGGAGACGAGAAAGTCCGATTTCGGGTGCAAAACAATTGGAAGTACACAGACTTACTGCTAGAGATTGCCAGGCGATTCTATATAGATGACATGAGTAGATTTAATCTCAAGTACTTGGATGATGATGCCGAGTGGATCTTATTAACATGCGATGCGGATTGGGAGGAGTGTATCGATGTCTGGCAATCATCACAGAGCCACACTATCAAGCTCTCCCTCCAAGTTTCTCGTCATCAATTAGGAAGTCTTTAGACAGCAGTGGTTCAAGTTCAAAATGGAAGTTTCACATTCATCATTCAGGAAAGTCTTTATTAGGCTTGAGTAATCATTCTTCGTTGGAAAATGATCATCAAGCCTTGCATGCTTTGAGATTTACTCCTTGTCTTCGAATGAATATATCTCCAGAGATTCTTCAAGTTCACAAAGGATTCAAATCATTCCAGTAATTTTTTGTCTGGAGTTAGTTGTAATCTACAAGGGGTGGTTGAAAGCCAGAGAATCTTGATCTTTCTCTGTGGGCCACAATAGCTACGGAATCTTTATATAATATGTCAAAAAATTAGAGTTTCTCCTCAATAAGTGTAGCTTGTAAATTCTCTATAACTTTTTGTATATTTTAAGGCAATATTGTTTTTCAATCTAAGATTGAAAATGAAAGGTCTTATTGAGAGACGTATATGGATGGATATAGCAAGTGGAAAGTCTACCCCTCCTTTCTTTCACTTGTTTCTTCTATCTTCTCCTTTGTCGTGTGCAGATTTGTATGGGCATGCATTGTTTAACGTGACCTGGCAATTAGGACACCTGGAGTGTGTAATTTTTATCATATATGTATACTATATAATGATTCTTGCGTCAAGCCCTTCAATAATCATGAAGAATAATGGAGGTGGGGTTTTGCCTTTCTGCTAAACAATTGCTGATGCTGATAGCATTTTGGCCTCCCGTGCAAGCAAGGCCATTCAGGTTGGTCGGCATATTTTAGACAAGGAACAAGTGTTCCGTGGGTGATCCTGAAACTCTAATTACACTTGTCTTTGATCTTCCAAACAACATAAAGTAATGCTCATACGTCGTCCAAATTATACACCATTTTATTATTTACAATGGTGGAAAACCAAATGGTCCAGGAAGTGCAATCTGCGTCTGCTTATTTAAATCTACCGAAAGGGGAAAGGGGGCGTCATTGATTTAGACCCCCATTTTAAAAGTTGAAGGAATCAACAAAGATTAATATTAAAACCATCATTGGAAACTAATTTCAATCCGAATATGATGATGATGTGATGATGATCCACCCAAGTGGATACTCAAAAATATTAGATTCAGTTGTCTGAATCAAAAAAACCAGTAAGCACACAAGTGGCGACCAATTCAAGCCAATTTAACTTAACATATTCATTTTCTTTAATTCTTTCATCAATGTTACACAAAACATGTCCTTTTCATCTTAGTTGTACATCAAGAAGTACTCTAATGGCAGTCTTGAGTATGTCGCCACAATATTAGCCGTATAGGAAAAGACCTATCAATCTTGACGGACCAGAAGCCTAGCTAACAGAAGTTAATGACTTCTCCTTCTATGGTTCACACTACCTTTCGTTCTTTTTTTTTTTTTTTTGGGTTGCCAATATAATACATGTCTGTCGGAACCTACTTGACATTTTCTTGAACTATCGATACATGCAATTTAAGTATAGAAGAGAAGGATATTAACCTACAAAAAGTTTTCTTCCTACAGCTGTGATGAAGCAGATGGATGATCTTCTAGCTGCTCCACAAGAACGCATCTAGACGGCGGACCAAATATGCTCAAAAATACCTGTGAACATAAAAAACCAAGAAGAGACATGACTTCTTCCTTCCATTGTTCATCTCTCTAGGTAGGTGTATCAATTGGAAACCAACATTCACTTCAACGGTTTGGAATATTTCCGCTCTTTTTTTTTTTTTTTTTTCCCGGGGGGGGGGGGGGGTTAGTGTAAGCTCTGTACAACTTTTGAGGCAAATTAGACTCCTCAAAAGCAACAACATAACAGTAGAAATAGGATAATACAAATTAGGCCATCTCAAGAAAACTTGACCTTTTTTCTCCTTTTTATGGATAATATGAGAAACAAATCAACTCATGCACATTTCATAAAAGCAAAACTAGAGGGATTACCATGACGTAGTAGCTAACAGCCAGTTAAAAGATCACATTATAATCTTAGTATATTTTTTGAACTGGCTAAAATGATGCAGCATACTTTCTCGTTGCCATCTTTAATTTAAGGTACGTTTTGATCTATAGAGCAAAGCAGTGCTGATTCGTGCCTAAAATTGCTCACGGTCTCAGTACTTTCCATATATAGACAAATGGAAATCACAACTTAGTATTGTAATGATGAGATTATTGTGGACTTACTGGTAAGAATACAAGTCCATGCAAGAAACCAAGAAGGACCAATGTGAGGTACATTTGGAAGTAATAAACCTGCAAGACATAGGCAGAGAAGATAATTAAAAACGCTGCAAAATATTGGTCAGTGTAATTACAAAATTTAGAGAGGGATTAATACCACAAAAACTTCAGTCCTCGAGAAACAAAGAACGATCACGCCAACTAGCTTTGTCAGTGTGATTCCACTGCAAAATTATGTCAAAGACAGGTAAGTTGTTGAAATCATTTTAGATTGACAGAAAACTTCACACTGAACTTTTGACAGGTAAGCGAGGACAAAACTCATTTTGCAGCAGGTCAGGAGGACACCAACTATATTCAACCTCTAAAATGCCATTTATTTGATAAACCATGGTTTGAAGTTTAACCACAAAATAGGAGTTTTGTACTGCAATTAGAAGAAGCTGATTCATGTATAGAACTGGAGCTATTTGAGAAAGTTCAACAGTCCAGTTCAGCAGGTCAGGATTATGTATAGAAGAAGTAAGGGGGTGAATTTTTTTTTTTTTTTTTTTTTTTGGGGCATCACATTGCTTAGGAGGGAGAAGTTCTGAAAAATCAGGGATTAAAATCTCAAATACACCTAGAGGGGGTGAATAGGTGTTTTCCAAATTTATTAGACTACTTAAATTAATAATCAATCAACCACTCAATGAATCAAATCACAAGAAATAATCAACAGAGAGATTTTGGTCATGAAGTAGAAACTCATTTGAAGAACTTCAAAATCTAAAGCCATTTTTGGGTGTAAGTCACCACCTAAAATCCACTATAGAAATTTAGTTCGTTACAACCAATTTAGAAACACTTGCAAGACCCTGGCAGCTCCAAACCACCAGTCTTTCTATAGTTTTACCAAGAGCACCAACTCGATCTCTACACCCAAGTAGCTCCGGAAATCCTCCCAGCCAACAAATACGTCACACCAATGGACTCAGCAATACTAGAACACAAGCACAATATGATGGAGGTTTGTTTATCAAGAGAAAATCGATCTTCAATGCGCAATGGATCTCCTTAAGGTTTTCTCTCAAGAATATAATGAATACGACAACTCTAGTCTCTCTCCACACCCTAGAAGTCGTGCATATTATTCTATATGTACTTAGGGCTTGTGTAGGCCACTTAGAGAGTCTAAACCCTAGTGAAAAAGTGATTTCCGGAATTTTCACTCAAGCCAATTGTCAAGCGAACTTTCTATCCAGTTTTTTGGTCATAACATTGTTGAGCTGTTTTGACCAAGTAAACGTTAGAATTTGAAGATCCTTGCAAAACATGAATTTGTAGATAATTGAGTTAGCTTTCCAACGCCACCAAGATCACCTCAATCCGATATGGAAATCCAAACTTATGCTTGATTTAATCTGACCAGGTCGATCTCAACAGGTTTTGCGAATTTGCGATTTTTGCACTTTTTGTTCCAATTGAAACCTAGATTCTACCCAACATATTTACAACTCAATTGGACTAAATTTTGTCATAAGAACATGCCAACATATTATTTTTACACTAACAAGTTCAAACCCTTTATAACGATTCTAAAAAGCTCTAATTGTAACCTTAACTAGTTCTTTTAAAGCACAGGGCCTAAATGTGACTTGGACTTTCTTTAAGTTGTTACAAATAGTATTATTCATTCCAAACCAAAATTGTGAGATTTGAGATGTGCCACCTATGATAGACTTGGCCCGACGAGGACATCAGAGTATAAGGAAGAAGATTGTAATACTTCAGATTGTGCATGAGAATGTGGTGAATGAGATCCCACATTGAGAGGGAGAAGTCCAAGCCCTTTATAATAATTCCAATAGGCTCCAATTGCAACATTAACTAGTTCTTTTGGAGTATGGGCTTTGATGTGGCTTGGGCTTTTCTTGAGTGGTTATAAAAAGTGATGCAATGTTCTTAGGGATCTGGATTAGCTATCTTGCCAAAGAAGGAAAAAACACCTGAAGACAGATGCTCCCATTGTACCCAGAGCCTCCTTCATGCGTTGTTCCTTATCTCCACTGCTTACCTGTGCAAGAAATATATAAGAATAGACTAACAAAAGGAATTCTGTTATCATGCTCTAACAAAAATTGTAAAGTCAAAAGGAAGAAGATTTCCCCATATTCAGAAGGGGAGCCATCAGTGACTCACCTACCTTGACTAGTTATGTTAGTATACGCCATTTCAGAACACTTAGTTTTCACTGTTCAAAGAATATAACTGTAACCATATTAAAATTAAATTCAACTAAACCATAACAGCAACTAATTGGGGTTGGTTACATGGATCCTTTTGCATCATCACATGGGCACATTTCATGCTGGGCCTCTCTCCCCTTGATATTGAGATTCAATCAAATCATATATGGGAAGGGAATGAATTTCAACCAAATCCATTTTATATTATTGAAACATATAGATAATGTAGTATGGAAAAATTAAGTTTGCACAAGTCCATCAAGCAGCAATGGGAAACATCTTTTCCAAGCAACAACTAGGACTTGAGAGTGATACTGACCGAGAAAGCATGTGTCATATGCACACAAAACTCAACAGCAACGCCCACTGACATAACAAGGTTAACGACGGAGACTGCATTCAATTGGATATCCAGAATTGCCATCATACCCTGTACAGTGTCATCTTGTAAGCAACTTAAAAGAAAAACAACAATTGGGTCAATTGTAAATTAATTACACAATAATTGTCACCAATATTTCAAATAAAGAAACTCTATAATTATCAAGGAAGAAAATTACCATGAGATCTACGAGAATCATTGTTAACACCAGAAAAATAATTGCTGAACTCCAAAAACTACAATTGGTAAGCCAAGAACCAGAAATGGAATGTCTGAGTTATTTCAGAAAGAATAGAACATTATAGTCAAGTATCAAAAAGCAGAAGGAAAAAAAAAACTATAATCTAAAGCAATAGCTAAAACATTAATACCAACCTACACGTGATGATTAAGCAAACGATAAACACTGCACCTGTTTACATCATCAAATGGATCTATTTAGTTCTTGTAAGAAATAAAAATTACCGATTTGAAACATGCATATTTATGTTAGATTATTTAATATTTGCTGTAAAATCCAAATTTTATGTTATGAAAATCAAATTATTAAGACAAATACCATTTTGTTGACAATTTAACACAAATAATCGCCGAATAGCATTCTCTTTAACATCCCAGCCCCAAGCTGACCTTTGGTAGTCTAATATTGTTTGAAGTCAACGGGATTATAGATCAAACAAATTTTATTGATTCCAAGCCTCCAGTTGCCCCCTTCGAGATCACTATTGAGCAAAGTCTTCCTTATTTCTCTTCGTCACACATGGCTCTATCTTCCTCAATCACATCAATGTCTCTCTCTTTGCCCATGTGTGTTGTGGCCCATTGACTTTCATCGGTCCTTCACCTTTAGCAGCATGGATTGAGAAATAACCTTTGTTGGTTGCTTCTTAGCCTGCTCATGGCCGCCTATCAGGCCCAGTTCAAATTCTTTTACAACCCAATACACCTTCCCCCTTCACATTTCCAGCTGTTGTCTAACAAACCACAACGTGCGGACAACATTCCATTCTTCAAATTCATCTGACGAACCCACCATAGTGGAGAACTAGGGCTCTTCTTCAATGACATGTACATCTGACAACCTTAAATTCTTTATGCTCATCGTATCTATTCCTATATTGGCTAGAATTTCAGATGACTGTAAGTTGCCCAAGTTGCCCAAGTGTTAAGTAATTCAAGTCACCGCATCATCCCTACGAAGACTGTTGCATATGATTGCTTTGAAACCATTAGAGTATCCATCTTTCCCGACAGAAAGAAGCCAAAAAAAACCCTTCCAAGGTGGTACAACTTCGGAACCATTATCAACAAATGTTTGGAGGAAAGTTGCAGGATTCTGCAATTTTCCATATTTTCCTTCTGGGATGACCAGAAAACTTTTCCTTTCACTTCCTCTGTATTCCACAAGGGCCAAATTACAACCATAATGGTTTGAACATTGTCAAGCAACTATTATCAACCCTTAAAAGTTCTTACAAATTCCCTCAGCCCCCACCTGAAAAAGCAGTGTCCACAGATGACCTTACCCAGAAATATCGAGCAACAAACACCCCTACCTACTCCTTTAAGTGACATTAACAGAAAAATCCTCTGCTCTACTAAAACTCAAACGACTTGGTCTCGATGGAAATCAGGCTGAGCAAACCCATTTCATGAAAAGGATTTTGGATAAGAGCGAGAACTAAACAGAGAAACTTCGCTATGGTAAGTAAATATTTTCATGGCTTTCCCGTCCCATTTGTCTCTCATCATTAATGAATGAATGAACCCTTACGGAACAAAGAAAGCAATATATCACTTCTCAACTAAACTGTTTAGTTCAAAGATCCTGAGAAGGGCATAACCAGGGTCTTAAAATACTCCAATCAAATATTTCAATCTAGAAACAACTACAAAACAAAAGATTATGGTTACGGAAATGCCTGTTCCCTCTATCTAGTTGAACATTTTTTAGACAAGGCACTGGGAATAAGAAATTCCTAGCTATTAGCAGGGAAACCAAGTATTTTGCACCCACGAAAAAGGAAATAATTGAAGTGATGAACTTAGTAGATCAAGTTATTTCATTCATATATATAATATTGATCTCTTACTTATCAAAAAAAAAAAGTAGATCAAGTTATCCCATGAAAATAAAAATAAAAAATCTGTTTCCATAACAGAGTCCTCATTCACTAACCAATAGCTATAGCAAGGTTGAACAGAGCCGTCCTCCAAATATCAAGGTATTGCTCAAAAAACATATAAAAGACTGAATATGGAAAGATCTCTATCTGCAGCAAAATAACAAATGTCATGTAACAGATGTAAGATGATCAGCACAAAGAGCATTCTGAAAAATATCATTTTCTTGCTTTAGAGAGAGGGACGTAGATAAATGAAAGAATTGAGACGGGTAGCACTGAAATATTACCTTCAAAGAATCAGAAACCCTTGACGTGAACTCTCGAGCAGCCCTCATTGAATTAACATAGTCAACCTAAAATACAACAAATTGGAGATCTATGCAACGCAATTACAACAAAAAGCAGTCTGACTCTCATCATGACAGTCATTGCCATACCTGCTTGTTGAGGGGTGTATGATACGTACGGAATGACGATGCTAGAATAATACCATTCTCATATCCTGTTAATAGGAGATTATTAATTATTAATTAATTAATACCAAATTTAGATTTCTCACCACATATTTTGAGCTCGATACGTAAATCATTGCATGTCTAAACACTGGCATAATTCTTTAAAAAACAAATAATGGTAGAAAATACTCAAACCTACCTACCTTTCAGTTCCACACTACTAGTGTAAGCCCCATGGCCACCTTTGGCACAATCAGCAGAGGGTAGAGAATTCAGGAACCAGGGAAGTTTCTCCTTAAATTGTACTGTAGATGGACGATCATTATCCAAATCGGAGTGATGAAAGCACTGAACAACTCCAAATTCGTTAGTTGTTAAGAACCCTCAATCTAAAAATGTGTTTCACAAACAAAAATTGAGTTATGTGACAAAGCAATGAGAAAAAGTCAATTCAAAAGATATTTCTTTAGCATATAGTTACCGTGGTACAATCTTTGCATACTCCATCCACACCACAAGGAACTTCATTAGGAGAACAGCAAGGAGGCTGGAAGAGAACTTACTTCAGTGATTACAATGGGATGCACATTACCAACGCAGAACAATATTAATAACAGTAGCTAAGTTGATTTTATAGCAAGATCATTGTTTCATTCTTACTAGGACGAGGGTCATGCATAGTTAAGCAAGAAAGTGGAATGAAAAAAGAGAAGACATCCTGTTGCTTTATAATTAAACAACGGAGGTCTTATTACCATCCATGTCAGAAAAATGCAAGTTTGCATTTTCAAAGTTGAAAGAAGTTTCCATTGCTCTCAGGGAACTCATTTTTTGCCTAAGCCTTTGTATAACTTAAAACCGTTTTAGTACAAATTCCAATACCTCTGTGCATCAAAGTCTAATGTCATTTAAATGAGTAAGCCCAATCTAAAGCAGTCATTTATTAGGTAATAGGATCTATTTAGGCACAAAAATTACCCAAAATTTCATAGTAATGTTAGAAAAAGAAAAACTAAAAATTCTAAATATTCTTAAGAATGATTGGGTCTTGACCTGATCATCAGGCGGGCAATAACTCCCATTTGTGAACTTCCGACAGCACCCAAATGCTTCTGGAGACATCCAGACAAGAAAATCATCAAGCCATGAAGCAGCTGGCTTGGCAATGTAAGTTGAGTATGGCATTGAGGAGGCTCTTGCAATCTACAGAAGCAAAAAAAACAAATAATTCATATCAAGAGAATATACTGCAGGGACGACCAAAGATAAATGAGTAGCAAAAACCTAACAAACTATCCAGATTCAACTACAGACTACAAGATAAATGAATGTGCTCTACGAAATTAATGGTGGGAGTCGTGAGGAAAACACATTGAACAACAATAAATTAATCCCACAATTTCATGCTACTAACAAATACTGAACATATTCAAATATGAGTAAAATACCATACAAACATATAAATATACCCAAAGCCCTTTATATCTCATCTTTATTCAAAGTATAACCTTCATGATTTGCTCTTAATTTTTTCTAGCCCTTAGCTTGTATTTAGGTGTTTTCTCTTGTATACTTCCTGTATACTTGGGCTATGCCTATTTACTTGTCAATAAAATCTCTTATTACTTATAAAAAAAAATCTTTATTCAAAAAATGGTTATGAAACTTGCACTCTTCCACCCCTAAGGTTCTGACATAGTCGATAAATATAATATACATATTCACAAGTGTAATATAACAGAACTAGCTAGATTAAAAAAAAAAAAAAAACATAAATGTGTTACTAACTTCATTTCATATTGCCTAAGCTTAGTTTTCTTGATAAATAATAAAATTATCATGCCTATAAAAATAAGACTCTTCATCTCACATTGCTTGTATATTGTTCTGCTTTGGGACATCCAAAAATATTATCCCTGTTGAAGAGTCAATTGCCACAATGTAACTCTCCTTAACCTTTATTTAAAAAGTCAATGAACCTTTTTATACTTCCTGTGTACTTGGGCTATGCCTATTTACTTGTCAATAAAATCTCTTATTACTTATAAAAAAAAAATCTTTATTCAAAAAATGGTTATGAAACTTGCACTCTTCCACCCCTAAGGTTCTGGCATAGTCGATAAATATAATATACATATTCACAAGTGTAATATAACAGAATTAGCTAGATTTAAAAAAAAAAAAAAAAACATAAATGTGTTACTAACTTCATTTCATATTGCCTAAGCTTAGTTTTCTTGATAATTAATAAAATTATCATGCCTATAAAAATAAGACTCTTCGTCTCACATTGCTTGTATATTGTTCTGCTATGGGACATCCCAAAATATTATCCCTGTTGAAGAGTCAATTGCCACAATGTAACTCTCCTTAACCTTTATTTAAAAAGTCAATGAACCTTTTTATTTTCTTTAATTGAGTTTAAATTAATGGGGGTAATTTCAGGAAATTGACTTTTTGTGTAATGACCCAAGAAAAACCCAAGCCACATCCGCGCTAATAGTCCAAAAAGAATAATTAGTTATATTCTACATCTTGGATTATACTCCAAAAAGACTAGTTAAGGTCAAAATTGAGTTCCTTGGAATCATTATAAACCGCAAGAACTACTATCTGAGACTATGGTTTCCATTCACCACTCTCCTACCCTCCAACACGAAATCCAAGGCATTGCAATTTATTTCAAAGAAATGCATTATAAATTCTATCCCCTTGAAGGACGAGTTTTTAAGGGTGAACAAACAATAAGGAATGGAGAATTTAAGAATAACTATAACTTCTATTCAAACAATTGTTTCCAAAACTAGAGAGAAGGAATAATTTTACCAATGAACATCCCTGCACGTACCCATTCATTTACAAATATATGGAAAAATATTTGCTATTGCTTCTAGAGAATATCTAATCTTTTAAAGAAACGAAAGTTTCTATATTAATTAACCCATAGAAAATTCTACAAGAAAGCCAAAGAGACTTTACCATGGATGTATAGAGGGACTTGGAGTAGAAAAGGGAAAAGAAAATTGAGGCATGTAAAAATATACAGAAAGGCTCAAGCAAGTAAAATAAAATGCAACCTATGTGTCACCTTGCACAAAAGTGTGAGGTATCAAAAGAAATGAAGAGCGAAGGAGCTGGGACGCAAGGCAGGAATATAATAATAAATAGTGCTTGAGACATTTTACATCAAACGAAGAAGGTTTTACCTCATTTAAAAGGGAGTTTGAGTCACATTGGTTGATGGAGCATAACTGGTTTGTATGTCTTGATTCTGAGCTGAGGAGTAGTGGAACATCAGTAACGTAGTCTCAACACAGTGACAAACTGAATCAAATTAAGGTTCATCCCCAACCCCTCATTTTCTCCCACAAAGACACGTAGTGGTGAAATACACATAAACAGTATCACAATCAAAGCTTCATCATCGCACACCAGCAAATAGGGTTCAAAAATTAAACTCCATAAAACGAAACAGGCAGCTGGCAGTTAATACTTTTTCCTCTCTTCATCAAGGTGGAGAACTGCCGATATCATGACAAGAATAGCAGAGGTACAAAGGAAATCAAATTGGAGGTAAAAGGGAATATAATGATAATATGATACCTATAGTTATAGTTCTTCACAACAAAATATAGCGGTGGTCCAATTCTAAGATATTCTGAAACATTATTAAAATATCCCTGTAGAAATGAAAATGAAGTCTTAGCATACCAAATAAATAATTCTCATAATATATGCATAATGAGAAGGTTTCAAGTAGTTCAACCTGAAGATAGGAGTCTCGAGGAAGAACAATCTTTTGTTCCAAACCAGGTTCAATCCTAGTGCACAAGGCCTGAGATTTTTTTTTTTTTGAAAAAGTAAACAAATAAGCAAGATTAGTTTCATGTGTAGGAGAAAAAAACAGATAAATGTATAATCTCACAGAATGTCAGAGGATCATTAAACAAAAAAAGTTCTTACAATACTAGCGAATGCACATCCAAGAAAGACAGAAATGACAACTACTTTCACTCCCCGAAGACTGAGGAAGGGTGCGTGGACTTCCTGAAATGTAAATTAAAACCCAACTAATTAAAAAGTAGGGCAAGCAATAAACACCAAGATTGTAGCCAGAAAAAGGAAATTTGAATCACCAAGCAATAATGATCCGTTTTTTTTAAAAGGAAAAAAATTAGCACAATGACTCCTGGAAGTTAATAGAAACAATGTTTACTAACTAGTTGCAAAATAATTTATAGGAAATCAATATAACCACACAAAGTCATGATATGATTACAAGGGAAGCCCATGTTAGCAGAAGATTCCTGACATTTCACTACACATTGTTTTAAGCACCACTGAATCGATAAGACATTTAAGTCGTACATTTGTCCATATTGTGTGCTACCATTATCTCCCAATCATACATGCAGAGTATCAGTAAGTGAAAATATTAAATCATTATAATATTCGTGATTAAAAAGATGTTAATTACCTTCATATAACAAACCAGTAATCCAGGTTTTCTCTTCCCAATGCCTATGCTACCATAAGATAGCCTTCAATTAGATAAGTGTAAAAAAAGACATGTATAGAAAAAAAAATGAAAAAAAAAAATATCATACGTCACAGTCTAAAATAATCTGCGGGAATCAGGATAATGCATCAGTTAGGCATAAATTATAAACATATAAGTACCTTTACCAGAGTCCTCATCTGATGAAGAAACTCTTATGCACGGAAAGCAGTCAACCCCCCTATCCTCAGCTCGGAGAAAGTCAAAAACAATTAAAGCTACAAAAGCAGTAACTTGCAGAAGGAAGTCCAGAAGAACAGCCAATGCTGCAAAAGAACGTGCAAACATAATTAGCCAGAGATAAAGCATCATGACAGAATAAATATATAAAACAAAAAAAATCATATTCATTGCTACATATTGAAATGCATGAACATGTTTAACCTGCAAACATGGAAAACACACGGCAAGCTGGCATAGGTATGAAACTTCCAACTGCAAAAGCTAAAACCTCCGAGAGACTGGCTAGTGTTATGGATGGCCCTACTTCCACAAGTGCATTGCTCATCCGTCCTTCTAAAGGCAACTCTGTTGGTTGCCGCTTCACAGCATGCACCAGTATACACATATTATCCACCCCCACCTGATATGAAAAAATATTAGCCTTATAAAGATGATGTCAGCACAACAATGCGGGGAGAGAAGGTGAAGTTCATCACCACCAATAGACCAATTATTGATTAATCTTCAAAAAATCATAACAAGGATGAACCAAACCTTTCATAGATACTAAAACAGTTAACTGAATGAAGAGGGACAAATTTTATCAAGATAACATTTTGGAACTAACATATGGCGTTCCGAATATAGAGCGTAAGTAAAATGAAACAGGATTGAATGTGTATCCTTCACTTTAGGAACAAGGTAATAACAAAACTAGTGGGAGAAATGCATGAAATCTAAAAGACACAGGAGAGGGAAGGAACTTACAGCTAGAACAAGAAAAGGAATAACTTCCATAATGATCAGTGTAGATTTTACTCCAATGGCACTAAAAAATCCAACTGATCCGAGAACAGACAACATGACAAGAATAACTCCACAGAGACCAAGCAACACCTGGAATCCAGCCATCAAATGATACAATTATATTCAATATAAGGTAAGTAACCTATGCAGAAAGTCTGTAATCCATACACTAAAGAGCATGTCCCCACGATATGGAAGAACATTTAAACCATGGATGAGACCATACCTTGGATGAAATGTAAAAGGAGGATAGACAAGGTGTATCCCCCAAAGTAAAAGAAATGTAAGCAAACATCACAAGATAGCTTATCTGCAACAAAATAAAGTATCAAATATAGACAATAAATAATTAACTTCATTAAGAAAAAGCGCTTTCAAAGATTATAGAAGAAAATAGCTCATCCACAGGAATATAAAATTAAGACTTCCATTATAAATGAGTGGCAGTATTTGAACGTTGTTTCCACAAAAAAATATTTTCATGAAGGAAAAAAGGGGGGAAACCCACCAATATAGTAATGGCATCTGCAGTACTTTCTCTTTTGAGTTCCTCCTCAATGGAGCTTTCCGAGGAAAAAGAAAGTGTTAAATTTTTAGACTGCACCATCGGCAATAACTCATCCTATCACAAAGAAGTAAACAAGTAAAGGAGATTCAGAAAAAAAAATGGAGCCAAAAGGAGTTTTAACCACCAATAAATTAGTAATGCTTATGCATGAATGCGTGTATAATCATATCATATCAACAGTTCAGAATCAGCAGCCTCCTAAAGCAGGGTAGCAAAATGGTAAGACTATCTCAATGATTTGGTTTTCTAAATAAATCCCTTTCCACCTTTTTCACCATTTAGGGCCAGATTGTATTTTTTCATAGGCTGCCATGAGTTTGTAAATAATCTTGATTCATTTCCTTGTTGCAATGCAGAAGTTCAGGTGTTTACATTGAGAGCGCAGAACTTGGCTATGCCCAAACCTTCATATCTCATGTCCAGTCGCAGCAGCTTAACAAGATTTATGTTATCCAAACTTTGTTCCTACAACCACTAGAAGCCATATTTATATTGTCTTGAAAAAAGTTGGAATAATCTAAACCTAATACAAATTATATATAACTGGATATTCCTTATTTTTTTATATAAGAAACTGGATATTCTAACTTCATTACAAAGATGACTTTAGCACTTCATTGTTCTCCATATATCATTGAACATCGGCAGCTCGGAGTGAAGAGGGATCTGGCATGAGTAAGATGGTATAAAAAAATTATATAAAAATTTGCTATCCTTTTTAACTAGAGAACAAGAAAGACAAAGGACATTTTTGTACTAATATATAAGTTAGCTATGTCAAAAATCATCTACGATAAGAATGACGTAGAAGGCTCATAAGAAGCATATAGACAAAAACACCTTCACTAACAAAATTCTCAGACAAATAAAAATGTTAAAATAGGACTTACGGATATAGCATGATATAAAATTGCTTGTGGAGAAAACATAGCAGAGAAGCCCAATACTTGATAGTAGTGCATAAGAAAAGAACAATTGCACACGTAACAAACATCCAATGAAAGGAAAAAATAAAAAATTTATAAGTACCAATGAAAGGAAAATTTTACCGAGAACAAACCTTCACTAACTGAATAAAAGCCTTCTCCCAAGCCACTGCTCTTTGAGTTTCATTTCCTTCTTTGTCAAACGCGTTGTTGACAGGGTAAGTAATTACAAATGCAGAAGCCTGTCACAGAATTATCACCGTAGGGTTATTAAATGCTCCCACAATCAAATTTAAGTTGGAAAGTTAAGAGAATTGAAAATATAATTACATCAGAATAATTATTCGGGGGGAAACCTCCTAATGCAGTGCTTGGATCTAACGGAGCTTTAAACGCACTCATACATTTGTCTGCAGAGGAATAGTGCTGAAAGAATAGAAGTACATAAGTGAAGATTAAAAAAATGTTATAAACTCTAGGCATGATACCAAGTAACTCTTTCATCATAGCTACGGACCAAAACTTTAAGAACACTAACCTTATGAATATAAAGTTTGCATAATAATGTTTGAGACTGTTCAATCTCAATTTATAGTGATATCTAACCTCACGAATGTCATGCCTTATTATTGAAATGTGTTTGATGGTTTTTCGAAACAAGAGATGAAGGTAATATACATCAATTACTTGTTACATAAAACACAAGCACCAATACGTTTTCTTTTGCTAGAAGGACAAAACAACAATAAGATTCAGATTTCATATTCATTTATGCCTTCTCTTTACCATCAGCTCCTTGCACTGGGTGTTTGGTGTTTATGTGTGGTGTGTGTCAGATTTCAGATACAATCAATTGGATTGGAAATAGATGTACCAGAATACTATCAATGTATATGCCCAATCCAAGTCAAATAAACCACCTCTTATTCCAAGTATCCAGTACTTCGCTGCTCATGTCAATACATACAAGCAAATATACAATCATATATCCCCCAAAAAATGAAAATTCTTAGAGATTGTATTGTCTTTAGCAGCTGATTTGGAAATGAAAGACCCAACCCAATATGTCGCAAGAGTTCACAAAAATGCAAGCCATTTAAAAGACAAAACAGTAAATCCAAGCTATTGAGCTTTTTTTTTTTATCAGTAAGCAAGTTTATTGATAGAAATAGGCATAGTCCAAGTACTCGGGACATATACAAGCTTGAGCTTTAAACAACATAAAGATGAAAATTACCAAAAATTACCTCAAAACAATACTCGAGGTGAGCAACTCCCCCATAATTATCATAATTTTCGGGATCCATTTCAAAATACTGTCACCAAGAAGAGGAAAAAAACAGATGTTGTTAATCTCATTTACCAAATAGACCTATCAAAAGAAATTAAACATTAAGTTGCTTCAGCCATAATTAAGAATTGATACCCCATGGCACTTCAACAAAAATATATTGCAACAGTTGGAATAGCAAGATCAATGCAATGGTGTAAATTAGAGATAAGTTAATACGTATCAACAAGACCTGAAGGAAAGAAGCAAATTAATAAAAGAAATAAAAGGCTTTTAGGCTAGTATTTCTTGACATAGACACAAGTATATAAGAAGCACTAGGCTAGTGCAACTGTAACAAGTTTTTCTGCTCATGTCAATTATATTAAAAAAAGAAAATTGCTACTCATTTTAGACTTTTTCAAGCATCCGAAAATGCAAGCAGCCCAAAATTTTCATTAAATCGGACATATTAATTGAATAACAAGAAAAGAGAGAGATTCTACGAGTTCTCTCGTTACATTCAATAGTGTGAACTACCCAAGTACAGGCTACCAACTACCAAGTTTACCTGTAGAACACTTTGAGTGGCACAATCCCGGTCCAATGGTTTCATGCAAATATCATTGAGACTAATCATTGATCCTGAATAATTTGCATGAAGTCCATCAACCTGAAAAAACAGAGACTAATGTTGGAAAAAAATACATAGCCAAACTCACAAATTATTTATAAATAATATGAAGAAAAAAAAAACCCCTACTCATAGTCCATTGCAAGTCATATAACCTAGTTATATCTAAAAAGAAATACCGTAAAGGATACCTTTTTTTGTATCTCAAACAGTAGCTTGATGTTCTTCTCTGTCACTATACTTGGTAATTTACCATCTAACGCATCTGGGATCGTTGCTAATATGAGCTGCAAAGAAAAATGCAGACCATCATTGTTACCTATGTGAAGTAAAATAAATACTATAATCCCCTTGCTGCGGTGGTGATTCAGAAGTGGAAAGTGGAAAGAACTGTTATCAACTCCATGCTCAGTGGCAGATATGACCAATAGACTAGTTGTGGTGTATTTGAGTCTTTGACTCAAACAGGGCTCTAACCTATACAATAAGAAATAGTGATGGGTAACCTCCATGAATAGTACCAGCAAAAGACTCGATTTGGGTCTCCTTAGAGCCATAATGACAGTATTTTCCTTGTACACGTATTAGCTTTTAAATCAAATGGAAGTGTGACAAGACATATTAACAAAAAAAAATTATGATAAAGTAGAACCTGTTCAATTCTGTAAAAAGGGGCTAGGTGACTGTCAAAAAATTGTTTCTCTTCTGCGGCTTTACTCCCAGGTCCTACCCATAGCTGAAACAGTTGCATTTATCAAAGTTGAAACAAGTGTAGCCAATGCAAACATGGTACTAACAGTACTACACAAATAAAAATGTTGCTTTTGACAGTTGAATCAGCCGGTTCCAGCTCGAAACTAGAAATAGGATCAAGCTATAAATGTGGCAGTAAATTGACTGTATATCACTTGGGAGAAACCCCATTTCAGGATTACAAGATTCCAAGAAACTGTATACACACTTGAGAATCCCTGTATACAGTATAAACAAGATGATTCCCCCCAGTGCACATTACAAGATGATTCCCCCCATCTTGGCAATGCTAAGAATAAACATGACCAGTGATTTCATAGCAGAGAATTAAGAATGGATTCCTCCCCAAGCAAAAAGTCAATGTGATATAATTAAAGTGGCAAATTCAAGCAAATTTGACAATCAATAGGTCCAGAAATAATACACTAGGAAGCAAAGTGAAACAGGTTCTTTCACCAAAAAAAAAAACAGAGACTTTTTAAGTGCCAAACAAATACCTTCTCGGGCTGTGTCTCCACTGTGAAATGGACTAGACCTAAACAAAGCAGAAGAACTATAGCCAATGATGAACATAAAACTAAGGTTGGATTTCTAGCAACCCATGTTCCATATCTCCTGCACATGAAAAAATATACACAACGTCAAAAACTATTCCGCCTGTACAAGCATAAGCATTAGTGGCATGTTAATGACCTGTAAAATTTGGACATGTATCCTTGCACGACTGAAAGTCGGATCCCAATTCCAATTTGAGGAGCATCTTCAAGCATCTGATTAATAAAAAAAAACATGCATATGATTACCAACAAACGAAAGGCAGAATGTACCATTTTTAAGTTTATAAAATCTTTTGTATAAAATTTTGGAATAACTGAAGCTGAGCTATGTCTAAGTCCCTTTGGACCCTTTCAGAGCCAGATAATGAGAATAGCTAACCCTATTTTAAGAATATATATTGGTTGCTGACACGGCAATTCTTCAGTCACGCAAAACATATAAGGAAAAAAAAAGTTCAGAGGCAAAAGCATGTGATGAGCATGGCTGGTGAGTTCAGGTTCCTTTTTTTTGTTCCTGGCCTAGAAAAATGGATACCCAGTTCAATTACAGTGCAAGTAATCTATAAGTTTCAGAGTCAGCAACATCAAGGATGCTTGAAGCATTGACATAGAAACACTGATAAGAATATTAATTACTTATCCAGCAAACAGGTCATACCATACGGACAATTAGAGTCAATAGGTACAGCTGGAATAGTAAGGAAAAGCAAAATAGAGAGAAGGAAGAATTAATTTTACAAAGATACAGCAACTCATCAGACCCGGCTTCTCCTGACAAATTTACTCGGTCAGAGGATGCAGTTGAGCTACAATAATCCTAAATTACTGAGTCTACTAGACACACTCCCTGGGAGAAACAAGCAACAAAATTTGAAGAATGGCCATTACTTTTTCTGGGGCCCGGGGGAGCAATATGCAAACCCCAATCAAACTACCACCCAATTTGCAAGCACCCATAAAGTATTAAAAATAGAAAATTGTCACTTCATCTAAGTAAACTAAGAAATAGCAATGTCACTTCATCTTACAAATAGAAAATTGCCCCTAAAAACTTTCAAAAAATAAAAAATATCCTATTAAATTAAAAAAATATAAATTACTTTTATAAAATAAATTCTTCCAAAAAAATGAGAAATACTTCTATAGAAAAATAAAAATTAATTTTTAAAATTAGAAAACTATTTTTTGTTTTTTTATTCTTTGTTAAAAAAATTATTCATCCTTTTTTATTTGTTTAAATTAATTTCCAAATTTTATTTTATTAGTTCTTTTGAAAACCATTTATTGTTCTATTTTTTTATCTTTTGGATTTTTTAATATTATTTTTCATTTTTTAATTCTTAATTTTTATCAAGAGTATTTATATCAAATTTTATAGAATTGCTGAATTAGGATAGTTTGAGGAGGTAATTGTTAAAATTAATAGTTTGGGAGGTGATTACAATTTGGGTAGCAGTTTGAGGGATGTGTACTTTTCCTCTTTTTGTTATATCAGCCAGAGCTAGTGACAGGTGAGCCTTGCACTCAAGTTGAATTATTAGAGGTGATCAACTTAAAGAGGATGATGGTGTAATCACTGGGAATGAAAGGTAAATCAGCATGCACCTGCATGGGGAAGTTCTCATCGTTTTTCCTGTTAACAGAGTGCATGGCGGCATGCAACACTGGTTTTGTTCGATAATGTGGCTTCCTTTCTCTTGTCCGATGAAATAAACCCCATCCTAAAAATATACAAACCAATATGATATACAGGATTGCTAAAGCAAAGTCAATACATTTGGCCTGCAGTTGGCAAACAGAGAAACCATATTAGCAAGTTAGCAACGCTGCATTATACAGTCACGCTACATAAAAGTACCAACGAGAATTTTCATTGGATTGAACATATCAACCAAAGCAACCGCTAAAGTTTGGAACCAGAGTACCATAGGCTCTCACCTTAAGAGACCCAATTCTCACCAAACAAGAACCCCCTTCGTGGGGAGCAGGAGGAGATGTCTTAGAGCATACTGGAGATGAAGGGCAATCACCACAAGAACAGCCCAGTGAAATATCACCACATGAATAAGTAGAAATATTCATAGGTTTCATTTGAGATGAATCAATAGCATTTGAATGGAACTTAATGGCATATGGTGAACCTGGCACATTTGGCCCTGCTTGTCTACCAATAAAAGCAAACCACTCTGCCAAATAAATTAAAGTATGAGGACTACAACCCATAGAACAGCATGAATAATTACAAAGAAAATTAAAAGCATGCATTACCTTGACAACCAAAAATATTCTCCCTCACTGCTAAGTGATAAAAATATGAACAACTTCATAAATTTATAAAACCAAAAAAAAAAAAGTCAAAGGAAGAAGGATACATATTTCAATATTGCACCTGTACATGCAGTAATAACTATAAAATATAGTGTACTCTCTCTCTCTCTCTCTAAAATCTCACCTTTTTATTACAAAATTGTGGACCATCAAATTAGTTTGACTATCAAATTTACGCCAGGGAAAAGAAAGTTAAAAAAAAAATCTATCAGTAACAATTTGTCTTAGTCATGGTGTCCACATGAACCTAGGAAATGAGATCAAATACATCTTTCTTTTTTCAACCCATCAGTCCAGGGGAAATCAAATTTCCCACTTTATATTCAAGCAATCACATAAACCATAGAAAACCCATTGATCAAATAAGTATCGAACTACACTCTTTTAAACATCATTTACTCCTGACAATCACTTAATACTCATTCACAACGATCCATAATGTTATATCCACTTGAGGAATTTCATTTACTTCATCTATACTAGCCCATACTTGAACATATGATGGCATAAGGATAAAGTTGATCATGACTAATTGAGCATCCACTTCAAAATTTCACCCCAAGGTTAAAATATTATAGGTGTTTTGCAAAATTCCAATCTAAAAGAATTTTTGCATATAAGTAAAGGTGCCACATTTTATTAAAAGCGCTAGGGGCAACCAAAATACACTAGGGGGTGTACAAAGCGGAACGCCTAAAACCTAAGCCAAACCATTCTTAAATAGTCAAGAACATGGATATCCTTCACAAGTTCAAATTCACAAACATGATTCTATATTTGTTATTTCCCATTACAGCCTAAAACCATTGCGTATATGGCGCACACAGAGAGAGACCTTGGGTTGAAATTCAAAAATATCATGTTACCTTTAAAATTTTGAGCACCAGCACCAATAATTTCTAGAGCTTGAGCATTCATGGTGCCAAACTTTACATCCTTGCAGGAGTCATATAACCCTTCACCAAAAGCATCAGTTATATAAAAATCAATTCCATCCACGGTCAAATTGCTGTTAACCTGAAAAAGGAATAAGTTTACATAAATAGAGTTACAGTTTTACATACATAATGATGTGTCTTTCTCCAATAACATATATCTCTCTGGAAATAGCCTCATCAAACACAAACAAAAACTTTAGCAATTTCAAACTATTATCCAACAGAAGATATGCATTCACTTCAATGACAGAATAGAACGGGAAGCAACATGGATTACTATCTATCTTGTCCACGTTATTATCTATGCCAAAGGGAAAATATCAAAGACCATAGATGACACTGTTGAAATAGGTACTTCAAGCAACTCAACTTAGGAAACAAAAAGCTGTTTATATATAACAAGATTCCACATAAGATTTACCACTGTTAATGTGTCATTCTGTTTCAGATTCCATATTTGCCTAGATTTGCGCTAAGAAGAGTCACATTTTTGTAGGAATATTTGTGCAGCTTCTTTAAGGACCTTTCGAGACATTCAAGTCAAGTTTTCTCTTTTGCTTGGATAAATTTTAACAACCTTTTAGCTTTCCCAAGATTGAAAACAGTGTGCAAGATTTATTTTTTTAAAACAAAAAAATTCCACGTAAGATTATAGCATATTTCCAATATTATAAAATGGTACTTGTCGCAAATTTATTGTTTTTTTCTGACGTTGGTGTGCAACTAGATTGCCCAATGAAGGGCTCAACAGAATGACAACAACAAGACCTCTCTGTTATTATTACCAGTGAGGCTAAGTGGGAATTCCTGACCTTGGAAACAGAAGTCACATTGATAAACAAACTCTGATTCGGAGAGCAGGTGAGCTCACAGAACAGATTTAAAAAGTTTCTCAAGCATGCTGGGCAACCTACAAGGAAAGGAATTGCCTGCAAGAAAAATTAGTATTAAGGTTAGATAATGACTACTTTGGGGGAGCAGGAAAGCTTGAAAAGAAAGAGCAAGATGAACAAGTAAATCTAAAAAGATCTGAAACTCAGCCCCAAAAAAATAACTAGAATCGGTAAAATTATGGACCATTAATACCAAAAATCAAGGTTCACATGTCTCTTGGGGAAAAAAGCCTAGAGAAGTTGATATTTATAATTCAAAATATAACAAACATAAGGCAGAGCACAGTAGCAGACCACAAACAGTAAACCAACACTACCCTCAGTGTAGACATTGCCATGAAGATGAGTTAATATTAGCATTTACACAAAATGCTTCTCCAGTGAGTAAGAAATACAAATTAATGCAATACCATATATTGCCTGGACTACACAGCAGGAGTGGCCAATGGTAGGGAAAGTAACATAAATAGATTTCAAACAACGAGACTGGATACAAAGAATAGATTTCAATAAAAATCTTACTTGTTGGACTTGGCTCAGTAATGTGTCAAACTGAGCTTCTGTACAACAAACATTGCCAGTAATCGTTGGACATAAACTCTGAATCTTTGACGAAAGCAACTCTTCTGGCTGATAATCATGACAATATGTAATTATCAGCTAACTGTAGCCTTCACAGGTTCAAAAACTAGAAACAAAAACTTGAAACTAACAGAACCAGAAAGACCGTCTACCCTGTTTTAGAAACAGGGACTAATCCTGAAATCAAACAATGCTATATATGTTGGATTATAAACCGAAACATATACATACATATGTACACGGATACATAAAAATATAACAGGAGCAACACTCGGAGTAATAATAGTAATACAAGGTGTCTTGCTGCTGCCTCCACTAGTGCAGAGCTAACACTGAGACAGCAATAGGAAACTCTATCAAGTACCTTCACGGAAGGGGAACCGAAAGGACAGTTCAAGATTTTTCCATCCGTACGTTTTCCACATATGCCATACATCGCACAATAGTCTTCAGAATGCCTTTCCCTAAACAACATGGAGGATTATAAATACTCTACTTTGTAGATAAGATGAAATAAAATAACCAAAATTGTGTTCATTTCATCATCTTCAGAAAGCAGATATGGTTAGGAAGAACAATTCAAATCTTGAAAATCACAAAGCAAACTATCAAGATTACGTGTCAATATTTTACAGATTAGTTAGTTTCCGTTAAATAGCAGTTGTCTTTCTTTCCTGACTGGGACCCGAGGCTCTTATAAAAACAGAGCTTTCATCCGTATTCATTCATTCAATAAGAAGAAGTTTCTTTCATTTTATGTCATGTTACCAGAGCTTTTCATTTTCTGTCAAAAGCAATTCTTATAAACTTTTCCCGCAAAATTGTGAGTGTTGCCACCACAGAATACGCAACGTAACCACATCAGAGAATATACCGTACAGAAGCAGGGCGTGCTGGCATCGCAAATTTTTATGCACTAATTATGACGACTGTAATGTATAGTATACAATATGATGCGAAGGGACAAAAATAACCGCCTCACCCTGAGACGACATCGGACGTCAGTGCATTCTCTGCGCTCACTATAGACACGTTCAGTATGACCTGCACATAACATTCAAAGTCCGCCATATTCATCAAAGAAGGTGTTCAATTCCCTTGCATATCTGATCGAAGTTGTTTAAACATGATTGTGGAGTTACACAAATTAACTTCATTTGATTGAGAGAGAGAGAGGATTGACTTCTATCCTCTGTTCTCGCTTAAAGATCCGAGTAGAAGGCTTAGCAGACAAAGTTTCCGCCTCTTTCAGAATAACTTCGAAGATGAGAAATAAGATTTTTCATTTCTTCATTATTTCCGTTTCGTTCGTAAAAATACTTCGACAATGAGAAACAAGATTTTTCATAAAAGTAAATGTATTCTCATTCGTTTAGTTGGAGACCGATTAAAGGAAGCAAAAGGCGAAAATAAAAAGAGATCGGAGAAAAATCAAGAAAAAAATTTCGGACAAAAAGAGGAAGGAAACGAACAGAAAGTGAAAGAATATGAAGAACAGAGCATGAACAAAATAAACAGAGTTGAACTTGCCTGGAACAAAGAAACCGAAACGAAAAAACCAAGAAGAAGCCCCATTGTCCAGTTCCAGAGTTCCATTTGAGGAAGATAACCAAGACCTATGCGTATTTCTCTCAATCTTTAAGAGAGTGAGAAAGTAAAGAGCCGTTGCGGTCGAATACAGAGTGCGAGTAAGAGAGTCAAAATCTCTTTTACACGAGACTCCGAGAGAGAGGAGGCAAGACGCCTTTCTGACGTTGGTATTTATTCGGGACAATCTTTTCGGTACGCGCGCTTGTTTACGATACTGCCCTCGCTTTCGGTGGTTTTATCGGATGGTCCGACTTTTCTATCGATTCTTGGTTGAACTCGAGTGTGTCCGCTCCGTTGGGACTGAGGGCGTTCCCGTATTTTTAGGATAGCGATAGCTGAATTTACGAGAGATTGCTCGAAGCAAATACAGACAACCTTTCTACCTGTGAATCAACATGGAGGATACACGTAACATTTTACGATATTAGGGTTTTTTAGACATTAAGAATATTTTAAAATATTTATAAAGTAGTTTATAAATAATATTAAAATAGTTTGATAAGAGTAATGACATAATTAATCTAAAAATATAAATGATTATGTTCCTATACGAAACCTAAAAACCGAATTAGAAATATAGGCTCGCCTTGTAGACAAAAGTGATAGATTTGACTAGGGGTAAAGAAGTTTAGGTCCAAACCGAAAAAATTGACAGGACCGATTGGTTTGAGCCGAATCAGACCGGATTGAAATTGTAAGTGGTCAGTTTTGATCCCACATATGTGGACTGAAGGGGTTTCAGTCCGGTCTCAGGGTCTTTGATTTTTTCATCGGGTCAAACCGAAACCGACCGAACTATATTTATTTTTTAAAATAATATTTTTTTATATATAATATATTATTTTATATAATAATTATATTAGTTAATTATGTTATTTTTATCTAATTTATTATCATTAACTATATAAAATGTTAAATAATATATGCTATCAATTAATAATATATCATAAATCATATGATGATTTATGTCATTATATGTAGATACATTCATACATACGCTACTATTTACACTTAATTAAAGTAAAACTACTTAGGTAATTTTTTTAACCTAAGTTGCAAGCAAGCATGAATAATCTATATACAATGAAATAATTTGATATTCATTAACCATATATAAAATGTAAAACATTATTAATAATTATGAATACTAACGAGTAAAGTCTAAATTAATAAGTAATAACTATCGACATCATAAATATAATTATAGTAAAATATTTTTTTTAATGAGTTAGTTACATGATCCACATTAATAATTTACTTAATTCTTATTTCAATAATTTAAATAATTTTTTTATTAATTTATTTGCAAAACAAAAGATGAAACAAAATAAACTAAATAACTGGGCCGAACCGACCAGACCGATAGCTATCGGTCCAACCTGGTCCATTAGGGGTGATCAGTCTGTTCCAATTCTTGGAAATAATGGACTAAAACTTTCAATCTATCATCCCCAAACTAAACTGGACCGATTTACACCCCTGAATTTGACGAGCAGCAAGCTCCACTTGAGAAGCAAGCCCTTTTCAAAGAAAGCCATTGTGCACTAGCCTAACCTCGCTCAAGATGGTCAGGGAATAACAGAGTGAACCATCCAATCTAACTCAGGGGTTATAAAATAGCTCTACAATTTTTGCAGTCACCTATTTTCACCATGTAGGATATTACCATTACCCTAATCCAAAACAAACTATCATAAGCTATACTATTGACATGTATAGCTTTGCCCCAAGTCCTTGTGTTCCTTTCCCTCCAAATAGCACAAATTGAATTTAAATATGGACAATGAGTTCATAAGTTGACTAAGAATATGACTTATAAAACATGTTATATATACATATATTAATATGACTAAGAATTATAAGATTTAAGAGGAAATAATATTACCCGTTAAGAAATGAGTCACCCATTTGCTGATTTTGAAAATTTAATTTAATAGTCTTATATCTAATATTTTATCATTTTCTTTATGCGGACATAACAATTTCTACTTATATAAAATATAATTGGAAGAGAAAACATATCAGCTCAGTATTATGTAATTAAAATTATTAGTCATGTAAGAATCATTTTAGTTGGCATAATAGTGTTGTTAATGTTGTCTTGCATACACCTGGACTAAGTTCCAGCAATCCGAGTTGGGATCTTTCTACCTACAATCACAAAGATAAAGGTGGGCGGTTTGGAAAGCCTCCAATGCTAAAGTCAGAACTTCATCTATGAGAATTATAAGAGAATAATAGTTTTAGAGAGTTCTTCAAACCTAAAGCATGGCTTTTATACGAGGTTTTGGAATAACATTTCATATCCTGTGTCAGGGGTCAGCGTCACGCTCACAGTAGCTCCAGTCATGGCCTTTAATACGGCGTGGCGTATGAGGTGGCACCATTAATGCGGTGAAGCTCCCTAGATGGCATCTTAACGGTAGGTTAGGTAATCGATGCAGTCACTTTTGGTTCTCCATTCACTTGTCGGCGTAAATCTTTTAATGTTTAGGTGTCACAGGTGGACATCAAGGTCGGCGCGTCACGTTTGTCCCATGGTATCATGGGTGATGCATCCTCTTTCTGTTAACACAGTTTGTGGGCCGAACTCTTTTGGTGATTCCTAAGTTATAGGAGGGCGTGATCTAGGCCGAAATGGGCTTTAACGTCTTGCCCAGGTCCAACCCAATGGGTCGAGAGGGATATATCCCTTCCAATTGTATTACGATGTGAATACCGAATATCCGTGATACGAGAATACTTAAATAATCACTCTCCAAGAAGAGGTAGTAATAGATTATTTTACTTTTATAAGGATGCATTGAAGTAGGTTCTTAATATTCATTGAAAATAAATCTTCAAGGCTTCTAATAATATGACTCAAAGTCAAATACAGACACTAAATTCATAAGAGTTATATCTCGCACTAATTAAAATTCATGATTGATAATAATCTTTATATCCGGCAGACGATCATTATGCATCTGTCAAAACTTTTATTCCATATAAAATAACGCAAGCAATGTGTGTACAGAAAGAGTCAACCAATAAAACATCATTATGGTTAGGATGTTAAGGAAATGATGAAAAAGAAACACTCACTAATTAGTAGGGCAACGAAGGCAAAGGCACTGGATTTGCTCATTCAGTAATTGATGTATAATTTAACTCGAGAACAGCAAACGACAAGAACCAGGCTCTATGTTTTGACCATAAACAGTGGAAAATTGGGTCGAAAATCGAAATATATACAATTTCTCAATCATTTTTAGCTTATACTATGATTTGGGGATGCGGGTTCAATTAATATATATAAATAAATGAAAATTTTCACTTATCATTCATTTTTTTCACGATTTATTATTTTTATATTTTTATTTAAACACAGATATTTAGACATAAATTTTAAATAAAATTATAAAAATAATAAATTACATATTAACGTATTGTATAGAGATAAAAAAAAAAAAAAAGCATTTATTATTCAAATAAATAAAGTTGGATGAATTTGAGGGATATTAAGAAGGGTAATTAAGCAATTTGGGGTAATGTAAGTGGGAGTAATGATGGTGGGGACGGACAAGTCATTGGGGAAGGGAGATTCTAGACGAGGGGTAGAGTTGGCATTTCAGGGGGTGCCCCTTGGACTTGAGAGCTTAAAGACCCATTTATCGTCATAATTGTCACTCTTCTGCGCTCATCATCACGCTCGGCGCCACGCCTCGATCATACAAAACCGGCACACACTCCAAATGGACGTAGGCATTTATTTGCCCGCATGGTCCGATTTAAATCTTTAAAGTTTCTATACGAATATTAAAATCTACAGTATTTATAGAAATCTAAATAGATATTTTGAAATGTTTTTGTATTTGTTTTTCTCTTGTTTCACAAGTCACGAAAGGTTTCCTAGGGTTGTCAATAGTGTCAATGCCCGGTGGATTATAAGGTAAATGATTAATTTATAACTCTTTTATAACATCATATTAAATAAATAGTAATTTTATAAAAAATAATTATTCTATTATAAAGTTAGTATGTAAAGTACATCATCCACATTACCTAAAAATAGCTGCTACAGACACAAACGCATGAGTGTGCCACGTCTCCCTATGTCTCAGCCCGTCTCCACCCCTTCATGTCGCCGCCATGGTAGTTGGGGACCACGCAGAAGCCGCCGACAGTCCAAGCAGCACCGTCTCATTCACGGCAGCGCCTCTCCCATGCGAGTCCCCTCCCCTCCTCCCCCTTTCCCTCTCTGTCTCCGCCCATCTCCACCATTATCGTCGACGCCATGGTGGTCGGGGACCAACTCAAGGCCAACGGTCCAAGCGACACCATCCAGCTAGGGGATGGGAGCTCCAGTGCACGGTAGCCCACGCAGCTTGCCTTGCACGGGAGCTCTCATCCCCCCGCCGGACGATGCCGCTTGAACTGCCGGCAGATTCTGCCGACCCTGAGGTGGTCCCCGACCACCATGTGGAGACGGGCAAAGACAGAGAGGGAAAGGGGGAGGAGGGGAAGGGGAAGGGAATCGCACGGGTGGGAAAAAAAAAAGTAAGGAAAAAAAAATGAGGAAACGTGGCACACTCACAATGTGCCACATCAGTGTGTGGGATCCCTTTGTGCCTGTAGTGTTTTTCTTACTTAAATAATAATATTTTATTTATAATATTTAAATTTTAAAATTTATCTTTCAAATTAAATTATATCATATAAGCAATGTGTGGAATAGAGACCTTAAAATATCAATATTTGTGGTAAAAGGTAGATATTTTACTCTTAACATCGTGTTTCGTACACATTTGGGTCGGATTCCAGCAACTTGAGTCTTGGTCCTTGCACCTACACACTTAAGAAAACACAAAGAGTGGGGGGTCTTGGTGGAGGCCGAAGAGTCTCCAATGCTTAAGTTAGTATATCTCCTTAATAGTTTGTGCGAGAGTTTAGAAAAATCATAAAGAGTTCTTCGTACTTGAGGTCGGCTTTTATACTAGGTTTATGGGTGGGGATAACTCATACCTTGCCTTAATAAGTTCATGTTACTTCAATTTTTCACTTAGTCAAAATCTTTTAATGCGGCATGACTCCTAGGAAGGCGCTATTAATGAGGTGTAGAGTCTGGGGAGTAGCGTAATTAATACGGCGATGCTCCCTGACTCACTTTATCCTATGGGTTTTCATTGTTGAGCCCATTCATACCTATTGTTACGAGATCGAGGGTTCCCCGCATCTCTCGCCTACCTACCTAATCAAGTTTCCGATGGCTGGATGTCATTGGGGGTGTCAGGGCGACAAGTCTCATCTGTCTTTACCCTCCGTTTTGCATATGTGAATGTAGCTTCATAGGTTGGTTTTGCTCATGGGCTGAGAACTTTATAAGGTTGTTGGGCTTGATCAAGCTCTCTCTCCTCCTCCCCCAAAAATCCCTCATGAACTCGCTATACGAACCAATAAGGAGGGAAAATCCCCTTACAATATCATTACTTTTTTTTATAAAAACCTAAGTTTTCATCCTCCAATATTGTTGTAAACACAATATTATGTTTTTCATTTAAACAATATATGTAGAGATGCGTTTGGATGCTGAGATGCGTTCAAGTGATTTAAGTTGATATGTAAATAGTATTTTAGGAATCTCATTGAAATGTATTTGAACATAAATAAGTTGATATATGTATTTGAATGTATGAAATAAGTTTTTTTTTTTAAATATTAAAATAATAATAAAAATAAATTAACATTATCTTTACATCCAAACATAACTTGAAATCTCGAAATGAAATAAGAGCGTAAACGCGTAGAAGTTTTCAAAATGGTACTACGAAGTCAATACAAGACCACGAGAATAGAACGAACGACTCAAAATATGCCACAACTCTTCCGACAGTTGTATTATAAAGGGGTGCAAAGAAAGGGTCTCGATTTATTAATTGAAAGTTCACGAGTTGAGGGTGAGGAAGACCGAACATGCAACGACTACGTACGTACGATGAGACTTCAGCAACTTTGAAGTTTGAAGTTCCGGCGGAAGGGGGGGGGGTTGGGTCCACCATTGGTGGGTGGAGTTGAGGGCCCACTAAGATCACTATAGAATAGCAGGCGGAATAATTAAGAAGGTAGAGCAAGCACAACTGCGCTGCTTTAATTATTTGATATAGATGTCTTATGATAATAACTCCGCAGATGGTATCATTTCTTTTTTGTAGTCCACATAATTTACCAACTTTATCATTTTGAGGTCTAGTTTTTAGAATAAAATATTAAAATAGTTGGGTTTGATTTTATATAATAAAATATTATTATTAAAAATGAATAGTACATTTTAAAATATGAAAAAACACTCTCAAACACTATAGTTTATATTTTAAGTCTATATTATTTAACTATTCTAATACAGATCATTCAAATCATATTTTTTTTAAATTCCAAATTTCTTCAATGCCAGTGCTCTTGCCTTACCTGCTTTTTTGTTCTTTTTAAAAACTCTATACTCGAGAAAGATTACTGTTGAAGAGGATTATGAAATTGTCTACAAAACTCTCAATTTCAAGCGTAACAATGTTTGCGAACGAGATTAAATTAGAAATTTATAAATAGTAGTGAAATAATTTTTAAATAATAATAAAAATAATTGAGTTATGATATTTTATGAGATTTTAAAAAATAGAGAGAAAAAATTAAATAAAAATATTATAACGTTAAAATATTATTAAAATATAATTTTTGTTTTAGAATTTAAAAAAGGTGAATTGTTTTTTGTATTGTGTTTGAAAGTTTGGAAAGCTATAATGATGATTAGCTAATAATTAAATGAAAAAAAGTTAAAAATTTGAAATTGAAAAGTGTTTGTATTTAAATAATATTTAGAAAAGAAATAAGATGAGATAAGATGGAATGATTTCATCTCATCCCATCTTTCAAACAAGCCCTAAGTATAATTATAGGCATTCTAAGGAAGATAAATCATTTTTACAATTTTAGGGTGCTTAAATTTTTCGCATTCTTTTTTTTTTAAAATGGATAAATTTATGACCTATATAAAAAAATTATTTTTTAATGATAGACCTTGCCTTTTTTTAAAAGAAATATGCGAGATTTGTACACTCTAAAATTATATCTAGCATTATTTTTTAAAGAAACATTTTGAATGATTTTAAATAGTACAAATTCAAGTGCGCATGAATCAATAGAGAGAACTGAACTCTTGTCTCAAAGATGTATTTCTGGTTAGCTTGCTTCATAAATTTCCTAATATTCTTCAATGAAAATGATTCAATTGTTCAACAATTTATTTGCATTTGTCTATAACCTAATTTAAAGTATTTGCTTTAAAGATAAAAGAATAATACAATCAACAAAGTTGAAGAAAACCCATTGGTCGAGGTCGTCTTGATCTACCCCTTTTTTTTTTTTTTTTTTTTTTTGCCTAATATCAATAGCAAATAAATTATCTATAATATCACCAATCAGGCTATATTACTCTCAGGCACATATTGATTTACAGATGGATGCCAAATCAAGTATGGGGGGAGGGACAAAAAAGCATAAAATATAGCCGTTTAGTTCTTGTTAGATTACTCAGGGGGGAATGATTAATTTTATATAGCTGCAAATACGCTTTAAATTTTATAACTTCAATTATTAAGTATTTAAACTTTTTCGATTTATATCTATGAATGAATCGCATTAATGTGTGTATGTATATATGTATATATAGACATATATATATAGAGAGAGAGGACTACTATAGCCACACAAAAATTACACAAAATCAATCCCGCAAGCTGACATGATTTCATGTAATCCGTTATATATATTTTACAATAAAAATAAATTTACAATCTGACAAATCACGTAAAACCGCTTCAGTTTGTGAGATTACTTTTGTGTAATCTATTTGTAGCTAAAGTATTTCTCATATATATATATATATATATATATGCTACAATTGGATACACTTGCACATCTAGAGCCTTGTGAGTGATTAGCAATATGTTTAGATAATGAGATAAAATAAGAATTATGTAAATAGTAGTTAAATAATTTATGAATAGTAATAAAATAGTTTACATTAAGAGGCTTTATTGGATTTTGAAAAATGATGGAGAAAAAAGTTTAATAAAAATATTATAAAATTATAATAATTAGATAATAATTAGATAAAAAAGTTAAATATTAGAAATTGAAAAATATTTTATATTTAAGTAATATTTAAAAATGAAATTATAAAAAATTTAGAGATGAGATGTCATTTATTACATGGCCTAAGTAATTTATTACATCATTAATGCACATGACCACTCTTATTACACGCCATATTTGGACTTGGTTGAAAATTGGATAGGGGTTTTAGCCGAATATGATTTAAGGAGTGTCCACGCGGATTAATTTAACCATAATTCAAAATGGAATAATTACATTTGTTGAATAATCAAGTGGCGGGTTGAGCAATTACTGATCACAACTCTCCACTAATTGAAGTTTTTTACTCATCTCCTTTGTAATTAAGCTTTTAGTGCATGTGTAAAGAAGAAAAACAATGAACATCTTCTATCTCTTCAGCCATTTCTAAAACTTTTCGTTGTATGTTCTTGAATATGAAGCGTAAAGATCGATCATTGAAGAGATTCTACTAACTTTTTAAATGAATATCTGAGCAATTTTTGCATATTAAACATAAATTATAAGACGAATAAACGATCAGTCTTGTCGTCAATATTCAATTTTAAACCTAGTAAAATTCCATGTATTATTTTTGAGAGATTTAAATGCATAGAAGAATATCCATAACATGCAAAGAACAAGGTCTTACAAGATGATCATGCACCTAGAAGTGTGAACCCAATCGATCAGGATTTGAGAACGTGGATCTATGAGATGTTGGGATTCACATGCATATAATATAGATGCAGTGCATATGATATACAGAGCAGAAAACATGCTTGAATCTTAACCAAGATCACCAAGACATGATCAACTCATCATCATGTGAAATTGATTAAAGCCAAGCTGACCTGCCGGGTGGAGCTTTCTTTAATTCTCACACATTCATCACGCCCGCCCATTGATTGTTTGAGCAGCCGCGCGCGGGTCCCATTATTAATTGTGGAATATGTCACATACTTGGAATTATTCTATTATTATACATATAGCTAGGTAGAATTAAATCATGCGTGGAGCATGCACCAGACGTACTACAAACATATATAGATAGATAGCTTTCCCAGATGATCAGCGTGCAGCTCCTGGAATCATGATTCTTAATTACGTTTACCGCATTAATTTTAATTATTAAGCTTCGAATTAATTGGTCATCTCTTACCACCAGTTTGATCCTTCATTTTGTCTTTCACACTAAGACAAAAGAGAATGATATTTACAGTTGTGAAGTAAGCAAGCGTTGCATAATTTTTTTTAAAAAAAAAATTAGTAAGTACATGAACCATACAAAAAAAATTAATTTTTTAATTGTAAACCTCACTATTTTTTAAAAATATTATGCGGCGTTTGTATACTTCACGACTGTATATAACATTACTCATTTTCAAGTAGTATATAACTTGTTAAGATAATTATAAATGATTAAATTTACCTCTTCACATCAATTTTTAAAATAAATAATAATTTTATATAGTATCAGAATAGACGTTCTATGTTGGGCGTACTTATTAAATAAGATTATAAGAGTGTGACTCATGCATAAATGAGAGTATTAAGCTTTTAAGATAAATGAGAATTTCACAATACTCAAATAAACACCATGATTGGTATGAGTTGTTTGAAGTTTTTCCCACCATTATCAGGGTCCTGTAGTGAGTACTGAGTAGTCTCTTACTAGGATTAGGAGATAGATTGAGCTTAATAGGCAAAACATTTTTCTTGCGGCAAAGCTAACCGATTTCATTAACATAAATTAATGCATACATAACTAAAACAAAGAAAAGGAAAAATGAAAAGAAAAATCTATATGGGAGAATGAAACATTAATAATTTAATAATAATGCTAGATATAGTCGTGCAGTGCATAAACGTCTCACAATTCTTTTGAAAGAGTATGGTTTATTATTAAAAAATTAAATTTTTTTCTTATGAATCATGTATTTACTTACTTTTTTTTAAAAAGATTATAAGACGTTTGTGCATTCTACGACTTCAAATATTATTTCTCATAATTTAATGTGGGTTCAGAGCTACGATGGCCATATTTAAAACATGTGGCTTTTATCTTTCTTTATTTTTAAAATAAGAAATGACAAAATGTAACACAATGATAGTTGATATTTGGGTGAATAGAAAATGTGAGAAAAAGTACAAGAAAATGTGGTCAAATTCGAGGATGACCTTACCTCCAAAAGAAGAAGAGATAAACTAAAAAATAGTTTGTATTAAGATTCTCGATAATTTACAAGTGCGTCCAACACCCCTACAAATACTAATTTGCTCCTACTAACTAGTGGCGCCGAGGCCAACTTAACCAAATAGTAATATAAAAAAACCGCTCATATAATCCTAACAATTATAAATGGGTCATGATCCAAATCAACACTAACATATAAGTAAAAGAGAAGGTCATAGACCACACTTAGGACCTGTTTGAATAATGAGATGATATGAGATGATTCGTAAATAGTAATAAAATTATTAATTAAAATTAAGTGAAATGAGATGAGATTTTTATATCCAAATGGACCCTTAACCGTCGTTGAGTCTAACTCTTGAAATCTTATTACCCCACCAAAGCCCCTGTGGCTCCGGCCTTTTACTGTCATTGTGACACAAGTGTGGCACAAAATCATGGGAAGGGAGCACATAAAACAAATACGAAAGGCATTTTCTTTTCTTTTGATAGGAGCTTTTAATTATTGCTAATTGTTATGACTAAATATAAAATTGTCTATCTAATCTCTCTTATTATTAAAAAAAATGGTTAGTAAATTGTTAGAAATGTCACACCAACACCAATGGCAGTTCAACACGTGTCATTTAACAAGATTTGTATGTATCCTTTGACAAACCATGTGTGCATCACGTGTATAAGATATTAGAGAAACTTAAAATAATGTTAAAGAAAATAATTAAAAAGGCAAAAAGCCGAAGATGAAGGTGAAGAAATCTTTAGGAAAAAGTATGCACATTTCAGGGGTCACGTTGGGCCAACCATTGGATTGAGTTTATCAAAGAGAAATGATATATATCAGTCGTTATTTATTTATATTTTATATTTAATAATTTTTTTATAAGGTGTGAATATATTTTTTATAAAATATGAGGATATTTTTTATAAAATATAAGATGTAAAGTGAATAATAACTGATGAAAAAAATTTTTATTCATAAAACGTGGTGAATAATGGTTAGGATCTCTTCCATTTTATATGTATATGGAGTATGGTTTTAAATATTTCTGTAGTTCTTTTGATTATTACGAACAAAATATAGTGTTTGAGGGCAAACCCACCATGAACGTTCAAACACTAATTGTTCTAATTGCTTATCACGAATACCATGAAGAATAATTCTATTTAAAAATCTTTACACCACAAAATATTTACGTAATATAATTTAATTTATATTACGTAGATATTTCTGGAGTATGGTTTTAAATATTGAGTTTACCAAAGAGAAATGATATGTATCAGTCATTATTTTATATTTTATATTTAATAATTTTTTTATAGGGTGTGAATATATTTTTTATAAAATATGAGGATATTTTTTTATAAAATATAAGATGTAAAGTGAATAAAACTGATGAAAAGAATTTTATTCATAAAACGTGGTGAATAATGGTTAGGATCTCTTCCATTTTATATGTATATGGAGTATGGTTTTAAATATTTCTGTAGTTTTTTTTATTATTACGAACAAAATATAGTGTTTGAGGGCAAACCCACCATGAACGTTCAAACACCAATTGTTCTAATTGCTTATCACGAATACCATGAAAAATAATTCTATTTAAAAATCTTTACACCACAAAATATCTACGTAATATAATTTAATTCAAAAGATAAATTTCATTGATGTAACACATTATAGTATGCCCTGGCCCTCGACCTTTTGCGGCAAAGAAATTAACACAACCCAAAGTCGAGAGTGCTTTTTTATAAGCACATGCTAATTGCTAGCGAAAATAAGTCTCGTTTGGATACAGAAACAGTTTTATCTCATCTCATCTTATCATTACATATTTTTCAAATTTTCACACAAAATATAATAAATAATTCAACTTTTTCAAATTTTAAAATAATAATAATATTAAAAAATAATATTTTAACAATATTTTATTTAATTTTCATCTAAAATCATCTTATCTTATCTCACAATCTAAATGGGGCCTAAGTTTGGCATCTAAAGAAGATATGGGCTCGATTAGATTCAAACGGGAGATGTTTTAAAGTTTGAAATACCCTTGCATGTAGTTCTTTGTGAGGATGAAGTAGTGTATTTAACTGCATTTTCGGTAATCTCTTGTAATTTTTATTATCTTTACACAAAAATAAAAACTCAAAGCTGCATGCTATATTACTAAGTCTCCCCTTGAAAAAAAAAAGAGGAGGGAAGTACAAATGCTAAATACACTTATGAATTGTGTAAATGTCACACACGCCTTTTGAAAAGGAATGGGTCCATTATTAAAAACAATATCATATTTACTCGTTTTTTTCAAAAAGAATGTGCGACGTTTGTGCATTCTATGATTGCAAATATCATTTCTAATTTGTAAGCGATGCATGCACTAACTAGAGATGATAAGCTGATCTAGTACCTCCGCCACCGTAAACGCCTGCATGCTTTTGGTGATTAGGAGAGACCCGATGGTTGTTGGTCTGTTCCTGATCTTGGTGTCTGTTGGCACCATGCTTTGCGATGGAAGTTTTCTTCTCTTTTGCTGTCATCTCAATGGCGCTGATCTTTATCAATTCCTCCAATACTTCTTCCATGGATGGACGATGTTTGGGGTCTGATGCCAGACATTTTAGTATTAGTTGCGCTGCTTGGAATGCAGCTTCAAGTGGGTAATATTCGCATAGCTTTGTGTCCATTATTTTCTTGAGTTTCCTCTTCTCGGAGAGAGACGGTCTAGTCCATTCCACCAAGCTCGACAAACCATTGGCTCTATGTGGGTCGAGAGCCCGCTCGCCTGTAAGCATTTCCAGCAACACCACTCCAAATCCGTACACATCACTCTTCACGTACAAATGACCTGTTGAGTAGTGTGACGTGTTAGAAATTAAGTGGTTCGTCTGGATAGAAAAACGATTTATTTCATATAAAATATAATAAATAATTTAATTTTTTTAAAATTTTAAAATAATAATAATATTAAAAAATAATATTCTAACAATATTTTATTCAATTTTTAATTTTCATTTAAAATCATCTCATCTCATCTCACTATTTAAATAACCTAAATGATTTGAATTTGTTTTTATTTAGAATAATTCTACATACAATCATAGAGTGTACAAATGTCATACAGTCATTTTAAAAAATAGTAGAGTTTACTATTAAAAAATTAATTTTTTACATGTAAATTCCGTATTTATTTATTTTTTTAAAATAATTATATGTTACTTGTATACTCATAACTGTAACTATTATTTTTATTTTATTTATTAGATTATGTAGGTAGCTGATATCAACTTGAAATTCCATCTCAAAATTGTAGTTTTTTTGTACGTTAAAAATTGAGCTTTTTTGTACGACAAGATTGGAAGACTAAGGGCAGGTTTGGGATGAAATGAGGTACAAAATTCTCATATCATCTCATCTCATCATTACACATTTTTTAAATTTTCATATAAAATATAATAAGCAATTTAACTTTTTCAAATCTCAATACAATAATAATACTAAAATATAATATTTTAAATATTAAAACAAAATATAAAATTTTCATCTTATTCCCAAACCTGCCCTAATAGAAAGTCAACTTATTTTTTCACTTAAAGTAATATTGTTCGTTCATTTTTAAAACAGGATATATTAAAAATGGAAACTGCTACACCCCCAGAAGATTTCTACCGAAAGGTAATTTTTTTTTTTCAATCATTTTTTTAAACACTTAAAATATTTTTAAAAATATAAAAAATCATAAATTCAATTAAAAAAACTTTCTTAATCATTAAATAAAAAAATTTTAAAAATAAAATACAATTCGGTAGAAATTTTCGGTAAAAAAATTGTGCGAATAGTATTTTCCATTAAAGATATAAGCCAAATGCTAAAAATTGATACGTTCACTCATTAAAGATATATTAAAATCTATATAATTTTTTCATCACGAGCACATCAGGTCAGTGATTAATTCTTATTACAACTCTGATTTAAGTTGAATGTGCAACGTGTTAGTCCTCACCCCTCGAGGGAGTTTTGGGTCTACACTTAGAGGAGAATTTATTAAAATTACAATTCTTATCATATAGTTATAATTTTAGGATAAAAAAAACAATTTATTAATTGATTACTATGTAAGAAGATATTATTTAAAAGAAAAATTATATTTATCATCCACACACCACACATCAACATGTGATTTATCATTTTTATCCTTATATTTAAATACACATATTTACACATCAATATGTATGTGTTTAAATAGAATGATAAAAATAATAAATCATATGTTGGTGTGTTGTGCAGAAGATGATAAGTAAAATTTTTCTATTTAAAATAGACTCTAGAAAATTATATATATATATTATATTTAGATTCAAAATCTAGAGCCTATAATCTGAAAAATAAAAGAAATAATTTGTGTCAGATAAAAATTATAGATAATCTAATCATTATTAGCTATAGATCAAGAAGAAAAATCTTTTTTTTTTTTTTTTGAAAGTATTATTCTACTGAAAAATCAGAATTACTATTACCGGTTGCAATGTATTCGGGAGCTGCATAGCCGTAAGTGCCCATGACACGCGTTGTCACGTGCGAGTAGCCACTAGCTGGGCCCAACTTCGCCAGCCCAAAATCTGAAAGCTTTGCATTATAGTCCTGAAAATAAGAAATTCGAAGCAAATTAGTAAAAGTAATGATGATCTTAGAAAATTAAAGCCCCCTTCTCTCTCTCTCTCTCTCTCTGTTCAAGTCACAAGCTGGAAAGCTCACTCACCCCATCCAGCAATATATTCGAAGTCTTGAAATCTCGGTAGATTACTGACTTCTCTGTTGTGTGCAGGAAAAAAAGCCCTTGAGCTGCTCCTATTGCTATTTTTAGCCTCGTCTCCCATGTAAGTGGTTCTGGAGCTCCTGTAACACAAATGCAAACAGATGGATCTTAAGATCATGTTTGCAATCCGACATATATGACACATCTTTTTCACTGTTGACATGTCATTGCTGATGTAGCATGCCATGTCAGCAATTCTTACTTACTTTTGAAAAGATGGTTTTCCAAGCTTCCCTTCTGCATGTATTCATAGACAAGAAGGTATTGTTTATCTTCCCAACAATAACCCAGGAGCTTAACTAGATTGGGATGAGAGAACTTCCCCAAGAATTTCACCTCAGCCTGCATACCCACAAGTACAGGGAATCAAATTCGATCATCAGCACCATCAACAGATTATGTTTTGATTCAAATCCCCAAATTGTCACTCTTGCTTTTGCTTTTGCTTTGCATTGAAATTTGAACCCCCCACCCAGCAAGCAAATTAACCCCAAAAGAAAAAGCTTTAGGCAATTGGGAAAATGCACTTTTGGGATTTCAAGGTCTAATGTAGAGCATCAAAATTCCTAAGCTGATTCAACACAAACACATGGAAAGTTCCCAAAAGAAAGAAATAAAAATCTTTTTTATGGAAAAACAAATGGCGGCATATTGTTTGTGAAAATCAGGGGACTATTTCTAATTCATAACCCACAAATTTCTATCGTCCCTTCATTGTCCGCACAAGCAAATGCCATTGAAAATATAAAAATAAATAAATAGATATAAAATTTATATAAAAAAATTAATTTTTTAATAAAAAATAATTTTTTTTTTTAAATTATACGATGCTTACCATCCATGGTCGTTAACTATACGTAACTTTACTCAATTATAAAACCAAGCCAGGTCAAATGTTTCAAAGAATCAGTCAAGCTTTAACTACCCAAGAAAACATCAAAAAGTTCCAAATGGGAATTTCACAAATACAGAAGAATCTGTCCTGGTGGGCTTCCCAATAATTATTAGTTGGGATGGAAAGAAATTAGAAAAAGAAATAATGAATTTATATGAACGCTCGAAGCCACTTCTTTTGAATGGCCACAACTCTAGGAATAAATAGAAATTAGACAGTGTGGTACTTTTTATTCAATTTCCGAGTCAATGGTATTGAAACAGGAAACGCAGACGATTAAACTTACCAGCCATTCTTGCAACCCTTGGCCCTGGGGGCCACTGTCGGGCTTCGATTTCTTTACGGCAACGGCTAGTCCGACGCCGACCTTGGACGGCGCGTACGTGTTTTCGTCGACCCAACCCTTGAAAACCCTTCCAAACCCTCCCTCGCCTAGCACCGTATCCGGTCTGAAATTTCGTGTTGCACTCTTCAGCTCGTCCAGAGTGTACACTTTCAGATTGGGCGTTATGACCCTTCCGGCGGCATGAGCGGTTTCACCCAAGGTTCTTTCCACGACGACGTTGCTGCTTTGCGTCGCATTGCTGTTGCTTGGTGTCGTACCACTTTGTTTGCCAATATTTTTTGATGTTTCTGCATCATGGAAAAAACCATGCCTTAAATTAATAACAAAGTTACTTTAAAAAGCTACCTGGAATATATATAATAACTTCTGAAACAACAAAATAGACACGGCAGACGGCCTAGAGATCAGAGAAAGAAAAACACGAGCTAAGCCCGACCTTGATCAGTTTGCTTTGATAATCTTTGACTTGGGTTTTCTTGGCAACCCTAGAGAAAGCCAGGAATCCAAGAGAAGATAGAAGGAAGGATGAAGGAGAAAGCTAGCTAGGGATAATAGGTTGGTTCACAGGGATAAGGATACGTACCAGCTGGGGTTGAGAATTTGGTGGTGCTTGGAGTACTACTGTGGTTGTTTACCGGAGTTCCACAGCAGTTTCCCATGACGATTACTCTGTCTTTTTTGGGGCTCCAAGTCTATCTCAATGCAGAGATATATATGTTTTTATGTACCGTGGTTTCCAAGTTGGTTCGGGTTCCCCCAAAGAAGGAGCGAAGAAGGAACCAAGCCGACAGAAAACTAGTGTAGAGACTTGGACCTTCTCATTATTGGATCACCTCTCCCTCTCTCTCTCTCTCTCTCTCTCGTCGTTTACTATTATTCCCACCGCGTGCTGCTATCCCAACTTATCTTAACAATTTTTTAAAATTTTAATACAAAATATAATAAATAATTTAATCTTTTTAAATTTTAAAATAATATTAATATTTTAATAATATTTTATCAGCAAACCTCCATAATTTAAACCATTATCAAGAGAGCAAACCTATATAAAAGAAAAAAAATTCTCTATCTCTCTCTCTTTTTTAATTTATTTTTTATATTCTTTTATCTAAAACCAATTTTCCGCACACTTATTTTTTTAAATGAATTAATTTGAAATTTCATAAAAAAATTATTTTAAAGGCAGACTGTTTTTTTAATAAAAAGAATACGTAAAATTTACGCATCTTAAAATTATTAAATAATAAAAAAGTCTGATAAATTAATTTATCATTTTATTTTTTAGATTTGACAATTTTATCAATCAAATCTCTCCGTTAATTAATTTTCTGTTACAACTAATTTAAATACTAAAGTTTTTACTCTTTTTATTTTTTAAATAAGTCTTGACTCTTTAAATGAATCTTAGAACTACGCTTCAATTATTATATTTGAAAAATATTCTATGATTTTAAATTATTTTACTTTTTTTAATATTTTTGTTTTTATAAACCTATAAAACTTAGAGCACTCTTATTGGATTAGCTAAAAGTTAAATCTAATGAATATTTAGTTATTAAAGAGTAAAATATGGCTTACATTGGATTAGTTAAATTCTAAATATTTAGAATTTAACTACAGTGACTTTCAAAAGTTTTTTTAAATTTGAAGATTACTGTACATACATCAAATACATATTTTATTAATTATTTCTCTCTCTCTTTCTTTTTATCACATATTTTATCACAATTAATATATTAATTTGACTTAGTGATATATTAATTTAATAAGAATATGATTATTAATTAACATATAATAAGTAGAATAATAAAATATGATAAAATTAAATAAATTAATAATTAAAAAAATTAAATATTTTTAAAATTATTAAATATTCATTAACATATAATGAATAAATGTATAATATAATGTAGAAATTTAATGTGAATAATCAAAATAAAATTTATCTTATATTATTTTATTATTATATAATAAAAAAATAGCTATTCCAATGTAGAGATTTATGTAAATGGAATAGTCAAAAGTTAAATTTTTTTTTATATTTATCAAAATTATCTTTTAACTTTAATTAATCCAATGAGAATGTTTTGTGAATATTTCAGTAAAGTTTGGTAGGTCATGCATGCATGCTTGCATTTATTGGTCTGTGACCTAATTACCTGAATATTTTTCATTGATTTGTATTTAGTGATGGATTGCCAATATTGTTTAAATAAATAGATATATTAAGCCTTAACGAGATTAAAAAGAAAAAAAAACTTATAAATTAACGTAATTTATACATAATGCATGCGTCATATTAGGTCATCAAGTTATAAATTAATTTTTTATTTTTTATAGGCATAATATATTTCTCAAATAAAAGAGATTCTAATATTCAACGCGCAATTAAGGCAAAATATGAAAAAGGGAAGGAGGACTTCTTATAATACATACATGTGTGTATATATATATATATATATAATATAAAGTGTGAACATGGAGAGCCAAGGTCTCTGTCAATTTCCCATTAATGGTTGGTTTCCATTTTCCATGCACGTCCTGTCAACAAGTAAGGATTTGTTTGGGTACTTCGTATTTTAGAATTTTATAATAAATAGTAATAAAATAATTTAAATTAATATATTTTATTAGATTTTAAAAAACAAGAAATAAAATATTGAATAAAAATATTATAAAATTAAAAAATTATTTGAATATAACTTTTTAATATAATTTTTATTTTAAAAGTTTGAAAAAGTTGTGTTGGTTTTTGTACTTTATTTTAAAAGATAAAAAAATTAAAAATTAAAAAATATTTTAAATTAAAATAATATTTAAAAATAAAATTATGAAAACTTTTAGAATTTCTCATCACGTGAGGATTGACACTTCAATAATTAAGTCGATTTATTTCATTAATAGATAGTCAAAATGTGGAAGATAACCTTTTTTTTAAAGCGCCTCTTTTAATTATGACCCATGAATGCCGAACACATGGCGGGCTTGGAGCCATTTGATCTAGACACATCGAGTTAATGGAACTCATTGATTAATTTTAGTCCAAACTTTGAGACATTTGATATTACTAGTAAGTAGTATACAACTTTTATTTAGAAAATAAGGGTACGAGGGAGGATGGATAAAGATAGTTACAATCCTCTTATTATTCTTTTATTATTTTATAGAGTATTTTAATTTTTTAATTTTTTATTATTTTTTTTAAAATATTTTTTTTAACATCCTTAATCATTAATAAAAAAAAATTTAAAAATATATAACTATATTAATAGTCAATTTCTTAATTATTAAGTAAAAGAAAACAATAATAATAAATTAAAAAAATAAAATAAATAGTAAATGAGTGATAAAAAGTAGAAAGCCTATTATTATCTTGGGCGAGGGATATCTATAACTTCTGTTGTTGGATGTTTGAACGTGAGATTGTCTAAAAATGTAAGAGAAATGTTTTAATCATAAAAATATTTCATTAAAATAAATTTATAAATTTACGTCAATTGATATGAAATTTTATATTATAAAAATTTTTATATTATAAAATAGATTTAATCGTATCATATAAAAATATATCTATTTATAAATTTAATTTTATAAAATCTCTTTTATATGTGAAAAGATAGATCCACGTTTAAGTGGAAGAAACTTCTGAGATATTGAGTAGGATTGGTATTTGAGAATAAATAAATAGAAAATGATTTATACACAAAAAGTCGTTGCCAAAAAAGCAGCCACATTAGAAATGTGATTAAATTAGTAGACCCAGGCCAGCTGTTGTCATTCCTTGAAGCTGTACATTTGCTGGAATGCATAATTTTCCAGATAGCTGACGATATCATCTTCTATATTGTATAATATATTGCATAATAATATTATAAAATAAAAATATTTTTTTAAAATATTTTATAAAAATACATCTTATTTAAAATATAATTATAAAAAATATTATGTGTAAATCATTTTTTTCTGATCGAAGATCTCGTCTAATCTCTTTGCAGGCCAAACAGTATTTTCCCATTATCTAAACAAAATTAACAAATAAATAAGACCATAACAATACAACATTCCGAAGGGCCGTGGCCGACTAATATAACATTTTATTTTTAAATCATTTGACATCATTTATCGCTAAAAAAATTCTAATATCGTCAATCTAAAATACCTTGGCTAAGAAAACAAAAGAGGATAAAAAACAATCTAAAGACACATTTTTAAGATTCTTTTAAAGAAGAGTTTTGTTACGTACAAATAAGTTTGCATATCAATCTGCATATTAATATTATTGTCTTTATATTTTAAATTCAAATTAGTATTGTTTTCAATAAAATATACTTTTTGATCAATCATATTGAATATGTATACGTACTAGTGCGTAAAATTGATTACAATTAGATTTTTACTTTAAAGAATAAAGTCATGTGAATAATGTTATGTACAATCATAGATTGTGTAAGTATTACGTTTTTTTTTTTGAAAAAAAATGAGATTTATTATTAAAAAATTATTATTTTTATGTGAATTCTATATTTATTTTTATTTTTTTCTAAAAAAAGAGTGCTCGATATTTACGGATTCTATGAGCAAAAATAAAATAGTGGCATTTGTCCTTTTTATGTGGTAAACTACCCAGAATAAGTGTTGCCGCCCTAAGATTTCCCTCGTCCTTAAAATGCCACAAGCAACCTGTGTTCAGCCAACACACGGAACAAAATCTATTGTCTCATAGGGAAGTGAGGACAAACTTTAAAGATGGAAACTATGGGCAGGAAGTACTCTTGGAACAACCAAACCTCTAGCCTCTAGGGGAAAAAAACAAAAAAAAGAATATCAAAAGAAAAGAGAAATGATAGTTATAATCGTGAGTGTATAAATATTATATAATCATTTTAAAAAAATAAATAAATATAAGACCCATATTAAAAGAAAATTAATTTTTTAATGGTAGATCACACTCTTTTTCAAAATAATTGTACGACTTTTGCGCACTCTACGACTATATGTAACATTACTCGAGACAAAATGGGTTGAATTCTCTAAATATCTTCCTGTCTAAATAAAAAAGTATTATTTGAAAATAATTTATATGGAAGTATTAGATGCGGTTTGGATAGTGAGATGAGATGAAATAATTTGATATGAAAGTTAAATAAAATATTATTAATATATTATTTTTTAATATTATTACTTCTAATATTTAAAAAAATTGAATTGTTTATTATATTTTGTGTGAGAATATGATAAAATTGTAATGATTAAATGAGACGAGACACTTTCACTATTCAAATAAAGTCTGACTACATACTTTCACCTAATCAATACGTGATTTGTCATTTTTGACATTTTATCAGAATGCTTAAATGTTTGTGTATTTAAATAAAATGGCAAATCACATATTAGGAAGAGATGCATTATGTAAGGCTTATTTGTATCATTTCTCTTTAAAGTAATTATTATTTAAATAATTCACATAAAAAATCATTTAAAATGTGAACGGAAGATAACAAATAACATTGCTTTCATTTAGTTCTTGGAAACATAGTTCTTTCCTTTGAGTTCCCTTCATTACATTTGCAACAACGAAATGCCTCAAGATAAAATTCTCTCTTTTTTACGACATATGATATGATGCTTCTTTTTTCCTATACATGGTATACTCAAAGAATCTGGACAATAGCTGATGAGCTCAAAGCTTAAGGATGAACCTATATTGGTTCCAGCAAACAATATAAGATTATAGGTTCATCCAATCTTTTCCTCTGATCATCCATAGCTAAGCACGACAGCGCCAATTCGAGGTCGAAAACAAGCATTTGGCAGCCCCCGGCCTTCCTCTTTACTTACTTTCATATAATATCAAAGAATCTACAGTGTAATTGCTCTTGACGAAAAGGAGAACCCCCTTTATGAGATGACCTTATTTTCCTCCTCCTGTTGAACTCTTCTCTTTCTCTTGTAAGTCAGCCACTCATAAGCACCTAACCATTTTTAATGATTTCAAAAGAAAAAACAAAAAGAAGAAGACAAAACCTGCAAGAACACATGGTGAAGCACACATATCAGGATGCAGATTCCATAATCTTATCTACTTAGTATCAGAGAAGGAAATAAATTGACACATGTACTTAAAACGAGTTCATAAATGAGTTTTATTTGCATGATAATACCAAATTCATGTGAATATGATTTGCAAAGATAGATACGTGTGGCAACTCTTTGCCACCCCAAAAGTAAATCTCAGAATAGAATGCCATTTAGATACTAAATTAAGGGCACTTGGGCCCCTGCCTAGATCTCAGTTTTCTCAAAAATGATTAAGGAAACCTAGTCATTAGAGTGTCATTTTGATGCTAAACATACATGCCCCACACAAGGGTAAGGCTACTTTGTGCAGTGACTCCAATGATTACTGCCCACATTCATAACAGAGGCACTGTATAACTGGAATCACTCGAGTGCCCACCCCCCCTCTTCTTTCTTCCAGAAACAGCACACAACCTAGTGATTGGTGTCCTATTACCAAAGAAGACCTAACATAGTGAGTCAAAAGGTAGCTAATATAAGACTATAGAGACATTGAACCGCACAGATCTAAACCATAAATGAAATGCTGCATAAGCATGCTTCATGGCGGTTAAAAAGCATACACAGAAGATTTAATGGAATGCTAGATTCACTTGTTTGGTTTATAATTACCAGGGAAACAAAGATGCTAAATGAAGATAAAGAAAAGCTAAAATACTTGCCAAAGATTTACATAAGGTATATTTTATGTTGATGATGATCATATGAATGAATGAATGAACATGTAACAAAAAGGCCAATGACCCTTGGGCCAGTTGGCCGCTTCACTTGCCCAAGTATGGAAATTGCAGGACATCCAAAGCTCGAACCCCCTAGGAGGTTTCATTTCCCAGTTGCCTAAAAAAATGTAACAAAAAGATGACTCCTAGCATGAATATGATTATTGGACTTTAAAATAAAACAATGGAAATCAATAGCTTCTTCTGGAATTTATGGGGGTGGGAGCAGCAGAGTAGTTGCAGTATCTCTGCAATCAATGGGAGGAGCTTCCTACTACATGCTCTGGTAAACAGCACACATAAGCATTTTTAGTTCCTCTTTTCTTACTAGGGGTGATGACCGACGCCTTCAGCAAGGTTTTTGGGCAAAACAGATGCCGACCGACGTCTGAAAAAATGGAGGACCAACCGACCGTAACCGGTCGATGGGGAGGAGGAAAACCGGCCGGCGGTTCACTGGCGGTTCTTGGTTGGTGTTCAGTTCCCCTACAACGAGCTTCTTCTGAGAGAATAGAGAGAGAGTTGTGGAGGAGTGAAATTCAATCGGGGAAGAAGATGACTCCATCTTGAAACGACGCCGTTCCACTTAAGTTTAAGTGGAACGGCGTCGTTTCATACATATTTTTTTTCATAAATTTTGAATAAAACGACACTTGTCGTTTCCATTATGTTTTGACAGTTTTGTATACTTATAGGTGTAAAACGACACAGTTTAAGTGGAACGGCGTCATTTTGATTAAGGTATATTAAAAAAAAAAACAGTTTTATTTTATCAGCCGGTTCAGCGGTCCAACCCAGCTTCAAACTGAGACCACCACTGAACGTCAGTTCCTTCAAATTTCCACCGCATGCCAGCCGGCCGGTTCCTGACGCGGCCGGTCGGTTCCCATCAGTGGCGGTCGGTTTCTATTCACCCCTATTTCTTACAACATCTTGAAATTTTCAAATCCAATAGTGAGTGAGTTGGTGCCTTACAGTATCAAATAATTTCAGCAGCTTCTGCCCTCCGATGTTTAAACAGAAGTCGCACTTCTTCGATAATCCGATTCACGGGAAAAGATATCACTGTCTTGTTTTGAGGATGATCGAGGCAGGGAACTATGGATTCGGCTATTATGGACTTCATAACTGTTACTCTGAGAGGACAAGTACTCAAGCGCTACAACAACATCACCAATAAGAGGGCGGAAAGTTGGCTGCTCTTGAAGACACATTGCAGTAATGGCAATTGCATGATGCAAACATCGAACAGGGAAGCGCCCTTGCAATAAAGGATCAACTAATTGGGTGAATTTCCTTCGGTCCCTCAAAAATGGACGAGACTGCAATGCAAAAAGTGTAAATATTACAGAAACAAAAATACAAGGTTATAGAAAAGAGTCACCAAAAACAATAGCTTTGTACTTTATGGGATACACAACTCCTAAGGCAGCAAGTGCATATTTATCATCACAGAATAACACAATTGGACCCCAACCACCCAACTCATTCATAGAGTCTAGCAGTAAATATCGATCTACCTAGAGCAAAGATCAAATTATACACGCTTAATAATTCTTGCACATGAACTTATAAAGATAATGGGAAATGGGGGGGGGATTATAAGACTGACATGCTACAGGGGAAAAGAGAGAAAGTTAACACACCCAGGCAATTAGGTTCTGCTCTCCCTGCTTCTTACTGCAGTCTATTGCCCTCCGGCCAGTGATCAACTCCAAGAGAACCACACCAAAGCTATATATATCAGATTTAAGGGTCAACTTGCCACTCATTGCATACTCTGGGGCACAGTAACCATACGTTCCCATCACTCTGGTTGAAACATGAGTATTGTCACCAACAGGTCCCAGTTTAGCAAGCCCAAAATCCGAGAGCTTCGGATTGAAATCGTTGTCCAGCAAGATATTTGCAGATTTTAAGTCACGGTAAATAACAGGGGGATTGGCTTTGCAGTGGAGATGCTCAAGCCCCAGAGCTGCACCAACAGCAACTTTTATTCTAGTATTCCAACTCAGTGGCTCTTTCTTAGGTTCCAGATCTGAATACAGAAAAGGAATAATCAGTTCCTTCAATCAGAGTAATTAATATAAGGTGCCACCACACATGAACCAGGTTGCCAGTTGTGAAGTTAGCATTTCAAAAACCACACGCCCACCCAGATAGATTTTCCAGTTTTAAAAACTTTGCAGTCTATAAGTAGATTTAACAAGAAAGAAAAAAAAACAAATAAGCTACATGACAGTAAGCTGCAATCCTCAAGGTTGTCGAAAAACAAATCCTGTTCGATTGCTAACATTGATCCTTCTGTAGAGCCTTTTTTAAAGAAGAGCTCATGGCAATTAAGGAATGAAAGTTTCCAAGATTGTCCAGAATCAAAATTTCCAGTAAAAGAAATAATGTCAAGTGCTGAACAACAAAGCAATAAAAGCATGCTTAATTATATATACAAAAAATCTCATTCTCTGGCTCTATATACTTGAAAAAAGTACAGGAAAACAAAGCCCTCACACTTTTTGATGCGGAGGATGTTCAACTCCAGAAAAACTGTGATTTCACTTCTCACTTATCTGGAGTTCCATCTAGTTGCAACTACTAATGTTGGTTGATTAACTTCGTTATTCTAGTATTATTTCTTACTTGATTTTCTCTATCTCCTAGATTATCTAATAAATAGGTATCTATTTATAATGTTGATGCACTCCATTGGAAAAGAAATGAATGAATTTGATTTCTATTTAAACTTCTTTGAGACGAGGCTTCTCTTTCTTTTCTTTTGGTGGTGATATTCAATCAAGTTTCATTGTCGAAAAGGCACCCTCCTAGTCAGGGTTGTCTCTTGTATATACTGGGCTAGGCCTATTCTTGGAGTAATATAATTTGTTTACTTATCAAAAAAAAGTTTCATTGTTGAACAGTGAGACTCTAGCTTAACACCCCTAGGTTATTTAGGGAGACGCCATTCAACGTGGAATTCATTCATCTATTTATCTTGACCTGCGCATCTTATTGCTTAAAGTTAAGTGCTAAGGTGGAGCTTTTCATCCAACCTATGTTTTAGAAGTTAAAGGTACTAAATATAGGGTGCACAAACATAAAGTAAAAGAATCAATTAGAAAGTGTAATAGATGCATATCTAACATACCAAAGAGATGATCTTCCAAGCTACCCATTGGCATATACTCATAGACCAACAGCCTCTGATCCCCATCAGTGCAATACCCAATCAAAGTGACAAGCTTAGAATGGTGTAACAAGCTTAACATGAGAACCTCCACAAGGAATTCCTTAAATCCCTGGACGCCATCATGATCAAGTTGTTTAATCGCAACAACCTGCACATGTAAACCAAGTGGTTAATGACAAATACAAGAAAGCAACTCAACTCACACCCATATTAAAAAATGCAGCCGGATGGCTGATAACAAATTTATTTCCATCAAAGGAAATTTTCACTTAAATAACATACTTTCCATATGTTCTGAGATTCACAACCCAGCAATTAATAATAGTCTACCTATCAATTTAACAAAGGCTACATTTGAATGCGAGAAAAGAGCTATATAATTTGAAAGAGAGTGTATTTCACCCAACTGTGTCATATTCCTTACTTTGAGCAAATAAGGTTCTTAACATTAAAAATAGGTGCTCTTCGTATCCTACCCAAGCAATTTAAACTAAATATTAAAACCCATTTCCCCTAAATTCTTATATTTCCGTGCAAGCAAATGCAAATTCCATAATATCCCGATAATAACACACATGTTGTAAACAGAAACAGAGCTTGCCTCGCCCGTCTCAAGGCGGCCCTTGTAAACCCTTCCAAAACCCCCTTCCCCTATCAGATTCACCTCCCTAAAACCTCTTGTGGCTGCTGCTAGCTCAAGAAACGTAAAACTGCGCGCCCCACTGCATCTCGTGCTGTTGCCCTCAGTATCCTTCAAAGTCGCCTTCCCTTTCCCATTCACTGAAATGTTAAACACCCGAATCAACTCCCAACATTCTCACGATTTAACTTGAAAAGAAAAACCCAAATTCCAAACAAGCGCTGTGGATCGGATTCCCTTACCGTTATCGTCTGAGTCCTTTCCCCTCCCACTACCTGCATATCCATATCCCAGAAAAAAATACATTTAGCAAATTGTTTCTGTTAAATATAATTCAATAGAATACAATAAAATCAAATTTATTAATAAAACTAGTCTGAATGAAGCATGGAAATTCCAATCTTTAGCTACACAGATACACACGCAGACCTGCGGAATCAGCTGATTGCCGAGAACCGGATCGTGTGCCATTCTCAATTTCAATCCTGCGCTCACCATTTCCTCCAGGACTGAAGCAAGAAAAACAAACCATTCTCTCTCTCCCCCTTCCCCTTCCCCTTCCCCTTCTCTCTCTAATGCACACAGAAACCAGTAAAAGAAAATGCTGAAATCAACGGTGAACCACCACCTGAAACAAATTTGTCACCCCAATCACCCATCTCAAATTCCCAGAACAAAACGAGCTTTGAGAGGGGGTGGGGAGATCAAGAAGCCCCTCTACCAAATAAAAATAATAGTATTTAAAAAATTAGCCAATAAATCCAAGACCAAAGTAAAATATCATTCAAAAATAGAACAAAAACAAAGCACGGACAGACAGACAAAAAGAGCAAATAAATTTTACGAAAATAAAACTACCCAAAAAGAAAGTCCTAGAACCGTCCGCTTGGCAAATGACGTTATAGGAAAACGGGAAAAGAAAACACGGAGAAAAAACGAAACTAAAATTACGCGGACAAGGCAAAAAGAAAATGTGTTTAGTTTCTTGCGGCAAAATTTACAGAAAGAGAAACACAGATAGACAGAGAAATAGAGCGGCACAGTTAGCGGCGACTGTAATAATAGCTGGATTTTATCCTTTGGTTTATGCCTCTCTCTCTCTCTCTCCTCTTTTGCTTTCGGAAAATGTGGACCTGAATATTTGTATATTTTTATAATTTTTTTTTTTTTTTTTAAGTGCTGAATTCCTTTGGTTGCCTTCTCTGCTCGTGTGATTATAATTACCAGCCAGCATCGATGTTTATGCGTAATTATTGACCGGTCGCTCTTGCCGTTCCGCTCACTCTGATATCTTTCTGGCCGTTCCCTTTCCTATCCCTTTGATTATCTTTCTGCTGCATTTAAACGTTACGGTCCCCTGCTGGCAGGGGAGATTACAGTTTTGACCTCGGTCGTGAGCTGTTTCTTACTAGGTTTGACATTGACATTTCGGATCTAAACCGAACTGACTCAGCTTTATGCGACGGACTTGGATCCGATTATTGTTTTGTTGTCAACGGCTTCGATTTGCGTGATGTCCTGGTTCCTTCCCGCCTATAATACTTTGGCGGCTGACCTCGTAAAATGACAGAATTGAGAATTTAAACCCAAGAGCCACGTAACGTTCGACGACCACTCGCTTTTACCTTCTTGGCTCGTTTAGACACCTACATATCTGTATGCGTTTTATATTTTATAAATTTAAATCTTTAATTTTTTTTTATTAAATCAATACTTAATTATTATAATTTTATCAAATTTTTCAACAAAATATAAAATATAATATAAAATCTTAAAATCTTAAAATAAAAATAATGCAAAAATATTTTGGATCCCAAAATCGGAACTCAAGTAATGTCCCGAATGATTTTTTTTTTATTTAATAATTAAAAAAATATTTTTTAATGTCGTTGTGAATTTTTTTATTTTTTTAAAATATTTATGATGATTAAAAAATACATACAAAAAAATAAAAATAAAATAAAAAAGTGAAATGCACTATTCGATAAATTCATTCGAGCCACTTTTTCGATGATTGTAGCAGGATTCAAAATAATATTAAAAAATAATATTTAAACAAAATTTTAATTTTATAATATTTTTAATCTATTTTTTTTCTTTTATTTTTTAAAATCTAATAAAATTTATTAATTCAAAACATTTAAATATTATTCACAAAATTTTATCTATCTCATTACCTCCAACATGTCTTGCTATCTTATCCTAAGCTTGATTTAGTTATACAGTTTAGATAAAATGAGATATTTTGTTAAAAATTAAATAAAATATTGTTATAATATTAATTTTATTTTAAAATTTGAAAAAATTAAATTGTTAATTATATTTTATATGAGAGTTTAAAAAAATTATAATAATTATATAAAATGAGATAAAATAATTTAATTTTATATAATAAAATCAGGCCTCAGTGTTTTCAGGTCCCTAGTTATCCTTGGTTAATTATAAAATAAAGCAAAAACTTCCAAAAAAATAAGAGCTTTTTAAAATTTAGAAAATGAAAAAAAAGACTGGACTTCAGGGGCACATTCAAGTGAAAGAATGTAGGTATTGTAGTACGAGTGGTGCTACTCTGGCGCTTGTAAATTGTATTTTTGTTACTTTTTATTTTAAATATTTTTTAAATATTTAAAAAATAAATAAATATAATAATAGTTACTTCTTTAATTATTAAAAAATAATTTAAATATATGAGCGGTAAAAATGAGAGGACAAATTAAAGAGGCATAGTTACATTATTCTTGTAGTATATCCCCTGCATGGATAATCCTGAATTGAAGGTTATCTCCTAAACTCTCCCAAGGCAAAAAATTGGTACAACCCCTCCAAACTATCGTTTAATTTTTAAAATATTTCTTTGAACTTGGGGCAATTTGTTAAAACACCAAGTAACTGCAATGTATCCCATTTTGTTATTAAAAAGATAAAATTACTCCTGAATTTATTAAACTTCCAGACATTATCTTCAAAACTCCACAGATCAATTCAAAACTTGGGGGTGAGGAATATATATATATAATTTACTACAAAACACAGTTTCTTCAGAGCTCACATATCTAGTATTGCAGCATCCATACTCTTGACTCTCCTCCCACCAATATGACTTCAAACACCGCCAGTCCGGCTCTGCCCAACACCATTCCCGGTTGATCGTTTAACATGTAACTTCAGGTCCCAACATCTCATTTCCAGGAAATGGCTATGCAGTGAGTGCATTTTTGCACCAGCACTTCAGAGCCAGCAGGAATTACATCATATGGATTAAAAATCCTACCATTCGTCCCTGATCACATGGAAGAACTTGGCTGTTTCACAAAGCAAAAATCACATGAAAACACATTTACAGAAAGAAACAGAAACAAAAGCAGAACACAACCACCTAAACAAAACATAACTGCAAAAGATACTTTCAGAGAAATCCCAACAATGCACAAGTTGCCCAATCTAGAGGATAGGAAACCAAGAAATACATATCCGTTGCACTCCAATATATGAACACCAATCAATTTTTCTTCTTTTTTTAGACACCACAACTTCATCAGCATGGTTAACAGTATGAACATGGAGAGTTGATCTACTTTCAATTTTCAAGTTTTGGTTCTTTCCATCTTCTCGAACTTGTTACTCATTTTCTCTGTAGTCTGTTCTGTTTTCTGTTTTTCTCACCCTCTTGTTGTCAAAATTTATGAAATTGATAGCTTCAGTCTTGTCAATATTATTTATTGACTACAGATTCTTGAAATACTTGGAACGCCCCGACATCATAATTCATTGACTACAGAAAATTTTGAATCGTGAGGAACACAATTAAGTGAATGAAAACACCAAACTAGAATTTGATGTCATAGCCAGATGTTTTTTTTTTTAAAAAAAAAAATCCATACTGATTCTCATTTATAACTCATAAAAAGTCAATTACAAGCCATCTCCTGCACTACCAACAGATTCAATATCAGGTGGTGCCTCTTCAATCCATATAACTTCCCCTGCCATCTGTAAGGCCATCATCCTAGATAGGGAATGTGCTGCAGCATTTCCTTCCCTATATGTGAACTCCAGCAACCAGTCAGATCTCCTTGAGAAAACATACCTGATATCTTCCACAATTTCTCCCGCCTATGAACAATCATTCCTGCAAACTTTAACATCTTGTATCACATTCTTCGCATCTCCTTTCAAAAATAACATCTTTTACATTTATCTCTTGACAAAGTTCAACAGCCCTCCATAATGAATTACATTCTGCCAAAAAAGGTACACCAGTAAAATATTTACCAGCACATAGAGAAAAGAGAACTTCTCCCTTACAGTTACTTGCTATTAGGCCAATCCCAAAAGAAAAGAATTTTAGCTGATGATGGAGATGATGAGAGGGTGGGTGATTTTGTCAAGAGATTGAGGGGTGGGGAGGAAGAGCAATTTTCTGTTGCCAATTTCTTCCACTTCCCTCTGGTCTGAGTTTGATTATGATCATCTACAAGAGCACAGGTTGGTACTTCTATATCTTCATTCTGATCTTTCTCAGGGACCAGTGTTTGCTTCCTCACAATTGTCTCTGCCTCTTGTTGAATAATAGGACCGACATTTACAGAGACGGCCTTCCTAGTTAAAACCTCCGAGTCCAGCCCCTCCTTCCATGCTACACAGTTTGGAAAATCACCAACCTTATCCATCTTCCAGTGACTTTCAAACTTCCCTTCCACGTTCTTCTCCAACTCACCCTCTCTACATTTTTCAACTGTTGTCAATGTCAGTCCAGTTTTTTCAGTAACAACTCCTTGTTTTTGTCCACTATTATCGTTTAATTCCAAACTCCGACCATCTCTGCAAATTCCCACCTTCACTAGAACTTCCTTCACTGCCATGCTACTACTCCCACTACCTTCAGAAGACACAGTGTACCCATAGCGAAGAGGAGGTCTTCTCATTGCATTTGTATCCACTCTCAACCAAGAACCAAACTGATCTGAACGTGCACTTTGCCCAGACTTGTCTTCTGATCAAAAAGGACACCCCTCAGACCCGTGAGCAATAAATCCATAGTCAAAGCATATACGAGGCAATTTTTCATATTTTATGGGAATCCATACCCTCTCCCCATGAACACAAATAGTACGACCTCTAGCCAAAGGATTTGTACGAGAGATATCAATCTTAGCCCTAAGATAAGGATCCCAACCAATACCATCTTCTGGCAAATCCATTTCAACTATCTTCCCAAGTGAACCACCAATTTGCTCCCCACACTCTTTATTCATACAAGCTACCGGCATATTGTGCAACCGAATCCAAAATGGTTCACTATCAAAACGTATTTTATGCAGAGGAGATAGTCCATCGAACACATTCAATGCTAATAAACTGTTGTCAAAAAGCCAAGTTCTTCCATCCATCACCTTTTGTTTATCAGCATGCGTAGCAAATGTTCATGAACAAGTTTGGACCACAAACTTGGAAAATTGCTGCTTTACTCACCCTCCAGATTTTTCCCAAAGTCGCTGCCAGCACCTCTTTCCCAATTATCCGTTCCATATACAGCTTTCCTACTAAACTACGCTCACCCTTCCTCTCTGATTCTCTAATACTTTCATCAGGCATATTAATTATAGCATCTTCCTCTACCGTTAAACTCAACTTACACCACCGATTCTCAATTTCCTCCATCTTCACAGTACTTTCCCAGCCAAATCAGACCACTACAACAATGAATTTTCTGAACAAAAACCCTCAAACCCCTGTTGTCAAGGGCGAAGGCAGAGCTTTTTCAGCCAAATCAGACCACTACGAACCCCACAAGAAACAAGAAACAGAACAAAACACACACCTCCAGCCACTTCAGCGAACAAGAACTTAAATTAGACAATACTCAACCCCTGTCGTCTAGGTCGAAGGCAGAGAAGAGACTTTTTCGCTTTTGAGTCGGCACCCAAATATGATTTCATCACAGCTTTTAACATTCGACAATATCAATCGAGTTTCGGAAAGAAAAATCATCCGAAACTTCAAACAACTGTAAACCAGGTCATGTGGTGATTAAAACAGGGCTTCCCGGTTTGAATCGACTCCGAGCACAAGGCAGTTTCAGGTCGAGGGGAAAAAAAAAATTTGGACCATTTCTCGATTTGTGCGTGTCATCCTTGCGCAGGGGCCATGCTAATCTTCTCTGTATCGTTCCAATTTTATCGGATGTCCCCGAAGGGACATTCATCTATTGCTTCCTTCTGTATTAAAAAGACGACTACGCAGAAGTAACTAAACCATGTGGGACTCGTTGTCGCCCAACTACAATGTGTGACTAGTAGTTCTGTCTTTACTTGTTAAAGAGACAGGCCTTTTCGACACACAGTTCAACAATTGCTCTTTGGGCCTGACCCATTGTAGTTGGTCCCCGACTCCCAGTGGCCTTTAATGTACTTCAGTCCTTTTTAACACAGTTCCACTTCCCTCTTTGCTCTTTGGGCCTGGCCCTTCTCGTGGCCTTTAATGTACTTCAGTCCAGAAAACCACATTGATTATGCACTGAAAGGTGGGGATTAGTGGGGAAACAATCTTAAATGAGTAATTATGAGAAAAGCTAAGGTTAGATCACTCTTAAAGTATGCAAGTCTCATATATAAAAAAAAAAAAAAAAAAATTCATTATTAAAAAATATTTTTTTTCTTATATAAATCCCACATTTACTTTATATTCAAAGGGAGCGTAGAGAATTTGCACCTTAAGATGGTATAAATAATTTTCTTAACGAGATAATTTTGAAATAAGAATGCATAATACTTTATCCTATTCATTAATAATTAATGTTTATGTAAATAATTTTAATAACATGACATCATATGATTGGATAGATTAACCCTTTATTATGCCGGGCTTACCCAATAATTTTTTATCTTAAATATCCTCTTAAAATAAAATAATATGTCAAGTATATGTCAGATTTTAAAGAATAGCAAAGGGAAGCTGGAATGCATGTTTTCCAAACGTATCTATCCTCTGTTACCTCGAATGGATCGGCTCTTCTATTGCACCAGCAATTTCAGTAGTTATACAGGTTCCAAAGATATTCGGCTCTAATAAACTTGAGAGCCAACTCCATCTCCAGAATTGCAGATACTTACAACAAAGCAACTTACTCTTAGATAAATGGAAATCTCTCAGAATATAATTGATCGTACCATTACAAATTCGTCTCTGCTCTTTGCCACTCAAAACCCACCTTGGTCCACAACACAAGATGATCCACTCCCATTGCTGTCAGAGCTGCAATGTTGAATCCTGCTGCTGAGATGAACCAATCTGAACATTAGAACTAGGTGAACTCGTTTGCTGAAATCTCACATTTACATCAGGAGGAAATGAATAACAATGTCTGCAAATATGCCTCCCCCACCAAGGATCACTGCTGATATTCCATGTCACTTAAGTCCACAGTGTGTTGCAATTTCAGAAAACCAGGCTTCACTTGATTCAGAATAATTTATAGGCATTTGGCAGGAAGTAGTGTTACTACTTGTATTTAGTCAAACATCTTAGAAGACATAACGTATTATCGGAACCTGACATTTCAGTTAATCGGGCAAGTCTTACCGTCCTGATATGTGACTTTAAAAAATCAATCCGACCCAAAACCACCATTTAAACCATTCATATGAGAGCAGACTATGCATTTCTGCTTATTCCGAGGAGGCATGGGTTTTATTCCACCAATATGTTTAGGGAAGTCAACTCACATTAAGAATCCAATCCTGTTCTTTCGAGGTCTTCTTGACCTTGCAACAAGAATCCATTTGTATAAGCAGTGTTTGATTCGGATATCCTGTGATATAGAAGCTTGCTTTTACAATCATCCGGTATTGAGCTCTCAAAAGATCTCACCTCAGTAAATAAAGATTGCTCCTGCATTAACACCTCATTTTCTCCGGTCCATCCAGGACCAAATTCGAGTCCCCTTGGCAAAAATCTATCAATTTTCTTTGAAGCAACCTTCCAAACTACGGGCCCAAGGTCAGCAGCAAATTGAGCTAGGCTTCTCGCATAACCATGCTCCAAGTGCAGACTTACCTGATTTTTACATTTACATTTAGAAGAAATCGTGTACATACTATAAAACAGTACTAAAAACAGCAATCACACAGAATAAATTGGGGGAAACCATCTTAGGGGAGGTTTGGATGGTGAGTTAAGATGAGATGGAATTTGAAAGTTGAAAAAAATATTGTTAAAATATTATTTTTTAATATTATTTTTATTTTAAAATTTTAAAAAGTTAAAGTGTTTATTGTATTTTGTATGAAAGTTTAAAAAGTTGTAATGATTAAATGAGATGAGATGAGATGAGGAGCCTTTTGTATCCAAACCTCCCCTAGTGACCAAGAATATCACTCACTTCATGGGAGGCATCATTTGCACGTTTTCAACAATCATCTTTCTTAATATCTGGTTTACATAGCATTAGAGAAGATGTTCGGCCAAAATCAATCCATTATCTCCATTTCTAAATCCTTTTACTTTGTAATAAAAGCACCATCCCCACTTTTTTAAACCCCAGCCTTGAGAGAGAAGAAGGATACACAAAGAGAGAGGAAAAACCGTCTTACATACCTCCACTAGTTGCTTCAATTCCCCATCCAGTGCGGCCCAGACAGATGGCCCACGGCAAGAGTCCAAGGCATGCTTATAGGTGTCACGCCTATTCTCATCCAGAGCAAATTGCTTCTTCCCATACTTCAAAACATACTTCAAAACAGAAGCTGCAATCCAAGAGAAAAACAGCTCAAACGTCGTTGAAAAGGCTAGAAATTCGAAATGACAAAGTACAGACAGAACATATAAAGTACTACAACACACTCGATTCAAGCCTTACCTGGAAATTCATTCTCCCACTCAGACCACCAACTAGTACAAGTTTCACTGTTTTTAGGCCAATGGGAAGTCCTGACCAATTGAGCAGGTGGAGTAAGTCCTTTTCCTAGATTGTAAGCACCGGAACCCCTTGCATTACCTCCTCCAGAAACAAGAGTTGCATCCAAGGCTGGCCCAGGACAAACATGCTCAGAAGGAGAGCTACCAGGGGACTTCCTCAGGTTCTTGCCTGGAGGCCTGCCTCTCTGCACAACTTTGGGCTGTGGCTCATCATTATCACTATCCTGCCTCAAGTTTTCGAAGTCCTTTTTTGCCAACTCTTGCATAGACCGTGCCTGCCAAAAGGGTAAAGTTCCAGTGATGCAATAAAGAGAAACCCAAAAAAAGATAAGAATAGAAGTTCCAGAGAAGACCAAACCTGTCTAAAAAAAATGGTATCTGGTGCATTGTACTGCATTGCATTTTTACATATAAGAAACACATCTTTCTGTAAGTTAGATAGCAAAGAGAGTTAAATTCCTTGACCAGGAAGGCATGAAATAAGAGAAGGCTTCACCATAATCAAACTTCCCGTGTACAAGGTAAAATTAAAAATCATTTTGCTACATTTTTAATATAAGGAATCCCAAAAAAGCAAAATCCAAGTGAGAACGGAATTAGCACGCAAGTACATGTGAGCATGAACAAACACCAACAAGAACATAAAGCAACTACTAGAAAATTTATGACCTGTATAACAGCCGCAACGGAATTAGAATGCATAGACAGATCGACATTTTTGAAACTCGGGTTACAAATATATGTTCATATTGAATGCGTATGAATGGGAATTTGCAGGAAGTGCAATCTTAAACCAACCTCAAACTGTTCCAAGTTGGCATAAGCTCCCCCATCTACTTTCTTCCTCACGGTTTCAAAATCCATTGGATTCTCAATGATGTCATGGTAATCGGGAAGCTAGAAGGAAATCAATTTATAGCAAATCATGAATGGGTATTCAAAAATAATATACAAATTTAAATTACCATAAAAATGCACCTGTTCCGGGTCCACGGGCTCCGAGAATACCCCATGAGTGTCCTTTCTGCAAGCGAATTGGAGTTCACCGATGAAAACCCAAGCTTAAAACAATGTTTAAAATTAAAATAAAATATACAAAGCTAACAACAAAACACACTTTTGAAGCCTGTCAAGGATGAACACCAACAACTTTTTGTCTGGCAAAGGTGTCGTGGGACCGGAGTCCACCTGCGACCCTGTCAAAATTAAATTAAATTATTCAATACCTTGGCCCTTCATATAGAAAAACAAAAAACAATCACTACAAAAATCCCCCACAACGACTTTCAGCAAAGAATTGAGATTGATTCACTTTTAGATACCGTGTAGGGAGTCTGTCTCTTTCGAAACCTTTTCATCCTGCAAAATTAGTCCAATATCCATGTCGAAATTACCAAAAAGATAATAGAAAAAAATGAAAAAAAAAATTGCATAAACATTTACAAAAAAAAAAAAAAAAAGGAATTGCAGAAACACTGTCATTATTAGAAAAGGGAAAAATAATCACATGAAAAGTTATATTAAAGGCGACAAGAAGCGGAGGAAGTACAGGTGGGGGGGAAAGAAAATTCTGAAACTAATTAACGAACAGACAAGTTAAAGTTTCTCGTATATGAAGGGCGCGAGTCTCTGCGTATTAACACACACAGTAGGAATACAGAAAACAAACAAACAAACATTAAAATAAATGGAAGATTTAAGTTAAGAAATGATAATAAAGAGAAAACTGAAGCCCACTCAGATTTCAATAAAATTTAAAGAATATTATTAATTTAGACCGAGTCAAACTTGTCCATCCACTCGTTGATCTAACGAGCCCACCACCAAAACACCATGAAATTGCGCGCGGAATCCCAAACGATTCAAACTACTTTTCGAAACGCAAACGGCAACACAATCGCATACTGCATAAATATCTCGGTTCCTCAAAACGATTTCAGAAAATCACCTTTAAAAAATTAGGATTTTCTGTTAAGTGAATTGATGATCATTACCACTGCGTCAGACCCGTGATTGAAGACACTGATCTTGCGCCTCTTGAGGGCCGCCTCAGTATCCTCGATATTCGCATTCGAATAAGATCCGTCCGGATTTAAGTCAAATGTCGAGGAATTGGGCGACAATGTCGGGTAATACGGATGGGGATCGAGACCATTTAGGAGCTTGTGCTTCTTCTCTTTGCGTTCGTCGTCTTCGCCGGAAAAGCACTCCGGCAGGTCAGGGAAAGGGTTCCGTCGAATGGAGCGACGGGTAGGAATAGAGATTAAATTGAAAGAGTTAGGGTCTTCTTGCTGCTGTTGTTGTTTGAGAGAGCGTTTTTGGAGATCCAAGAGAGATGGGCGTCCCTTCTTCTTCTTCTTCTGCTGCTGCATCGTCGTCTCCGAAGCTTCGCCCATTCTTTTCGTTCTCTTTTCTCCCGAGAAAAATACTTCGTACGAAATATTGGGACAAGTTTGGTCCGCACGTGTGGTGTGCTGACTAGGGACCGAGTCACTCAAGTTACGTGAAAGGAAGGCTTTGTCACGTGACATGGTAGGTGGCTATTGGGAAAGAGTAGGGCTACGCTGTCTAGCGAGTAGCGATCAGGCCGTGCGGGCTAACACAAATTTTTTTTTAATTGTTTTTTTATATTTTTTTAATATATTTAAATATTTTTAAAAAATAAAAATATATATCAATATATTAAAAATCACTTTCTTAATTATTAAGTAAAAAAATTAATAAATAAAATACATGAACGATCAAAATGATAAGATAAATTCAGGTGACATACTAACATTTCTCATTGAGAAATACCGATTGTTTTTTTTTAATATTTCTATAAATCAACAACTGTTCATCACACACCTACACATGAGTTTTGAAAAAACAACCCCATTTACAAGAAAGAATGATATAACAGATATGGATGATAGAGATGAAGATGGTGATCTACAGCTTGATGGTTCATGGCAAGTTGATGATTCCACTCCTTTGAAGAAGAAAGCAAAAAGGAAACTGGACCAAGACCCTGGTAGTTCAGACATGGAAACCTCTGAACCACGTGTTACATAAATGCGAGCAGTGGAGATGGAGCTGGAAACCAAACCACAGAAAAAACAGTTTACCCTCGTTACACCTACGATTCATACATGCTTCTATTTTTCTATTATACATCGTCTTTGATCTGCAGTTCGATTGACAATGATTACTCCACTTCTAGAAGATATAGAGGTTGGCAAACCCCTAGAGTAGCAGAACAAAAATCATGAGTATTGATGGGATTCCTTCTCTTGAGAAGGTGGATGTCAATGTCTCCGAGAATGGTGGGCAAGGGAATGTGCCTTCTTTTATTGTTCAGGAGATTGTTAGTTTAGAAGATTATTTACAAGAAACGATACATTACCCTCCCACAAATCTAAGTGGTGAGAATTTGAGTGTGTGAATGGTGAGAATCCGGCGTCGAAATTGCAGAGAAGAGTAAGAAGAAATATCAGTGCAGTAAAAGAAAAAGTGGAAATCGTAGTGCAAAAGAATAAGAAATCTGCAGAAGAAGAAATCATACAGCAAAAATCTCACTGAGGGCTTCGGGGGGAGAGACTGAGGGCTTTGGGGCTTAGGTGCAAAATCGGTTCACTTGTTAGTGAACCTGGTCTGCCACATAGGGTGTGGGGTGTGCTTTTGAAAACTGTCTGATACCCAGATTTATTCTTTTTTTTTTCTTAACTTAATTGTTAATGAAGTATTTTTAAATAAGTTTATGAATTTTTTCTCTATTTTTTATTTAATTAATTATTTAAAGAGATTTAAAAAATAATTGAAAAAAATGCACTCGATACAAAAATTCAGTAGGGCTCTCGGTGGCCCTAGCACCACCCAGTGGCTATTATACTAGGCAAGCGGTATCCGAAGCCAAATAACTGGCCTGCCAAGTCTAGGATTGATAACCGGCTTCAATGTCTGCCCTATACTCAAGTGGATAACATATAACTTTTAAAATTATAAATGTTATAAGAAAGTCTTACTAATATGTGATTTGTTATTTTTGTCATTTTATTTAAACATACATATATATATATATTTAAGCATTAAGTTATGATGACAAAAATGATAAATCACGTGTTGATTAGGTAGAGGTGTGTGATATAAAGCTTCTATGTAAAATTTCTCAATATATATATATATATATATATATAATTAAATTTGAAAAAAAAAACACGAGAAATTATATTTACAATCATAAGATGTGTAAGTTTCGCGCACTCATTTTGAAGAAAGTCGATACATCTGGAACCTACATGAAAAAATAACTTTTTAAGTAGTGGATCCAATTTTTTTTTCAAATAGAATGCGCATGACTTATAAATCTCATAATTATATCTAGCAGTACTCAAAAATTACCATTGCGGCCCTTATGGGCGGCTATCACAGGATGACCTAGATTGAGCTATCCAAGGGGTACCATCGTTGCCACCCTCAACCATTAAGGTGTGGTTTGGATAATGAATTGAAATGAGATGAGTTGATATAAAAGTTAAAATGTTAATAAAATATTATTAGAATATTACTTTTAATATTATTATTGTTTTGATAATTGAAAAAATTGAATTATTTATTATATTTTGTATGTAAGTTTGAAAAAATTGTAATGATAAGATGAGATGAAACATTTTAACTATTTTAACGGAACCTAAAATTGACGCATTTTATTTTCAAACTATCACAAATTACAGCTTAAAATTTGTACACTTCATTAAAATCTAAACGTTAATATTGTATTATAATACCAAAAATTGGCATTTTGAACAATATATTAAGATATAATCGTTATTATTGTGTTCCGTTACTTATTTTTTATTCATCTCAATTGTCATAATTTAACGTGGGTGCAAAGTGTCCTTTTTTGTAGTTATAATGTGTTAGTTTTAATAATTTGATGTGCAAAGTATAGAACCCTTGATAGTTTGGAAGTACAAAGTATACTTTTCACCATATGCATTTGATACTTAAGATTCAACCCAAATACATTTATTTGAGATGAAGAATTATTCAAGAGTCCTACATTATGGATAACGTGGTACTCATAACACGTGACGCCCCCAGCCCCCGCTTGGAATTGAACGGTAACTGAAACGCGGGGACATGCAACACATAACTACATACCCGTACATGACAGATAAAATGCAATGCTCTTAGGTATACTAGCAGTATGCAATAATTAATGTAGCGGAAAATATAAGACTATGCATAATTAACGCCTAAAACAATTGCCTTAGCACATGGTATCGTAAGACTATGCATAACCCAAACATTATCTTTAACATAAAATTCATATCAAAAGTACCCAATGAATGATATGTTCATTGTCTCCCAAAACAATGATAGCTAACAAAACCTTTTTCCCCAAAATAAAGGGACCGATCACAAAAGGGCTTAATTCATGAGACGAGGAACTTCACTAGTACTAAGGTCCCTTCACATATGAGACTTAAGAAAATACCCCTAGTCCTTATGGGCTCAGGTTCTAGTAGTCTCAAACTAGCAGCAACTTCCTTGACCTCTATTGAGGAATCATTTGCCTGACTCAGATATCCGGTTACAAAATCTAAGTGGTCCTTGATCGTAGAGGCTTTATCGGTCTCGGTTTTGTAATCATCCATATTGAGTGCTTCCAAAAGTCTCTTAAGGCATTAGACCGTGACTTTCAGAAGATCGGTCATAAAGTCATAGCAGGCCTCTACAGTGAATTCATCTTCTTTTAGCTTATTACTCAAGTTCATGGTCATGGATACCTGTCACAGTTTCTACCATTCCGGATGGAGAATGGTAGTGGAAACTACCACAATGAGATTTTGAAAAATCTCATCAAGTAAATATACAACATACAATGATTAATATAAGCATACAAGCGACAAACCGTTAAATGCATGCATGAACATGTACTTAACACATGACGTGACCCAAAACTTGATTTATGCACTTTACCTTTTTCAAAAAACATGTAACAAATTCTTTAGACTTTTCAAAAAAAATATTATTTGACATCATTTCATATCTTATTATATCACATGATCCATGTCGTATCGTATCGTATCATATAATGTCATATCACGTTATTCATATCACGTGATCCATATCATGTGAACTCATTGCCTTGTTTTTATAACACACTGCGGACACATCATGGCTCCCCTAAGCACTGCGTGTTCCTGCTAGTTACGACGTGTTCTTTCTTATACTTGACATGTGACACATGAAATATCGTGCATGAAATCATCAAGCGTAACATATTCATATCATGGCATGACAACATAAGACATGTGAAATATCAAAACAACTTCATGAACATAGAAGAACGTGACTTGGCCGAAACATCAAAGGCATGTAACATAGAGAAATTTCACTTTAACATATTTCAAACTTGAAGTATAATAGATAAAACAATTCTGCTAGGTACAAGCCATTTTGTGTACCACTTGTGCACCGATAGATGACATGGCAGAAGCAGGGGCATTTAAGTAAATTCAAAAAATAAAAAGAAAAGGAAAACCCAGTCTCGTCTCCCTCTGTTTCCTCCCAATCCGCGTCTCCCTTCCCAGCTCACTTCCCTCCCTTCCCACTTCGTATAGTCGCTCCCCTCTGTCTCTCCAAATCTCTTTCTCAACGAAGCCTTCCCCAAATCTCTTCATCTACACACGATGGTGAGATTGATTTGAAGTAAGTGTACAAAAACACATTTATTTATTATATTTTTGCAACTAAAATTTCTTAGAGGGAAAAATGTGAACTATCTGAATGTACAAAAAAAATTGCATGATTCAGTGTTAAAACCGTCGTAAAAATGGGTTAAATATCAGTCATGATGAGTGAAAAAGAGAGGAGCTTTTCCTCTAAAAGAGTCGCCCACCATGGAATGAACTAGTATGTGTTAGATGGGTTGGTGAATTCATATTTTTCTATGTGATGCGCACTTGTTATGCCCACATGTTTATGGATGTCATGCCTTTTGCTTCTTTGAATAACGTTTCATATTTTCTCTGCAATGCCTCATGCTTCTTTGAATATGCTGTTTTGTTTCCTAGCCATGGGCTACTCACTGCCAATGTTTCTTTTAGAGAGAAGATTACATCAAGCTTAAATTAGGTAAAGGATTTCCTTGAATGAGAGAATAATGCTTATTATTGCCCATAATCTCACTTTGATATGCCTTTTAATTGTGCTATAGGCTATTGGGAAAATCACTTCTAGAAGAGTCATGATTCCTCAAAATCTCACTTTGATATGCCTTTTAATTGTGCTATAGGCTATTGGGAAAATCATTTCTATAAAAGTCCTGATTCCTCAATACCTCCTTACTAATGAACTTTCATTTCATTATGGATCTCATAATTGAGTTGGAAATCATATTATGGCAACGTTTTCTACAATATATCTTGATTGAAGGGTTAAAACGATTGAAGAACATAAAAACATCACATGACTGGTGGGAAAGGGGAAATAGAGCTGCCAATGAAAAATTAGTTGTTTAAAGTTCTATCTATGTTTAGCATTTCTAGAATTTAGAATATCAACTTGTTATGAACTTAGTTTGAGATTTTTGAAGTTTCAAATATTTGAAGTTTCAAATATTTGAAGTTCTTTTTTGCATTGCTTGGATTTGGAATCTCAAGTATGTTAAAAGCTTTGTCCTGTCTATTTAGTGATTGTATTGGATTAATTTCCAGTTTACACTCTTATTCTTGTGCAGGACATTCAAGCACTGATCAACAAAATTAATAAGTCTATAGTGGCTCCTCTTCCAACAAAGTATTCTGATGGAGAAAGGGAAAGAGCACGCATCTCCTATCACACCTCGTACCACAAATCCATCAACAAATCCATCAAATCAGATGATACCAAGACCATTTTATACATATTTTTCAACACCTCCTTGCATAGATACATCTAACAATCCTGCAACTCAGGTATTATGAATATAAAAAATTTTGAACAGGCCAGCCAATAGATTTAATTTTGATTTTGATCTATCTTTAGACCATTTTAGTTTGAATTGTTATATATATATATATATATATATAAATTAATTGGAAAAATAACATTAGATGCTTTCTTTGTGAGACAAGAAAGTAGTAGTGGTAGGTACTGCTTATAATTGGTTGAACTAGTACATGTATATAATTAGATGCCTTATATTATATATATATATATATATATATTTATATAATTGGTTGAACTAGTACGTGTGTATATATATGAAAGTAGTAGTGGTAGGTACTATTTGTAATTGGTTGAACTAGTACGTGTATATAATTAGATGCCTTATATTATATGCCTTATATTATATTATATATATATATATATATATATTTATATAATTGGTTGAACTAGTACGTGTATATATATATATATATATGAAAGTAGTAGTGGTAGGTACTGCTTGTACTGCTTATAATATATATGAACAATCTTTAAGAGAATCTTAGCTAATGAAATAGATTTTTAATTTCATTTGATTACAATTAATTATTACCTATATATCATGTTTTGTAAGGATCGATCGATCGATCGCGCGCATTAGTTGATTGAATTAATGTATATGTATCTTGTTTTATATTAATGTCCATATTTATTACTACATCTTTAGTTAATTGTCATTATTGATCTACATATTAGGTGATACCAATGTCTTTTTATCCGGATTTCTCAAGCTATATGCATGAGGGCCATACACCAATGCCTGATGCTTGGTTCCCACCATTCTTACCTCGTCCTAGTGCCAACCCAACTCCATGGACTTGTCAGGTGATGAGTTAAATTTTTAAGTAGCGTGTGTATTTTTCAAAATGCTTAAATTAATCCAAAATATTGTTGTCAACTGAATGTAAATCTTTTTTTGAGATTTCAGTCATCAACCTCCTCTCTGATTGGTTTAAACACTGCAAGCTCAAGCCATGTGAAATAAATTCAAGAGTCACCACCTGACTCGAGGGAGGTTGAAACTTTGTCTACGCCATCTGAATCCAAAGATGACAATGAGACCCAGATAGAAATTGCAGTGCATACTGAGGGGGGGCCGATATCATTGAGGAGCCGAAATTGGAGATGGTGTTTAACTCTGAAGAAGAGTTAATTGCTTACTATAAAAGCTATGGGAAACAATGCGGTTTTGGGATAATGACACAAATGAGTCATAGGTTTGAGGATGGGAGGCTCAGATATATCACATTGGGTTGTGCTCGTGGTGGGAAGGCACGGAATCAGACCACAAATGTCACTCGACCACGTCCGACATCAAAGACAGGCTGTAATGCAAGGATAAATGCTACGTTTTTTGAAGGGGTGTTGAAGTTGTTGACTGTTCACAATACCCACAATCACGGACTAAGTCCACAAAAATCGAGGTTCTTCCGCTGCAATAGAGAAGTGAGTTTGTCTATTAAGAGAATGCTAGATACAGATGATCAAACTGGTATCAGAATGAACAAGAGCTTCGCCGCTCTTGTGCAAGAAGCAGGTGGGTTTGAGAACTTGTCATTCAATGAAAAAGACTGTCGTAATTACATTGGGAAAGGTGGTGCTGGAGCCCTCTATGAATATTTTGCTACGATGCAATACAAGAATAATGGATTCTTTTCACTATTGGATATGGATGATAATGAGAGGTTGAAAAATGTCTTCTAGGCAGATGCACGGAGTAGGACATCATACAAATATTTTGGTAAAGTTGTCACGTTTGACACCACCTATTTGACAAATATGTATGGGATGCCGTTTGCACCATTTGTTGGTGTAAACCACCATGGACAGTCAATCCTTTTGGGAACAGGATTGATTTCTAATGAGGATACAAAAATGTTCACATGGTTGTTTCAGAGTTGGTTGAATTGTATGGATGGTGAAGCTCCAAAGACTATTATCACAGATCAAGATAGAGCCATGAAAAATGCAATTGCACTTGTCTTTCCGAATACCCGACACCGATTTTGCTTATGGCACATATTGAAGAAAGTACCTGAAAAACTCGGTTCAAATGGTGCATACAAAGATGGGTTGAAAAGTCAGTTGCTTAAGTGTGTGTATGACTCTCAAACAAAGAGCAGTTTGAGAAATGTTGGGAAGTGGTGATTACAACATACAACTTGCAGGAAAATGCTTGGTTGTAGAGTTTATATGCTGAGCATACCTATTGGGCACCGGTATTTTTGAAAGAAGTTTTTTGGGCTGGAATGAGTACAACCCAACGAAGTGAGAGTATGAATGCATTCTTTGACGGGTATGTTCATGCAAGGACAAACTTAAAAGAGTTTGTTGATCAATTCGATAATGCGTTGAGGAAGAAGATTGAAAATGAAAATGCGGCGGACTTTCACTCATTCAACCTCACAATTCCGGCAGTCTCTATTTCTCCACTTGAGAAGATATTTCAAGCCACATACACCAACTCTAAGTTTAGAGAAATTGAAAAAGAAGTAATAGGAATGGTTGGTGTTCTTCCAACTCTACACCAGAAGGCTGGTGTAATCGCAACGTACCATGTAGAAGATGAAGTTTGTGTTGATGATTTCATCAAGGAGGTGACCCAAATGGTGTATTTTAATGAGGCTGAAGTTGATGTGAAATGTTCATGTGCACTGTTCGAAATGATAGGGATATTATGTAGACATGCATTAGCCATTATAAGAGTTAACAAAGTGAAAAATGTGCCACAAAAGTATATATTAGATCGATGGAGGATGGACATTAAAAGGACATACACTTTTATACGAAGTACTTATGACTCAGTTGATGTAAGGCCAGAAGTGAGCAGGTATTCACGTATATTGAAGGTACGTTATTTTCTTCTTTTCACTTTGTGACATTCACGTATATTTTGTTGGTCGTGGTTTGTTACGTGGTGGGATTTTGACATTCTTTTTTTCTTCTGAACTTATAAAAAAAAAATATTAAAGGTATGTTATGACGTTGCCACAAATGCAGCGTCATGCGATGAGCATGCTAATGAAATGATAGATAAGTTACATGCAATGAACATCGTCTATCGCACGAAGAAGTCGCCCCCAACGACCCTTGGAACATGTTGCAGATACAACTATCGATGCACCTACAGCTGGGAATTCAAAGAAAGTCCTGAGTCCCTTTGTAGTTAGAGGCAAAGGGAGACCACCATGCCTCAGGAAAAAATCAATGATTGAGAGAGTCAAACCCACGCTCAAGAAGGCTACTCAAAAGGGAAAACGTAAACATGTCAATTCAGTGTTCCATTATGAATATTTGATATTTTTATCTCTTCAATATTTGTTTGTTAGACTTCATTTGGTTTTTTATTGATCTGTAGCCACATGGAAGTGATATCGACAGGGTTGACACGTGCATGAATTTATTTGGGCAAACAATTGTTGGGACACAAGAGAGTGTTGTCTTTGAGGTAGTTCATGATTCTATTGTCTTACTTTTTTATTCTAACTTTTTTTTATTGTTTTGAAGTTCACAATATGATTCTAACCCATACACTTTTGTATCTATTTTTAGCCTCTTCAAAACACTACCGAAGTGTTGGACTTTGGTGAAATCCAACTTGGGGATGACACATATGAAGCTCTAGATGGGACTGAAGATCATGGACATGTGCAAAGATGAAGATGTTGAAATACTTTCATCTGTTTCTAATTTTGTGTTGGGACTTGTTTATGTTATGACTCGGTTGGTGTAATGATGGGAGGTTGAGATTTTGAGTTGTAAGTGTTAAGTCATACTTGTGAAGTAGGGAGTATGCTATAGGTATATGCAATAGAATCTTGTATATAATGAAATTATATTTTGTTGAGTGAAATCAGGGACACCAATGAAGTTATATTTTGTTAAAGTGAAATCAGAGACTTGAAGTTATGTTACTGAGTTGTAGAATTTTCTATCTAATTTGTGGATGGTTTCTTTTTGCCAACAATTTGTCATGATCTATTTAACTGTTTAAAGTACTTTCATGAGGACAAATAATGCCTGTTTCATTATTTTTCATGTCAAAATAATCAATTTATGGCACTCATGACTAAGGTATAAATAATAAATTGTCTCATAAAAATCACATTTCAAGCTTCATACATTGAAATTATATACAAGACTATTGATGCACATGCATCATTTACAACTCAATTTCTCAACTAGTTGCTTAAGGTTATACACAACAAAAGCCACAAAAGTATATACAAATTTCTCTCGAGTAATATGGTTTCATTGTTTACAGATGCAATACAATGAAATTAATATAAAAATAATCCATGAGATTTTAAGTAGTGTGCGTTCACGCCGGATCTCTGCTTGTTGCCTTTGAATATCAAGTTGGTCGTTGTGGATTCTCAACTTATGCTTCACAATCTCTTCATCTCTTCTTCGAAGCTCTTCTTCATTCCTTAACAATTCAATTTCTATCTTCATAAGATCTTTTTCTCTTTCCTCGCTGCGATTTGCCCATTTGAAATAGTTGCAGTGTGGCAATCCCTGATTATAAAGAAACAAACGTAAAATATTAAATTTTCGTAGAAACCAACATGCACGTCAAAGTTTTAAAAAAAAATTACCTCTGTATTGTAATTTGGACACCCAAAAAATGATCGGCCCGAATTTCTTAGCGTATTCGATATTCTAAGTTTTGTGGGCTTCCCACAGGTGCACATTGGGTTGTTTGCCGAAGTCCATGAAGAAGCTGACGATGACATCCTAATGAAGAAGCGGGCTTCCACAAACATGTTCCCAACAAACTTTGAATATTACTTCGCATATTACAAAAACTTTGCAAATTACAAAAACTTTACAAAACTTTAAATATTGGCTCAGTTCTATATTACAATCACTTTGCAAATTATCAAAACTTTGCAACAAAGCAAAAATAGCTTAGTTCTATATACATCCAATGATGAGGTCTCCAAATAGCCTCTTAATGTGTGATGTGGATGGTTGTGAACCAGCTGACCCTTTCAACTAAAACAATGAAATTGTTTAGGTCTCCAAACACTGCAATAGCTAACCCTTTCATCTATTAGTTTATTTTTATTTGTTTATTTTAGCTTTTGAGTGTTTATTGTTTCTTTGGTTCTAATTGAACAAGATGTTTGAAGTTGTTTGTAGAAATTGAACTGAGAAAACTTTATCAAGTACCTTTGGATTCTCTGAGGAGTTCTAGCAAAACTTAAGTTAGTTCAGTGTTTGTTTTATACTAAGTTACCAAAACTTAGTTGGTAGTGTGAACTGAGAAAACTTAAATTAGCTCAATCTTAAAGATATTTGAATTAATATTAAATTCACTTTGAAAGTTTAGTCATGATCTATTCTTCTTGGGTATATAGAAACATTCAACAAATTTCATGAAATTATTCCACATGCATGATATGATGTTCTTCCTCGGAATTCATGCATGGTCAAAATATATATGTTATCTTCTCACGTGGGTGTATGACCCTGTAAGTAGTACTTTAGAATTTTTGATTTCTACACACAATAGTTAATGGAAATGGCATGCATATGGAGATATGTCAAAGGCTCAGCAACACTCAGCATGTTATAAATTACTCCAACAAAACTTCAACTTCTATAGGCCACCAGCTTCCTGGAAGTTCTACTACTGCAAGAAATATATGTGTGATAGTATGCAGATCATGTGGCCTCTCTTCTTGACTTGAATTACTTGCCAAAGCAACCCAGAATGCTGATTTTCAATATATTCAGCCTCATCAGAAGAAAATTATGGGGAACAAAACAATTCCAATAATAGTATCACTTCTCATAAGAAACAATTTCTAAAAATGTCATGATTGTCTCCAATATATAGGTTTTAAACTCATCCGCTTGTCTCCAAGTCACATTTTTTATAATAAATATGTCATGATTTCTCTAATTTCACCACCAATTCAACATATAATCAGTTCAAATTCATTGACTATCAGCAAAACACTGTATTAGACACTCTAAGATAAAAACAAGCATAAATAAATCTTATGACTTCTATTGTGTTCTTATGTGCAGGGGTCATTGGTTTAATGGACTAAATATCCATGATTTTCTACTTTTAGTTCTAAAGTTCTAAACCCTAGTTGGGTACTTCTCATGTATACTTCCTGTATACTTGGGTTATGCTTCATTTTCTTTTAAATAAAATTCTTGATTACCTAAAAAAAATGACTTCTATTGTGTATTTTGCATCCCATTCAAAATTCCGCACTAAATTGGAAGATCAGTTCAACACAATTTGGAAGATTAAGGCCAAGCTCATTAAATGTTTATTTCACAGCCCATTCAAAAGTTAGCAGTTCATGTCCGATGCAAATACTGAAGGCTCACATGTAAAGTGGGTAATAGAGCAAAAAAAGATGATGATTCTACAGTTCTTCATATGCCCACAAGCTTCTTATCATGACAAATTTCTCTTAATTTAATCTCATCTAAACCACATTGACAGACATGATGCGAATGGCCATGTTTCAAACCTAAATTCAAAACCTAAATTCGAAACCTAACTTCAAAAAACCACAAAATCAACATATATACACAACACAAAATTAATCAACACACACACACACACACACACACACAGAGAACCGGTGGCCGCAGCTGTGTTCGCAGGGAAGAGGTGCTCGACGGCTTGAAGAGAAGAGAGAAATGGGACCAAAATTTGTGGGTTAAACTAGAGAAGAGATTAGGCAAGAGAAATGGGACCTTTCGACGGCTTGAAGAGAAGTGTGCTTCGGGGCAAAAGAGGGGCTCGTCTCCTTCACTTTGCTGGGGCAAAACCAGAGAAGAAGACAGACTCGTCTCCTTCACTTGGTTCAAAACTGTGCGTTTTGAACAATTATTTTGATTTAATTCGTAGTCCTGCTCAAATGAAGTCAGCCGTGAAACTTGTCTCCCTTCCCAAACGGTTCATTTCAAGCTGTTCATTAAAACTAGGTGACATGTCAACGCTTCGGTGCACATAATTGCTTGCCTCCAGAATTTTCCTAGATAAAAGTCATGGCAAGGGTGAAATGAATATTAAATCATGGCAACATCACATAAATCTGAAACACATAACCTTACAATAACCAAATCTTTATGACACATAAAATGTTAACATGTCCTCAAGCAAGACTGAAACATGTGCATATGAATCATGACATTTTCAACATAGATCCGAATCATATAATCTCTTTCATGATCTTATACAAACTCGAAACAACATGTTCAACCAAGTAAAACATAGATTGACAATCAAAGGTAATCAATAACAAAGAAGGATTTACACAAATATATACGCATGTTAGCCAAATTAAGTTGAATGTTTACTTACAAAAATTCTTCAAGAAAGCACTAGCAAGCTGCAAAATGGAAGTACAACTTGTTAGAACAAGGGTTTTAAACCCTAATCCGTGTGTGTGAGTGTGTGTAAGGTTTCTAGGTTTTGTCACGTGTTGTGAGAAATACTTCAACCTTTTGGCTCTAGGGTTTTTGAATATGAAAACCCTTCAAGTTCACATAACCATGGCTTGGTTATGAACATGTGAGATGTGTGTGTGTGTTTGGCCGATTGTATAGAGGATGCAAGTCCTCAAAGTTTCGGCTTCTCTTTCCCTCGAAAAACCTTGAAATCATACGTGATCCTTCGAGAATATCAAACTCTTTGAAGATTATATCATCTCCTCGAGTGAGGTGTAAGTAGTGTGAATAAAGATGAGAAAACGAGGTCCTTACCTTGGATTCCTTTGTGCTTGGTGTCGTGGTCATTCCTTGGATGTAGAGAAGAGTTGTTTTTCTTGTTTGGTTGGAAAGAAAACTCAAGAAAGTGAGGACAACACCAAGTATCGTGTGAGAGAGTGTGGGTCGTGTGAGAGAGTGTGGAGAAGGTGATAACATGCAAAAATCTAAAAATGACAAAAAGAAAAGCCCTTGGGTGTGTGGCTCCTCCCCCTTTTTATAAAACTCTTCCACAAATCCTATTGGTTGCTAGATATCCATTGTATGAAGGACAAGTGGCGTGTAGTCTTTCCCCTAGCCTAATGTCTCTTCACCTTCTTCATCATCGGATTGCTTTGAAAAGGCTAAAAGGCACATGGTGTGGCGTGTAACCTCCCCCTTAGCCGAACCTCTTGGTCTTCTAAACCCCTATTTTCTTGTCTAGGTGCAATGTACCTTAGGGCAAAAGAGTAACACGAGTGTGGGTGACATGGCATAGGCGTGTGTGTGTGCCATTGCCGTCCACTTCCTCTCATTTCCCCATGACGATTGTTTATCTTCGAATGCTTCTTCTCTAGGTGGCATTTTCAAATACACAAGGCTTTCTTATGAAATCCTAAAGTGACAAGTGGCGCATGAGTGTGTACCCTTGAGTGTAGTGGTCGAAAATCTAGGGTGGATGGTCATTGTGCTTACAAGTCCCTTCATCTTCCTTCTAGAAACTCTCATCTATCAGTGCATGATTGACATGTGGTGAATTGTCAGAAAAAACACTTGAATGGGCGTGTGGGTGAGAGGAATCTAAAAATCCCCTTTGTCCCTTGAGCTTCCCTATGCAATTTATTGAAAATGATCCCCTTTTGTCTTCCCTAAGCGCCACTTCCCATAAATATTTTCTCGGAACTACAAGCAATTGCCACATGGCATGGGGTGTGCGTGTAGGTGGGTTGGTCGAGTGGATTTTGGCCTCCTCTAGGTCATCTCATCATTCATTTCTTCAGTTTGCCACTTGGGTTGGCGTGCATGCCTCCATTGGCTTCTCAAACACTCTTCTCTCTCCCTCCTAGCCCACTTACACATCCAGATTCAGAGGCCTCTTATGTGTGACAATTGGCACAAGCTTTATGGCTTAGGCATATCTCTATGTTTCTTCTAGGGTTTTTGGGCTCAAGCCCACTTAGTTGGTCGAATTTCTAGGGGTTTGAGTGGTCCTTTCTCTTGAGCTTTGGATGCTACTATAAGTTCGATGCCTCTATCCAATGAAACCTAATCTCATGGCCCTAAAATAATACTAAGGCAACGAAAATAATTACGGATGAAATCTAGCTAAGTTTCAGGTTATCACACAACCTATCACAAAATATTCTGTCATTCAAATTGCTTATATAAATATTCATTTTTTATGACATAATCATGATAAGTTGGAAATGCCGTATGTCCATTATTCATGACTATTTAATAATTATTATTGTCGAGATATATTTTATAAAATTGGATTGGATTAATATATAACAAACATAAAATTAGTGAAAGCTTAGAACTTTGTTTAGTTTATAGTTCAAACGTATGTAAGAGGTAAGTTTTGTAAAGTTGTTTATTGTACACTGAGAATTCGATTGGGGGCAAAAACAAGCTCAATCATAACTCCTAAGGGTTAGATCAAATGTTAAAGGCCTTGAGTTTTAGGGAATGTTCCCCTCAGGTCTAATGTTCAAATCCTCTTAGGTGTAAATAATCTTTAGAGGCTATTGGATAAGAGGATTTTTTTTTTTAAATTACTTGAGGTGCACTTGTGGAAAACTTATTGCCAAGGAACTATGCACTCCTAAGATTAGTCAGGACACTGTTCTCAAACACTCAATGCTAATAATTTAATAATATAAAAAAAGGAAGAAGAAGCTCAACCATGACAAACTCCAAGCATTTATCTCCCAAATTTTCTAATCAGCATCCCAAGTTAACTCTAAACATTAAAAAATAGTATACCTAGGGCCTAAAATAAAGAAAAGTGCTTTTCCAAACATTAACGCTGCGAGCAACATTTATTAGATTTTCCATCCATGATAGTGATTTTATCATACCAACATTTATTATATTTTACACAAAAGTCTGAAAACTATAAATCTCAATGTTTCTATCATGGAAATTACTAGTAACAATATACATTATCTTAAAATTATTTTACTTTATCAAGGTTACTATGTTTAATACGTGAGAAAAAAAATTATACTATTTTGTCTTTGAGGGCCACCATGCAAATAAAATCAATCATAAGAGGAAAATATTATTTATACTTACAATTCTATTTACATAACCTTACATGTATCAACTATTGAAAAATGTGAAAATTTTAAATTTTACATTTAAATTAAAAAAATACTGATAAAATGGAACTGTCACTCAATATATATAATATTGGGATATTACATATTTACTACTTATATGTATTTGAAAATTTTTATATTTTTATTATTTTCTTTTAAGTATTTTTTTAACATTCTTAATCATTAAAAAAAATTAAAAAAATATATAATTTTATTAATAATCACTTTCTTAATTATTAAGTAAAATAAAAAAATAAATATAAAAAAAGTAATAAATAAATAATAGAAGAATAATAACTCTATCATTTTTTATAATATTGTACATAAAACTTTACGTAAGCACTAATCATAAAAAATTTAAAGCAAAAATAAATCATAGTTGGGAACTTGGGTGGATCAAGAATCTCCTACATTGAATTTTAAATACGAGATAAAATGAATTATATAATAATTATTGAGAATTCAATATTAGTTATATGATAATAAGGCTCATGTACGAAGGACTTAAATACGAACAAGAAAATTCGCACGAAGTAAATGCCTGGCGGCGCCTAAGTTTCTAAAACAGTGAGTCAAACATCCACCGTACCTACCCAGCCGGTCACCGATCTCCTTAAAATTAACTCGCTGGTATTTAGACCCTGCCGGCGGCTGGGGCAAGCCCTACGGTGGGTAGGGTCCTGAAAAGAGAAATACGTTCAGATCACATAAAAATAATTTATAAAATAATGTAATTTAATATAATTTATCAGATTATAAAATTAATTTATTATAAAAGATCCGATTATAATTGTGTTTAGATATAAAAGTGAATTAAGTTGAGTTGAGTTAAGATGATAAAATATTATTAGAATATTATTTTTTAATATTATTATTATTTTAAGATTTGAAAAAATTGAATAATTTATTATATTTTATGTTAAAATTTAAAAAAATTATAATGATAAGTTGAGATGAGTTTAGTAACCAAATGAAGCCATCTATTTATATAACTATTTTTACGTAATCATGAAAAACTTCTCGCCTGAAAAAGACATTCACATCAGCATCCAGAGTACTGCGGTTGTTGGAATTGCCAAATTGATGATTCAGCATACTTTTTCGGTACTTATCTATAGGGAAATGTTAGTATATTACGTGAGTTTATCTCTCGATTGTTTATATATTTAATTTTTTTCTTAATTATTAAAAAAGTATTTTTAATATATTGATATATTTTTTTATTTTTTAAAATATTTATATATGTTAAAAATATATAAAAATAAAAAATAAATTTATGCTTGAACTACTATTATCGAAAAAAAATTTAATTGTAAACGATTCTGCATATTAATATACGCACATTTTCAATATAATTAATTAAAAATTAAATTTTATTAAAAAAATAATAATTTATATAAGTTCTAAATAGATAAGTTCCATTTAAATCTTTATAAAAAAAAAATATTTTTTATTAATAAAATCCATTATTTTACAAAAAATTTATATAAAATTTATCTATTTACAACTTTTATCTAGCATTCCTCACTTGCACGTAATAAAACTCTTATCTAAAAGGGTGATAGAGTTTTTTAGTTGACATATTTTTCGCGGATGTCACCGATCTAGAATTCTAGTTTCGGCATGCATGGCCACCTGTTTTGTACGGAGCTACAGCACATTGTAATAGATGCAGGCATGCAGCAGCAGCAGCAGCCGCAGCCGCCAGTTCAAGCAGCCTATAAAGTAAGAAACAAGGGATCAGCAAAAAACACATGCAAAAGCAAGTGAATATGCTCATTCCACTCTTCCACAAGTACTTTTTCTTAGTGATTACTATAGGGTTTCTTTCGTTTTCAGTAGTGACTAAAGGCTAGCCAAGCTTTTCAATCTGTCAAATTGCAGAATAGTTGAGTTTTCGAGTTCAGAACAATGTGTATAGCTGCGTTTGCTTGGCAAGTCCACCCGCTCTTCCCTTTTCTTGTCTTTCAGAACAGAGATGAATACCACAACAGGCAAGCTAATACTGATCAGTCTTCTTGCTTTTCTTTGTATTTGGTTTGAATTGTGGGGAACATAATTGGATTGGTGTCTTTGTGTGTGCATGAAGGCCTACAAAGCAAGTGGCATGGTGGGAAGGTGGTGATATACTAGGAGGGAGAGATGAGGTTGCAGGAGGGACATGGTTGGCTTGTTCAAGAGGAGGGAGGGTGGCTTTTCTAACAAACGTCTTGGAGCTTCATATTCTCCCTGAGGCAAAGAGTCGTGGAGACCTGCCTGTGCTTTTCTTAGAGGTACATAATGTTATTTTGAATAACAGAATCAAAGATTTATATCCCAATAAGTCTAATTACTGCCCATTTTCATCCTCATCAATAAGATATATAACCCAATAGGTCTAATTTAAATATAATGGTGTAATTGATTCACTTTCTATTACCATTGTTACTATTTTCTTTTGCATGGAATGAATGCAGAGCACAAAGACTCCAAAGGAGTTTGCAGAGGAATTGAAAACAGAGGCCCATCAGTATAACGGCTTTAACCTTATTGTGGCTGATATCTCTTCCAAATCCATGGTTTATGTCTCCAACAGGCCGAAAGGAGAACCCATTGCCATTCAAGAGGTTTCTCCAGGCATTCACGTTCTTTCGAATGCAAAGCTCGACTCCCCATGGCACAAGGTGAGAATTGAAAGGTATTTTTATAAGATGGACAAGAGTAGAAGAAAAAGAGTTGAATGGTAGCATTCAATTCAAATTGGATAGCTATGTAATATCCAACTCAAACACAAGTTATATCTAGAGTATCACGACCACAAATTAGATCAACATAGTCAGGGTTCTTCCCTAAGTACCACTGATTCTTGCCTTCTTATATATAATTTGAATATGAGATTTGCATTGTGTTTAGAGTTAAAACTCAAAGAATTCTGTTATGATATATATATATATATATCATCTTATATTACCACTTATTCATTTCTGCAGGCTCAACGCTTAGGGCCGAGTTTTAAGGAACAGCTGTGTAAATATGGTAAGGGAGAGGTACCTGTGAAAGATATGCTTAAGATGCTAATGAGAGACACAGTTAAAGCAGATGAAAGCAAATTACCTCATATTTGTTCCCTCGACTGGGAGTTCAACTTGAGCTCCATATTCGTTGAAGTTGACACCCCACTGGTAAATATAAGTTATAAGCTATTATTATATATACACTACCCGCAACCATAGAATTTTCTGAGTTGTGCTCATCCATCTATCTTTTGGTGCACGTACAGGGACCTTATGGCACTAGGAGCACTGCAGCATTAACTGTAAAAGCATGTGGGGAAGTGAGCTTCTTTGAGATGTTTCTTGACAAGAACACTTGGAAAGAAAAAACTGTTAGTTACTACATTCGGAGGCCGAAGTCATAGATAGAGAGATAAAAAAGGAACTGAAAGCCAGTGCCAAAAAATAAGAGCTGGCTCATGTATTATTCATTGACATGAAAGAGTTATGAATGTAAGCCACTCGGTCGATGTGTTTGTTTAATGGTGAAAGGCCTATCTAGGCATATCAAATAATTCTATAGATTATAGACCCTTCTATTTCGTCTAAAATTCTCTCTGATTGGATAGGAAACAGGGTAATGGCCAAGGATCTGCAATCAGTTGTTTGAACTTAGACTTAGTAAATTCGAACATGTGCTAGCGTTACCGAGATGCACTTCGATGTCAAACAGAAATTTCAACAAACATGTGGTCTACTAAAATGTAAACTTTCCATACTCCTAGGCTGAGCAACTGTCGTTTGGTTTTGTAGAGTTAAAATCTTCATTTTCCTCAAATCACAAACAAAGGTGGCCATTTTTATATGGAAAAATCTAATTGTTAGCGATTTTGCACATTAATACGCGCATCCATTTAATATGATTAGTAAGAAAATAGATTTTATTAAAAATAATACTAATTTGAATTTAGAATATGAATACAACAATATTAATACACAGATTGCTCCACAAACTTGTTTGTACATAACAAAACTCTTTTTATATATAACAGTAGGCACAGTTTAACACGGAAACAAGGATCCAAGCCGAGGAAATGAACTAGGAGTGATTCGGGATCGAACATGGGACGAGTCAAAAATACAGAATGATAGAACATCCCTAAATTACAAATTTACAATATGCGCATCCCTTATCTCCCTTGCACAGTTTTCTAATGGGAGCATTCATCTACTGAAATATAACAAAATCATAACTTTTGATAACCCTTGATATCCCTTCTAAAGTCTAAATACCGAAAGGGATTGTCAAATTAGTAAATTTTCGGCTGCTATCATGCTCCGATGCCTCAGCAATTTCCTTCAGACTAGTCCAAGATTTTCGCCTTCTTTTATTTGATGTGCTCACAGTTTTTTCTGCATCTGTGGGGGTAAAATTGTTTTCGGGTCCAGCCAGTTTCTTGGACATCGATAGGTTTCTCTTTCTCCTCTTTGCTTCCAACAAAGTAGTAGCAGTTCTCGCCAATGGAGTTATGGGACTATCTGTAGTAGGAACCTCCCTGAGATATGCTGGTGAAGCTGTAGCAGTTCTCGCCAACGGAGTTATGGGACTATCTGTTGTTGGAACCTCCCTGGGATATGCTGGTGAAGCTACCTCATTGGTTTTATTGATACCATCTTTGCTTCTGGTGCCCTTCTCCAAGCTAGCACGTTTCTGAGGCCTGGATTTTGCAGGTTCTGACTTTGACGATGCTTTGGCCTTTGAGGGACATATCTCTTTCATATATCCTTTTGGGGTCCCTCTCCTCATATTACAATGTGAACAGAAGAGACATTTGTACACTACATTGTTCTGCATGAAATTATTAGTTTTCTTGCGTCTGCGCTTTGCCTTTGCCTTATTCTTTTCAATTCGAACAGTGCAGTTAAAGCCGGGCTGAAGAATTGTTTCACATCTGTAATACAATTACATGGTAATCAGGGTTTATTACTAGAAAAGGAAACATATAAAATTATAAGTCCAAAAAGCAATTCAAATGAAACCATCGAACCCAAACCACTCGAGCTACTTTGAATAAACTCCTGTTGTTCGTGCAATCTGAAAGCGGTGGTATACATCCTTTTAGGAAGTATACTGCATGGTCTATGCTTATGTAAACAGGAAATCAACATAAAAACATTATACCGTCCAATATTCTCCACATAAGGTGGGAAGTTAAAACCATAAAATCTTAACATTGATAATGATAGATAACAAGACAACTGACACATACAAATAACCGGTTGAATAACTCACTTCGATACATCATATTCGATCAAGCATTTGAGAACAAAATTTTTGGTTGAATCTCATTATAATGTGGATTACATATCATTATGATAATTACATATTATTATGATGACTCAATTCCATAACGCATAAAAATAAGCTAAGCTGGCCAATGCCACATGGAAGACTAGAGAAAGAAAGCTCGATAAAGATTCTCTAGTCAAATCAGACGTGATAACAAAAACAAGAAGTGTGAATACGGGCCTGGTATTCAGATAATCCTTCCATAATCATCAGGTACAAGGGGTATAACGCAAGCTGACAACAATCCACATCTGCTTCCGAATTTGATTTCCACCACCAAGATATGGGATAGTCTCCTTTTACGCTTTTTTTTTTAACTTTAAGAACTCCTCCATCTAACCACCCAAAGATTCTACATAGACATCAGCACAAACCAACTAGACATGTAACATGACCCTTCCCCTACATAAAACCAATTCTACCATTCAGCCTAGTCTGGCTCTCTAAACACAGGATAACCAATCTGAGTTCTATGTTTAGTGGCAACTTAAAAATTCGAACAAACAATGAATTCGTAAAGGAAACAAGACTGTCAATAAAACATCTCCTTTATACTCTTACTCCTTGCTTATCATAAGCGCAAACACCAAAAAAGGTAATCATTCAACAACAAGAAATATTTCTATCTTCATGTGAATCCAATATTCAAGAAAGATGTACATATACATCTGTATAAAACCTAACCATCAAAACTTCAAAGCTGAGCCAAGAAACAAAACAACCATGGAAGAATTCAAGTCACAGACAAACCTCTCACAAGAAAACAGTGAAGGATCAGGCAGTACACCCATGGCCTCTCTCACAGTAGCCAAGCGATGCCCGAAAAAAGCACCTAGAGAAGGAATAGCAGCCTGTCCACTGGTCCATGCTGCTAGCTTCTGCAATTGATCAAGTTTTAGCATGGACCTGGAATTGTTGGAACCACCTTTGACTTGCTTTCTCCCATTGACTTCTTCTCTAAGTGAGATCGAATTGTGAAACCCCGGTGGAAGACTTGGTGCTTTCTTAGTCCCTTCTCGCTTGCCCATGGTTTTGTTTGTTTTGCTTTCTGTTCTTTCTTGGGAATTTTATCAAACTCTTGGGTGGAAATTACCAACACAACCTAGTAGACCAAATCAATATACACACAGAGTCAGTCCCAACCCTTCAATGTCAGTAAATCTTCAATATTTCAGACCTACAATCAGATACAATGCAATAACAGAATAGTATACTAAACAGATATTATCATATAAATCAGATAAAAATTTCAGATTTAATATTCACATTTTATGCAGTAGAGAAACAGCGTATTAAAATTGCTCATGTCTACACTTGTCATGATAAAATGTCATATTTCAAAGTTAAGATATCGAGACTAGTATAGAAAATAACTGAGACAGTTTTCATAACAAAATATGCATGTTTTTCAAAAAATATTGCAAAGTCTATAATAGGAGCACCGCTTACCTAACTTTTGCAGTGTACAAAACCAATCCAATTACACCTTGAACTCGAACAATAGTAGTATCATAACCTAATCCAGAAAAATATCACTCCATATTAATAACTCATATCAGTACAAAACCAACATATCTAACAAAATTCTATAACCCGACCAGTAGCTCAAAGAGAGCCAAAATACTCCTTTAACCAATTACAAATAATCCCAGCACTACAAATATCAATCATAAATTTCCTACTACTAGAGACATACACGATACACATCCAAATTCCCTTTTCAATACCAGTACACCCAAAGTGTGCCATGTCTCTAAAAGGCTCCAGCAAATCTCTACCCTCAAAGGAATCGGATGGTTTACATTATTACACGTGTTTATTTGCATTTCCATATGTTATTTGTCGTCCATAGTTATGTGTTATTTGTATTTCAGGAGTTGTTGGTAGTGGGCCATGCTGGTCGTGTGTAGTCCAGTTGAGTAATGGGCTTGTTGCCCAAGTCCTTAGGTAGTACAGTTATCTTAAGCATGTTGCTTAAGGGTGGAGTCGTGTAGAGTGTGTTCTGAAATCTGTTAGGAACCGATTGTATTTATTTGTTCTGTTTTTCAAGTAATGGCAGTGTGGAGGTTTGGTCCCTCGAAGTACCAATTTTCTGTTATTCACTAATTATATCAGAGTCATTACAAAGTGCATAACCCCACATAAATTATTCTCCCTCTGTCTCCAAATACGCTCACTCCCACTCAAACCAAAACCGATCTCCAGTACGTCAATTCACCCTCACTCAAACACTACCACTAACCCAACAACAGCACAATAAACTCCGCGAAATCTCAGAACAGTCTATTTTATCAACAATTCAGATTAGCCGTTTAGACAACAAGAACATTGGTAAAAAGAGCATCTTACCAGCACGGCGGTGACGATTGGGCTAGGTGGTGGTGCTGCATGCAGCAGGCGGTTTGGTGGCGTAAGGCGGCACGGCTGGCCTCATTGTCCTCCACTGGTTGCGGCGGCTGTGAACAACAGAGAGATGATAGATTAAACGGAGAGAGAGATTTAGCCGTCACGGGGCGCTGCAAGAGAGACGAGAGGCAGCGGCGTGCAGCAGATCGACGAAATTGAGGGTAGGCGGTGTGGAAGGGGCTAAGGTATGGTTGCATGGTGAGCGGTGCAGCAGGGGAAATGAGGGCTCATGCAGTGGCAGTTGTGTGTGGCGAAGGTGGCCAAAGCAAGGCAGCGACGCAGCAAGAGAGAGAGAGAGAGAGGCCGAGAGAAATAGACTTTAAGAGAGAGGGAGACAAGTGGAGAGGATAAGATAGGGAGGCGGATGGAGAGGACTTACCGGTACAATCAAGTACGATGGTAGTTGCTTGGTGCGATTGGTTGCGGCGGCCTTTGTGAGTGGGAGAAAGGGGCGATGGAGATGCGCATATCAGAGGGAAGTGGGGATTGGGGGCTGGGGGAAGAGGGTAAGGAAGCTAACTAGGGCTAAGCACCGACCGAGTCAGAGTTGGTATGGCCATCCTCTGACTCTAACTTTGTCAGAGGTCGAATCCGACCTCCGATTCCGACTCTGACATGTTCATCCTCTGCTCCGACTCCGACTCTGACTTGTCGGAGCGGAGTCGGATTTTGGTTTCTTTTTTATTGTTTTCAACTTCATATTTGGCACAATTTTTAAAAAAGAATTTTTTGAGTGAGCTTTTAAATTTATTTTTTTTCAAAAATCACAATCTAAAGTAAAGAATTTACTTTTTACTAAAAACATAACAAAAAAATAAAACTAAATAAAAACAAGTAACATACTAAGTTACTAACACGCTTCAAAAAATTAAAAATGACTAATCACTGCAATAAACATCCACTCCCATTAATGCATCATCCATCATCCACATCTAACTAATCACTTCAAGTCTACAATATACATCCACACCCATCATCCATCAACCACATCCAAAATCATCCACAACCATCATCTACATCAATCATAATAATATGTTCTTACAACGATTACAACAAACATTTTTTAAGTTCTAATTTTGAAAAAAAGAGAAACCCAACATTTTCTAAGTGCCAACCAAATTAAATGTTCAACAAACATTAACATATTACAACAAATTAAATGTTCCAAGTGCCACACTGCCATTTCAACTTCTAAGTTGCGCTTAAAAAAAAAATGAAAAGATTTTAGTTAGAAAATATTTTGCTATGCCAACCAGAAAATGATAATAACAAGAGAGCTAACTATGAATTTTGCTATGCAGTAAATATCCATTATCCTCCATGAATTTCACAGAGGATAACATTAATATCATGAAATTTAGGAGTTCCCAAACTCCAAGAACTATATAACAGTTCAAAGAGACTAACAAACTCCAACCACTAACAGTTCAATGATCTTACAAACTCCAAAAATCCAATGCAAGCAGTGTTGATGGTCCTCTCAATTCAACCAAGGAACGTGATATAAGTTATCCAATCTTTCTTTTCATGATTTTCAAGATTGTCAGCCACAAAACAGACATCAGCAGGACTTTCAGGGAATAACATGACAACTTATGTTGTATGTGCACTAAATTAGTTTATCAAAAAGAGGTGATTTCATCAAGTCTGAATTCCTAAAGGTGATAAAACTTCAACTTTGTACTTATAAAAATGTTCAACTTTGGGGAACACAGATTAACTGCCCACCCACACCATCAATTGCAGAAAGAAAATAAAACAGCCCACATGTTCACTAAAACAGTCTCAACTTTAGCATCATATTAATATATAAACAGCCCCAAACCACAACACAAACAAAAACAGCTCCAAAAACAAGTATAATCACAGCTTATTCATTCAAAACATCCCAACAAAAATAGCCCCAATATTAACTCAACTTAAAACAGCCCCAGTATAATCACAGTTTTATCCGATCATTCCTTGCAAGAACAAAAAACAGCCCCAAACTCATTCTATTTTAGCTAAACAGATTTTACACAAACTCATCAACTTCAACATCCATCCAAACAAGTATAATCACAGTTTATTCCTTTAAAACATCCCAACAAAACAGCCCCAATATTAACTCAAACTCGTCAACTGCAAGGCTGCAACATCCATCCTATTTTAGTTACACATATTTTATACAAACTCATCATCACAAAATTACACAGATTTTACACAAACTCATCAATGCAACCATATCATCACAACATTACACAGATTTTACACAACAATTCATCGCAAGATTACACAGATTCACATTTTACATAAAGATAGAGAAGACGAAGGGAGAAGAGAGTGAGGCTTACCGTGTCGACCGCTGCCTATGGGGGTGGTTACTGGGTCAGGGTGAGGTCGCGCGGCGACTCGGCGAGAGAGAGACGAGAGTCGGGGGAGACTGGATCAGGGTCAGGGTGAGATCGGGGGGACTGTAGCAGGGAGAGAGAGAGAGAGAGAGAGAGAGAGAGGAGAGTGGTCTTGTGGAGGCCAGGGTTTTTTGAACTTTGAAGCCTGAAGCCGAAGGAAAATGGAAATTATGAGCGACGGAGAGACGATGGGAGAGGACCTGACTCCTGAGGCCGCGCGCGGCCGGTGGGTGGGGAAACGGCTTCGTTTTCTTTAATTTTTATGTACACACTAAATTTAATTTTAATCTTTGTTTAAGCTTTTAACCATAAGTTTTTATATTATAATTTTTATAATTGTTAGTGTTTAATTATTATTATTAATTATATGTTATCACTTATTATAGATTCATATAATATTTTTAACATTTTATTATATTATAGTGTCTAATTATATATTATGGACTTATCATTCTATCTATCGTTTTTATATTTTTTTTATTACTCAATTTAATTCTTAATATTAATTAATGAAAATTATTATTTAAATTGACTTGTACTATATTAACTAAAATTTAAATATAATTATTATACTAGTATTATTATATATTAGTATTAAATGTAAACTATAAGTCTATAATGTTTTTATTATTAGTATTTACACCTGTACATTATTGACAATTACATATTATTATACTATACTATTATATTTTATAGTCTATAGACTTGTACTATGGATTTTATAAATAATGTTTAATTATATATTATTAACTCATTATACTCTTACTGTAATCTAACTTATTCCTATTAATAGCTAAAGTATAATTAGTATTATATATTAGTATAATAGTATTAAATGTTTATACATTAGTAGTTAGTTACATATTTAGATATCGTTAAGCTATTATTAGTTTTTATTTATTACCTAGGATTTACATATTTGATATCAGAGTCATTAGTAATTATATTGTTATATTATTATATTTTATTGTCATTTTATTTTACTGTTTAGCTTTGAATGATATATTTTATGATAGATTATTACTATACTCAGAGTGTTGGTTCTCCTAATCTATATGATTTAAAATGTCTATATTATAATTTGAGGCTTGAATTAGAAAATTTGATGGATAATATAAAAGATCTTAAGAGAAAATAACAATTAATGAGATAAGATTATACATTAATAGTGTCTAAATATCATATATATATATATATATATATATATCAAAGTAGATAAGCGGCAATAGAGAAATAGGAAGCTCATTATAACTTCCTAAGAAACGAAATTAAAAGTATAAGAAATCATTTTGAGTATCCTTACTTTAAAAAATAAAAAATAAAATAAGAAATAACTAATACGTATTTTTACAAAAATAACCTAAAGCAAAAGAGAATGAAGTATATTGAAAAGCTTGTGTTGGTAAGGCATGAAAAATCCGTTGGTCAGCCCATTCATGCTGGAAGGCTTTAAGGGCGATCCCAATGGTGTTCTCTCAAGTTCTTAATCTATTTATTTCTCTTTAGACATATGATATCTTTGTTTTCTCAATGAATTATTTATTCAAACCTAATGAATCCACTACTAGTATCCCCATAGATTCTTATAACATCAACCTAGAAGATTATAGTATAATATATATATATATATAAATTTACAATATTTGACAATTCCTAATGTTTCAAAAAATCAAATATACAAACATTATACTTTTTCTTCTAAATTATAATTTCTTACAAATTATACCATAAAAACAGTAGAGAAAATCATTAGTTTAAATAATAATTACGAATCATTACGTTAACAAATGAAGCTATTAAACATCACAAAAAACATAAATATTATTTCATACATATCGGACTAGTACAAGTAGCTATAAAACCACTCATTATAAGTGGATTAAACACCTTAATATTATTTTGTTTAAGAGATGGAAAACATTATAATTTTCATGATTCGTTACTTGGAATAGTAGAATCAAGTTGTTCCAAGATCCAGTTTATTTTAATTGTTATCTCAATTATTCTTTTACTTTAACAATAATATATAGAATCCATTATAAACTAATGAAAACAACATTAAAACCTCAAGCTCTTATTACCAGTTCAAAAGGATATACGTTATTATTACAATAAAGTACACAAAACTCTAATTAGTAAATTCGTAAACAAATCAATTGAAATCAAATTACTCTCCCTAATGAATGACAATTAGAGAACATTATTCTATTACTTAAGGTAGAAAATAATTATAAAAATGATCTTGAATATATAGATAAAAAAATAGACGTAACAGTCCAAATAGCTTTTTAACATTTTAGAATATATTTATTACATTATTCTTCTCCAGCACTTTATAGTTAACATACACCCAGATCTATTCTTACATCAATCTCTTGAAATTTATCTCAAAATTTTGACACCAGATCTCAGAGTCTTGACACACAGATTCGGGTAATTATTCCCAGAAATATTATTGATGCACCATTATATATTGTTAACCATACAAATAAGGCATCAACCTCTCATAATCTTGAAAATGAACATTATTCTCCAACATATTCACAAGTAGTTGGAGATGATGTCAAAATATATATTGAATAAATAACAATTTAAAATTAACAAAGAATATCTCAAATAAGATTATATGAAAAAAGAAAATAGTCACAAAACTTAAAGTATGTTAATGCATAACGAGCCATATACAACTTTTAACATTTTGTATATTAAGTAATAAGCATAAATAATTTAATTATCCATACATATTACATCCATAATTGAAAAAGATACATACTTAATTAACATACTATTATAAATAAGCATAAAATATTTAATTATCCATATTATTATAAATTTATAAATTATACATATATTATAATTTATACTATAACTCTTAATAGTATTAGTAATACATTAAAGAATATAATAATACATTGATACTAAATATATATAGTTATACTTTATAGAGTTATAGTGATTAGTTATTAACTTATTATGATTAGTATAACTATATAATAATATTAGTATTAAACTATTAGTAATATAGTATAGCTATATATTAGTTATAGTGATTTAGTATAAGTTATAACTATATTAGTATAATTATGACTATACTCTATATTAGACTATTAGTATTTTTTTTTTATACCATATTAGAGTTTAGACTATTAGTATTAGGATAAATATTAGTATTAGTTAGTAATTACTTAACGGTGAGTTAGTGATATGACTAAGTTAGATGAAAATTATATAATTAATATATATAAATTATAAAATATATATATTTTATTTTCATTTGGCCCGGTTCAAGGTGAAAAAGTTATAGACAGTGGACCGGATCGAATTAATTCGATCCTATACAATTTGGACTGAGATTGACCAGACCTAGTCTCGAGTCTGTTTGATCCAGATCGAAGTGGCCGGTCCGGTCAATTTTTTCGGTCTGGACCATCCTGTTCTCACCCCTAAACCAAACCAGGCCTAAATATATTTGATAGGATTTGGGAGAAGATGCAAATGCCATTTGAATTGGTTTATGGGCCGTAGTCTTTCTAATAAATGATGCACCTAAACGGTGGGCCGAGCGTAATTTGGTTCGAATTGGGCTTGCTCTGACTCGAAACCCGACTCCGCCAAGAGGGTGGGTCGCTGACCGTCCGAGCGAAAAGAAACACAAAGGAAAACACAACACGGAGAAGATCAAAGAACAGCAAGCTTAAGATGTACGCAGCGAACGGAGTTAAAGCACAAGGATCGATGACGTGTCATAAATTTTAAAATCCCGCCTAAACCCCCAAATTTCATTTCGTGCGCAATTGAATTTCAATTTAAGCCCCCCGAACTTAATATCTCCGCCTTTCGGCATTTCAAGACTCAAGGACCCCCCCCTCCTCTCTTACTATCAATCAATCAATCCCACTTATCCCTGTCTCTCTCTCTCTCTCTCCCCGCGTTCAAACCCTAGCTCCAAACTAACCCTAACCCTAGTTTCAGATCGCAAACTTGTAAGCACCGTCGTTTCCGGTCAATTTTCATCAAATTTTCTCGTGTTTAGGTTGATTTTTGCTGATCAGATCGTGTGTTCGCAGGACTCACCATGAAAGGAGGGAAATCAAAGTCCGAGTCGAAGAGAGCTGACCCCAAGTAAGTTTTGTTTTTTCATCAGCTTTCGCAGAGAATCTGTTCTTTGTTTAATCCATTTCGACTTAAAAACCCGTTGATGAAGGTCGCTCAGATCTCAGATCTGAAAATTGCATCAAACAAATCTCTGCCTCTCACGTAATATATATTTATACGATTGTTTTTCACGTGATCTTCTGTATGGTGGTAGGCTTTCCGTGAATAAGAAAGGCAGTGCTTCGACGAAAGCGGGAAAGGCGACGACTAAGAAGGGAAAGGCAGCGAAGGACCCTAACAAGCCTAAGAGGCCAGCCAGTGCTTTCTTCGTATTCATGTAAGGTTCTTCGTTACCCTCAATTCTCTTTTACTTGGTCACTCCGATTTTTAGGACTCAGAATAAATGCTTGTCGAAGGAATAAGGTAAAATAGGTCTGCCATATGCATAACATGTGTTAGTGACAAAATTCATTTTTAAAATCTTTATATATAAAATGTTATAAAAGGCCTCTAAAGCTTTTTGGGAAGTAAAGTTACTCATAAAAAACGGAGGATTGTTTCCTAAGATAATTACTATCAATATTTCTGTCTCTCTTCTTTCTAAATTTCCCAATTCGACAATAACAGGGAAGAATTCAGGAAGCAGTTCAATAAAGATCACCCTGACAACAAATCAGTTTCCGCTGTAAGCCTTGTTGATCTATGCCTCATTGGGTAGAGTAGATAAATAAATGGGTCATGCTCACGAGTTTGAAATCCGTTCTTTTTAATGTTAAAACCATCAGGTTGGTAAAGCTGCTGGAGCTAAATGGAAGTCCATGTCCGATGCTGTAAGTTGTTCGCAGCATAAAAGTCGTCTAGTACTTTACGCCTGTATAAGCGTTATTTCACTAAAATAGTATTTATGATTTTAGGAAAAAGCACCTTATGTAGCAAAGGCTGACAAAAGGAAGGTTGACTATGAGAAGAACATGAAAGCTTATAACAAGAGACAGGTAGGTCCTTTACAGTTGATAGATTTTCGCCAGTGTGTTGTGAATCTTTGTAACCTGTGTAAGAATGATTCCTATGCTTGGTTTGCTGGTTGGCTCAGGCTGAAGGTGCCACTGCTGCAGAAGACGAGGTTGAGTCTGAGAAGTCAGTGTCTGAGGTGAATGATGATGAGGATGGAGATGAAGATGGCAGTGAGGAGGTTTGTTGAAATTAGTTGATACTGATTATGTATAATTAGGTTTGAGTTTTATTTTACTTAATTATTTTCATTTAATTTGCTTGCAGGAAGATGATGACGAGTAGCAAATGGCATGAAGTATAGGATTGTCATTTAGGCTGTCAAAATGTTTGATCATCCCATGCCAATGGTTTGGCGGTGGATCTTATGTCTAAACTTTTGCTCCCTTTTATGAGGAAATATATCCCTCCTCCCATGTCAATTTGTTTTGCCCTTTCAGAAAAATGGGTAGTTATAGATTGGAAGCTGGCCTCTATTTGTACTTTTATTTGAATTCTAATGATTTAGCAAAGGTGTTTTTATCTATCGTAGGTTATTGGATGCCTGTCTCCATGATTTAGCTTTTGATGATAATTCACTGTTATTTATTTCTGTTTTCTACAATGGTTTTTGTTCTCCTCCCCTTTCCTTGATGTAAGGTTGTTTTGTTTTTGGTATATGTTACTTATGTTTATTTGGAGTTTAGACTCTTTTTCTCCTCATTATAGGTTGACAAATGATATTGATTTAAATGACTTGAATCTTATTTATCAGTAATTTTTTGTGTAGCACTTCTATGCTAGTTTTGTGTAAGATATGGAATGGTATGATTGGAAAAATTGCATGTATGTCATGTCTTAAGATTTTAGGTGTTGCTTTAAATGTTTCTTTGTTCCAATTTGATAAAACGATCTCTTTTTAGGTTTCTATATTTACACATGAAGAGAATACATGTGGCTGACTTTGATGTTCTGATGGCATCACTAAAGCTGATCCTAATTGGGTTTAAGGTTCAGTTGAGTATCCACATTCTACATGTATTTTTATCTTGCCAGTCCGTTGTTATGTATTTTGATTCATTTAATGAATATTGATTTGGTTTAGATTTTATGGTTGTCTGGTTTTGAATTGTTTTGGATTTCTTAAGGTATTTAGGGTACTTTTTGTGTTATTATGGTATGTCTACAGAATTTTTGATGTTCCTCTTATAGGTGAGTTTCTAATTTTCTTTAGATTTTCTCACTTTTTGATTATATAGGAGTTTTGTGCCAATTAGGTCTTTAGGTGCTATAATTTCACTGGTATTGATAATGATACCTTCTATGTTGCTGTATATTTTTTATAAGTTTGGTAAATCTTATTTAAGTGCAAAAGGATGCAACGTAAGTTGCTGGAGCATTGTTTTCCTGCCAAGGCACCACATTAGGCATTATTGAATCATCCTTCAAACTTAAGAGTTCCGATGGTGGTAATACTGCACCAAGAAGTGTATCACATCTCCCTCCAGTTTGAGGTTGACTCATTCAACGTTAAATATACTAATATTGGTGCCCATAAATCCTTGGCCACAATTCGGTGAAGCAAAACATGACTGATCTTTTCTCTTTCTTTCGTACACATACAACCTGGGTCTATTATCTTGACATTACACTTTCTCAACTTGTTCACTATTAAGAACTTCCCTGGTGCAGCCAGTCAAATAGAGAATGATCTCTTTGATGGTGTCTTATTTCTCCAAATCTTCCAAAAGGGAGGTTATCTCGATGGAAGAGCATGTGATAGAATTATATAGACTTAACATCAAAGGTTTGTCTCTTGGAAATAATCCAGCAGATGTTATCAACTTTTCCACTCCCCTGCTGGAAAGTGTACGAATAATCAGCTGATGAAGAGATTTGAAGAGATTCTTCCTGCATCCAAATGTTGTACTGCTCTAATATAAGTAAACATTTATTCAGATTTATTCTCGGGAATTTGTACAAGTTTTGTTATTGATTGTCTCCTTGCAAGGAGAGATTGTAGAGTGTTGGAATGCCATCTATTGGATGGTCCCTACACGGTATATGAAGCTAGAATATGAACGGTGACCTGGGCCTGGTTTGATTTTCTGTTTTCTGTAAACAACCAAATTTTCTGTTGGTGGCATACTGTCATTCAACTTACCCAAAAGTGCTTTGTTGAGCAATATCAGTGCTTTGACTGCAAAGCCACTCAAGGAAAGAGTAAAATCCTTGGCCACTTAGATGGTGGTGCTCGATTTTGTCTCTGGGTCTTGAGACATTATAATTGTTGGCTTGGCCATTGGAGAATCAACTATGTTGATGAAAGTCTGGAAAAAAAACTCACTTCAGCTGATTTTTGGACCATGTTTGTGAGGTCTGTTTGGAAATTGTTGTTCCACATTGCAGTACAGGCACAATCTCCACTCTCATGATGACCTTACAATATGGTTTTTTGGGACTCCGTTTTTCCCTCTTTTATGGTCCCTATACTTGAGCTGGGTAAGACTTATTTTCAATTGTATGTTATTTTTACGGTCTTACTGGTTAGATGCCATTATGCATGAGTACCTTTGATGGAATATAGGTGCACTATAACATGGCGCTCTCTTTGTTTTAGGTTATATATTAGCTGGATGTTTGTTATGTAGGTTGCTATCTTGGACAAAATCCTTCACTGTGAATCCTACGTAGTTGCTTGAGTTCCAACTGGCTTGGGTTGTGTGCTTGGTTTCAAATCTTAAAATTTCGTTGAAGCTTATTTTATATGAAATCTGTGCTGTGTTGGTTTTTTAAATCATTAGGTCGGAAGAGATGTGTTGGTTAAAGTAGTTTGTAAAGCGTTGTGGTGCTGAGTGTGTGGTTTTAGAATGCGCTCCAATAGCTTGTTTTTTAATTTGACATTGATGAGTTATCTTTTGGGACATGCGAAGTATGAGCTCTAAGGTTTATGACCATATTATTGGTATGATTTGCATTTGAATCAAGTGATGTTTGTAGACAATTTTATGAGTACGTTTTTTGGGTACTATTCAATGAGGTGGTTTTCTTTAATTTTTTTGAGTGGTGTTGATCGGAATTGGCAAGCTATGATGATTTTGGGACTGATGGTTACCCTTGGTAGTAAAGTTTGATAGCAAGTCTGCTATCATGGCTATCCCAAATTACATAATTTGCCATTAGGAAAACCGAGTGAGCATGAGGGATGAAGTCATTCCAAATTGAGTTCTACTTCTAATTCTACCAAGATTTTTGTGATAGAAAGGTAGTGGGCAAGAATAATAATAGGTTATAATATTGGGATTGGATTTCTCTTTTGGTAAATATAATGCTAGTTAGGGCAATGGCATTTAAAAGTCAATACATCTTCAAAATTTTAAAAAATATAGATAAAATAATCTACATTGACTTCTTGAAAAAGATTGAATAATGAGCTACATTTATTTTTAAAATTTGAAGATATACTGTTTATTTTCAGGAGTAATATTTTATTATAAAATTATCTTAATTATTTTATTTTTAAGTTTTTATTTTTTACGATTTTCACTTCTCTCAAATGTCCTTTCTCTTTCATTAATTAATAATACATTATTGTTAATATATAGTTAGTTTTGAAATATGTTGAGGAAGAAATATTATTATTAATTAATATATAGTTAATGTAATTTTGAAATAAAAAAAATAATATTATATTATTATTTTGACTAATCGTGAAGTTATGACTAGAGAAATTTTTAATTTTTAAAAAATATGTATCTTTTATCAAATTTTAAAAATTAATTTGATAAAACTAATGCTAATACTTAAAACTCGATCTTGTGGATAACAAAAATATTACTATAATTTGTTTGGCTGTATTAAATTTTCTTGCTAATATTTGGTGTTAGCGTGCTTAACCTGATTCTCTCTCTTTGACTAATTTGTGAAGGTGGGCCATAAATAGATAAAACTCCACCTCAATTGAAATCTTTTCTTTATTTAAATACTAAAATGAGAAATTTACATAGGTGGTGTTATTTGAGCAATTGCACAATGCATGCTTGATGCTATTTAGAGCATTGGCAGTGATTTATGTATCTTCATATGTAAAATCATCATTTTTGAAGAATGATTTTGCATATGAAAAAAAACTCCCACATTGGTTTATGCTTTGAACTAAATAATAATAAAATATTATTATTTTTTTATTTTTTATTTGTTTCCTAAATTTTTTTTTTTTATATATATTTTACAATTAACATCCACTTTGTATTATTAACTTAATACAAATTTTATGTATCAAAATCATCTTAATATAAATTCTACAAAGTTGATTTTAAGGGTAGGAGAGAGAAAAAAATAGTAAACTAATGTTTGAAGAATGAATAGTACTTCTTCAAATTTGAATAAGCACTATTTATAACTATGCAAAAATTTAGAGATGCATAAGTTAATGTAGATAAATTTAAAGACATTTTTTAAATTTAAAGATAAAGATAAAGATAGAGAAGCCTACTACCAATGCTTTATGTGGCACGAATGAATGAATTCATTTTAATTGTTATGCTATGTATTATACTGTTGTCGTTTTGTGCGTGCTGGATGTGGTATTATTCATCGAACATTTGATTAATTTTTAGTTTAAAAATAAATTTGATTAATTTTTATTTTTTGAAGATGACAAATTTTTGACTTTGTTTGTATTCAAAACTCAGCTCAACTCATCTTATTTCATTATTATAATTTTTTCAAATTTTCACATAAAATATAATAAATAATTTAATTTTTATTTTACTATTCATAAATTATTTCAACTTATCTCAACCACTGTATGCTTTTTTAAGTAATTCTAGTTTGATTACATACGTACGTACATCCACACGTGAGAACAAAGTCATTCAAATAAATGTTTTGAATATCGTACCGGAAGTCGTACTAGTCAAGACACTGAAACGAAATATTTCAGTATCGATATTGTTTTTTATACCGTTTTGAGATAGTCGATATATGAATAAATTATATATATAAAATATATTTTAAAATAATAGTCTATATATGAATAAATTATATATAAGTACATATATATAAATTATAAATAGTCTAGTTTGAATTGTGAGTTAAAAAATAAATGAGCTTGTAGTTTGAAAAAATGAAAAAAAAAAAAATACAAGTCGAAATATAGGCTGGTACGACAGGTATCGGTCGATACAAAATACATATAGTACCTGTATCAGCCCAATGGCTAGTACAGAAAATACCGACCAGTAAAGTACGGTATTAACAATACTGATTTACATACTAAAATTTAGTTTTATTTTTATTTTTTTAATTAATATAGCTATATCGGTTGTTGAACTTCACAATCAAGCTTCTAAATGACACAAATTAACAGGATGGGTTCCATGCATTAAACAGTAGACAGGCCACCCTTATTCTTCTTCATAATCTTTGATTAGGTGTGTATATATTTTCATAACTAACGGTCAAGATTATCACTCTAAATTCCTAGTTACATTTGTTGAAAGTTTTTGCATCGGTGATTGTTGAAAGTTGGGGAGGGAAGATAGATACTAGGAAATGGCTGACAGTGTCGTTTCATTACTCCTAGAGACTCTCAACCAGCTGCTAGACCAAGATTCTTATCTGCTTTACGAAGTTGGGGATGCGATTAGATCGTTTCATGCTGAGCTCAAGTCGGCAAGTGGCTTTATTCGGAACTCTGAGGGCCAAGGGAATGCCGAAGCCGTCAAAGCGTTGGCGAAGAAAATCAGCGGCGTTGCTTACAAGGCTGAGGATGTTATCGACACGTTGGCTGTCAATGTCGCAAAGCAAAGGACCAGAGGCGGGTTTGGGAAGTTTATTCATGTGTTTGGCCACAGAAACATGCTTCAAGATGCTGCGAAAAGGATCAACAACTTCACGAGGCAGGTCAAAGAAATTTATGGTGAGAGGGTCTCAGAGGGCAACCAAATCGGCGATGCTTGCAGCGATTCATTTTTAGCCGGTGAAAGGAGCACAAAAAAGGAAGTTTATCGGCCAATCTTTCCCAATATGGTTCAGATTCTGCTAGACGAGCTGGTGAAGGGAAGCCGGCAGCGTGAATTTATTTCAATTGTCGGCGAGGCTGGAGTCGGAAAGACTGCTCTTGTCAGAGAAACCTACTCTGATGTTTCTGTTCAGGGTCAATTCAAATACCGTGCATGGGTTCACGCATCTCGGCACTGCAAAGCTAGGGAATTGTTGCAAGAAATTTTAGAGCATTTTCGGCCGATGTCTACCGGAGAAAGGCAGGGCATGACAGAGGAACACCTGCAAAAGAAGCTTTCGGAGTGCTTGGAAAAAAACCAATATCTAATAGTCGTGGACGACCTGCGGAAAATAGAAAGGTGGGACATGGTAGAGCAAGCCTTTCCGGATGATTCGAATGGAAGTAGAATCTTGCTCACTTGTCGCCCTGAGTATAGGGATTCAAATGGAAGTCCAACCATCTCCCATTTTCTTAGTCCGCTCGATGATGCAGGGAGTTGGGACTTCCTCCTTTACGGTCTCTTCCCTTCAGGAATCTGTGCTCCAAAGTTGGAAGCACCCGGAAAACAGATGGCAGAAAAATGTAAGGGGTCACCACTCTCCCTTTCATTTTTAGGTCGTTTGTTAGCAATGCAGCTGCAACATGTTGAAGCATGGTACAAATTAGCAAATTATTTGAACACATCCTGTATTCAGGGTAGCCTGCACAGCATAGACCTGCTTCTAAGCTTTGTCCATGAAAATTTACCCACTCACTTGATCCTTTGCTTTCTCTATTTTGGTATGTTCCCAGAAGGGGCTGAAATCCCAGTAAAGCAATTGATTCAATTTTGGATAGCCGAAGGATTTATTCGGAAAAAGGGCAGTAAAAAGGAGGAGGATGTTGGGGAACAATACTTAGATGAGCTCATCAGTCTAAACTTGATTATCCCTATTTCAAGGCGGACAGATGGTGGAGTGAAGACATGCAGCATCCATGATCTTTTCCGGAAGTTTTGCATTTTCAAGGGTAGCGAAATGAATTATCTTGAAGCACCTGAGAGTTTGAGTGATGCCCATGAAAATACAAGAAGGCTATCCATTCAAGTTTCTTCTCTGAAGGGTATTCTCTCAAAACTCCGCCACCGTTCAGGAGTCCGTTCTTTCCATTTTTCTGTCCAAGGTGCCCAAATTGTGCTTCCCACTTTCGGGTGGAATGCACTTTACAAAGGTTTCAAATTGCTGAGGGTGCTGAACCTGGGGACGGTGGATGTCTTCGGAGTTCCCAAGGAGGTTGGAAGGCTGATTCATTTGAGGTACTTGAGGATAAGAGCTCCGGGCGTCAGACATGTTCCTTCCACCATATGCAATCTTCTTAATCTGCAGACATTTGATATGAGAGAGTCTAGCTTGAGCTACTTGCCGGATGGGATATGGAAGCTCCAGCAACTGCGGCATCTATACTTGTTTCTGCTGAGTAGTTTACCTGATCATCGGGGAGCTGATGAGAAGTCTTTTTTCAACCTCCAAACCCTCTTTTGCATACGTCCCCATAAAGGCATGAAGCGCCTCATGGTGAAGTCCAAGTTCCCTAATGTTAGGAAACTAAAAATAACAAGCCAGAAGAAGGAGGAAACGACTGAATTCCTTGAAAGCCTCGACCATCTGTACCACCTACAATCACTCAAAATTGTTTCAGCTTCCAAACTTCCAGACCCAGATGCATTCCCATTGAAACTCACGAAGTTAACTTTTCAGGGCGCCTCTCTCGAGGAAAGTTGCATGAAAACACTGGAAAAGTTGCCAAATCTTCGTGTGCTCAAACTATTGCAAGATTCTGTTAGTGGAGAGAAGATTGATATCAGTGCAGGTGGATTTCCTCAACTTTTAGTCCTCAAAATGGTGGAACTGAAAATAACTGAATGGGTACTAGGGATAAATGCAATGAGAAATCTTGGACATCTAGTCATCAATAAATGTGATCAGTTGAAGACGATGCCAAGTAGCCTTTTGAGCTTGGCTACCCTGCAAGTGCTGGAGGTTATTTTGCCTTCTGCAGATCTGAGAGAGAGCCTTCAACAGTTTGAGAATAAGGATGGGCTGCAGATGAGGATAACTCCTCAGGCCATGTAGATGCATCAATTTGAGAACGTGCTGTTTTTATTTTCTTTGGTTTATGTGGTTATGCTCGACCTATTGTTTCAGCAACTTTTCACAATTGTCCAAAGATTTTGTAGTAATCGGCTACACATCTAATGTCGTTAAAGTTTCCATGGCACTCTCTATCCCTCCTTTCTCTTCAGCATTGGGCAAACTTCTTCAGGCGTTTAATGGAGTTGCGGTTTTGGCCCAATCTTCTCTCATGAAGCTTGTTCTAGTAGTTGTTACAACCATATTATTTTTCCTTATCGGTTGATTTGATCCTGTTCATTTATTGTTATTGTTCATTCTTTTTGGGTGAAAGAAAGAAAAGCCTTTGAATTAAAATTAACTAATCCTAAATCCATGCCATGCACTGGTAAATTAAGTTTATTAAATGAAAAATGCTCAATAAGTTGAAACATTTTACAAAAATAGAACCTTTTAAAGACTGCCAATGTTAGCATTTTGGTCTAAAAAGTTTTTATTGTGCAACTTGTATCTTCTAAGCCTTTACTCTTCTTTATTTCTATCACAGATTTTATTCGAGTGAAGAGAGGAACAAAGCAGAATGACATAAGTAGAGAACATTCAAGATATCCTATGAACAGAGTCTACTTTTTATTCGTTCAATATGTGCTTTTATAATTAGCTAATCACATATCTCAAAACATGTCATTCTAATGTCTGCTTCGATCTTGGACTTGATTACTGCAAGTGCAAGGGGTGGAGATTGTTTTGAAAGCTATAATAATAAATCCATCTACATGCCATGTAATTGGCACTAAAGAAAGACTACCAAGAAACCCAGCAACAAAATTTTGTTCCTTTCGGTTTTTAGAGAGAGAACCTCTTCCTTCTATCTAGAAAACTCCATTTCAGTGACAGCCCAACCTTCCTCTCATCATCCTTTCTATTTTCGCATTGTGTATACACTTTCAAGGTAGTGTTTTGTCCATTCTCCCTCCACCGGTTTGGTTTTGGTTAGATCTGCTTCTCTCCGATCACCATCCGCCTACACGCACCCCACCATCCCATCTTACAGCCGTCGATCTACTTGGATGGAGGAGAGTCACGTCAAAAAGAAATCCGTTTTTTTTTTTATTCACCATTTTATACTGTTGTTATTGTTAGATGTTTATTAGGTGTTTATTAGGAAATTCCACCCCTTCATCTTGTATCATCTTTTCGAAATTTACTTGCTTGCTTAGTTTGCTTAGGAAACCCAGCAACGAGCGTCATCTTAAGCTGTCTTAGTTTGCTTAGGAAACCCAGCAACGAGCGTCATCTTAAGCTGTCTTAGTGGAAAGGAGTACAGTGGGAAAAAGGGGGATTTAAGGAATTTTATTGAAAAGTCAGCTATATTTCTGACCTGGATTTAATTGGAAAAAGGTCGTTTAGTGACAGAAACTCAGGGTTCGTTTGTTTTCAGAGATGAGATGAGATGATATGAGATGAGTTGAGATTAAAATTAAAAAGTTGAATAAAATATTGTTAGAATATATTTTTTAATATTATTGTTGTTTTGAGATTTGAAAAAGTTGAATTGTTTATTTTATTTTGTGTGGAGATTTGAAAAAGTTGTAATGATGAGGTGAGATGAGATGAGATGAGATGAGATGTTTTTAGAAAACAAACAAGGCCTCAATCTAGCATTAAAAGTAAATTTTTTGGTTAATCACTTTGAAAAAGTGTCATTAGCATGTGCATGAGTTAGGGCTCTCACTACTTAATTGTTGATTTATTCTTTAATATTTTATCTTTGACGCTACATTGCAACTGCAACTACTTGGATGACTAATGCAATTATGCAAGACAGACTGTCGAATAATCCCATCTATTCAAGAAATAAAGACGTAAGAAACTTGGCAACCAAACAGGACAATTTCAAGCTGTATAAAGATTTATAATCAACAACTCGGTAGTGATTTGATCACTGCAAGTGGTTGGAATTGGATTATTATTTAGAAAAAATCTACGCAATTTTTTATCTTTTACACATCATATATTTTTTAAATTTTATTATTTTTTTTATCAAATTTTTAATATATAAATAATAAATAGAAAAATAAAATTATTTTAAAAAAAATAAACTCAAAAAAAATATTAAAAAATATAAAGATTAAAAAAAAAAAAATAGTGTATAGAAATTAGAAAGGTTGTGTGTCGGTGAACTCGTGCATCAGGTAATAAAGAAAAACCAAAGAGAAAAAAAAAGAAATTAATATTTGAAGTAGTACACTGGCCACTTCATAGCGAGTATTAGCATTAAAGAAAACATTATTTTGATGTGACTCTCTCTAGCAGGCAGGTCAAGGCATTGAGTGGTCTTGGTCCAATTCAAGAGCCATTTGTACTCCGCCACAACTGGTGCTCAAACAAGGAAGCACCCTTCCTGGTTTAAGGAGAAAGAGGATAAGAGGAGGGAGGAGGAGCGAGGCTGGAGAGAATCAATGGATGTTGGGGCAGTTGTCTCTTTAGTCATAAAGAAACTCACAGACATGCTCATTCAAGAATCAATCATCTTCAAAGAGGTGATAGATGAGGTAGAGCTGGTCAGAGTAAGTCTTAGACAGACCCAGAACTTTTTAATTGAAGCAGAAGATAGGAAAGAACGCAATTACAAAGTTAAGAAGTGGTTAGAAGAATTTCTTGTTCTTGTTTACAATGCAGAGGATGCAATTGAAACATTTGTCCTATATAGAATGTATATAAGAAGTATGGGCTTCTCTAGGAGATTGACTTTCATCCGCAAGAAGTTGAGGCATGGTGCAGACTTTCGTAGTGAGGTAGAGAAGATCAAGAACAAGATCAAGGATATTAAGAATAAAATCGAGGAGATCAGGGAGCCAAAACGTACTAGCTATTTTGTGAATAAAGAATCAGACCCGATTGGGTTCAAAGAGGACAAAAAAAGGTTAGTGACCAGGCTAACTGACACTTTCCTCCGAAGCCTTCACATCATCTCTATTGTAGGTCAGGTTGGCTCTGGCAAGACTACCCTTGCTACAGCTCTATATGGTAGTAGTAAGATTAATCGTCATTTTGATTGCTGTGTGTGGGTTTCTGCCTCTGAGAACCCTAGAGATATTATCCTCATGAGCATTTTGCGGCAGACTGAAAATTCAATGGTTGGTGAAAAAACTTCTATTACAGAGTTGGAAGAAGAGATTCAAGAAAGGTTGCGTAATAAAAGGTACCTGGTAGTGTTGGATGATGTGCGGTCACGTAATGCTTTGGAGGCCCTGCGTGCCTTGCCAAAACAAACTAATGGTAGCAGAGTGTTGTTGACTACTAACAACGAAGATGTCGCTAGGTTTGCAGATCCAAGCCGATTGCCTTACCAACTCAAGCCACTAAAAGATGATGATGCCTGGAATTTGTTTTTGAAAACGATACGTTTGCCAAAGAACGTTCAGTTCTCTGAATTGGAGATATCTGAGCTCAAAACAAGAATTATAAGAAGATGCAAGGGTTTACCTTTAGCAATCTTAGAGCTGGGAGATTTTCTGTCCACAAGAGCTGCGAGCTATGGCGAATGGTTGAAAGTTCTTGACCATCCAGTTTGGCAACTTGGTAGAAATGAAGATCTTCACAATGAGGTAGAGGAGATCAAGAATAAGATCAATGAGATCAAGGAAGAGGAAGAGCATGGGGAGCCCCTCAGGATTCAAGAATATTTAAACGTGCGCAAATCAAGCAATCAAGATGAAGGGTTAAGGCAAAATCAACAGAACAGTTCAAGCTATTCTATGGATGAAGAACATTCAGATGTCATTGGCTTCCAAAAGCACAAAAGAAGGCTGGTGACCAGGCTAACTGACACTTACCTCCGAAGTCGTTATGTCATCTCAATCTTAGGCCCGGTTGGCTCGGGCAAGACGACCCTTGCAATGGAAATATATGGCAGCAATGCGATCAGATATCATTTTGATTTCCGTGCATGGGTTTCTGCCTCTGAGAATCTTAGAGATGTCTACCTGATGCTTTTGGAGCAGGCTGAAAATTCTATGGATTATGAGGAAGCTGCTACAGAAGAATTGGTAGAGAAGCTCCGAGAGAAGTTGCATAATAAGAGGTACCTAGTGGTGTTGGATGATGTGTGTTCACGGGATGTTTTGAACACTCTGCGTAATGCCTTGCCAAATGAAACTAATGGCAGCAGGGTGCTGTTGACTACTAGCAATGAAGACGTCGCTTGGTCTGCTGATCGAATCCGAAAGCCTTACCATCTCCAGCCACTAGAAGATGATGATGCATGGAATTTGTTCTTGAAAAAGGTTCACTTGTCAGAGAACATTCAGTTCTCTGCTTTTGAGATATCTGAGCTCAAAAGAAGAATTCGAAGAAGATGCAAGGGCTTACCTTTGGCAATCGTAGTGTTGGGAGGTTTTCTGTCGACAAAAGGTATGAGCTATGAAGAATGGTCACAAGTTCTTGACCATCAAAGCTTGCAGCTTGATATAAATGGTGTAGAGTTCTCGAAAATCTTGGCCTTGAGTTACAATGATCTACCTTTCCACTTAAGGCCTTGCTTGTTTTATTTTGGGCTTTTCCCAAAAGGATATGAAATTCCTGTGAGAAGGTTATTGCTGTTATGGCTTGCAGAAGGGTTTGCAAAGCAGTCACTCGAGAAGACTCCAGAGGATGTGGTGGAAGGATATCTGGATGAACTTATTAAACGGCAAATGATTCAGATAAAAAAATGGAGAAAAGATGGGAGTCCCAAAAGATGCCTCTTGCGCGGTGAGCTTCACGAGATCATCTCCTCAAAAGCAGAAGATATTGGCTTTTTGCATATCCAGGGAATTATGTCAGATCGTGAAGAAAATGAATCTCGTAAGCTTAGTGTTCGTCGAGTTGCCGGGCATGGTGATATCAAAGAGTATCCATGCAAAGAACTGTACATTCAACATTTGCGCTCTTACTTGTCGTTCAACACTCAAAACAAAGATGTGCCTGCGAAGGAAATAAGGAACTTCCTCAACAAAGTCGTTGGCTACCGAGGCTTTGGATTACTCAGGGTGCTTGATTTAGAGCGAGTTTACAAACCTAAACTATCCGAGAATCTGGAAAAACTGTTTCACTTAAGGTACCTGGGATTAAGATGGACCTTCTTGGATACCCTTCCCGACTCTGCTAGTGAGTTGCCATACTTGGAGACCTTGGATGTGAAGCACACCTACATCAGTTCTCTACCCATTTCTATTTGGAAGATGAAACACATACGACATCTGTGTTTGAATGAAATATGCTTTGACATGTCTGTGCAAAAACATAACAGTTCGCTTACCCAACTTCAAACATTATGGGGATTACTTGTGGACAATAAGAGTCCAGTGAAGAATGGTTTGGACAAGTTAGTAAATCTCAGGAAACTGGGTTTGACCTATCATTTAGACTCGGTTCAAGAATTAAATGAGTGGATTGCAAGATTGGCAAGTCTTCAATCTTTGAGGTTAAGATCCAAAGACAAAAATGGTCGACCTTCAAAGCTTGGATTGAATCCTCTGTCAAGCCTTGAGAATCTCACTCACCTGTATTTGCTTGGAAACTTACCAGAGCTACAAGATGGGTTTGAATTCCCTCTAAGACTTAGAGTTCTTACTTTGTCAGTCTCAAAGCTGGAAAAAGATCCCATGCCAATTCTAGCGCAGTTACCAAACCTTGTTGTCCTTAGGTTGTTGGCCGATTCCTACACTGGGAAGGAAATGCTTTGTCCTCAAGGAGGCTTCAGTATGCTTCGAACTCTGAAGCTGTGGATGCTAAAGGAATTGGATAAATGGACTGTGGAGGAGAGAGCAATGCAGAATCTCCGAGAATTAGAGATCCGATGCTGTAACAAGCTAAAGAAGCTCCCAGAGAAGTTGCTAGATCTCAGCACCATTGAGGAAATAATTCTAACGAACATGCCAAAGGAATTTGTAGACAATGTTCAAGCCGACAAGCAAAAGAAGAAACTAATCACCACCAAAACATTGTAGTTCTGAAGCCACCAATTTGGTAGCTTCTTGGTGTTATAATTGACGTTGGCATGTTGCTTTGTTCCTTGTGCTGTTTTGTTAAAGTAATTGTTAAGAGATTGCAGTTTTATCCCATGCGATACATTGAGTGGCTGTTTCATTCTTTGAGATTCGTTTCTCTAAATTTTGGCATGCTATCTTGACCTCAGTGTGAGCTTCAGTTCTCTAACAGCTTGGCACAACCCATGCTTTGATTCACAGCAAACTGGTTTTTTGAAAAAGATTTAGAACGGATGCTCGCAATTTAGGTTGTGTTTGGATGTTGAAGTGAGTTGAGTTGAGTTGAGATGATAAAATATTATTAGAATATTATTTTTTAATATTATTATTATTTTGAGATTTGAAAAAGTTGAATTGTTTATTATATTTTGTATTGGGATTTGAAAAAATTGTAATGATGAGTTAAGATGAGTTGAGAGATATTTGGTAACCATCTAATAATATTTTAAAACATTATCGGCTTTAAAATTTTACATTTTTTATTTATATTCTTTTCATTGCATTCCTATTAGTAAGTTTGGTCTGTGAAGAAGGGGGGAGGTGTTTTGTCGTGGATGTTTTCGGGTTCCTTGTTGATTGATGCAGGAAATGCCAATTTTTTCGGTGCTGATATATTAATAGGCTCGAGTGTCCAGTTATAAGCAGAAGGATAAATTTTCAACCTTTGTGTTTACCTTGTTCTTACCTTCTGGTCGACATCTCGTCAAAGGGTGGTTCTTTTCCATTTGTTTGATATATATATATGTAAGATAGCCTGGAAGGAAGGAAGGAAGGAAGCCCCTTGTTTTTGCCTTCAAACCATATATCTTCTCATTAATTACTTTTGATATGAAAGTCTGAAACCATTGAAGAAATTATAATGTCAATCTCTAACTCGGATATCAATTTAATTTAGTCACCAATTAAATAGCATGGAATATCTATGTCCACTAAATAGCTAGCAAGAGCACATGACAAAAGCAATTAATTTTATTAACTATAGAATAGGCAGTTTGTGTTCATTTCGTTAATTTTATTAACTTATGAATGATGCTTGGTGAAGTGAAGATTTTAAGTGGAGATAGATGCCTAAGGCATCTTGGAATGCCGTCCTTTCTGCCTTTACTAAAAGCAATACATGTAAAATGAGGAAAACATTATTTGTGAAGTATTTGATGTTTCTCCATTGGACAACAGAAGCTGGGCTGGAAATGATCTTCACTATCATGTTGCAGTGCATAGGGGTTGTGTATTGGAGCAATGAGTGTCAACAATGAAATGACGAATAGAATCGATGAGTTGAACTAAGTTTGTTTGTATCATATTTGGTACTTGGATCGGGTTTATGAGAGGCTTCTTGAAGAAATGTCCAACTTTGTAATACACAGAGTACAGTTGGATCGGGTTTATGATTCCAAGTTTTTTAGTTTTTAATAGGGTGGCTCTACGGCCACAGCTGGGAGCTCCAGTTAGCTCATTTTGTTTTTGTTTTTATTTTTTTTACATGTATTTTTTAACATTTTGAAATATATATATATTTTTTTAAAAAATACAATATTATAAAAAAAAATATATACTTACTTAATCATTAAATAAAAAAAATAAAAAAACCCACTACTAGAGGGAATAGTAGCTTTTTCCTTTTTAATATGTCACTGGTTTTAATTTCTTATAATGTATGTTTGGTGCTTTTGGATACTGGATGCTAAATGAAATGATGACTTGATTTTGGATACTTTTGGCATCATTGTATTTTTGTTTCTTTTGTGAATGTGATTGGTTTTCCATATATAAAATAGAAAGGTTTTTTCTTTTGTGTGTGGCTTGTTATAGTTAGATGGTTTCTTGTAGAGCTTTGTACAGGATGAGTTTTTTATTTTAATCTTGTTTGATGTATGGAGTATTTTTGTAAATCCCAAGTCTGTTATCACGGTATTCCTCCGTTATAAGTGAGAGTTTATTAATAAACTTGGGATGAAGCTGCTCTGTGGGTGGCTACCGACTCTTCTTAAAAAAAAAAATGAAATGACGCTACAGGTCGTATTGGGCTGATATGTGTCTTAGGATTGTACCTCCTAATGCATGCTATCATTGCAATGTGTTATAGTGCACGATATCATTGCTATGTCTCAGGATTATGCTTCATGCAATCTCAGGTGAAGCATCGATGACAAAATTATGCAATAATGGCTAGAATCCTTAAGATATTAAATGTGTAACTTAAAAATGGTGCACCTCAAATGTAAGAATATTTGATGCAATTTGTATGCACAATTACTAGAGACCTCAATGCCTTCTTTCAACAACTGCATTAAATTACAACTTCCACATACAAATTTAATTGTTCACAATACATTGCTAAGATGTGAACTACTACATACACAGAGTTTCCAGCTACATCCATAATTCTATTACAACATCAAATGACTAACATTTTTCTTTGAACCAACAAGTGGATATAAGTAATCCCAAAAAAATTAACCATGACATTGAAATTGTAAGAACGTAAGTAGTCTTCTCCAGTTTTCTCTTGCGCCTCTCAACTTCTATTTCTAGTTGATGTCGAGTGGTTTGAATATCCATTACTGATTGTATCTTTTTAATTTCAATTTTTAATATATCAAGTGACTATTGTAGTCGTTTGATTGTTTTTTCGTCATATTTTGGTATTTCCAGGTCATACTAACAAAAACATTCGCAAGAACATCCAGCTTGCAAAAACGACACGTCAAATGTTAATTGATTGGAAACAATACAAAATACGCCAAACTTTCAAACCCAAAACGTTTAAAATAGCCAAATAGAAATTCTTGAAGAATGTCCCATATGTGCATATATTTTGGCAGTTTTTCCCTCCTTACATGCTACAAACAAACAATGCAAAGAACCTAACAAGAGCACGACATGGGATTCTGTTATTAAAATGTGAGCGAATTTCGGTGCATTTTATAATTAATCAATGGTAACTTCTAATTGGGAGTGTCCATATAATTAGAGTCATATACTTTTAAAACACCTGTACTCTACTGTTTTCATCAATTTTCAACTCCATTAATGACTCTTTGAGGCCATATAAATTCATGGATTTCTGCTCTAACTTTTCAATATGATTGGGACATAATGAAAAATATTTTCCATTTCAAACCATGGATTTTAAACAAAAGTTAAATTTCAAGCCATCTCAAACAACAAAACAGAAATCTATTTATCTAAATAATACTACGGAACCCCATTTCAACCATGGATTTCATACAAAAGTTCAATTTCAAATCATCCCAAATAACGACATAGAAATCCATTTCTCTAAATAAGAGTACGAAAGCACATTTCAACCATGGATTTCTCACAAATGTTCAATTACAAACCATTTCAAACAACAAAATAGAAATCAATCTCTCTAAATAAGAGTACAGAAACCCATTACAAGCAGAAAATCCATTTCCAAGCATGCCACAAGCTATAAATAAATTATCACTTTCCTAGAGCAATAAGGGGAGGAAGGGCAGAATTGAATAGCAATAATAAAAATTATCACTTTCCTAGAGCAAATAAATATCCAGAATTGAAAAAAATAATGCTTATACTATTTACAAATCAATTAAGTGTCTGATTTAGAATTGAGATTTACCCCAATTGTCTCAAGGAGTAAACCCATTGCCCCAGGCCCATGCGTCCCCACCCTATTCTGCTAAGTGCAATATTGTTATTGCAAATGCCACACCCTATTCATCTTCTGCCGTACTCTCCCTCTTATAAACCTTATTTTTATTGTCCAAATCTTATAAACCTTTGCTTTGGAAGTTGCTTCTTCCAATTGCACTGTGTGAGATTTTTTTTATCGTCTACTAGTTGATTTTAATGCATATATTTTCTTATAAACCAAAATTACTTGCACAATATTGATTTATTCCGTCACTCTCTCTATTTTTTTATATTATGTTAATTTTTAAGTATTTATATTACGTTTACAGATGCAATTTGGGATAGATGGAACCCAGCCGAATAGCTTGTCTGGCCTCCAGTTTGGCGTTGCAGTGATTGAGATTGAAGAAAATGTAGTTAATCTTCATTTATTCCGTCACTCTCTCTAAAAGTAATTGATTTAGTTATATTATGTTTATTTTTAACTGTTTAAATTACGTTCACAGATGCAACTTGGGATAGATGGAACCCGACCGGATAGTTTGCCTGGCCCCCAGTTTGGCGTTGCAGTGATTGAGATTGAATGTAGTTGAAAAAAATCTGGTTGATGAGTAGAAATAGCGAAGCTCAAATCTTTGTAAAGTGGTTGTTATATTATGTTCAATGTACATAACTTGTGTATTTTGAGTTCCAGACTTGTTGTATTGTGTTCAATGTTAAAGCTGCTTAGACTTGAGTTCAATGTATAGACTTGATGAGTAGAAGTAACGAAGTTGACATTTTTGTAAAGTGGTTGTTATATTATGTTCAATGTATATAACTTGTGTATTTTGAGCTCCAGACCTATTGTATTGTGTTCAATGTATATAGTATATGTTTTTTTTTATACATGTATATATTATATGTTAAGTGTTCAATGGATATACTTCCTGGCTTATTGTATTGTGTTCAATGTAATTTGAGTTCCACACTCGTCGCTAGGCAAAAACGTTTTTTTGAAACAATCTTTGTTAGTGCATGAGATTTTTGTTGTTTGTTAAATGAATAAAAAGAAGCTAGTATGTTTTGCACAACAAACATATTCCATTACAACATAGAGACCACTTCCATTACAAACAAATTCTATGATAAACAAATCGTGCATATTAATATGCTACACATAGAGACCATGTCCATTACAACAAAGTAAGCCATAGTTTGCTCGAGATTGTACAAAGCTCCTATTACTGTGATCGTATCAAATATAACAAAATTAATACATACAACATCCAATAGATATGAAGAAGTGTGCGTTCAATACTTGGTCGACTTGTTACCTTTGGACATCGACTTGGTCGTTGTGGACTCCTAACTCCCTCTTCACAATGTCTTCCTTTCTTTTTTCAATCTCTTACATCTTTAAATAATTCAGCTTCTATCTTTATAAGTTATTTCTCTTTATTTTCACTACTATCTGCTCATTTGAAATAGTTGCAATATGGTAATCCCTGAATAGTCACAAACGATAGGTACGTTAGATATAAAAAAAATTGTGCAAACCCATGAAAATTCATAATAATGAAAAAATGTTGTACCTGAGTATTGTACTTTGGACACCTAGAAAAATAGTAATGTTAGTCTGGACTTTTACAAGAACAACTAGAAGGAAATTTTTGACCAACACAAGTGTTAAAATGTTTGAATATGCTTCCCATAACTATTTTCGGGAGCTTTGATCTTTATTTATATGGATAATTATATAGAGTTAGTTACAATAAAACAAACGCTATCAAAATGCTATCTATTGTTATCTTTATCCTTTTGGTTTGAATTTGCTACTGAGTCCTTTGAGTTTTGAATTCTTGGATCTTCATCTGTTGAGTTGTTGCATGTGGACATAGTCTTGGATATTTTACAGCTGTCTCAATATCCCCCCTCAAACTCAATGGGAGTTCCTTGACATTGAGGTTGTCCCGTAATGAAGCAATCCTGGTAGTAGGTAGTGCTTTTGTGAGCACATCCGCAATCTGATCTTTGGAAGAGAGAAAACGAACAAGAAGAATCTTATTGGCAACTAAGTCCTGAACAAAATGATAGTCTATTGAGATGTGTTTAGTGCGGGAATGGAATAGAAGATTGGGTGTATGTTAGGTGACGCCAATATTATCGCACCAGAGGGTTGGTGGTTGTGAGAGGGAAATGCCAAGTTCAATGAGCAAGGATTGGAGCCATACAATTTCAGCGGTAGTGTTGGCTATGGCACGATACTTCGCTTTGGTACTAGATTGAGAAACTGTCTTTGATTTCCTAGAGCTCCATGAAATAATATTGGAACCAAAGAAAAGACAATAACCTGTCGTTGATTGGTGGTCATCTGGGCAACCCGCTTAGCCGAAGTTTGAGAAAGCTTGAAGTGTATTTGTTGAAGATTTGTGAAGCAATAAACCATGATGTATTGTTTGCCAAAGATACTTGAGAATACGTTTGACCTGTCTAGTGGTTAGTGGTGGGTTGGTGCATGAATTGGTAGACTTTGTTGACGGAGAAGGCGATGTCTGGTCTTGTAAAGATGAGGTACAGTAAAGAACCAACAACACTCCTATAGAGTGTATGATTTGCAAATGGGGCACCTTACTGAGAGAGTCTTAAAGACGAAGACATGGGAGAGGATATTCCTTTAGCATGAAGCATGTTGGTCTTAAGAAGGAGATCAATAATGTATCTCTGCTGAGAGAGAAAAAGACCAGATGCAGTAAAGTGGGCCTCAATGCCCAAAAGGAATTGCAGCGGGCCTAGATCCTTAAGTGCGAAGGCTTTTTGTAAGGCACTGATCAGGTGGGCTATAAGCTTTGAATCTGAGCCTGTGATTAAAATGTCATCCACATAAATAAGAATGTAAATTGGTGATGGGCCTTGATTATAAATGAATAAAGAAGTGTCTGACTTGGATCTTTTGAAGCCCAATTCTAAAAACTTAGAGTTGAGACGGGAAAACCAGGCCCATAGTGCTTGTTTAAGTCTATAGAGCGATTTCTTTAAGTGACAGACATGATTTGGGAAAGAAGGATGTATAAAACTCGTCATTGAGTCATAAAAATATCGTCTTCAATGAGACTATGTAAAAATGCATTTTTGACGTCAAGTTGGCAAATATGCCAATTGGAAGAGCAACCAATGATAATATAATTCAAATTGTAATGGGCTTAATAATTGAACTGAAGGTCTCACCAAAATCAACCCCTTCAAGTTGATGATAGCCTTTGGCAATAAGGCGGGTGAACGAAGACCCATTTGCAGCCCACGAGATTCATCTTGGGCCATGGAGGAACTAAAACCCAAGTGTCATTCTGGAGTACAGAAGTGAACTCCTCGTTCATGATTTTTCGCCATTCCAAATGTTTTGAAGCCATAGTATATGATGTAGCTTCTACGAGATCTGGGCTAGTTGTTTCGGTCAAATGGGCACCGTGGTACATAAGCAAGAGTTCCATCAACAAGTTGTTTGGACTTAAAAATATGACGCTGTGATCGTGTCTGCATGTGGTGAGTTGGAGCTAGTGTTGCATGAGAGGAAATGGGTTCTGTTGATGCTGGTAGAGGAGAATCCGAAGCTGGTGGAGGCAATGAATGATTTGTAGATACATTATTGGCAAGTGAAGTTGGAGCTGCTGGAGAGGAAGTGAGAATACGTATGGAGGGAGTCAAACTTGAACCTGCAGAAGGGTTATAATGTGTATTAGATGTAGAAGAGTTAGAAAATGGAAAAAAAAAGGATTCATTGAAAACAACATTCCCTAAGATGTATAGGCAACCAGAATTAAGATCTAAGCATTTTTACCCTTTATGAGAGTCACTATAACCAAGAAACACACAAGGAGTGGAGTGATAGTCAAGCTTATGATAATTATATGGTCGAAGATGAGGCCAACAAGCGCACCAAAAGGTGCGGAGGAAGGAGTAATCCGGAGTTTTATGATAGAGAAGTTTAATAGGAGATCTATGAATTGTCATAGGGGATGGCAATCTATTAATATGATATATTGTAGTGCAGAAGGAAGCATCCCAATATTATTTTGGGACAAAAGAAGAGGCTAAGAGAGCGAGACTTGTTTCTACGATGTGCCTGTGTTTGCGCTGGATGGTGCCGTTCTGTTGATGAGTGTGAGGGCAACTGATGCGATGAGAAATTCCAAATGAAGCAAGTAAAGAGTGTAGCTTACGGAACTCCCCACCCCAATCATATTGGAGAGATTTTATGGATATGCCAAGTTGTTTTTCAATATGCGTTTTAAACCGAAGAAAAATATCAGCAACACATGACTTAGACGACATTGGAAACAACCAAACGTATTTAGAGAAATCATCAACAATGCTCAAATAATAAAGATTTCCGTTAGTTGAAATATGAGGGGAAGGTCCCCATACATCAGTAAATAGAAGATCTAAAGGAGCATTTGAAACAGAGGGAGATAAATAAAATGTTAGCCTATGGCTCTTGCCGAGTTGACAAGAGGATCACATTGTAGAGGCTTTATTGGAGAGGATATCAATGTGGTGGCGAGATAGAATCTGACGAACAAGGCGAATCGATGGATGACCAAGGCGAGAGTGCCATTGATCTAGGGAGGCTCGAGTTGTGAAGAATGCAGTTGGGCGAGAAGGAAGTTTGGACAGGTGATGAAGCAGGTACAAGCCATTTCTACTCTTACCGTGGAGGAGGGTAGCTCCCGAGAATTGATCATTGACACAAAAAAATGAAGGGTGAAATTCAAAATAGACATTGTTGTCTTTAACAAACTAAGATACATATAATAAATTATTTTTGATATGAGGAACATGAAGAATAGTGTTTAGAAAGAATGATTTTGAAGAAGAAAAAATAAGAGAGTTGCTAATGTGATGTATCTGCAGACCTTTATCATTACCCACCAACACCTGATCCTAGCTAAAGTAGTCCTTAGTGTGAAGATTAAGATTATTGAGATAAGAGATCATGTGGTGAGTGGCACCAGTATCAGGATACCATGCACGGTCCGAAGGTATTTGAGTTATTGTGTTATATGCCTGAGGTGAAGTTGGGGTCTGGAACTCTTGATTGAATCGGTACCAACATTTTGTAGCAGTGTGCGCTGCTTTTAGACATATTTGGCAAGAGAGGCGTTGAGAAGAGGAAACGGGAGTCCCCGAAGAAGGAGATCCATGCCCACGACTGCGACCACGTCCACGTCCACGTTGTGATACAAAGAACCTCGATTTTGAGACTGATTGGGAGATCGACCTCTGCCAGAAGTATTGTTGAAACGAGCAGCAAGATTGGCAGTAGGAAGGTTAAATTCAGTGGTGGTGGCAAGTTGCTCAAGGCGCATTTCATGGTGAAGCAGATGACCAAAAAGTTCATCAAGTGACATGCGATCCAGACGAGTGTTGACAGAGGTGATGATAGGGTCATATTCGGTAAGAAGTCCAGCAAGTATGTAGGAAATCAGTTCTGCACTACCAACGGGCTAACTAATAGCGGATAGAACATCTAAGTAAGGTTTGGCTTTTTGAAAATAGTCTTGAATTGAAAGGGCACTTTTCTTGAGTGTGTTGAGCTGAGACAAAGTGTGCATGACATGAGCACGGGAAGTGGTAGAAAGCATGTGCTCCAGGGTAATCCAAACATCTCGAGAGGTCTCAAGTCCAATAACGTGGTTGAGAATGGATTCAGATAGAGAGGAAATCAAGGTGCTCAATATAAGCTGGTCCTGTTCAAACCATAAATCATATTTAGGATTGGGTTGGGGCAGATTAGAGGAAGAGATGGGAGGAAGATGAACAGGGGTGGAGTAATGTTGCCATCCACATAACCAAAAAGTTTTTGACCACGAAGGTATGGAAGCAATTGTGCTTTCTAGGAAAGGTAATTATCTTTGATTAATTTGAGGGTGATGTGGTGGGTGGGATTAATTGGAGATGAGGTAGAGTGAGACTTCATGGAAGAAGAAGAGGATGAGGTAGCAGAGCTTGTGGGGGACATGATTAACGAGAGTAGGAGCTTCTAGCTCTTGATACCATGTTGAAATATTTGAATATGCTTCCCATAACTATTTTTGGGAGCTTTGATCTTGTTTATATGGATAATTACAGAGAGTTAGTTACAGTAAAACAAACGCTATCAAAACGCTATCTATTGTTATCTTTATCCTTTTGGTTTGAATTTGCTGCAAAGTCCTTTGAGTTTTGAATTCTTAGATCTTCATTTGTTGAGTTGTTGCATGTGGACTTAGTCTTGGATGATTTTACAGCTGTCTCAATATCAAGTATCATCTACATTGAATGGCAAGAGTGACAAAAATTTTGGGAAATTATTTGGGTTTGGAAGATTTGAATACAGGAGATATATAAATATATATATATATGAATATAATAGGTGATTATATTTGTGTGATAGCTTTATATATGATACTAGTCATTAAATTCGAAAAAAAGGAGCTTATTTAAAACAACATTTGTGAGTGGGAGAACCATGTTAGACACCAGTTTAACATGTAAAACTTAAAACCATTTGGAAAGTACATTTTCACATAAGGTCTAAGCCTATAGAGATAAGACTGGGATTATTAACATCCCAGTCCATATATTCATGACTAATGTTGTTTAGAATATTTGGAGTCTCACAGACTTATATCAAGGGTTTTTTTTTTCCAAAATAATGAGGGGTGAGGCATACAAAATTTCACCCACTTCTTGTCTAATTTCCCACGTGATTTCAAATTGAGAACCACACTAATGCTAAATTATTGGACGGGTACTTCCGTGAAAAAGTAAGCAACCCATTCCAAAAGCAAAAAAAAAGTAATAATTAGATTTTCATATTACTTTTTCATAAAATACGTTTTTCAAAAATACCTTACACCTACAACTTCCAAAATTATCATTTTCCAAACAATCCAGAAATGTAATGCAAATTGGCATGACAAGTAATGCAAACAAGCATTTGTAATAAAACTCCTATAAGTAAATCTTCAAATTGAGCAAAAGAAACATTAATACTGGATCATGTAAAATAAAAATTGATAAACTCCTGAAAGATTCATAAAATAAAAATTAAGACAAGCTATGATTGGTTGCTAAAGTGTTTAAACTCCAATGCAAAACACATTGTAGCATCAGTAGAAGAAACATTTAAGACAAAATGTGTTGTGAAAAATGATGAAAATAAAGTAAAAGCAAACACGAAAAATAAGCAATCACACACGACACAATTTTTACGTGGTACGGCAAATTGCCTAGGTCCACTGGAGCTGCAGATGATTTTTATTTCTTGAGGAATCACACTATAATGTATGGGGCGGTTACTGTTCACACAGATACAATCACAAGTCAAGAACAAAAACCCTTAAATTTGTTATGTGGCGGAAACCCTAAACAAAGCAGAATTAGTGATGTTCGCTCGAGCGGCGTGTCGAGCCCGCATTGAGCGAATCTGTTTCCCGCAATCGCTCGAGCCATGTGTTGAGCGGCTCCTCAAGCGAAACTCTCTGACTTCCCTCCACTTGAGCTGTGTGTTGGGCGGTGTCGAGCGAAACTCTTTGACTTGCCTTTGCTCGAGCGGTCTGTCGAACTGTCTTTGAGCGAAGCTCTTTGACTTGTATTCGCTCGAGTGGTGTGAACCAGATTCCATATACTCAACAAAATGTAATGCAAAAAACATTGCACCATCATCTAGTAAACCAAAAGACACGTTTTGGGACTAATAGTAGTTCAAACCAAAGATAAACTAACAGAAAGGTACTGCTGGATTAGTCTTCTAATCGGAAAAGCCTTTTGGATTTTTCTACATCGTCTGTGATTGTTTATACATGCCACTTTCTGCGGGTGCTGTCACTAGGAACTAGAGTAACATCCTCTAAAACACAGAAAAATTAAAATTAAATAATCACAAACACTAGAAAATGAACTACAAAACAAAGTTTCAAACCAAAGAAGTAAACCTTAAAATGCAATAACATGCACTCCTATTGCCATATCTTTCAATTAATTCTTAAAGTACTTTTTTTTTTTTTGGATAATTTAAACTGTCCCTAAAATAATAGCTTTGGTTATCATTCTATAACATTCTGTCCATTCAATTAGAACACAAAATGGTGAAAATTGCCTTTATGGAAACAAAAACCCCACCTATATGTCCAATTTTCATTCCAGAACAAGCAAGAGCATGGAGAGCAAATTGTGCCCCAGGACCAGGTGTTTTTGTCTTGCTCCCACCAGTAGCACGGAGCTTGATATGCAGAGTCATGATGCCAAGTTCCTGCTTTATACAAACTTAAAGTTCTTATCACAAGGAATAAATGCGAGAGAGAGAGAGATACCATATTCAAATCGTCTTTCTTGTTCGTCTGTACCAGATTCAAATGGTCTTTCATTCGTGGTAAGGAGGAGAGTAGATGGAATGGGTTCACTTTTGTTCGCGATCTCACTGGATGAACTGCAATTTTTGGCTTACAGAAGCTACGGGGGGAATGGGACGAAGGAATGAGCTTCTGGGGGAATGCGGAAGAAAGAGAAGGATGAAACGCACCGTTTCAATTTGGTCTCCCACCAAAAAGCAATCTGCACCGTTTCATTAAACCCATTCCAAGTCAGTGGGGGGTGCGGCAATGTGACTAAGGGTAGAGTTTTCCATTTTGATTTATCAAAGTTGAAAAGTACGCTTGATTTAAAAAAAAAAAAATTACACGTAAGAGGAGTTTGGAGATGTGCATGCGAACTTTTTTTTGAAAAGACGTGTGATCCATTATTATTAAATTGATATGTAGAGCACACCATCTATATCACTTAAATTGTAAGATTTGATTTATAAGATTTAAATTTTAAAATTTTTTATATAAATTAAATTATGTCATGTAAATATTTTACTAAATGTGTTATTCATATTGACTTATAAATAATTTTTTTGTCTAAAAATATGTAATTTAATTTCAATTTAAAAAAGTAGGAGAATCATCAATACAAACGTAGAACCTATACAAATATAAATTAGCATCTAAGAACTGTTTTGAACATTTTTTTTTAAATTAAACTAGTATACACCAATTTTGAAAATTTAATAATTGATTGACTATTAAAATTGAAACTTTCAATTTTTTCAATTTCAGTCCGACTCGATTTTCCAATTTTACAAATAAACAAAATGACACTCAAACAAAATTTTAACAAGTGATTGATCCATATCCCTATTTTATGTTATCTTAATGTTATATTAATTTTATGTTATAAAATTAAAATTGATATGTTATATCAATATTCAAATATTACATTAAAAATTGTAAGACTAATTTATGTTATATCATAATAAAATATTATATTAAGATTTATGAGATTAATTTTATGTTATATAAAATGTTATATTAATTTTATGTTATAAGATTAATAGACATGAGTAATAAGATTTTAAAATTTCATGTTATATCGATTAGCATTTCATCATATAATACATATAATATATATTATATACTATATAGACCCCTGTATTCATGCCAATCGTGTCACTTAATTTGCTTTAAGGGGTGCAAATTATACGAGGTATTGGTTTTAGGCAACATGGTCTTGTGACAGGTTTTGGGTTTTCATGCTCAGTTTAAAATTAATAGCATATTAACGCCAATTAAATCATAAAATTAAACGAATACGTGTGTAGGCATTTCTCTTCCTATTTACTAATAATATTGCTTAATGAATAACTACAAAGAACTTGCAAAATCACATAAAAGTATTTTATATATAATATAAAAAATTATACTGCGTTCAATTCGATTCGAACTGGTATTTTAAAATCCAAACTCGGACGAATTTTCAATCAATTTTACTAAATAAAAACCGATATGGAAGGACCGATTCAAAACTAGATCAAATGAAAATCCAGGTTCGATCCGGTTCATCGATTTTTCAATTTTTTTTTACGGCTGTAGTTAGAAACTTGGAAATATTTGCAAATTGCAATACATGTCGTCCCATGTCTCTAGTCTAAAACGGCGTCGCAGGTTGGAGACGTCGACACCACTTTAGAAGATCCCTTCACTCTCTGTGCCTCGATTTCCCTCTCGCAGTCCCCTTTCATGGCGTTTCTACCCCACCGATATCTATGGTTTCTCGTGAAGTTCAACAGAGCCAGGTACCATTCGCCCTACCTCTCTTTACCAAGTTCGTTATTTTCATTTCCTTATTCAACCGGCCTAGATTTTCCATCAAATTCCTTGAATGACCGGCCACCACCGGATCACATCTCCTGCAAAACGAATCTCGAAGAACGCTTCGTTCTTGAGCAACTCTCTGACCTCTTACCAATCTCCCCTGGTAATGCTTCCGCCCCGAACCTATTTAAAGATTGTAATCCAAGAAAACAAATAGCACAAGTTAGGGCAGTTGACGGGTTTTTGTTACCCGAAGAGAAATTACGAGGGATCTTCCTTCAGAAGCTGAGAGGCAAAGCTGCAATTGAGGAGGCTTTGACAAATGTTGGTGTGGAATTGAGTCTTGATGTTGTTGCTAAAGTAGTGAACAGAGGAAACTTAGGTGGCGAAGCAATGGTTATCTTTTTTAATTGGGCAACAAAGCAGCCGGAGATACCTAAGGACATTAATAGTTATCGCGTTATAATAAAAGCGCTAGGGAGAAGAAAATTCTTTAGATTTGTGATGACAATGCTGCGTGACATGAGGATCGAAGGCGTTAGCATTGATTTGGAGACGCTATCGATTGTGTTGGACAGTTTCGTTAGGGCCCATCAAGTGTCGAAAGCAATACAGATTTTCGGGAACTCAGAGGAGTTTGGATTGAAATGTGATACCGAGTCTTTGAATGTGCTTTTACGATCTCTCTGTCAGCGGTCCCATGTTGGTGCTGCAAATTCATTTTTGAATTCGATTAGAGGGAAGACACCGTTTGATAGTATGACATACAATATCATTGTTGGTGGGTGGTCGAAATTTGGTCGAGTTAGCGAAATGGAGTGTGTTTTGGAGGCAATGTTGGCAGATGGGTTTAGTCCTGATAGCTTTACTTTCAGTTATCTTATTGAGGGTTTAGGAAGGGCTGGTCGGATTGATGATGCTGTTCAGATTTTTAAGAACATGGAGAAGAAAGGTTGCTTGCCAGACACTGGAGTTTACAATGCAATAATATCTAACTTCATATCTGTTGGAGATTATGATGAATGTGTGAAATATTATAAGAGTATGTTGAGTAATGGCTGTGAGCCTGATATTTCTACTTTTACAAAATTAATTGCTGCTTTTCTTAAGGCTCGCAAGGTTGCTGACGCACTTGAAATGTTTGATGAGATGTTAGGTCGTGGGATTCTTCCCAGTACGGGGACTATAACCTCTTGGATTGAACCTTTATGCAGCTATGGTCCGCCCCATGCTGCTATGGTCATTTACAATAAAGCAAGAAAATTTGGACGTAGAATATCTCTGAGTGGTTATAAGCTATTGCTTATGCGGCTTTCTAGGTTTGGTAAATGTGGAATGTTGTTAAATGTATGGGACGATATGCATGAATGCGGTCATTCTTCGGATATGGAAGTTTATGAGTATGTCATCAATGGCCTTTGCAACACAGGGCAACTTGAAAATGCTGTACTGGTCATGGAGGAGTGTTTGCGGAAAGGTTTTTGCCCAGGCAGGCTTATATATAGCAAACTAAATAACAAGCTATTGGCTTCGGATAAAGTTGAGAGGGCTTACAAGCTGTATTTGAAAATCAAACGTGCCCGTCGAGATGAAAATGCTAGGATATATTGGCGTGCTAATGGCTGGCACTTTTAAACTGGCATGTTTGTCGGCAGCAAGTGCAATTTGTTTGTCCCTTGCTTTGTATTTCCCACAGCGGGTTCATTACTTGCATGCAGCATGAAATAATCCCTCTAGTAGGTACATGATTGACGTTCTTTAAATAATTTATTTTAGAACCTGGTTTGTACACTCTTTCCGTGCAATCACTTTCTCTGCTTTTTGAAAAACTATGTTTTGAGAAGCTCTGTTTTCTGATATCATTATTTCTTTATGTAATCTTTTATGCGTATCTTGGTAGGATAGCTGTCACAGTGGTATATTTATTTTCAGCTTCTAAGGTTGGCTTGTAAGGTTTCACTGTGCTCATGTGAATCCTCTAGATATTAGGCATATGCAAATCGTCTGAATAAGTCGTCGGCTTTAGCTTCAAATTGTCTGAAATTCAACTTGCTAATTCACGTTATACATATTTATGCATGATGACTGTGAAGGGCATCATCAGTTGGACCTTCACCAAACTGTCATCCAAAGGAATTATGCACACGTTTTCCTTTCCTACCTCTTTTTTCTCATATTGTCCATAAATTCCTTAGAATTAAATGTAGTTGGTTTCACACTGTTTCATTTTAATTATTTATATTTCAACCCTCGATTTTTCTCTGTAAAACTATTTGTTCATGATTTTGGCTTAGTTTAGCGTTCAGAATATCAGTTGTTCATCATATAGTATGTTCCTTTTGCCATACATGCAAGTCAGGATCTACACAAACTTTTATCTCATGTGTTTGAACATGACATTTAACTTCCCTTTTCTTATCGGCATCATTGTTCTTAATTTCCAACCTTCTGTCATCCTGGTTCTGGTATGTTTGATTCGTACCATATTAATTTCCAGAAATATAAAAAAGATGAAACAATATTGCCTGTGCTCAGATTGTAAGATTTTTTTTTCCTGTTAGTGTATTTTGTACTCGCATTTTATTGTTTGTTTAAATGCAGAGTCTGTTGCAATTATACCTGAAGCTGAGTGCAACTTGAAGCTCACCATTGGAGGTAGTGCTTTCATCTCAAATTATACTTGCGGTTCCCTTTATGAATCAGTGTATGAAATCCGTTTCAGTTGTGAGTAGCATCAAAGAGACATGAATAGATAGCTGCAAGGCTTATTCTTTAACAATTCTAAAAGTTTTCTTTCTGCCCTTTTTTCTTAATCTACAGGGGGAGAGTTTTTCGTAGCTTTATTCCTGGTGACAAGATACTGAAGCCTCTCCTCGTTGAGAAATATGGCACCATTCACTTGTTAACGGAGACTGGTAAGATATGTTGGTGCGGGCCCATTATATTTTACACCTGGATATCATTATCGTTAAACATTACTAAAAGGACGACGGTATATATCCTGTTTAGGGCATTGAAAACTTGTGATGCCACATGGATACTTGAATCAAGTTATAAACTAGGAGCCAGTGGTAATGAGAAATCTGGCAAGAACTGTGAAGCAGAAGATACGGAATTGGAAAAAATAGTAGGGTGGGGGTTTAGTTGTCTATCTTGAATCAGTTGGGCACAAATAAATTGGTGAATATGAGCTTACATGCCCCTCCAATTGGGACCTTGAGATTAGTTGGGATGAGTTTTCAATCCAATTAGGGGGTTTAGTTGTTTATCTTGAATCAGTTGGGCACAAATAAATTGGTGAATATGAGCTTACATGCCCCTCCAAACTAGGCCTTGAGATGAGATGAGATTGAGTTTCCAATCCATCTCAATTCATCTCATCTCATCTCATCTCTAAATCCAAATGGGACAGTGTTGAAGTCTTGAAATTTTTCTTTCTTGTTTGTTAAGTTTAAGAAATTTGGAAAAAGTCATGTTACCTTGAAAGAGTCTTTACTGGATTACAAAAACTTGTTCTGCAGGCATTTCAACCGCCAGTGAGACCGTTGCTCCCACTTCTGAGCCGAAGATGATGAAAAACAAAGCTGATGTGTGGCGGCTCAACTACGAGAACGCTTGCCCTCTAGACTGTAGTTTATGGTAATGGAGGCGGTCGTGTTGGGAGCTTGTGGCAGGTTTGGGGGATTAGATGAGAATTTTATATTTTATTTGAGAGTTTAAAATATTGTATTTTAATATTATTATTGTTTTGAAATTTGAAAAAGATAAATTGAGATTTGAAAAAGTTGAATTGTTTATTATATTTTGTATGAGAATTTAAAAAAGATGTAATGATGAGATGAGATGAAATGAAAATTTTGTATCTCATCCCACCCCCAAACCTAGACACGTTAGAGTTATATTTTATTAACGAGGAGTTTCCAATGACAATTGCCATTGTCCTGTGTCAGCATGCTAGAGCGCGGGTGTTGGGCCCATAGGGTTGTTTGTCTGGCAAAAATAAGCATCGATTTGGATGAAATGAGATGAAATAGTTTTAGATAAAAAATAAAAGTTAAAAAAAAATTATTAGAATATTATTTTTTAATATTATTATTATTTTAAAATTTAAAAAAATTGAATTGAGATTTAAAAAAATTGAATTATTTATTATATTTTATGTAAGAATTTAAAAAAATTGTAATGATAAGATAAATGAGATGAAACATTATTCGAATCCAAACGGAGCGTAAGAGAGCCCTAGAGTCAGAAGAAATGTTTTTCACCATTTTTTAACGATTATTATTGTTTTTATTTATTTATCATGTTATTTTATATTTATCTATCAATTATTTAATACCACGTGAGATAATGATAAAACTAAAAACTAACATAATATTTTTACTCTTATATCTACCATCATATACTATAGATTTATGAGTGATTTGGATTCAGATATAAATTGAGATGAGTTAAGATGGTTTGTGAATAATAAAATAAAAATTAAATTATTTATTATATTTTATTTAAAAAATTTGAAAAAGTTAAATTTTTTATTATATTTTATATAAAAATTTAAAAAAATAATAATAATAAAATAAATTAAATTAAAATAAATTAAGGTGAATTTTGAACGCAAACGAAATTCCGTTCGGACATGGTTGAAAGTTTAGTGTTCTTTCGTTTATTTTATACAATTTTATTTTAAATAAGAAATATTTTTATAAAATCGCTTATTATAACACTACCTAATTTAAGAAAACAACCTCTACCCGTTATACGAGGTTGAACTGTATTTTAATTTTTATTACTAAAATTTTTTATTATTTAATTATATAAATTTTATAAAATCACTTGATAAAATACGGACAAGAATATCGTTAATCCTGATTATTTTTCCTGTCATAGCCTCCGTTTCCGTCGATCGGGATCGACGAGGGAGACAATAGTCAACAGTACAATACGCCATATAACATGCCCATGCGTGTTTGCGAGAGAGAGAGAAGGCTGGTCTCCCTCTCTTCTCTTTCCTTTTCCACGCTCCAAACTCGAAATTCGTATAACTAGCTCTGTTTGTCTCCGTCTCTCTCCTCGACCTATCCATCTAATCCAACCAATTCATCGATCCGACGAAACTGTTTCGATTCGTGCGTATACTCTTTTGCCCACTCCCACTGTTTCGATCTTATGTTTCGCCATCCGATTCGTCATTCCCTTGAATATTATGGTTTCTTGATCGAGTTTTGAAGTTGTGGTCTGCGGGAACTTGAATCGAAATAATTGTTGTAGAATATAAGGGGAAATGGCGGGGCAAAATCAAGGGCCGAATATGGATCAGTTCGAGGTTTACTTTAGGAGAGCGGATTTCGACGGCGATGGAAGGATCAGTGGAGCTGAAGCTGTTGCTTTCTTTCAAGGATCCAATCTGCCCAAACAAGTCCTTGCTCAGGTTTCGCCATTTTTCTACATCCAATTTCGATTTTATAATGCATTTTATGGATAAATTAAGCTATTTTGCATTTAGTTTGAATGAATGGCGGATTCAGATTATGTACGAGCTACCTCATGTTCGATTAAATTATTTTTGCTTCCGAATTGGGTCAAAACTCCGCTTTCTGATACTGTGTTGAATATTTCTGGTATCTGATAGTGTGATTTGTTTATTACTTGATGGATGTTCTCTTACGCATCGGAAATGACCTTAACGTTATCTGTCTCTTCTTGCTAACTAGACGTGAAAGCATTGGGATCAATCTTGGAGACTGCAATAAGTTACTGCTAAGTTCTCTGTCTATAATGGCCTGGTTTACTTATGCCAATATATGTGCGATTGGGGGATAAGGATACCGTTATTTTTAAAATGAAAACAAAGAAACTAGTAAATTAATATATCCCTTTATTGGTGAATATTGGAATGATTGAAATGAGGTAAAACTTCTAAGCGTATTTTTTTAAAATTTTATTAGTGACTTCTGAGATTGATTCTCATCAAGTGGTTACTTTCATGTTTTGGGGTGATTATAATGGTGTTGAGCATTTGACACTTACTATGGGGCATATAAGCCGATGCGAGGAGATGGGAGACTCAGATCTCAGGCTTTCAAGTTTGAGATCTTCAAAAGGTTCTCTTCATATGGTCTTTGGATTTGCTCACCTAAGTATGCTAAATTTATACTGCATTGTTACTGTGCTGGTTCACAACGTGCAAATTGTTATATTTTCTCATCTTTTATATCCTAGTCCTTTTTTTCCTGTCAATATACTTAGTCCATGCTTCTTCATGATTATGCCTTTCATCTTTTAGTCCTTTTGTGCAATGGATTTTAATACCTGATTGAGGATGCTTTCTTTTTTAATCAAACATTAGGGATGTGTGCTGATCATAATATTCCATGTGATTGCAGATATGGATGCATGCTGATCGTAACAAAACTGGTTTCCTTGGTCGCAATGAATTTTATAACGCTCTCAAACTTGTAACTGTGGCACAAAGTAAGCGAGAATTAACTCCAGATATTGTCAATGCTGCGCTATATGGTCCGGCCGCGGCTAAAATTCCTCCACCACAAATTAATCTTGCTGCCACACCTGCGCCTCAACTGAATTCAATGGGTGCTGCATCAGCTCCGCGGATGGGTGCAGATGCGCTAGCATCCTCTCAAAATCTTGGCTTTAGAGAACAAGGAGTGCCAAATCCTAGTATGAACCAGCATTATTTTCCTTCTCAGCAAAATCAGGCCATGAGACCATCTCAAGCTATGCCTGCTGTTACTGCTTCCCATCCATTACAGGGTATTGCTAGGCCACACCTCACAACGGGAGGTAATATGTCAGGTCCCAATGTCCCAAACTCAAATATATCAAACGATTGGCTAAGTGGAAGGACTGGTGCAGTTCCTAATGGACCCAGAGGTGTTGGTCCATCAATTCCCTTGCCTGCTTCACAGCCGCAAGCTCCTGTCTCTATGGCGTTCCAGCCAGCAGCTAATGCCTCTAAAGACTTAGTTGTTTCAGGAAATGGGTTTGCTTCTGGGCCAAGTCATTCTGTCAGTAGCACACCTGCCTCTTCGGCCATCAATCTTGTTTCTGGTGCGCCTCGACCTTTAAGCAAGCAGAGCTCTCTTGATTCATTGCAAAGTGCATTTTCAATGCAACCTGCTGGTGGTCAGATTCAGCCAGGCCAGTTATCATTGAACCCAAGTCAACAGGTTTCAGCTCTAGGTTCTTCCTCACTTGCATCACCTGGAATTTCAGTTGGACATGGAAGTCCTACTCCTGACAATGTGCAGCTTCCTTGGCCTAAGATGAAACCCGCTGATGTTCAGAAATATACAAAAGTGTTTATGAAAGTAGATGTCGACAAAGATGGGAAAATCACTGGTGAGGAGGCACGAAATCTATTTTTGAGCTGGAGATTACCAAGAGGTAAGGGTGAAAGTTTGCGGAAAACACATTTTGACCAAACTATTTTCTGAAAAATTCAATCTTGGATCAGCATACATCACAAGACCATGATTTTGATTCAAGAAAACTTATCTCATGATTCAACCCAAGTGTGTTGCCTCCCAAGGAATACTCGCCGTTCTCTGTGTTTTTTTAGGGTTTTCAAACACTAAGAAATAGTGTTTCATTCTATTCTAATACTTGAGGATGTGCTTCGCCGGTATCCAATATTCTTTTTTTTTTTTTTTTTTTATGAATAAAGTTTTTATTGAGACAAGTAACAAGGCAAACTTGAAGTAAACAAAAACTGAACCTATTACATGTCATGAGCTAGAAAAAGAAAACAAGAAAATCATGGACTCTAGTTCCATTAAATACAATAGCAAAGCCCACTGAAATAAGGAATTAAAGAAAAAACATCTAAGTTCATCCAGCGAGCGTTCCTTATCTTCAAAGCATCAACCATTCCTCTCAACCCAAATACGCCACAAAAGGATAAAGGGATCATATTCCAAACAGCGGCTATGTGCACATTACCCCTTAAACCTCTCCAGCAAAAAGGTCCACCACCCTCTTAGGCACCCAAGCCATACCACACCTATTGAACACTTCAATCCATAACAACCTGGTCACTTCACATTGTAATAATATATGATCCACTGATTCTCCAAATTTCTTGCATAAGAAACACCAATCCAAAACAATTAATCCACGCTTCCTAAGATTATCCAACGTCAAAATCTTCCCCAAAGAAGCAGACCAGCCAAAGAACGTAACCTTTGAAGGCACCTTACCCTTCCAAGGAAAAGAATGAACCCCATTCATACCAAGAACGAACTGAAAACCTCTTGTTACCAGTATGCATCCAGACCATATTATCCCTCATATCCTTACCGCGCCGAGTAGCATACAATAAACCAGACAATTCAGAAACAGCCCCCATTTCCCAATCGTTCACAGCTCTAGAAAATAGAACATTCCAATGAGTAGAGCCAATAGAACAATCCAAAAACTCAGCCACGGAAGCATCCGGATACTGAGAAATATGAAAAGATCTGGAAAAACAGCACAAAGAGCCCTACCACCACACATTGACTGCTTGATTAGTAGTCTGGACCTAGGTTGGATAGTATCTACTCACAACATTGACTGCTTGGCTAACATTTGGTCTCATACAAAGCGATGAGACTTCATACAGCCAAAGCATGAGGACAATCTCATTTTCTCTCTTTCTGTGTTTTGTCACATCTGTTTAAAAAGATGTATTCCATGCCTTAAGGGTAAAAACCCTTTCTTGGAATCTTGCAAGCAAAGTCTAGCCGATATCATGCAGTGTTAAAAGTCCCAAAAATATTTTTCCTCGGTCTTTATACACTCAATTCCAGGTGTCTATGATGCTTCACCAAGGTCTTTGTAACACCCAGTCCTATATTGGTAAAAAAAAAAATTCACACAGAGCGAGTACCTTAGTAGTCATGAGTGCTAAGTCACATGGCTAATTCACCCATGGCCATGAAATTCAATGCTCTACTATTATTAGGTGGTTCTGATATGATATGTAATAGCCCAAGAGAAACTCAAGCCACACCTTGACTTATACTCTAAATGGACTAGTCAAAATTACAATTGAAGCCCTAGAAATCATTATAAAGAGCAAGAGCTTCTGCCTTCCGGGTATTACAATCTCTCTTCTCGAATCTCTAAAGTCCTCTTTAGATCATTCAATCTCTCCCCTTAATGTGTCTAATACTTGTTTAAGGCCTTAAATTGATATCATCAACTTGCATACTTTTGTTTCATTTCAATGAGATATGAAACCTTCTGGCTAATCCACGTGAAAGTCTTCTTGGATGTACTCATTAAAAAATGCATTTTTAACATTCATTTGTCATCTCTCATAACCATAGCATGCAATAATGGATATAAGAATCCTTATTGACTTTAGTATGGCTACTGGCGAAAAGATTCCTTCATAATCCAGTGTTTTGAGTATAACCTTTTGCCACTAGCCTAGCCTTGTAGGCTATACCTTTTCAGTAGGTCCCAATTTCCTTTTGTAGATCTGTTTGCAACCTATAGGCTTAATACCTTTTGGTTTGTCTACTAAGGTCCATATCTCATTGGAATACATTGAGTCCATATTTGATTACATGCTCTTCTCCAATGATAAACGTTTTTATCACTTATTGCCTCCTTAGAGGTCAAAGGATCATTTTTTAATTGATTTGACTTAATTTGATAGATCTTATTTTACAAATTTGAGTCTCATTGGAGGTCTAATAATCTTTCTACTATGCTGAGGGCCGTATTTTATCACTAATAATCGTTTTTATCACTTATTGCCTACTATGTTGTATTTGGTTCATATTTTACAGCAGGTATTGGTACTAGCTCATCATTCTTCTCATTACACCCAATCATTGGATTGTCATCTTCTTGTTCAAGAGAAATTTTATTTCTAATTTTCATTTCTACTATAATTTTCTTCAAGAAAAATAGAATTCTTACTCACAAAAACCTTTTGTTTGCTAGGATTATAAAAATAGAATCCAGTTGACATTTTGGGGTAACCAAAAAATAAACATCTATTGCTTCTTGGTCCAACTATGTCGACGCTAAACCTTTTAACATGTGGAGTTTGTGCATGTGTGTGAAGCAATGTCCAAATTTCATATTTTTGCTAAGCCATCTGTTGCGCTTTTAGGATGATGGTATCCCTAGAATGTATTATGGATGATTTTATCTGTTTAGTTCTTTACTGCACCCTGTATTCTTTTTGTGGAATTGTGCGCGCGCATGTGTGAAGGAATGACCAAATTTCATCTTTTTGCCAAGATATCTGTCACAACCTAGGATGATGGTATCCCTAGAATGTATTACGAATGATTTTATTTGATATGCTCTTTACTGCACTGTGTGTTCTTGTTGTGGAATTGACCTATACTCCTTTGTTTCTTGGGGACTCTTTTTTTTTTTTTTTTTTCCAATAGGATGATGGTATCCCTAGAATGTATTATGAATGGTTTTATTTGATTAGTTGTTTACTGCACCCTGTGTTCTTGTTGTGGAATTGATCTGTACTCCTGTGTTTCTTAGGAACTTTTTTTTTTTCCTGGGGAGTTTGTCGTGTTATGCTAACTTATTTGTTGTCCTTTCTCAGAGGTCTTAAAGCAGGTGTGGGACTTGTCAGACCAGGATAATGATAGTATGCTGTCTTTGAGGGAATTTTGCTTTGCTCTCTATTTGATGGAAAGATTCAGGGAAGGTTGCCCTCTTCCAGCTGCGCTACCACCTAATGTCATGTTTGATGAGACACTGCTGTCTATGACAGGTCAACCCAAAGTCCCTTATGGAAATGCAGCTTGGGGCTCCAGTCCTGGTATAGGCAAGAACTGCTTTTAATATGCTTTAATTTCCTTCCCTCTTTTCCACTAGATTTTCTCAATGAAGCATTTATTTCTATAATTAGGTTTTGGACAGCAGCAAGGGATGCAAGGTGCCCGGCTGATTGCACCTTCAACTAATTTAAGGCCCCCCGTCCAGTCAAGTGGCCCCCTGGCTGATGGTGAAATACAATCAAATCAACAGAAATCCGGACCGCCTGTATTAGAGGATTCCTTCTTAAACCAAATTAATACGGGAGGATTGAATTCAGTGAACTCGAAGTCTCAAGTGGCAACTACTGCTGGGAAAAAGGCATCTCTTCTGTCTTTTTGGTTCTCTTACCATAAGTGTCTGAATTGTGAATAAATGTTTGGTGAAAAAATATACATACCTTATAAGATTATTTTCTTGAAAAAAAAAAAGCAATGAAATGGATACCTTTTGTTGACTTAATGGATCAAAAAAATGGTTATGGTACGTTTTAAATGTTGTAAAACATGAAATTTTGGATTTTGGTATAACCATTTGTTTCATCAAATTATCTCAACAGGTGTACTCAAATCTTCCATGTTCCCCATTTTGGAAATGAAATTATTCAAAAAGATTGTTTTAAAATTGTCTGTAAAGTCTTTATAACTTTCAATCCCCTACTCTTCTGGCTCATAAAGAGCTAATTTGTACTCTACATCTCAATTGACTTTCTTATCTTTGTATCTTAATACAAATTGGGTTATCTTTATCACCATATGTGTGTATGCTCCTACTTATTCCTCTTTTTGGTCATATATGTGTGCGGGCTTCTTCTTCTTATTCCTTTTTCCCTCTCCCAGATCTTGTGTCTATCTTATTTTCTTTTAATATTTAATGCTTTTAACTTAGTCTTCCTATATTCATTCGTTTTCATTTAACCATTTCAAGAGTGGCATTTCTTTGGGCGGAGGAGTCTGAAAAACAGTTGTTCAGTTCATTTCACTGTAATAATTTTGGTCTCTAATTATCTGTCTTCTATTCTTTCTTGCAAGATTGTTTATATCAAGATATTACTTAAGTCTGTGACTTCTGTAACTTTTTGAACTCACTAGTTATTTGTTTTCATCTTATTTTTGTGAGCTATGTTATTATCTAAGTAAACCATTTGAGCGTTTGAGGGCTTTCGAAATATTTTCTTTATTCATGGTAGGTTGAAGAAACACAAAATGTGATATTGGATTCTAAAGAAAAGCTCGAGTTGTACCGCACCAAAATGCAAGAACTAGTGAGTAGTTTCTGTCTACTATTCATTTACTTTAAGTTTTTTCGTTAGTACTCAATCCTTGTTTCTCTTTTCTTAATGGTCAGTAACTTGTTCAGTATTTGAAAGGCCTGCTGCCTTACTTTATGTGTGGAGTGGTTAGTGATGCTGGAATGGCTGTGTATACTAATGAAAAAAGTTCATCAAAAAATCAAGTCAACCTAATTGGAGTCCAAGGACTGTACCAACTCGGATCTTTATTTCAAATTCAGTTGGAATGGTAAAAAAGTAATGTACTTACAAAAAGAATGATGAAACCTAAACTTCCTGAAATTCCTGTTGGAGTTGAATCATGAAATGGTTAGTTGTCATGAAGAATTATTGGGAGCCTTAATATGTTTCGTGTAGTTTGATCTTGTATAGATACCACTGCTTGTTATATCCATAAAGGTGCAACCTCAGAAGCTCATTGTGAATATCATGTTTTTTTGTTCTTTTTTTTTATTTTATCTTTTCTCTTAGTTGTCTTGGTTCATTTTATTCTCTGGTTGTCAGGTGCTATATAAAAGCAGATGTGAAAATAAGCTAAATGAGATCACAGAAAGGGCATCTGCCGATAAGCGTGAGGTATTCTCTATGATATAAAGAATTGTGCTGCATTCATCTGAAAAGATGTAGATTTTTTATTCTATACATAACAAGAATTTGATTGCAGGCAGAATTGCTGGGTAAGAAATATGAAGAGAAGTACAAGCAAGTGGCAGAAATAGCATCTAAGTTAACCATTGAAGAGGCTAGATTGCGTGATATACAGGTAACATATATTCTTTGCTTTTAGTAGTGATGGCCTGGACTAGGTTATGCGAGTGTGAGGCTGTGAGCTTATAGCATGCCCAACATATATTTTTTGCCAATTTCTCAAATTAGAGATTTGGTTGATCCAACCAAACCAGTACAATGTAGTTATGAACATATGGGATACTACAGAAATTTCTTTTGCCTCATTGCTCAATTAGAGCAGCAGTTTCTCATACATCAATGGTTGGTGTGGTGTTTTTTTTCACCACAATTGATCCCCCACTTGCAATCATAGATTTTTTGACTTGAAATAGCACGACTTCTCTCTCACTCTCTCTCTCTCTTTATATATATATGTATATATATATATATTATAGGTAGTCAATAAAATCCATGCAATTACATTATTAAACATGCCAATTTTCGAGATGCAGCTCATTGGTGACATTCATTCCTTGATTGAGAATTTATACCTTTCCGTCTGTTACCTTATTATTAGAATTTGTTTCAAGGTCATTTGTTGCTTGATTTTGGATTTTGCTTGATTTTCTTTTAGGAGAGGAAGATGGAGTTGCATCAAGCAATAGTTAACATGGAAAATGGAGGCAGTGCTGATGGTATCCTTCAGGTACATCTACTCCATTACTACTATGAGTCAATGGAGATTCCCTTTGATCTTGTCCAACAACATTGCGTTTGCTGCTTCTATAGGTGCGAGCTGACCGTATTCAGTCAGATCTTGAGGAGCTACTGAAGGCTCTAACTGAACGTTGCAAGAAACATGGATTAGATATTAAGTCAACTGCATTGATTGAGCTTCCAACTGGTATCTTTAATCTCATTTTAATTCTTTGTTTAGACTCATCCCTGTGGCTTCCTATAAATTACAATTAATTTCATGCCTTTTCCAATCTCCTCTATTTGAGTTTTGGACTCTTCCCTGTGTATTGAAATGTGCATTTCCTCTTTATGTAACCATAGTGATCCAAGTTCTTGAAATCTGTCATAGCACTCGTGTTGTATTTTAGGTTGATTATTGTCCAAATTAAAGAATTGAATTGGTTGCCAAGAAAAAAAAGAAAAAGCATCCTGGGTGGAGTTTTGGGGTGACAATGTTCCTTCCTCTTGTCCATTAATCCATTAAATGTGTCTTTTTCCCGACGGTTGAGGAAGACTTATTCATTACCTGATTTAGGAATCGAATGTGCTGTTGATTGGCCTTCTTAATCATTGAGAATAACAATGATTATGTAGATTTCTCCATGAAGTGTGAGGATTCCATTTCTCATGTCGGTACTTGGATCCCAAATGCACACCTGAATTAACAGAAACCTCTCATTGTTTTTCCCATGCGGATTTAATTGGTTAACTCTCTTGGTTATATTCTAGAGATCTACAACTAAATTCTCTTGGTGTTAGAGGGTTTGGACACGACCACCTGCTATTATGCGGCCCATATGCATGATGGCCTCCAATCGACAAGAAACAGTGGCGAATAGTGTGTACAGATAATGTTTATTGAATATGATGTGGAAGCAGATGTTGCTGTCCACATTTCAAAACAGTCTGCATTGTTTTTTTTTTTTTTTTTTCCTTTCCGCCCCCCGGGGGGGGTGGGGGTGATGTTGTAGGAGTAGCCACAATTTACTACCATTGACTTGTACTTTAGAGAGCATGCTTATTTTTTCTTAAACTGCAAAACATATATGGTCATTTTGCATGATGGATTTTGAAGGTTGGGAACCTGGAATTCAAGAGGGAGCAGCTCTTTGGGATGAAGAGTGGGATAAGTTTGAAGATGAAGGTATGCTCTAAAAAAATAAAGATCTAACTGTTTCCCTTTGTTTTCCTGTCTCCAGCTAATGCTTTCAGTTTTGCTTATACAGTTTGACAAAAAGAGTCTTTTGACATTTATTTATGCTTATTTATTATGCGTGTTAACTTTCAGGTTTTGTCAATGATCTCACTCTTGATGCAAAAAATGTCTCTGTCTCTCCTAAACCAAAATCTGCATCTGTTCACAATGAAAAAGCTTATGGTGATGATAGTTCACCCCGCGATTCATATGCTAATGGAAAGCCAGGGAATTCTTTGAGTACCAGTGAACCTGCCTTTGAGAGTGAATCTGCATATTTCCACAGTGAAGATGAATTGGCCAGAAGCCCTCATGACAGCCTTGCTGGAAGGTCTGCATTTGAGAGTCCATCTAAAGAGTTTTCAGATATTCATTATGGAAAAGAGTTCGAAGCAGATACAGAAACACATAGGTATGGGCATTGATTCATGTCTTTGTTTCACCTACTTTGCTGTTTCATCTTTCTTGCTGTTGTGCTAACTGTGTTATATATCTTGGTAATGCTGAAATCGTCTATTCATGGTTGCAGAAGTTTTGATGAATCAACCTTGGGTGCCTTTGAAAATAATGATGACTTGGACTCAGTGTGGGGATTTAACAGTACAAATACCAAGGTGAGCGAAAACCTCCTTAAGCACATGGATATATGTTGGGACTTTTTACTAATAGGTGTATAATAAACTCAAAAGTGGAAAAGATTTGTGTGTTTATAAGCTCCCTAGGATTTTGTTAATTTATCAAAATTTACATTGAATTTATGTAATAACATAAAAATTGCACAGTAAGACATGCAATGCCCAATGGAAAATTGTTTCCGCCTTATCATATGGAAGGAACTTGGACAACTTCAACGACAGAGGCTCAGCCACAATGTGATTTCCAAAACTCCTAATATTCGGATCTTAGATGGATCTCATATATTGATCTGTACTCATAGGCTGTTTAAAATCAAGGTTCCACTGAGGGAAAGGGTTTGAGCTTGAAGAAAACTAACCATTTGATACATAAATTTTGACTGGGAAATTTATTGATAGAATCTGTAGAATAGGCTAATAACGGGTATTATCTATTCCATTTGGAGCGAGAAAAACGCTTCTCTTATCCTTAGCCCATAAGAAACTAGGAACACATTTGATGCTTCTATCATGGAGGACTGACTGCTTTATTCATATACTTGCTCTTTCAAACCACTTTGTTGCACATGGTATCTTTTTAATGCACTACGTTTAATTTTCCTTCCATGATGTCATCCTGCAGTACCCGGATACTGAGAAGCACAAAGATATCTTTGGATCTAGTGACTTTGGTATTAACCCAGTAAGAACAGGATCCTCACATGCAGAAAGCATCTTTCAGACTAAGAGTACATTTGTTTTTGATGATTCTGTTCCTGGCACTCCGATGTCCAAGTTTGGTAACTCTCCAAGGTACAGTGAGGCGGGGGATCACTTCTTTGACAACCCCTCGAGGTTCGATTCCTTTAGCATGCATGACAGTGGATTTTCCCCACGGGAGAAGTTTACTAGGTTTGATTCCATGAGCAGCAGCACAGATTTCGGCTACAATCGTGAGAGGCTTACAAGGTTTGATTCTATGAGCAGCACGAAGGACTTCGGCCACAGTGGTGGTGCATTTGCTTTCGATGACGCAGACCCTTTCGGCTCCTCTGGCCCATTTAAGGTCTCATCAGAGAGTCAAACCCAGAAGAGGAGTTCGGATAACTGGAGTGCTTTCTAGCTCTGCCAATTTACCTTGTTTTCTACTGCCTCCCTTTTTCTCCCATTTTGTTTCCGGGGTTGTTGATGGTAGCCATTTTTTATTGTAATGTATAGCTTGGAACTAAATCTCGACCGTTGTATTGTTGTTTTTTATTTTGTCCGTATTACTGTTTGGTATATGGCCTTGTTGTATTATTTCCACTTCTGTTTTTCTCGGTGATGAAAGAACACAGGAATTTGAAAGCTTGTTCTTTAAGTAACAAACTCTAGATCGTTGAAATCGTTATAACTGGCAGTTTCATGCTGTTCCAGAAGTGGCTTTAGTTCAACAAATTTGGGACATAACTCACAATTGTTTGAGACCTTAGATTTTTAATTTTTAATTTTCGACAATTCCCATCATTGAATGCGAGTCTTTTCTTGCTTATCTTATGAGGAAGATCCCGTAAGCATGATCAAATGAAAACCTTTAGGTAATACAGAACCTATTGGTACTAGATTTTTTATTTTCCATTTCTGAATTCAAAAGCTGGATGCAAAGATTAAAAGCAAGCATAATCATCATGGTATCATTGTTACATTAGACCCACTCTGACACTGCTGCTATTTTGTTAAAAGTATATTGCCTGGTTGAGTTGTGAGAGAGACCATGCCGGAGTGATGCATCTAAGCAAATAGGGTTTTATAGACCTTCTCTTGTCATCCCTCGGTGCCTTCCAGTTCTTTACGGACTTGGTCAGAAGTGGAAAGCATTGTCAAACGCACATTTGCTATTTCTACAAGTGTCTCCAGAGCTGCATGAAAATTATTTTTGGCATGAGTCATCTCATAGCACTTAAAAAAATGGAATTGAAACCCAAATTGTATACAAGTAACTACAATGTGGGACAGTAGGTTGTTGTGCGCACACAGATAAATAGATTGAAGAGAGAGAGAGAGTTTTGTTCGTCTTAATGAGCAACCGTGTTGAGTTATGCACCTGTCTCAAATGAAAGTTGAGCAGCTCGAAGCTTTGGGGAAACCAAAGTCCCAAACATTGATAGTGATTTAGTTCGCTCCTTTTGAACCTAGGATGGAAGGGATAAGATGTAGACAATTACTCCATTTACACTTCTTTTTACTCAAATCTCACAAAATGCGATTTGAAAAGTTTCTCATGGATTCTACCAAGTTCATTTGTTACAATTGAGCCACCAAGTGAACTTAATACAATGAGGTCACACTTCATCACAAGGGTACTGGTGTATGAGAAAGGTTCTAAAAATGAAAAATGCTAAATTTCAAATCTTCCTGTCATAACAAATAACAAAACATTAATGATTGTGAGACACTTACTTGATCATCGACTATAAGAGGGGCTCCCTTTGTTTCTGGAATTTTCTCTGGAGTTCCTTCACGCAAAGAAAAATGTAGAAGTTAAAATATCACACATTCCATTCAGAAGATGTTATGGCAGAAGTAGCCAAGTAACTTTTTAGGCATCCGGTATTACATAGAAACCAGTTGGTCAAAGGTTCAGCTTACACAATTTTATGGTCAACGATTATCATAATTTCATTGTAAGGGGACAAAAAAACTATACCAGCAAACTGGGATCGGTGTCTAAGCTGTGGACCATCAGAGTTCGTCTGCAATTTGTTCTCCCTGAGCTTTTCGTCTCCATATCCATTTTTAGAGGATGCCCATTTGCACAATGTAAAATGTGGTTGGTTCAAAATTTCATCTACGACAGATCATATATCACAAAAGTTAGTTTGACACAAGTTCAAAGTAAAGGAAAAAAGTTGGATCACTAATACAGTATGTGTGAGTATGTGCGGTTGTAAACCTAGGATTGTCTATTGGTATGCTTTATCTTAAACCCAACGCATTTTGTATCACCAATAGTTACAACAAATGGCATATATATGCCACCACTCATCAGTTGCATGCAAGTACATTCTCCTTAGTTTTTTTTTTTTTTTCTTTGGATAAGTATTTTCTCCTTAACTATTCTGAGAGAACTGCCCACAAAACTCTTCAGATTCCATGTCCTTTGTCATTCTTGGCTAAGAATTTGGACTGCGGGGCCTAATGAATAACAAGTAATGACCCTACAATATCTGAGTCTAACCTATACTTGATATATGTCAGTTCAATTTATCGATGTCTTAATGTCCGGAATTCCCCACTCAACATAGAAATGATTTTAAGGGGAGAAGCACAGAAACAAAATTACCATCATGATGAGTTACTTGCAACGATGTAGCAGCAGAGTGGGATTTCAGGTCCAACAAAGCACCATTGATTCGTGACGCACCCATGGATTGTCGAGCACTGGCCAATTCCAGCCATCCCTGTCGAAAAACTCGAAAGGATGTTCACGAAAACCATAGGCCCAAGGTTCCTTCACGTATCATTAAAATTCTAAAGGAAACAAAATTAAGTGCATAAAGCTCGATCATCCAATTCCCAAAAAATAACCCTGACTTTTCTTTTCTTATCTCCAAATTTGATTGCGTTCTTTCTTTGTTTGAAATCAATTTCCTTTAAGTATGATCAGGAACAAATACGAACTAGTCGTAGTAGTAAGAGGAATATGGAAAAGATCAATATCATCAGATTAGGGTTAGGTTAGGAAAGGAAATTCACTTTACCTGACGGAGTGTCGAGGACAATGAATCTAACAGGGTTACGTAACTATCCAACGAATCAAGAAATCGCACTACATTCTCTTCCTCCAAACGTTTTCCTTCTCGTTGTTGTTCTTCTACTTCTTCTACTTCTATGGAGCTCTGCATTTGGTCTTGTTCTTCCATCGAAAACACAGATTCAGCTCTACAACACGACTAAAACACCACCTTCTCCCTCCCCACCCTTTCCCTGATGGTCCGTCCGCTCCACAGATCGTAACTTCGTGGAAGTTACTTATAATTTCAGAAGTTTGGGGGGGCTTACTTGTCATTTACAAATTACGAAATATATAAAATAAATTATATTGATAATATTTAATATTTATTATCAAATTATTGACTCATAATTTAGGATGATGCTACATCTGTCGAGAGTCGTCACGAATGTGTAATTTTTTTTTTTCAAATATTTTTTAAATCTTTTTAAACATTTTTTAAAATATATATAAACTCATTAAAAAATATTTCCAATACTTTTTTAATCATTAAATAAATAAAAAAATAACAATTCGGTAGCTTTCATCGGTGGTCACTCTCGTTGGACAAAGCATTTTCCTATAATTTAACTACTCTTATTCTATTTTATTTTAAAATAATTTTATATTAATACAATTTTATAATATACAAATCTTACGCACTATTTAAAAAAAATTAGTTAAAATATAGCATTTTAAAAAGTTGATGAACAATGACTTCACCGTAATGAAATGCAAATTGTACATATAACTGCTCTTTTTACATTATTCGACAAAAATAGTTCATAACCAATATTTTTTTAAAGAGTGATGTCAGGTACAAGTTTTAAATAGATAAGTTTCGTGTAATTTTTTTATGAAAAAATATGTCTCACTAATAAATAATAATTTTTTTACAATTTTTTAAGATGAGATCTATTTTTTTATAAAGACTTGCACATAACTTATCTATTTGAAATTTATACAAATCATTTCTCTTTTATGAAAGAAAAGATTTTAGCATGCATTATAAAAATTTTTGAATGTTGGAAATTTATTCCTCTTGAGAATATCGGAAATAGAAAATCTATTTATAAGCGTTATACTTTACACATTTAGCACATCGTTAATGTGAAAATTTTTCCACATCAACTATGGTAAAATACGATTGGTGTTTTAATTTCTTTGAAGTTCTAATCGGTTCAACTATAAATGATATGTTAACAAAGACTTTTTTTTTTTTTTTTTTTTTAAGCAAAACTCTGAAAAAAACAGTCAATTTTATCAGCATAATATATCAGCCCCATCGCCAACGCAAGGTTGACAACAAAACATTCGGATTTAAAAGATTAAAGATAATATCTATTTCTTTAAATGAATTAGATTATGATTTAACTCAAGAAGATCAAAATTCTACACACAATAGCAAAAAGTTGACAAATTAAGACTTAAATATATGATTTTTACCCAATAATTAAGATTTAGTTCATCCGAATTCGAGTAAATTATTAGAATTCTGCTACAGACATAAAGAGATCAATAAACTCACGAGACTTTTTTTTTTAATGTTGTTTCGATCCTTTCCACTTCATCGTCCCCTTCCATTGGCCGGTATGTTACTTCTTTCTCTTTTATTTTTTTATTTGCTATTTTTCCACTTCTGTCTCCACTTCTGTCGACAACTTGTTGTTTTTAATGACATACATTGTCATCCAAGGAAGTAGATAATTGCAATACTACTTTCTAGGCAACCAAATAGATTATCACCAGTTTCTTTTTTCCTTAGTCAAAATGGTATATGATTTCACCAAATCAGTCGTTGAAAGGTTAGAGATAAGAAATTTTTTTAAAAAAATAAAAAAATTATTTTAAAAAATAAAAATAAAAATAAATGTGGTATGTGAAAATGATAAGTAACAAAACTCTAATTTATATGATATGATAGCCAATAGGCACCTTTATATGGGTAGAGCGAGTTCTAAAATAGTTTACGACTTATTGTTTAGCAAAGAAAGAGCAACAAGAGGATTGAAAATGGCGCTGCAAGTTGCTGGCTCGGTCACTCTGATTCTGTCTCTTCCATATTTGGTGTTATTGGGGTCGGTAAGAGATGACCATGGAGGCGATAATGAAGAAATAAAAGCAAAAATTCAAAAAAGGTTAGGGACGAAATGTATCGTTGGGACAAGCTTCAATCTCGCTTAATTTCACAGTTTAGGAATGCCTCCTCCATTATCGAGAGGTTGCAGGACATGCTAACGCATGCTGGTTTCACATTTTATGCACTGTATCTTTTCATCTCAAATATAGCTTAGCATGGTGGGTTGAGTTTTTGGGTGTCATTGGTTGTGATCAGGTACTTCAAGATTCTAGGAATCATGGGTGTTGACGCCGTGTTTCACGATCTGGGCAACTCTACGCTGACAATGCTACGATATGTGTTATTTGGCACACTCAACAGTGTTCCGGTGCAACTGTACGGTGGCGGTTTGTACGTCTATAGTAGTGAATAAAAAATAAGTACAAGGAAAGTAAAGAGAGATGGACACTGAGATTTACGTGGTTCGACAATAGGCCTACGTCCCACGGGGGTTTGGGGAGGGAAGTCTCTATTATAATATAACTATTGACAGTCACTCATGGTTCCTCATATCTCACTGTATAGAGAAGGTTGTAGCTCTTCCTATTGGAGGTGCTATCTTCCTTGAAAGGCTGCTTGAAGAAAAATATTTGATTAGGGAGAGTTCAGTTGGTGTGAGAAGTAAAATTTCCTTTTTATGTTGTCTGGACATCCCTTTTTATATGTTGTCTGATCCTTTATTGCACATGCCAGTCTGCCATGGGGTGGCAGGTTTCCCTTATGTGAACTATTTTCCTTCTTCCTCTGACCCTCTGACACTTATAGGCCCTCATGTCTCTCTTGTCTCCCTCTTGTCTTTTTCTTGTCTCACTTTTGTCTCTAATGATGGCTTGGTGGGCTGGGCCCGATTATGGGTTATGTGCATTTTATCTCTCCACAATGGGGCTCTAAATTGTTTCGACGACATCAGAAACGAGGAGGTGCTGAGAAAGCAGATGGGGTCTTTGGAGATTATTTTGCTTTGTGTGAAAACAATCATGTGAGTTTCTTTTTATCAATCTTTTCCATGGTGACTGATTAGCTAGAATTAAGGATGCATATCATTGGTTTGATAATTGTACATAGATATCATAGGAGTTTGGTGGCAATACATTGAGCAAAAACACTATATGCATATCATTTCTTAAACAACTAAACGTCTAACCATTATTTTTAATTAAATTATTCAGATCGTGCCCCTCAGCATTTATCATCTATAGAGGATCCTTGAATTTTCATTTATTCACAATTTCACAGTATCATTGTGTTTTGTAATACTTTCAGGGAAGAGTTTCACATTATTTTTCCGTCAATTGAGAAGATTCATCGAGATAGTAAATATCAAGTTAAAGGTGGTTCCAATAAGCCGAGTGCTAAACAACTGTAGCTATGAGTTGGCATAAAACTCAACTTTGCAGATTGCTTGGATGGGCTAATGATTCTTAATGAGATGTATCATTCAGAGTATGAAACTTTTTTGTATCTGGAAAATTTGTAACATGTCCTTTAAATTTTATGGTCCAGTATTACTGCCAAATATAGATTTTGACTATTAAGTACTTGCCTACTTTTTGTTTGCCAGGTACCTTCTCAAGGCATCAATAGTTTCAGCACCATTATCAGTTTCCTTGAAACCCAAGTGTGCAAAAAAGAAAATCAAAATATATTTTGTTTAACTGATCCAATCTCCATGTATCTTCTCAACTATTCTCTATTGCAAGTTTGGTTAGTGTGTTAATGTCAGTATGTGTCTTGACTTGTTTTTAGTTCCATTCTTTGTGTGAATTATATTGTTCTTCGGCTTAGACATGTATCTTGGACTATATATTTTGCACTCTTGCAGTATCAGTGACTAATGTGCTCTCCAGCAACTCCTGGTTGATCAGCCCAATATGCTCAAAGAGGAAGGTACACAAAGGAAAAATATAAAACCTGACAGAGAATCGAGAAGAGAGTTCTTCTGTTCAATTGCAACATAGCATGACAATTTAATAAATATCAGAAAAAGAGAAATACTGGTTTGGGAGTTGATGGGTTCTACCAATTGGGTTGCTATATGGGTTGTTGACATCCACTCATACAAAATTTTCACCCAATTTAAATTTACGTCTATTCAGGGAAAAAAGTTTACTTCACTAAGTTTTGTAGTTTATGTATGTTGTCCAATGTCTTTACTGATCATAACACAATTATCATCTGATATCAACATTTTTCTTACAGTTCAAACTATCTCTGATATCATATTTGCAAAAGAAATCTATTGATTTCATTTTGATGTTTGAGTACAAAACCGTGTATCTTGGATATCAAAAGTAGTGCACAAAGTGGAATCATTTTGATGTTTATGAGTGTGATCATCTAGCATGCCTGTCGCTTGGTAATGAGACTCCATAAAAGCTGCCTTCTGAGAGAATCTTTGGGAGATTGATGTTCAACTACATCAGGGCATCATTGCTGTGCATGAGATAGGGGCACGCTGCAGCCCTCCCCTCAATCTAATAAAGATAGGTTAATTTGTTTCTGTCAAAACATACATTGACTTTCAGAATAAAAAAATGTTGATGAGCCAACCAAAATTGACATGTTTATCCTCTACTGTCTTTATTATGTTTGCATTTCATTTTTTTAATTCGGTTGCTAATCTGCCTTCTCTCCTGCATGCTTTCCTTTGTACAATCAATGTGTAAAAACTTGGACCAACTTGTAGCACACCGTGTAATGGAAATGACGCAGAGAAGTCTAGAAATGGTGATTCCATTTCATATTACATTCGTACAATATGTGATGCACTTATATGCAGAGCAAAAGAATAAAAGAAGAATAAAGGAATATAATTACAGTTGATTGCTAAAAGAAGCATAACAACCAAAACAGAAAATCTTCTTTTTACTGCCTTATGGAATCTTCTGTGGAATGCTTATCTGGAGGGACTTTATCTGGAATTTCAACATCCTCCTGCAAGATAGAGAGTATATGTTAATGACTCCCATCTTGGATAGATGTCGGGTGAAAGCAGGAGAATTGAGAGGCTTAGTAAATAGATCAGCTAATTGAAGATGAGAAAAAAATGTGAGTCGTTACCACTTGCCCTTTTGAAATCTTATCATGAATTAGATGACAATTTAATTCAATATGTTTTGTCCACTCGTGGAAGATGGGATTTGCAACGATGTGAATAGCTGCTAAATTATCACAATATAAGATTGCAGGATTTGGGTTGGGCAAGTGCATATCAGTAAGAAAATATCGAATCCATGTAAGCTCACAAAGCACAGCTACCATTGCTCTATATTCAGATTCTGTGGATGATCTGGACATAGTGGTTTGTTTTTTTTTATTTCCAAGACATAAGTGAATTGCCTATGAAAACACAAAAGCCAGTAGTAGAGCGCCTTGTGTCGAGATAGTTAGCCCAGTTTGCATCAGAGTAAGCAAGAAGTTCCAGTATTGAATCGGCAGAGAAGAAAAGGCCTTATCCCGGGGTTCCTTTCACATATCTAATAATCTTAAGAACTGCATTAAAATGAGGGGCACGGGAAGCTTCCATGAATTGGCTTAATAGATGCACACTTTGACTTAAATCTGGTCTAGTGTTTGTAAGATAGAGAAGTTTGCCCACCAGTCTTCGATACAAAAGCAGGATCAGTGAATATTTTTCCTTCATCTTTACTAAGCTTGACATTTGGTTCCATAGGCAAGTTAGATGGTTTTGCTGCTAGCAGCCCGGTCTCAGAGAGAATGTCCAATGCATATTTTCTCTGACAAAGTTGTATACCTGCTTTTATGTGCCCCACCTCGATGCCAAGGAAGTATTTGAGACTTTCGAGATCCTTAATTTTAAACTTTGTTTCCAAAAATCTTTTTACAGTAGCAATAGATTGAGAACCGGAGCTCATCAACACTATGTCATCCACGTAGAGGAGAAGTGTTGTAAATGACGTTGTTGTGGACTTAGTGAACAAGCTATAATCCGCTTTGAATTGTATGAACCCAAACTCAGTTAAGGAGGATGAAAGTTTGGCATTTCATTGCCTCAAAACTTGTTTCAGGCCATAAATGCTCTTTTGTAATCGGCACACTTTGTTTGAGTTTAAGGAGGGATGACCAGGAGGTAGGTGTATGTAAATTTCTTCGTCAAGATCAACATAGAGGAAAGCGTTATTCACATCTAATTGTTGGAGATCCCATCCTTTAATTGCTACCATTGCAATAAGACAACAGATGGATACTAATTTAGCAACAGGAGAAAAAATATCATGAAAGTCGATCCCTTCGCGCTGTGTAAATCTTTTGGCAACCATAGCTCGCTTCTATTGTCCCATCCACCTTGAATTTGTACTTGTAGACCCATTTGCAATCAATTGCTTTCTTTTCAGGAGGTAAGTCGACAATAGTCCAAGTCTCATTATGTTCAAGTGCACTAAGCTCTTGTTGAATAGCTTGGGTGTAGGAAGTTGGCTTAGTGTGCAAATATATGAAGGTATTAAAAGTTTTGAAAGAGAATCATAAGAAAGAGAATTCGATAAGGGAAAAGATACTTTTGAACCTTTAGAAGTGGAAGGACATGAACCTTGAATCTTGGATGCCGATTGTGAGGACTCAAGTACGGCAACTTGTTAACAATGAAAGTCATGTAAGTATGCAAGTGCTCTTCGAGTCCTGTTGGACCTGCATAGAATGGGTTGAGAGGGAGGATCATCAGAAGAGGAATGCATACTAGTGAAAGTTAGGTTTGTCTCTTCGGCATTGGTTGAGTCAAGAGAATGCATGGAATTTTTTGTTGGTGGTGTGGGAGGATTAAAATTCTCTGTAGGTGATTGTGTTTCTTGGCTATCTGGGGAGTGCACAGGTTGTATTTGAGAGGGTATGTCGATGAAATATGATGTTATAAGGTTTGATTGTTTTAAAAGAAAATTGTCTTTATAAAACATTGTATCACGGGAAATAAAAATTTGTTTAAGTCAAGCAACATGTACCCTTTAACACCGTATGGATATCCTATAAATAAGCATTTTTGGGCCCATGGGTCGAACTTGGCTCTAGCATGACCAAGTGTTGATACAAAACACAAACTTCCAAAAACACAAAGATGTGAATATGAAGGTTTGGTTTGATATAGAATTTTAACAGGAGATTTATAATCAAGGTTTGGAGTTGGTGTCCGATTAATCAAGTATACTGTCGTTATTACAAATTCGTTCCAATACTTCATGGATAGACCAGATTGGAATTTTAAAGCCCTTGCCACTTTCAAAATGTGCTGGTGTTTTCGTTCGACTAAGGCATTTTGTTGTGGAGTGGCAACACAAATGAGTTGATGAATGATTCCTTTGGTTTGATAAAAATTTGGCATTTGAAATTCTACCACATTATCAGTTCGGATAGTTTTGATTTTGATTTCAAACTGGTTATGAACAAGGGAGCAAAAATTTTGAAGAGCAGCTCTTGCTTCTGATTTTACTTTCAACATGTAAATCCATGTGCACTTTGTAAATTGGTCTACAATGGTCAAAAAATATTTTGATCTATCATGAGCTCGCATGGAGTTTGGACTTTATATGTCAACATAAATGAGATCAAACGCTTTTGTGGCTTTGCTTGTAGTGTGTAGAAAAGATAGTTTATGCTGTTTTGCAAGGGGACAAATAGCACATGGAAAATTTTCATTGGCCTTAAGTTTATCGCAAACTTTGTGAAAATCACTCAAAACATTGTCAGTCATATAGTTACGTCCTAGTCGATAATGCCATAAAGTAAATTCATCAAATTTGGTAGTAACAACAGTACTGACAGATTTTGAACGAAATAAAGTTTGAAGATGAGAGGTTAAAGCAATAGGTAAAGTTTTCTGGTGTTGAAGATGATATAGCTCATCCTTTACTTTATCCTGTCCAGTCGTCATCCAAGAGGACAGGTCCTGAATGTAACAAGAATCAAAGAAAAATATTAGGCAACAATTTGAACCTTTAGCCAAGGATTTTGCAGAAATGAGATTAAACGAAAAAGCTGGGACACAAAGCTCATTCTTGAGAGTTAAATGGGTAGATAAACATGCATCCCCAATGTGAGTAGCTGCGACAGAGGCACCATTTGGTAATTCGACTAAATGTGAAACTTTGGCAGTGACACGAGTAAAAAACTTGGGGCTACAAATCATGTGATCTGTAGCTCTGGTGTCTATGATCCATGGTGTATCAATAATTTGTGTAGCTTTGTGTGTATGTGCTGATAAATAAAAGAATGTACCAAACATGGGAGGATTGGTTAGATTAGATGAAGTTGCTTGGACTTGATTAGCATCAAGAAGAATGGCTTAATTTGGTTGTGTTTGGAGTAAGGCAATGAGTCTGCTATATTGCTCTTGAGTAATGGTCGAACCATTATTGAACTGTTCCTGCTCAAGAAAAATTGATTAGCAAATGATCTATTTTTGAATGAGTTTTTGTGTCCAGGAGGAAAACCGTGGAGCTTGTAGCATTTCTCTTTGGTGTGTTCAGGAATGCGGCAATCAAAGCAAATGGGAAGACCGTGATTAGCTTTGAAACACCTTTCCAGAGAATATCTAGAGGTATTGCAGTGGGAACAATATAGTTTATCCTTGCGTGTTGTAGAATTGTTTCGTTGATCTGGGCCTTTGGTAATCATTGCTATTGGCGCTAGGATGGAATGAAGCTGCCTACGCCTTTCTTCTTGTTGGACTAAGGACAACGCAATTCAGCATGGGAAGTGGATCTTATAGAAGCTGGGCTAGAATAGAATCATAAGAGTCTTGGAGCCCCATTAAAAATTGCATAACCTTACTTCGATGATAGTAATCTGTTAAAATCTTCACGGAGCCGCAGGTGCAGATAGGCATTGGTTCATAAATGTCAAGTTCATCCTAATATCATTCAGCTTGTTGTAGTAAATACTCACGGAATCAACATCTTGAACTAAGGAGGAAACTGCTTTCCTGAGCTGAAAAATTCTTGGTGCATTTTGGATGGAGAAATGCTCACAAAGATCATGCCATACATTAGTAGCAGTGTCAGCATGTGCAATAGTGGATCTGTGCTCAAGACTAACAGAGTGTTGAACCCAAGCTATAATCATATCGTTACAACACTCCCATGGAGTAAATAAAGGATCTGATGTATCAGTAGGCTTAGGAATTTTACCATCGATGAAGCCGAGTTTCTTTTTTATGTTGAGTGTGCGTCACATAGTCCTCGCCTAGGTCACATAATTTTCTATTGTCAAAAGTTCTAGAACCAGCAAAGAAGAAGCACCTTCACTGAGTTGAATGAAATATGGACTTGTGGGATGATAAGGTTTACTCTCATGATTTGGAAGGTTTTGCATGTTTGGATTTGTGTTTGGGTTGGTTGACGAAATCGAATCAGAGTTTTCTTCACTCATTGCTCTAGTACCATAACGAAAATGACGTAGAGAAGTCTAGAAAGGGTGATTTCATTTCATATTACATTCGTACAATACATGTTGCACTTATATACAGAGCAAAATAATAAATGAAGAATAAATGAATATAATTATAACTCATTGCTAAAAGAATCGGAACAACCAAAATAGAAAATTTTCTTTTCATTGCCTTCTGAAATCTTTTGTGGAGTGCTTATCTGGAGGAAATAGAGACTTTATTTAATAATTTCAACACTGTGGCATGTTACTTGCCATCTTATATATATATATAGTAATTTTGTTCATTTTGATTATTTCTCTAATTTAATTCTTACTTTAGATGATCTTAATATCTTTAAAGTTTTAACTTTAAATATTCATACATCAGGTTATGATATGGAAGAAGTCAATAAGCCTCTTGCCATAATTTACTGTATTTATTATCACATGTTAACTCATCTACAAACAACCAGGAATGGTCAAGATGGAATGCTTTTTTACTTCTTGAAATCAAATTTGGTCAATACAAGGTTTCATAACGAAAAAGCACTAAATTCTGTGAGTGCCGAAGGACTTTTCTCTAACCTCTCAAGGCATCATGACTAACAAGTGGAAATTGTGAGTCCAGTCAAGGCTAAAATATCATTTGAATAGTAAATTGAGATATAAGTTGAAATAAAAATTAAATAAAATATTATTAGAATAATATTTTTTAATATTATTATTATTTTGATATTTGAAAATTTTGAATTGTTTATTATATTTTGTCAAATTTAAAAAATTTATAATGATGTAATGAGATGAGATGATTCTTATATCTTAACCGACCTAAATTAGTTTCATTTGCTTTCAGGAACAATACCTAAAACTTTTAAAACTTCTTATCTAATCTCATTTCATTATTACAATTTTTTTAAATTTTTACACAAAATAATATAAATAGTTCAATTTTTTTAAATTCAAAAACAAAAAAAATATTAAAAAAAATATTTAAATAATATTTTATTTAACTTTTTAAATTTGAATCTCATCTCATTCTATTTAAAAAAAATAAATAAATATCAATTTGTTGTTCCATATTTTGACGTGGAACTAGCACTTTCTTCCTCAGTCATACATGGGCATATGGTGGCTTCGTCGAACAGCCACAGCCACAGCCACAGTCCAGCCAGCCCGTTTGTTGGAGCCTGGTGCCTGGTGGGGTCATCGGAAGGTAAACTTGGCTCCACTCTCTCTCTCTCTCTCTCTCTCATGACTATTCTCGTCCAGTCAACCTTTTTCTCTCTTCCACGATATTTACAGCCTCTATTATCATATCGCTTTTTCCTTGCTCTCTCGTCTTTGGATTGTTTTGTTGCTTTCCTGATCGTTACAAAGCCCCCCCTCTTTCCTTCTTCTATATCTTTAAAACTTTCCCACTTCCAACAATAACACAGTCTTTAATACCAGTCTCTCTCAGTGTGTCAAAAAGTCTATGAAGCTAGAGCTGCGCATCGGAATCTTCTCTGCTCAACAACGTCTCCACCAAACGATGATTGCCTCCGAACTGTCAGACTAGGATTAGGGTTTCCTCGGAGAGAGTCTTCCAAGAATTTAAGGCACAGGTATGGTTCTTTTTTTATATACCCTTTTTCTTTTATTTACATTTCCCTTTTCGTTTTGTTTTCTGATCCTCCCTCTCTCTCTCTCTCTCTGCTTCCTTATGTTTCTCCGGGTTGCTCATGATAGCTTTGAGAGCACGGCAACTAATCAGGGATGGGTTTAATCTGAATTGCCTGGAACACACCTTGGCCTGGATTCTTTGAGATTAAAAATTAGGATTGACTTCGAGTCAATTTGTTTTTATGATCAATCTGTGAGGGGTGGTTGATTAAATTTAGAAAGTTTTTTTTTTTAATTTTATTTATGGATGTTTTAGGATTGGCACCGTGCTGTTGTTCTTGCGGTTGAATGTAATTTGTAATTTTCGCAAGGTTTGGTTCAGTTTTACCTGTGTTTATGTAGTTGAAAATTGAAGTGACACTTTATAATTGAGTGAATAATAAGATCTGCCTTTTATTTGAAATTGAGTAATCTTTGGCGATTTGGAGGATTTGAACCCAAGTTTCGAAGTATGGGTCCGGCACACAAACTTAGTAACTTTCTCTACAAAGTTTTCGTTTCTGTGACATGTTGCTGCCTTAAAAGAAGCATCAATAAATGCTGAGCTTTTTATGTCCCTCTTCCTTCCATCCTCTTAAGCTACGAAATTAAGTGTAAAGACAACGTGGTAGTTTTCCATGTGCATTGTTTTTTGGTACAGGATTAGGCATGCCCCATTTGTTGTTGTCAAGAAGCTTCCTTCCATCTCCCCCTTCGACAAATTGATTTGGTTTAATCTTCTTGCATCACTTCTATGATGACTATTAATTGCCAAGCTATGCCTACGCTGGTTTTACATTCTCTGCAATACTGCTTTGTTGCAGGGGGTAATTTAGATGAGATGGCCGATAGCTTGGATGGGACTCATGGGAGTTATGACCTTGGCAGCCAGTCAGATGAGAGCAATCATTTTGAAAGACTGTACCTTGAGCCTATTTATGATGCATTTGTCTGCCCATTGACGAAGCAAGTTATGCTTGATCCTGTTACCTTAGAGAATGGACAAACTTTTGAACGAGAAGCAATTGAAAAGTGGTTCATGGAATGCAGGGAGAGTGGAAGAAAGCTGGCATGCCCATTAACGCTAAAGGAATTAAAATGCACAGATCTGAAACCTAGTATAGCTTTGAGGAACACTATTGAAGAGTGGACTGCTAGGAATGAAGCTGTTCAGATTGATATGGCTCGTAAGTCATTGAACCTGGGGAGTTCAGAAAGTGATGTTCTGCAAGCTTTGAAGTGTGTTCAGTATGTCTGCCAAAAGAGCCGATCAAATAAGCATATTGCACGTAATGCAGGCTTGATACCTTTAATTGTTGACATGTTAAAGAGCAGCAGCCGTAAAGTTCGGTGTAAAACTCTGGAAACTCTTCGAATTGTGGTGGAGGATGATGCTGAGAATAAGGTTGTCACTGGTTTTATGATTCTCTACAAAATCATTGACTTAGATAGCTTAGCACCTCTTGTTAATTTTTTTTTTCTTTTTCGTAGGAAATGTTGGCTGAGGGAGACACCGTGCGCTCTATAGTAAAGTTATTGTATCATGAACTCTCCAAAGAGAGGGATGAAGCTGTATCTTTGCTTTATGAACTCTCCAAATCTGAAACATTGTGTGAGAAAATTGGCTCAATTAATGGAGCAATTCTTATATTGGTCGGAATGACAAGCAGCAAATCAGAGAATGTTTTAACTGTTGAAAAGGCTAATAAATTACTTGAAAATCTGGAGAAGTTTGAGAACAATGTGCGGCAGATGGCTGAAAGTGGCAGACTGCAGCCTCTTCTAACACAAATCCTTGAAGGTGCTTGCACTGTCACTCCTTTTTTTTTAATGCTTGCTTGATTTATTGCAAAAACTATACTCCTTAGCTAGGTTCTTTTTCCTTAAAAAAAAAAGACCACAAAAATGTTGCTTGTCATGTTTGTTTGAAGTAGAATTTGTATAAAACAATATTCAAATCTCTCTCTATTACCAAGCTCCCTAGATTTGTTTGAAACCTGTTAGTACTAAATACATATATAGATAGAATTTAACTTCAATCAGAACTTACTGTAAGACCAGGTTCTTTACACCCTTTAATAAGAAGGTGATACATCAGTTTTTATTGAAAAACAAAAAACACACACTCACACTATATCACATCTGATAAAAAAACACAACAAAAAAATAATCTAAAGTAAAGAAAAATAGGGAAAGTTGCCCGGGTTCGGCCACCCCATAGGTGGTTCTCGCTACCATGCACAGGGTGTTTTGCCGCCACTCTGCATGAGATGGATGTCCAATCACCTTGAGGGGTGGCGGCCACTACTGCCAGAGTTTTTTATTTAAAATTTTTTAAATACATTATAAAAGTGTGGTGCAATCTTTTTGAAAAGCAGTATAATCTTTAGGTGGTGATATGCAATTGGAGAGTGTTAAATTAAGTTTTACACCACATCCTGACAGTACGTGCTCCCATATAGTTATTGCTCCCCATAGTAGAAAAAGGGTAAACTGATTTGTTATATTTATATCTAAATCCTGAGATTTCATAGTTTTGAGAAATTGTTGAATTACAAATTTCATCCGGACTTCTTCATAGACAAGTATCCTTGTTGATCTTACAAACATGTAGGTCATATTGTAGATCAGACGTGCTGCTTCTTGCCGTTGTAGAGCGAGGAATATTTTATACCGTTTGCTGAACTTAATTTTTTCTAAAGACTGTACAAATATGCATGTCAATTATAACTTGTATTAAATAAACTCCCATCAAGGTGCAGCATGATGGTCAAAGGCCAGGCTTGAGACAAGCTCTAGACTTGGGCATCCTGGGTTCCCCCTTCCTGATGCACGGTTCTGACAGGTGGGGTTGTGTATCCAGGATTTACTCCCCTGGGGTGGGACTTTGGTGAGGTTCCACTCATCAGGGGAAAAAAACGTTGATTCAAATAAACCAAACTTGTACACAGGCCCTCTGTAAGGAATTTCCTACAGTGCACTTCGGGTAATTCAAGGAGAAGTTCCCCTAGTCCAATGGTCCATAGAAATTGTTTGCACTCAAGAGGATTCGAACCTTAGACCTAGAGGGAGCATACCACCAAGACCAAGGCCTTTACCACTTGAGCCAACCCCTAGGGGTTGTATGCATTGCCAAGTTATTTTAGCTAGATAAGGTAGCTGAGTTTGTAATTTCTCATTTTTCTATTTCCAATTAAAAAATACTGAATCATGTTCTTTCTTTTAATCTTTTTACTTGAAGAGTTGTTTCTGTTTGGTTTGAATATATTAATTCCAAATGCTGAACATGATTTGCTGAAATAAGAACTAGAGAATTTCTTTTAGGAGGTCTATAATGCTGTCTTCCAATCATTAATGGTTGGCGGCTGGGGAAGGCAGCAGTTTGTAGAGTGGTGGGACCACCTTACAATGGAAGAATTTAGAAACAGCATGATTTTAATCATGTAATTTTTAGAAGTTCAAGTAATTCAGGGGGCCAATGAGCTCTTGCTCTTTGGCATGTCTCCACCTCATAAGGACTTAAAGAACGGGTTGGAGGGTGAAGTTATGGGTCTAGTTTCACCAGGTGCATAACCAAACAAAAAAGGGGTGATCTTCTCACTGGGTTTGTTGTTTGAGTTTGGATTATACTTGTCTCTAATTTGTTGTCTTTTATGTGTAATCTTAGGTATTGTTGTTTTCATTTTTTTTAGCAAGTAGGCATTGTTGATATCATTATGAGGAAAATCCATATTGCTCCAGTCAATGTCATGTGGTTAACGGTAAACTGTTCCCTTGTGATGGTTGTAGGGCCACCAGAAACCAAACAGTCCATGGCTGCATACCTTGGTGAGCTGGTCTTGAACAATGATGTAAAAGTCCTTGTGGCTAACACGGTTGGTTTGTCTTTGATTAATATCATGAGAAATGGTAGTATTCAGTCAAGAGAAGCTGCTTTAAAAGCTCTAAACCAGATCTCTTCTTATGAGGCAAGTGCCAAAGTGTTGATAGAGGCAGGGATACTTCCCCCTCTTGTGAAGGACCTTTTCACTGTCGGTGCCAATCAGCTTCCAATGAGACTAAAAGAGGTTTCTGCCACAATTCTTGCTAATGTTGTGAACTCAGGTTACGACTGTGATTCTATCCCAGTTGGATCTGACCGCCAGACTCTGGTCTCAGAAGACATAGTGCATAACCTACTACATCTCATTAGCAACACTGGTCCAGCAATTGAGTGCAAGCTTCTCCAGGTTCTTGTTGGACTCACTAATTCTCCAACTTCCATTCTTAATGTTGTTGCTGCCATAAAAAGTTCTGGTGCTACTATCAGTTTGGTTCAGTTTATTGAGGCTCCACAGAATGATTTGCGTTTAGCTTCCGTTAAACTTCTGCATAACCTTTCTCCACTCATGGGTCAGGAACTGGCTGATGCCCTTCGTGGCTCAGTTGGCCAGCTCAGCAGCCTAATCAGAGTCATATCAGAAAATATAGGAATCAGTGAAGAGCAGGCTGCAGCTGTTGGCCTTTTAGCTTATCTCCCTGAGAGGGACTTGGGCCTTACCAGGCAGATGCTAGATGAGGGTGCCTTTCGGATGATCTTCTCTAGAGTGGTTAGGATCCGGCAAGGGGAGACTAGGGGCAGTCGCTTTGTCACTCCATTCCTAGAAGGTCTTGTACGGGTCCTTGCGAGAGTTACATTTGTCTTGGCTGATGAACCTGATTGCATTGCACTCTGCTGCGAGCACAATATTGCTGCAGTATTTATTGAAATGCTTCAGGCCAATGGACTAGACAATGTACAGATGATCTCTGCCACAGCATTGGAAAAGTTATCTCTAGAATCCAAGAATTTGACGAGAATGCCCGAGTTGCCAGCAACTGGTTTTTGTGGCGCAATATTACCATGTTTTAGCAAACCACATGTCATAACTGGATTGTGTAGGCTTCATCGAGGATCATGTTCACTAAAAGAATCCTTTTGTCTTCTAGAAGGACAGGCCGTGCCGAAGTTAGTAGCTCTTTTAGACCACACAAATGAGAAGGTGGTTGAGGCAGCACTTGGGGCATTATCTACTTTGCTGGATGATGGGGTTGATGTTGAACAAGGAGTAACAGTGCTCTCGGAGGCAGAGGGAATCAAACCTATACTTGATGTTTTACTTGAGAAACAGTCAGAAAATCTAAAGAGGAGAGCAGTTTGGGCAGTTGAAAGACTTCTGCGAACTGATTATATAGCTTATGAAGTTGCTGGGGATCCAAATGTGACTACCGCACTTGTTGACGCTTTTCAGCGTGCCGACTATCGAACCCGGCAGATTGCTGAGCTTGCCTTGAAGCATGTTGATAAGATACCCAACTTCTCTGGAATCTTTCCAAACATGGGATAGGCCCTTTGTACTCATTAAGTTGATGAGTACAAGGACCCGTATGTAATTCTTCTTCTTTTCTCTCGAGCATTTTTATTTCATGGCTGGCTTGGAAATCATATATATATATATATAGGTAGATATATTGTTGTATACAGATTTTCTTATTTCCCATTTGTAGGGGGTTTTGAAAGCTGCTGATTTGTTCTTAAATAATGATTCTGTTTCTATCAACTTCCATTTCTTTACTTGAACTGCACTGCACTGCACTGCACTTCAATAGACCCTGGGATAACCTGAAGAGACTTGACTTGCCCTAATAAGATGACATGCTCGTTAATGAGATGAGACTAGAGAATTTTGTTAATAATAGTGAAATAGTTTGAATTAAGATGTTTTATTGAATTTTGAAAATTAAAAGGAATACAAATATTATAAAGTTAAAATATTATTTTGATATAATTTTTTAATATTGTTTTCGTTTAGAAATTTGAAAAATTGTATTGTTTTTTCTGTTTTGTTTCGAAGTTTGAGAAAATTATAATGATCAGATGAAAATATTAAAGATTTGAAATTGAAAAAATATTTTATATTTGAGTGATGTTTGAGAATAAAATTATGAAAAACTTTGAGATATCATCCAAGTGTCCAAATATAGTTTATTGGCCCCGTTTGGATAGTGAAAGTGTTTCATTTCATTTCATCTAATCTCATCTTATCATTATAACTTTTTCAAGTTTTTATACAATATAATAAACAATTTAATTTTTTCAAATCTTAAAATAATAATAATATTAAAAAATAATATTTTATTCAACTTTTATCTCAACTCACTATCCAAACGGCACTTAACTCTTGACCTAGGTGAAGTGTTTATCAAGATTTTACATACCAAGGGAGGAGTTTTACTTCATTTTAGATAGCCGATGTGAATACGTGATAAACATATTATTTGTTATGTAATTTATTGTAGCTATAAAAAAATGTCAAAATGTTAGTTTTTTCTTTTTTCTTTACTAGCTAATGTGAAATGGCTTTCTTATCAATCGACTCTTGATAATTAAACTTACAATTTTTTTTTTCTTTTTACTAAGAATCGTTTCTCTTTCGAGTAATGATATATGCAACCTTTTTTTACTATTTTTTATATAATTATATTTTAAATTGAGAATATTTATATAATGATTTTTTTTATAAATTATTTTACAAAAATACTCCTAATTTAAAACATAATTATGTAAAAGTTCGAAAAAAATGTATTTATCTATCATTTTCCTTCTCTTCGAGCCTGAATTGAAAATTCAAAGATCATCTATTAATTTTATATTTTAAATTTGAAATAGCATTTTACGGTCCGGAAATGGACCGGTTTCAACTTTCAAGTCGGAAAAAAAAAAAATTCAAGTCCATGGCCCATGGCCCATGGCCACAGAATGAGTTGAGGCGCGTGTGTAATACATAGCACTATGTAGCGACACTTTCACTTCAAAGTCTCGCCGTAAGAAATCGTCGCCAATACCAACGTCAACGGAGCTCTATTCTGTTCCAAACACCCAAGAAAATGGCAAACTCGAAGGCGTGGGTGTGGCTGCTTCTGACCCTGTTCGCCGCTTTCTCCCTCGCTTCTTGCGTCGACGACAAATGCGCAGCTTGCAATGCCGTCTCGGTATCCTTCACGATCCTTTTTTTTATTATTTTTTTCTTTTCTTTAAACATCAATTGGATTTGGATTTGGATTTGCCTCCCTCTCCTCCTAACTATGTTGTGATCTTGCAGGAGGAACTAGAGATTGGCCTTTCTAATGTAACAATCTTCTCTTCTCCGCTTATTTCCCCTCCCCTGCCCCTTTTTTCTTTTAATTTTATGAGGCCAATAATGTCCATGTATTAACAAATTTTATAGGAAAAACCGAGGAATCATCTAGATATGAGACACCGTCTGGACTCTAAAGGTGAACGTAAAGGAAAGGTAATTGATTACAGGTACAGCTTCCGTATCTCCATTCTGAGTCATTTGGAATTCTTATACTGATATCCACTTTGATGGGTCTCTTAGAAAAAACTTTATCGAAGTTGGAATTTATAGATCTTCATGTTTAATCGAACTCATGTTATGGGTTCTGAAAGGCGATTGGAGGTCTGACATCATGGGTGCTTTTGTTGTTAAAATACTTTGCCATCTATGATCATTTGTGAAAGTTGTTTCTGTAGTTTTTTTACCAGTGGCTCAGTCTGACTACATAGTTCTGCAATTTATTTTGCATTAGAGTCAGTGAGCTCAGAGTCGTTGAACTCCTTGATGGCCTTTGTGAAAAGATGCAGGATTACACTCTTCAGAAGGTAGTTTCTTCTCCAAATATCTTCTTATCGTGTCCATTCTCACACATTTTTCTAATTCATTAATATATATATATATATATATATATATATGTATCTTCTTGCATCGTTTCCTATGATATTCACTTTAGCAGCTTCGATAGAAAATATGTTTAAATACTCATTGGCATCTTATGCGGCTGCAATTATCTGCCCAGTTAATATATAGTGACTACCTGACATTCTTAGATACGCGGTCGTGAGTATGTTTTATTTTGTGTCTTCATTTTGCAGATAGATTCAAACAGGCAAGAGTGGGTCAAAGTGGATGACTGGGATAACCTCACAACAAGTACGTACTATTTTATAATGGCTTGGGTTTATAACCTCAATTTTCAATTTTGCTAATAAGCTAACATACAATGTGGTTTGTGCTTAAGAGGCTGGTGTTTCCCTTCTTTAATAAGTTCAGACTTTTGCTTTAAATAAGTAATTTACTGGCTGATTTGTCTAGTTTAGAAGTCAGACTTTAAAATTGTGGCATACTGCTATAGGCATTTGTGATGTTCATTCATTTTCGTTCTAAGACAAACCTTTTGACATCAGGTAAACAAGATGGACAAAGGCTTAGTTTACTTGAATATATTCATATGAAATTTTGAATCTTGATGTGTTGGAGTGATTATATTTCTGTAATCGTTAATCCTTTGGACAATGGTGACTTTAGAAATTAATTATTTTGAAAACGGGGAGAACTGGTTTTCCAAACATGGAGCTTGTCCTTGGTGCATATTTTATTACTTACATTGACTTCCTGAAGATCCATCTACTCCTATTGTCTAGTAATAATCTGTGTACTGAAGAATTGTGACGCTTTCTGAACAACTGTTCTATTCTTTTTTTATGATAGATAAACAAGAAGCTCGAGCATATTCAAAAGCTATATCATCTTATTGTGGAAGGTGAGACATTAGACAGTACCAGTATACCTCCACTTGTGGCCAGAAGTCAATCTCCTACTTCTATACTTGTTTCTCTTTGCTCTAGTGACAAATGAGAGCAATATGCACCTCATAGTGTCTTAAGTACTTTTGATTAACAGAGTCTGACCTGTGTCTACAATGGGGCAGGTTACTTGAAGAAACGGAAGATGATGTAAGTTTTTATGTTTTGCTTATAGATTTTAGCCTCATTGAAGGTCATTTTTGTTGGTGAATTGCGTCTGGCTATTTCAGTTTTACTGATTCCCTTTGCAGTTGGCAGACTTGATAAAGAAAGGATCTGTTGAAGTAGGGGATGTAAGCAAGGTTCTTTGTCAAGATTTAAGCAAGCACTGCAGTCAATCAAGGTAGTGTTGAACTTCAAAACCTGTAATTCAACCCACCTTTTCTTTCTCCAAGAAAAGGTGAAGAGCCCAAAAAATTAAGTTGCAGGAACTTTGAGCTGTATTCTTAAGCCACCTCTAGTTTGTGCCTATTTACCAACAAAAACTTGGGAATTGAATGCCTAGAAGTGGGACAAACAGGGAGATTTAAATGATTTAATTTAATGTTTCTTGCAGTGGCTTCCAACAGGTGGATGGCAATGATCATGGATCAGATGGAGAACTCTGATTAACTCTCAAGGAAAAAAGTTTCTGTGGTTTCAGAACTTTTAGTTGGCATCACCCTCAAAGTGAATAAGTTATGCTTAACTTGTAACCCAAAAAATTTTGCTTCCAGTTGTTCAACTGGCTGGATGTACCAATGTGTTGAGTTTCACGTAAATGAAAATGACTCGAGCGCATATTTGAAGAACACTCAATGATAGAATAGCCAGTGTTTGCATGCCAATTTGTGATCTTGAACTGGAAATTTAGTACAAGCTTAAATTCCTTATCATTCTCAAGGATGATTGTTTTCAGAATTAAATTGACATTTCCACATTTGACATTTCAAATCTTTTCTGTTTTATCACATACAAGGTGCAAGCATGAAACTATGGTCGAAATTGCAACAGAACATTCTCATTTTTCGGGTGACACGGGATATAGAGAATTTGATCAAACATAAGTCGATGCTTCCCAGCCAATCAAATGCATATGTTATAGAGAATTTGCTAATGCATATACTATTGCTCATTAGGTGAAATTCGAACTTCCTTGTCCATTCATACATAAACGCAGACAAGAAAAATAGTTTCTCGATGATAGTAAGTGTATAAGCTTTTATGGTTAATTCAACTTTTGAGATGGTTTATAATCCATTAATAACAAAACCCGTTGTTGACAAGCAACGATGCCGTGCTTGGCGCAATCACAAGCAGACAAAAATAGCCTCAGTTGCTGTCTGATTCGACCCAAAATAGCCTTTGTCATGCATTAGCCATGCTTTTCTTGTTGTATTATTATTCATTTACTATTTCTTAACCTCTCAAAATAAATGAAAAAAAATAAAACATAAAAAATAGCGCCAGTTAAGCCTTAAACCTGGCTATCCTGAGATGGATCCCTTCCAAATCCTTGGTAGAGACTAGAGTTATGCTAGAGAAACAATGAATTTTTCTGATTAGAATAACATATAGAATGAATCTTCCAATTGGTACAACACAACTATCTTGGGATGTACAGGGTTTAGAACTCAAACAAAAAGTTAGTCAAATCCTACATAATTTTATTTCTATGAATGAGACTGAATGTCAGCCGTGGAAAGGGAATAACAATAGCAACAGCTACAACAAAGATAGTGGCAGCAGCACAAGTAAAATGGCGGTGGCAGCAGCTTGGGGGCTAAAATGCCCTGAACCGATTGTCACCTCAATATATGTACATCCATCTTATAAGCATTCCACTTCGTTCTCATGAATTACAGTCCAATACACCCTTGAGTAAATTCAGGCCTTCTGCTGATATACTCCTCATAACTCGGGATTGAGGTATCTCTATCCGAGGGGGAGGGTCTGATGAAAAGCAAACCACAATAACTGTTAAATTATCACATGTGTTGCGTTTGAGTGCCTCTCTGACCAGCTCTCTTGAGCATCTTTCAGGGTCATTGTGGAGCATCAATTCTTTCCTTGCCATAGTCACAGCACATTGGCTGCTCATTACATCCCATAAGCCATCGCAGCCCATTATCAAGAACTCATCATCCTCAGTCAGGTGTGTCTCCTGCAACTCTGGCTCTGCACTTAAAGGGTAGGTAGCACCTTTGGGGCCTTTCATGTGCCAATCTCCTAATGCACGTGCCACAGATAATTGACCATTGAGGTAGCCATCATAAATGACACCACCGAGTTTCTCAATTCTAATTCTTTCAGATGTGCAATTGGGTTTATGGTCTTTTGACATCTCAATCGCTCTACCTCTCCTCCCTAACACTGCACGGCAATCCCCAGCATTTGCAATTATCATTGTCCTGTGAAGGGTAAAAGGTTGTCAGAGATAATCAGCTGACTCTAATGCTTCTAGCCATTCAAGAACAAGTGATGTAATACTAGACTTGCATTGTAGTAATTTTCCGATGTAACATCACTACTCTTAACAAAATTTTATTATTAAAACAACAAGCGAAAAGGCATAGCCCAATGACACAAGACTATATGAGTATATTCCCTTTAAGCCAAATTAAAATTTTTATGTTACTCTTTAATTTTTTTTTTCACACAACATTGTTCATAGCACAATGGCAATGCCATAAATTATCATTTCCCAGCAACATATAATCAAGTACAGTTAATGATGTTATTATGCAATGTACTGACACAATCTTTAGAGGTCACAGACTAATTAATGCTGGTTGTCGGACATGGGGTAGAGTTGCACATTTTGCCTAAACATGATAACAAAAAGAACAATGAAAGTTTTATCATGATCACTAGTTGGATCTAAATCCCCAATTACTTATTAAAAAAATATTTGGATCTAATCCCAAAACGAAATAGAATTAAAAGTAGCTCTGGATGTCACTTACCTGCCAAAAATAAGGGCAGTTAGAGCAGTGGTGCCAGAGGAGATATCAAGAGAACCAGCGTCAGAAAATGCATAATCAGCTTTCACAAAAGCGCTTTTAATTGCCTTCTCCACACAAATTGAAAATTGGGAGTCCTCAACTATGAATCTAAGGATGTTATCTCTGATAAATGATGCTGCATCTGTACCTCCATGGCCATCAAACACCTGTCCATAGCAATAAAATCAGTTAATGAACACGGCCACCTTAACATGGAAATAAGCAAGCTCCAAATTCACTGTATGTATATTAACTCCATCTATTAGCCACTTTATTTCAAGAATCCACAATCCTCCTCAAATTCATTCTAAATTCATAATACACAAGCACTTTAATTGAAATAGAGAGGTAGATCCTCAGGACATTTTAGGTCAGTGTATGGCATAAACATGAAGCTTGGTATCTTCAGACGTTTAAGGTACTTCTTCATGACTGCACTGATCTTACTACATCATAATCCATCTTTATGACGGTTTGAGTGAATTGACTACCAAGTGGATCACATGCTTTTGAGCATCAAGTAGCAATTATGCCATATGATCTAGAGGAAGTTCATAGACATATACCAAAAGTGATAAAACGTCTCCCATTATCTATCCTTTCACAAAGAGGAGATCCATTGATAAGCTATTCCTCTAGTCAAGGACCAGGTGTACAGATGGTGTGGTAAAAAGCAACAGGCTTACCCCATAGAAAGCCCCAGGAGAAGGGAAGTCTGCAGTTGCCCCTAGATGTTCAATAAGATTATCTATACATATGTGTTCATCTTCCATGTACTGTTTAGGACCTCTTTCTGCACAACTTCCTGAGCGGAACACGGGTAAGAAATCTGACTTTTCATCACAAAGTGATTTACCGGCAACAATACTGACATCCAAATCCTGGAGAAGGATATATGGAAAGCAGGAAAAGTTAGTTCAAGTGCATGAGCAGAAATGCAATAACAAAGGAAAATTTATATCACAGTTGCAAAGAAGTTCTGAATTTGAGTTTTCTCGCCTCAATAGTTGTGACAGCACAAAATGAGGATTGCAATCTCTGACAAATTATATTAAAGCCAGAATTTCAAGTTAGAGAACAAAATTAAAAAAACTACCCCTCCCCTCCTGGCGGGGCAACTGATTTGCAAAATGACATCAAGGATCTTAAATTTTTGGCAGACATTTACAGGCTTCAGAATCTTGATGATTTCCACAACTAAGCAAAATTTTTAAATCAGAATGTAAATAGTTTAGGATAAAACTTCCCAACAATATATACATTTAATATCATCCTACAAGATGAGATCATCAACTTCTAATGATTAGAAGTAAAAAAACTGGGGATTAACTTACCAACTCAGCTGTGGCCAGCAGCCTCTTAGAGCTCATGCTATGACACGTAACCGAAAGATGCCGCGGAGGTTTCCAATTTGTTATTTGTTTCAAATTATTCTCTGAGGTCTGATCTTCCACAGTTGATACATTATCCTTATTATTTTGACCACCTTCTAATATAACAAACAGAGGCGAAAAATCCATACTCGCAGCCATGATCCCATACAAATCTAATTACCTCAACTCAATACCTTATGCCTTAAGGCTTAACTCAACCAAACAACCGCTTTGCAAGATTCCCCTAAATAACTCAAGTTTAAGGAGGGTCAAAGCAAAACACACTTCAAAATTGCTTTGTGGCAACAGAATCCAAGAGTAAACAGCTCAAAATATTTGAATCTATCCAAATGGAAGCTTCACAAGCAGCCAAAATTTGCAAACTTCACTCCACGAGGTACAGAATTCCTTTAAGTTATCTAACAAAAGCAGAAAGAAGAATATATACCAAGCAAAGTAAACGCTTAAAGAAATTCCCAAGTCTACCCTATCTGATTTTTGAAGTTTATAGTTCCTTGAAGGTAAAAGAAAAAGAGTCGGAGACAAACACGAAAGTATAGAAAGCAACCCTCAAATTTAAAATTTCCAAGCTTCCCACTGATCCCCAAATCTCGAACACGCCACAGAACCTAAATCAATTAGCATATCAAACCATTAAACCCCCGGTAATTTACAAAAATGTGTCGAGGAAGAAGAATCGCAATAATCAAATCTTTCAACAGAAATCGAGCACGGAACCCCAGTATAAAGTTGGATAATTTCTCACAAAAGACGATGACGATCCTGATGCATATGCCTTTCTCTTTCGCGGTCGAATAATCGAAGAAACACCAGAAGAGGGCCACAGAGAGAGAGAGAGGGAGAGAGAGGGAGAGATCTTACTTGTTGGAATGTGGTTGGCCACCGAGGATTCAGGTAATCGGGTGGATCTACGGTCTACCAGCTGTATTGGTGGGTATGGGGGTACTGACACGTGGTTAGACTTGGTTGGATATGCTCTGGCTCACCGATGGGCCTTGTGTAACAGACTTGTGTTAGTTGGTGGACCGGTACGGCCAGTACTTCCCAACCTTTCGATCTCCCAAACAAGGAAATGGACGGTCCAACAATGTCACGTCGTCCTTAACTCCTTCAAGGTTCGTTAACGGCCGTTAAAGGGCCGGGTGCCTCGTTCTAAGTTCCACGAATCATTTTGCAGTGAGAATTTACTTGGATATAATTACTCACAATTTTTAATAAAATAATATTATTTTTTAAAATTTTTTATAACAATTGTGTCTAATCCTAGGCTGCTGCTGGAATCACCGTGTCTTTTTAAAAAAAAAAAATATTTGTAATCTCTATTTCAGAATTAACTTTATTAAATAAAAAAAATTATTATTTTAATAAAAATGTTATTATAATTTTAAAAAAATTTAAAAATAAAATTAACTAAACTTATAATATAATTTTCATTTAAGAACTATACGTAGCATTACTCTTTTTTAAATACTAGATTGTTTGTGTTTTAATTTAAAAAAATATTTTTATCTCTTTATATATATAAGAATTGAGAAATTAGATATAGTCATGGGTGTATAACCCTCGTTTATTTTCATAATTTATTTTATCTAATCATTATAATTTTTTTAAATTATCACATAAAATAAGATAAATAATTCAATTTTTTCAAATCTTAAAATAAAAATAATATTAAAAAAATATTTTAACAATATTTTATTTAACTTTTAATTTTAATCTCAACTAATCTCATTTACAAAAACAAACGATATTTTAGTATCGGATATTTCTATTGAAAAAAATAGATAAATATGGAATTTATAAAAAAATTATTTTTTTAATGATAGACTTCATTTTTTTTCAAATAAAATGTACAATACTTACACACTGTATAATTGTATATAATATTATTCATAATAACTATATTCTCACGTCGGTGTTTAATGCGGGTTAGTGGAACTGTTTTATCTTCTAAGTTGCATGGACTTCCTTGAGTCGACCCATTAACATAAAAATTTTAATGGTCTCACCACTTCTACAAAATTCCCAAAAACCACGTCTCTACAAGTTTTTAAAAAAAAACAATAGATAATTTTTTAATCCTTAAACTCAAATTCAATTTGTTGGATTTTGTAGACAAGATTATAAAAAAAAGACAAGTATGGTTTACTCCAAAAATCATAATTTTTAATTTGGCTTTTTATAAATGGTTTGTCTTCCTAATTACTTGAATGATATAATCTTAATATAATTAATTTATTATTAACTTGAATTTATAAGATGTCATTAATTGAATTTGTTTCATTTAAGAAAATCTCTCTATATATATAAAGAGCCTATGAAACAGAATTTTCTTGTTTTAACGGAATATGCTGATTTTCATTAACTTTCCCTCCGTTTGTAATAATTACAGAACATAGGGATACAATTGTATTTCCCTTTACATTCTATTTGTGTCTACTTTTATAGTAAAACGATAGATCCCACCAGATGCCAATCTCTTTCCAATTTAAAAAAGAAGGTAGACATTAATACAAACGGCACAAAAAACATTCATTACCAACTTAAAACTTAAAAATAAACCGACCTGCATAAATGATTTAAGAGAAAAAAGTTTAAACGTAAAAAACGTTAATGGAAACGTTGATAAAATGCATTAGTTGTCTGTGAATATTTGAGCATAAATGAATTGCCTGTCAATAAATAAAAAACATTAGTTGTCTGCCAATAAAAAACATTTATTGGTTTATTAAATGAATTGCTGGGTTTATTTTCTTCTAGCAAATATTTGAGCGTAATGTTTTAACAAAGTTGTCTGCGATAAGATTAATACAAATCCAATAAAAACATTAGTTCAAAATATAAATCATTTGATGTTTCCACAAATAATTTATGTTCTAATTATTTGTTACTTGGAAACAATATTTCAATTTTGTTTATAGAAAGTACAAAAATGTTTTCCCTCCCAAGTTTAATTTCAAAATAATGCACATTTGGTCTTACCGGCTGCACCACCTTTTTTTTCTATTTTTTCCTGCATATTCCAGAAATGCTGTAGAGATAGATATTTTGGTATGCAATGATCTATTTTACTTGTGATGTTTATTTATAGGATCATGTTAAAACTTCTATTAATGCTCCTTTTTTATAATATATCGCAGCGTGTAATTATTTATAAATTACATAAACATTACATCGTTATTTAATTAACTTAAAACATTATGTCTTTATTAATAAAAAAATAATTCTTAACAAAAAAATTAAACATAAATTAAGCAAGCGTGCATTGCACGTTGCTTTCACCTAGTAATCAATCAATTTATCATTACGTTTGAATTTACTGAAAATTAAATAAACCATTCGTAAACATAAAATCTAAAACAATCATGTTTAGCTGAATGAATACTAAACAACGTACACAGCTTGAATATTGAATAATCAATGTCTCATTTCTCTGCCCGTTTGGTGGGGAAAGGTGTTGAATGGTCGAGAGTAGAAGCTGGAATCGATAGAAAAGATGACATGCCGGAGAGCTTGGCTGCATACCAACGCACATATGAGCTCGATGACTTGTATTCATTTTTCTGTCTATAAAATTAAAGGAAAAAAATAAGATTTTTCATCCGGGCCGGATTTTTTTCTAGCCTGGTCCTGAACCTGAATAATCGGGTTTCGGGTATGGGTTTCAGCCTGGGACATACCTGGGCCGATACCCACATGATTAAAACCGGTTTCATCTGCCCCGGGTACCGGATTTTAAATTCAAAACTTGGATTTAAACCCAGTTGCCCGTTTTTTTTTTAAAACCTACGTACCAAAACGAATCATCACTCCTTTAGATCTCTCTCTCTCTCTCTCTCTCTCTCTCTCTCTCTCTCTCTCTCTCTCTCTCTCTCTCTCTCTCTCTCGGGTCGTTAAGGTCCCATTTTGCTACCAGGTGAGGGAAATTTCGATATTTTCTGTCATGGGTTTGAGTTTTGGACTGTTAAGGGCAGGTTTGGGGGGTGAGATGAGAATTTTGTATTTTGTTTTGAAGTTTAAAATATTATGTTTTAATATTATTATTATTTTGAAATTTGAAAAAGGTGTATTAGGATTTGAAAAAGTTGAATTGTTTATTATATTTTGTATAGAGATTTGAAAAAAGTGTAATGATGAGATGAGATGAGATGAGAATTTTGTGTTTTGTTTTGGTTACCAAACCTGCCTAAGTGCTGAAACCCTAGCCTTCCTCTGCCAAGTGCTGAAACCCTAATACTCTTAGATCTAAGACGCGGCTTTGAGGTTTTTTTGTTTTTTTGTTCTAAATCTACTATTAGATCTGATCTCATAATTTACATTATATTTTCTATTTATTTGTAGATTTTAGAATCCTTGATGTGCTCCGATATTTGGGCTATTTTTTTTTATTTTGGGTTGTTTTTGGGGTTGATAATCCACCAATGACCACGATATGTCTTGTCGTCAGTCTTTCAGAAAAGATTTTCCCAATTTGCAAGGTGCGTTGTCTGGGTTTGATACGTAAATGGTGGTCTTGTGATTACTCATCCTTTTCTTTTTCTTTTCAGAGACGCTGAAACCCGCTTTCTCTCTCTTGCTCTCACGTTGAAACCCTAGCCTTCTCTACCGATCAAAGCATCGTCTTCATCTTTGGGTATGTTTTATTCTCTTTGTTTATTTTGTTCTCTCTTTGTTGATTTTGAATTTGTTTTGATGAGAATGTTTGATGAGTATTTTTATAGGTTAGATCCTCATGCCGTCGTCTTCATCCGTAGGTATGTTTTCTTCTCTCTATATGTTTTGTTATCTGTTTGTTGATCTTGAATTTGTTTTGTTGATTTCGACGAAGGTCTTGTGAGATTCAATACTTTCTCTTTTGTTTTTAGAAGATTTCCTATTATCGGTGGAAATTTTGAAGTTGAATTTAATATATAAGAAATAGCTACTCCATATATATTATAAACATGATTATTCGGTTGTGATGGGTTTTAGACTTTGGGGTGAAAGTGATGGATTAATGTTTTCTTAGATCTCCTCTTTTTTCTTTAACATGGGTCCTTTTTCACTACTGATCTGCCCAGATCTTAAGTTTCTTCATCCAAAGATCTAGGAAGAAGCAGAGGAGCATATGATGGACATGACCTCGTAGACCCTTTTCCCGTTCTAGCACGTCTGGGTATGGAACTCTCTCTCTTTTGTGTGTGTGTGTGTGTCTTAGTATGGGTTGTTTTCTTAAGAGCCAAACAAAATGTCTACTACCTGTATTTTTGAGAAGTTTGACTTGTTATGCAACAGTACTGATAGAAAAAAATGTAGACTTTTCCTGTCTGAAAAGTCTTTACAAGGGCTACAACTTCCCATTATTGATTTAAAAATGGAACTCAGTGATCAATATCTTTTTTTTTAAGTCCATCACTAAACACATCTTCAAAGATAATGTATCTTAGTACAATTTTCTACCGGAATCTATGCTTAGCATTGTCACAATTTTCTTTTACATATATCTATTTTGCAAAGAAAGAGATAGAAGATAACCCAGCTAGGATGAAGCAATTTGTGTTAGGCAAGCTTGGAAAAGTTCCTTAGCAAAGGCTTCTTTGGGGAGCTTATTTGGTGTGAAATTAAATCACTGATGGGAAGTCGGAAAATTGTGCTGCTGATTTTGTAACTCATTTCTTGTAATTTTGTATTTGGTAATGTAATTTATAAGTACCAATAATGTAATATGTAGTGAATCACATTGTGATGCATGCATAGATAAATATCGGATTTGTTTTTTTGTTTTACATGCATTTAGTATTTTTAGAACACAAATATTATGCGTTTCTTGAACTTGACTTCTTAGAAAAAAAAATTTAATAAAATAAAGACTTTTACTTAAGAAGGGAAAAAAAATAATAATCCGAGTACAACCTGGAATTCGGAATTCCGGATTTTAAAAACTCGGATCCACCAGGGTTTCGGCCTGAGTCTGACCTGGACCAACCCAATCTAGATTCTAGCCTAAGTTTAAAACTCGAGTTCAGGTCTAGATATAACCAGATTCTCATATTAAAATCCGGATGAACACCCCTAAAAAAAAAAAAAGAGAGTAAAGAATAAATTCCATTAAAAAAAAAGTAAAGAAAACGACCATACTTGCTTGTGGGATGTAATCATATGTCCACTTTATTCTTTCCTTCCCCAAATTGCTAAATTATAACGCAATATTTTATAAAAATAAATTTATAAAAATTAAATTTATAAAAATATCTAACGTATTATGTTAATTTATAAATTTATTTTTATAAATTTTTTTTATAGATATAATACTTTTTAAAACTTGATAAAAAAAATAAAAGATTTAAATTGACTTATTAATTTAATTAAAAGTGAAAATTTTAAATGAAACATGATTTATTTAATTAAATATATCAAAATGCTAATATCAACAGTATTTTAAATTATTTATTATATAGTAGTTTATAATATGATAGTTTTTTTTTTTTTTTTTTTTTAAATTTCTCGTCACAGTTATATGGTGTTTGTCCGCTTCATCAGGATTAAAAAGTTCGAGCTACCGATTCTCTGTTACATCAGAGCATTTTTTAAATTCCAAAGAGATTGATTGTGGTTTCTCCACACAAATATTTATGCTATGATTTTGAACGTTACCTCATCAATTTTTGTCCCTTGTTCTTTAAATAATTTGAGCAATGCTAGAATTTAAGGATATATAAGTTTGAATACTCTTTTTTTTTTAAAAAAAAAAAAAAACTTATTATTAAAAAAATAAATTTTTTTAATGTGAGTATTATATTTATATTTATCTATTTTTTTAAGAAAAAGATGTTGACTTGCACACAAAGCTACGAATATTTGTTATTAGAAAATATTTTAATAAAAAAAAATTTATATAGAAAAAAATTAGTGATTTGATATAATATCTGAAATTATAAAATTATTTTTATTATAAAATTTAGATAATTTAGAAGTCTATTTTCATATCGAGTAATACTATTTATCATTTTAATTTTTATTATATTTTTATTATCTTATAATATGGTATTAAGTGATTAAAAATTATTTATTATATTTTATTTATAAATTTATTATTTAATGTCATGAGAAGATAAAGAAAATAATAAAAGTTGAGATAATGGATATATTTTTTCTTTCGTATCATCCTTTATGTCGCTGACAGTTGTATCTCTGGTTTGTCCAAAAAAGTGGTTCAGATTCCCCAACCCCTTCATATTCTCGAGCATGTTTAGATTTAAACATTCTCATTGTCGATAGATATCAGGTCAAGCTAGCAGTAGCGTGCTCCCTTTCCCAGAGTAAATTCCTCACCTTTTGTTTTTGAGTAATGCTCGAGAAGGCATATATTTTGTATTTATTATATGATTATTTTTAATTGATTATTTTTAACACTTATTTAAAAATATATATAATTTAAATGATACCATATTAATAAATACTCTTAATAATAATTTCTATTTATATTTACTCTTTTATTTTTGTGTGTTTTTTTCCCATGTGAACGTCGTGAATTGCAATTTGTGGTAGTCGTTATTGTTCCTGCCCCGTGACTCAGCATTTTCGCCTCACTGTCGAGCGTTTGCTTTGCATAGCTCATTCCTTTTTGCTGGTAAACCCCATATACAACATTTCTTTTCGAGTTTGTCATCTGGGTCTTCATTTTCACCTCTATTATTTCGTTCCCCCCCCCGGCGCCCGGCGACCGCCTCTCTCTCTCGGTGGGGATTATACTACTTGGCTGAGTGAATTGCTTTCTCATTAATCTGTAAGATTCTGATTTATTTATTTATTTTTTACGCTAATACGCTAGCTTTCCTTATTGTTTTTTTTTGTTGGTTGTTTTTCCGTTGTTATATTGGTCGACGATAAGCCTGAAGGAAACATATGAAATGCAATGGAGTATGGGTCATTGGTTCTGGCTTTCAGATGGAAGCTAAATGAAAAGCCTATGCCAACTACTCCATGTTGATGTAGTTTTTGGGTCCCAAATGAGGAAAAAAATATTTGATTAAAAAACAATTGGACTTCTTTCTCCTCAACTATCTCTCGCAAACCATTTAAGCATCAGTTTTGAATTAGTTAACTAAGTTCCGTTTGTTTTACTATTACTGTCGAGACTGAGGCTTTGGTCTGTGTCTTTTATACGCATTCTGACACTTAATTTTCTTTTTCAGATGGAAATCATTTAAGACGAGCTCTGATGGGTAATTCTATGTTATCAATTCTGTACAAAGGCTTTGGCGGAAATCCTGCGTAAGATTAATATTGGGTCAGGTGAAGAAATTGTTGTGCTTCTCAAAATGAATCTTATTTGGTTTATTTTGCCGCTGTTTCTCTATTTTGGGCTGTCGACATATGGGTTTAGTAAGAATGTTTCTTCAAGACCTGCTGTTGTGAATATTGGAGCTCTTTTTACGTTTGAATCTACCATAGGAAGAGTCGCCAAGATTGCCATTGAGGAAGCTGTGAAAGATGTCAACTCCAATTCCAGCATTCTCCATGGAACAAAACTTGCTTTAACTATGCAAGATTCCAATTGCAGTGGGTTTTTTGGCATGGTTGGAGGTACTTTATTTTACTAAGTTTCTTCAACGATTTAACTTATTTTTATTATAGGCAAGTATTCTGTTCCAAAAAGAATCTAACAATCCTAATCACATGGCCTGACTGCTATGTCAAATTACAGCTTTGCAATTTATGGAGACTGATATAGTTGCCATCATAGGCCCGCAATCTTCCGTAGTTGCACAAATTATATCCCATGTAGCAAATGAACTCCAAGTTCCTCTATTATCGTTTGGGGCCTCAGATCCCACCCTCTCTTCCCTTCAGTTTCCCTTTTTTGTTAGAACAAGACAGAGCGATTTGTACCAAATGACAGCAGTGGCTGAGGTTGTTGATTATTATGGTTGGAAAGATGTAATTGCCATTTTCATTGATGATGACTACGGACGGAATGGTGTGTCAGCATTAGATGATAAACTAGCAGAGAGGCGCTGTAGAATTTCCTACAAGCAGGGAATTAGCCCTGGGTCTGAAGTTAATCGGGGTGACATTATGGATCTGCTTATCAAGGTTGCATTAATGGAGTCTCGAATTATTGTTCTGCATGTAAATCCTGATTCAGGATTTATGGTTTTCTCTGTAGCACAATATCTTGGAATGATGGGAAATGGCTTTGTATGGATAGCTACTGATTGGCTCTCCTCTGTTTTAGATTCTGCTGCTCCTCTTCCTTCAGAGACAATGGATTCAATACAAGGAGTTCTTGTTTTGCGCCAACATACACCATATTCAGATAGAAAAAAAGCTTTTTTCTCTAGGTGGAAAAAGTTAACTGGTGGTTCTTTGGGATTGCATTCATATGGGCTCTCTGCTTATGATTCTGTTTGGCTGCTTGCCCATGCTATTGATGCATTTTTTAACCAGGGAGGGGTGATTTCTTTTTCTAATGATTCTAGGTTGCAGTCTGCATTAGGCGACAATCTCCACCTTGAAGCAATGAATATTTTTGATGATGGAAATCTGCTGTTGCAGAGCATCCTGCAGAGTAACCTTGTTGGTTTGACAGGTCCTATTAAGTTTAACTCAGATAGGTCTCTTATTCTTCCTGCATATGATATCATTAATGTTGTAGGAACTGGGTTTCGACGGATTGGTTACTGGTCAAACTATTCTGGCTTATCAGTTGTGGCTCCTGAGACTCTCTATGCAATGCCACCTAATCATTCAAGTGCAAACCAGCAACTATACAGTGTTATCTGGCCAGGAGAAACATTATCGAAGCCCCGTGGATGGGTTTTCCCAAACAATGGGAAGCAACTGAAAATTGGTGTACCTAATCGAGCTAGTTACCGAGCATTTGTATCACGAGTGCGGGGAACTGATATGTTTAAGGGTTTCTGCATAGATGTATTTACAGCTGCTGTAAACTTGTTACCTTATGCTGTTCCATACCGATTTGTCCCTTTTGGAAATGGTCTCGAAAACCCAAGCTACACAGAGCTTGTAAATATGATCACAACTGGTGTGAGTATTACTTTACAAAATTATAATTATATAAATTCATTCTTTTTCACTGGCTAAATCTCTCATTTCCTTGTAATAGGATTTTGATGCTGCTGTTGGTGACATTGCAATTGTCACAAATCGAACAAAAATTGTGGATTTTACACAGCCATATGCTTCATCTGGACTTGTTGTTGTGGTCCCATTAAAAAAAAAAAACTCTGGTGCTTGGGCTTTCCTTCAGCCATTTAGTCGAAACATGTGGATTGTCAGTGCTTGTTTCTTCCTTTTGATTGGCACTGTTGTGTGGATTCTGGAGCATAGAACAAATGATGAGTTCAGGGGCCCTCCTAAAAAACAACTTATAACCATTCTATGGTGAGTTATTGGTTGCTGCAATTACTTCATGTCTATATATAGGTATGTATTATATATGCACAAAAAAGCCTATAATTAACTAGGATAATACAGCTCTTGATAGTGGAATAGTGGGGGATGGTTGGTGGAGACATCAATCAAGTTGATTGGTCTGGGTTGACATGTTCTTGTAGACGCATTTGGCATTCTCCTTACTGTATGTTAAGAGCTTTTTTTGCCATTCATACAGAGCTTCTTGTGAAAAAAATTGGCCCACCGTATACAGAAAATGTAGGGACACAAGGAAGCCAAATTGTTCACTAAATCAAGAACTTTCCATGTCTGATATGTAAAATGGGCTCCACTATGTTGAAATTTCGTGTGGGTGTCTGGGGGGGTTGGGAAGTAGGGTTTCATGGTTTTCTTTTCTTTACTCTGCCTCCTGCCATATGGCTAATTTCTACTATTTTTTCTATTAATACCACCGAGGTGTATTAACTATTGAGGGGCCTCTAAATCATGTCTCATGATTTATTGATTGTTTAGATGGTCACCTTCTAAACCCATAGATTGATTGAAAAAGGAAACCCATAGAACATCTTCCTAGCATTCTAAATAATTTGTTTCTGATCCATCTCCTGTTTGCTAAACTTGCAGGTTTAGCCTCTCAACTATGTTTTTTGCCCATAGTAAGTAGAAGTCAGGTCCTTGACTCCTTTCATAAGCATAGTGCAGCATGTTTAATATTAAAATTGCCATCTCTATTCCTTTTGCAGGAGAAAACATTGTGAGCACCCTTGGTCGAATGGTGCTAATCATATGGCTCTTTGTGGTTTTGATAATCAACTCAAGCTATACTGCGAGTCTGACATCAATCCTCACAGTGCAGCTTCTGTCTTCGCCTATTAAAGGCTTCGAAAGCTTGAAGATGAGTGAGGAGCTAATAGGGTACCAAGTGGGCTCCTTTGCCGAACATTATTTGGAGGAACTTGGCATATCCAGATCTAGGCTTGTTGCCCTTGGATCACCTGATGAATATGCTTTAGCCCTTCAGCGTGGTCCTGAAAAAGGCGGTGTTGCAGCAATTGTTGATGAACTTCCTTATGTAGAACTATTCCTCTCCAGCCAGTGCAAATTCAGGGTTGTAGGTCAAGAGTTCACCAAAAGCGGCTGGGGTTTTGTGAGTATCTGTTTTGCAGAGGCATTCTTAATGAGAATTTTAGATAACATATATTTCAAATTATAACAGGAAGAGATCTATTGAAATTATTCTAAAGGGCTGAAAAAGACTCCTTTATATGGTAATTGATACACTACTATCTACTTGATCAAAGACAGATGTACTTTAGTAAATCTGTATCTAGATTCCAGCCTGTAGTAAATAACAGACACACATAAGTTTGATGTTTTTTCATTTCCTTTCCTTTCCCTTCACATGATAGGCATTTCCTCGGGACTCTCCTTTAGCAATTGACATGTCAACTGCTATTCTACAACTGTCGGAGAATGGTGATCTTCAGCGGATCCATGATAAGTGGTTGATACGAAGTACTTGCAGTTTAGAGACTACTGAAATTGAATCAGATCAGCTTCAACTTAAAAGCTTCTGGGGTCTCTTTCTTATATGTGGGATAGCTTGCTTCTTTGCTCTCTTCATATATTTCGTGCAGATTATGCAGCAGTCATGCCGAACTGCCCCCTCTGAATCTATTTCAGCTGGTCCAAATAACTCAATTTCTGGGCGTGTCAGGAGATTGTTGTCATTGATGGATGAGAAAGTAGACCACTCAAATAGTGGAAGTAAAAGAAGGAAAGTGGAAAGATCATTATCTGAAAATTCCAAGGACAGTGAGTTGGTAAGTAGGAGACAGACTGGAATGCCTACTGGGACCAACATCAGCTCAAGCAATTAACTTAGTTTTTCATTTGGGGCATCCCTAATCATAGTATCATTACATGTGAGTGATTTATATTTTTGTGTGATTATATCATTTATATTTGTTTAGCACCGTAAGAAAGCACCTTTATTTTATAGGAATAACTCTGGAAGCATTTTGCTTTCCAAGATCTTGTTTCAAGGATTTCAATGCATATTTCAAGTCAAGGGATTTCAACGTGCTTCTTACTTTGTGCTTGTTGTGTGAGTGTCCACAGGCACACATACAGATAAATACATAAATATGTAGACGCATACATCTCAGACACACACCCATGGACATTGCACATTCCTTTTTTTCATCTCTCTAATCCTTTTATTTATGTTGTCCTTTCAGGATTTGTTACGCTTTGTCCTAACCGTGGCTTTAGGCGTCAATTTTACTTTGTACACAACCGCTCCCAAGCTCACAGCATTTGCCACTCTTTATGTGCTTGACACCTGATCGTACCATGTTTTTGTATAAGTCCTTTACGAGTTCCTCTTGTCTGAGAGCTTGAGCACAACTTAATTCAGCATATTTTGGTACCTCAAACCAGTCCTGGGAAGCTCCTACAACATCCATCGAGGAAAAATACTGCTTGCTGATTTTGTAAACATGTTTTGTGAGACAGTATTGCGATATTAAGCCAAGACCTGTTTCACGTATTCTTTTGTGAAATTGATTTCTACACATTACAACCATGGACACATCATGTGGAATTGTCTCCACTCCATTTCTTACGTCTATGGCATGAACACATCATGTGGAATAGTATTGATGGAAAATACTTACGAATCATATGAAATCACGTCAGTTTGTGAGTTTATTTTTGTATAATTTTTTTGTATCTGTAGCACTTCTCTTAATTGTTTGATGATTTGAACTTAAATAACCTATCGCAAGTTGATCCTCATTTGTAAAACTGAACCCTTAGTTGGATTTCGAGGCCCAATCGAGAACCAAACCAAAACATGAGCTGAACGAAAAACATTGAAACATACCACAATTTAACTGAATAAGTCAAAAACCGGTTCGGTTCAGTTCGATTCTAACAGTTAATTGGATTGTAGGCACAACTATTGAAACAGTAATATTTCACGAACGTAGCTCCTCATTGACCATCATTATTTTAAAAGTTACGTTATAATCTGATGATTTTGTAACCTCTGATCTCCCTCAACCTTGATTATAACATAATGGTAAATAAAATGAAACAATACTGAAATCTCGGCCCTTGCTAGGCAATTAGCCAAAATAGATGAGGTTTAGCCAGCCATCTAAGCTTCATAAATTTTGCATTCCTCATCAGCCGGGTTTGTCTTGCAGAAGTCCTTTAATGGGTCACCACTTCCTGCCACAGGTGAACCTGGCCACTTGCTTGCTACTAGATGAGCCAAATCAACAACCCTTTGGCTGCAAACAAAATCACACAATTTGTTAGGAAATATTCAAAGTTATTAAACAAAACAAATACTCTATTTCTTCGCATTTATGGCTTGTACATATCATTACTCTTACATATACATACATACATATATATATATATATATATATATTAATGAACTCGAAACTAATAGCAAACTACGTTATAAGTTTGAAACATGTTACCTGTATTGTTAAGGAAATTGGTCACTCACAACAATACTCTACTACACAAGCACGACACTCCACTACACCAGCATGGACCACAGCAGAATAGAGCAAGGCGCACTGCAGCAGGACCACCAAGGCAGCTACGGCTGAACAAACTACTGAGCAACAAAAGAATATTCTTGTAAAGGGACAGGTGTCATAAATTCATAGGATAAGTTGTGAATATATTTGTCTATAAATAGTGATTGTAAAGACACTCAGAATGAATGGGAAAGAAAGACATTCGACCTTGAGGTTTCCTTTTTGAACTTTTGTCAAACACTGTGTGTGCATGATTCTCCATAATTCAATATGGTAATCAGAGCCACCTGACTCGCGTCTACTTCATTCTTCTCTTTTTTTTTTTTTTTTTCTTTTCTATGGTTTATGAAAATAGTTAATCACTCATCTATTTTCTCTATGGCTGATTCTGAGTCCTCTGATGTCTCTTCCAACACCATGCAACCCACCACCATCAATCCCAATATTCTGAACTCAGCAAATCACTTCATCAACATAAAATTATCTATTGATAATTACCTCTTGTGGAAGGCTCAAATGGTACATTTCCTCAAAGGTCATCAACTCTTTCATCATGTGGAAGGCCCGTGTGATGTGCCTCTCCCTCTGGTTGATGAAAGTGAAAATCCAGAATATGTTAAATGGATGTTGACTGACCAAATGATACTCTCTGCGTTAAACTCTTCACTGACCGAGCAAGTATTAGCTCAGGTATTGGAGTGCTCCACTTCACGTGAAGTCTGGTCGCTTCTCCACAGTCTGTTTGCAGCACAGTCCAGTGCTCATATTATGCAAACTTAATATCAACTTGCAACGTTAAAAAAGGGTTCGGAGTCTATCTCCTCCTATTTTCACAAAGCAAGAACATTAGCAGCTTCCATGGGCGCTGCAGGTCAGCCCCTTTCAGATTCTGAGTTCACAGTGTATCTACTAGCTGGACTTGGCACTGATTTTGATTCTCTAGTGACATCTTTGACCACACGAGCTGACCCTCTTTCTCCTCATTAGATATACAGCTATCTCCTTAATCATGAGTCACGTTTAGCTCACCAAACAACTACCATTCTCAGTGCAAATCATCTTACAGCTCACGTTACTACCACTAAATCGTCTGCCCCATCTTCATCCACTTATTCTCCTTCACATCGTGGCAGGGGCGGTCGAAATTTTTGGGAAAGACGTGGTCATGGTCATGGTCCTTCATTTTTTTCTCAGGGACGTGGTCCTTTGTGCCAAGTCTGTCACAAACCAGGGCACTCAGCTCTCAACTGTTATTTTCGGTTTGATCATAGTTATCAAGCAGCGCCTCCCTCTTTTTCAGCTAATATAACCACAACTACCCCACCATCTGCTCATATACACTCATGGTTCCCAGACACTGCTGCTACATCACATTTTACACCAGATCTCACAAATCTGAATATGGATTCTATATCATATCAGGGGTCCGATCAAGTCAGCACTGGAGATGGCTCTACCATGCCCATTCAGCACATTGGATCCGCCAACCTTCACACTAATTCTGGCAACTTCTTACTCTCTCAACTTTTACATGTTCCCTCTCTTACTAAAAATCTACTCTCTGTTCGTCAGTTTTGTGAAGATAACAATGTATTTTTTGAATTTCATTCAACTTCTTTTTTTGTGAAGGATTCTCACACCAAGGTGGTTCTTCTTCGGCGCATTGTTAAAGACGGCTTGTATGTCCTTGATGCAGACTCCGTATCTTCTTCCATTCCCTTTCAAGCAAATATTGGTGAGCGCACATCCACTGATCACTGGCACACTCGTCTTGGTCATCCATCCCCTCGCATCACCAATCTCACACTTAGGCGTTTTCAACTTCCTGTCAATTCCAACAAAAAAAATGCAGCCATGCTCGGCATGCTTTCAGTCAAAGTCTCACTCTCTCCCTCACCCTTTATCTTCTTCTAAGTCAAAACAACCTTTTGATTTAATGTTTCTAGATGTATGGGGTCCGGCCCCAATGTTATCCTCAAATGGTTGTAAGTTTTATTTTGCTATCATAGATGATAATACCAAATATATGTGGTTGTTTCCCATTCAGTCCAAATCAGATGTGTCAGCTATTTTTCTTTCTTTTATGCAATTTGTTAACAATTATTTTTCAACTAAAATCAAAGCTGTTCAATCCGATTTTGGAGGTGAATTTAGACCTCTTAAAAAAATTCTCTATAATCATGGAATTATATATCGCCTCACTTGCCCCTACTCTCATGCTCAGAATGGGACAATTGAGCGACGTCATAGGCACATAGTTGAAACGAGACTTTCTCTTTTAGCGCAATCTTCAATGCCTTTTAAATACTGGTCTGAGGCGTTCCAAACCTCGGTTTATTTAATTAATCGAATGCCCACTCCAGTTTTACAAAATAAGTCACCGTATCAAGCCTTATTAAATAAAATTCCTGATTATAAATTTCTTCGAGTCTTTGGGTCTGCATGTTGGCCCAACTTACGACCATTTAATAAACATAAAATGGAACTTCGCTCCAAACTGTGTGTTTTTATGGGTTATAGTCCTGATCACAAAGGTTATTTTTGTCTTGATCCTTTAACTGGCCGGACCTATATTTCTAGAGATGTTTTATTCAATGAAAGCAAGTTTCCTTTTGCAAAACATTCAACTTCGGGCTCCATGGAGGCTACGGGCTCCCCCACTTTTCCTATCCCACTTCTACCTTTTATTTCTCCTGTTAGCCCAACGAGCCCCACGAGTCCACCTTCAACTACCCATTCCTTACAATCGGACTCCACCCACTCTAATTTACACATTACTGATAATGGCCCAACTCCCTCCAGCCCACTTCTTTCATTTAACCCGAGCCCCTCTCACTCTTCTCTGTTGTCTAGGGCACACAAACCCTCTTCCTCTCTTCATGAGTCGGGCGATTCGGCGCAACCTGCAGCTTCTGCAAATCCCGTCGCCTCAACTCAGCCTTTGTCTCATTCACAGCATCCCATGATCACTAGGAGCAAGGTAAATATTCGTAAGCCTCTTCTTCGTTTGGATGGCACGGTTCCGTGGCCTTCTAGACATCAATCTATGTCTCTCACCACCTCTACACACACATCTGTTCCTAAGGAACCCACATCTTACACTGAAGCAAAAAAATTTCCTGAGTGGCGTTTGGCTATGCAAACTGAATTTCATGCATTATTACATAACCATACGTGGGACTTGGTTCCTCCATCTGCCTCTTACAATGTCTTAGGTCCTAAATGGATACTCAAAACAAAGAGGAACGCAGATGGAACTCTAGAAAGGAGAAAGGCTCGTCTAGTAGCCATGGGTTTTCATCAACAACCCGGGGTTGACTATGCCGAGACTTTTTCCCCTGTGGTTAAACCCACTACCATTCGTGTCATTCTTTCATTAGCGTTTCATCAAATTGGTCTCTGCAGCAGTTGGACATACAAAACACCTTTCTCCATGGTGATCTCGAAGAAGCTGTGTATATGCAACAACCCACTGGGTTTGTGCATCCTGAGTATCCCTCACATGTGTGTAAGCTGAGAAAGGCCATTTATGGTCTTAAACAGGCTCCTAGAGCATGGTTTTCGAAACTGAGCAACAAACTGTTTTCTTTAGGTTTTCAAGAGTCAAAATCTGATACATCATTGTTTGTGTATAAAAATAATTCTCATGTCATGTTTGTGCTTATTTATGTGGATGACATCATTGTAACGGGTTCAGATTCCAACTTAATTTCAGAGTTTATTTCTGCTCTAGGCACTTCTTTTCCTGTCAAACACCTTGGTCAATTACACTATTTCCTTGGCATTGAAATCTGTCAGAACAGTCAAGGTCTTTTTTTGAGTCAATCTAAATACATTTTGGATCTATTACAAAAAAAAAATATGCAGAATGCAAAGCCCGTTTCCACTCCAATGTCTGTCACCACTAAACTTTCAGTCTTTGACAGTTCCTCATTTGAAGATCCTCTCACTTATAGAAGTGTCGTAGGAAGTCTTCAATATTTATCTTTTACTCGTCCGGACATATCCTTTGCTGTCAATAAAGTGTGTCAATACATGCATAATCCAACAAATTCGCATTGGCAAGCTGTCAAAAGGATACTTAGGTATCTTAGGCTCACCTCTCATCTTGGTTTGTTTTTATCTAAAACTTCTCCATGCAATATCTCTGCCTTCTCTGATGCTGATTAGGCAGGATACCCGGATGATAGAAAATCCACTGGAGGATTTTGTGTGTTTCTTGGTTCTAATTTGGTGTCTTGGGGCTCCAAAAAGCAGCCTACTATTGCTCGTTCTTCAACTGAGTCTGAATATAAAGCTGTTGCTAATACCACTTGTGAAGTATTATGGATTCAATCTCTTTTACAGGAACTAGGAATTTTTTTGAAAGATCCACCAAAACTGTGGTGTGACAATTTGGGAGCCACTTATTTAACTGTAAATCCAATTCTACATGCTCGTACTAAACATGTAGAATTAGATTATCACTTTGTAAGGGATAGAGTTGCAGCCAAGACTCTTACAGTCTCATTTCTGTCTAGCAAAGATCAGCTAGCAGATATCTTGACCAAGCCTTTGTCTACTGCACGTTTTCAATTTCTGCGTTCAAGTCTCACTCTTCATCCAGTGCCCCTTGAAGCGCGGGGGGCTGTTAAGAAAATTGGTCACTCACAACAATACTCTACTACACAAGCACGACACTCCACTACACCAGCATGGACCACAGCAGAACAGAGCAAGGCGCACTGCAGCAGGACCACCAAGGTAGCTACGGTTGAACAAACTACTGAGCAACAAAAGAATATTCTTGTAAAGGGACAGGTGTCATAAATTCATAGGATAGGTTGTGAATATATTTGTCTATAAATAGTGATTGTAAAGACACTCAGAATGAATGGGAAAGAAAGACATTCGACCTTGAGGTTTCCTTTTTGAACTTTTGTCAAATACTGTGTGTGCATGATTCTCCATAATTCAATATGTATCCCCATTCATTGTCGTACCAGGCAACCACCTTGACCATATCATCACCCATGACCACGGATAATGAAGAGTCAATGGTGGAAGAAACATCAGTGCACCGAAAGTCTACTGAAACAAGAGGGACATCACACAGCCAATATGCCCTTCAATGGTCCCTCGGCTGCTTTTCTGAAAGCAGCATTAACATCCTCTGCTGTTATGCCCTTCTTCGCAACATTCACAACAAGGTCAACAACTGACACGTTAGGTGTAGGCACACGGAGTGCAATGCCATTGAGCTTTCCCTTGAGCTGGGGTAGCACTAAAGACACGGCCTTTGCAGCACCTGTGCTTGTCGGGACTATATTCAAGGCTGCAGCCCTGGCTCTCCTCAAGTCCCTGTGTGAAGCATCCAAGAGCCTCTGAAGATACACAATGTAGGTCATCACTTTGTTATTCATGAACATCATTTGATCTTTTAAATTATTAGAATATTGTGTTAAATTAAAATAGCAGCTATATATTAGACCCTATAGAGATGAAAGAAATTTTGTGTTTGATTGTCTACTTGGTCTCCGGAAGGAATGAGTGGTGTTCATGGTTCCCTTGACAATGCCTGCAACATAGTGCTATCTTAAAGCAGATGTACTTCTACAAAGAATGCAGATTTGGGATATAATAATAAACAATTCAACTCTTTCAAATCACGAAACAATAATAATATTAAAACATAATATTTTAAACTTTCAAACAAAACGAAAAATTCTCATATCACCCTCCAAACCTGCTAGTCAACCGTGAAGTGCTTAAACACCGCGTAATTGTTTTGAAAAAAGTGGAGTTCACTATTAAATTTTTTTTTTATGTGGATCCCATATTTTATTCATTTTTTCAAAATAATTACGCGGCGGTTGCACAATTCACGGTTGCAAATATCTTTTCTTTACAAAAGAATAGTAATATTTATATACCTATTTTATAACCGATTTTGTAACCAACCAATGTAATGATGCCACCTCATAAAAAAATACTAAATAAATTTTATTTGAATTTCAAAGTTTACATAAATGTCTTCCATTTAAAAGAAAAATGTGAAAAGAGTCGTAAAAGAGGTTGTATATATGTATATTAATACTCGTGCAGTGGAATTTTATAAGCCCTTACCAAATTCTTCATCAATGACCTTCACAAAAGGAGCCAAACAGTTTGTAGTGCAAGAAGCATTGCTATGAACGGTTAAAAGATTCCATAACAGTTTAGAACATACCATCTAAGAGGTAACTTAGAAGAAATCAATTGGCTCAAGCAAATTGATAACTGTTTCGATAGTTTGATAGACTACTTGGGACTGCTGACCTTACAATATTAGCAACCTCATGGTCGTAATCCTTTTCATTTACCCCAACAACATAGGTTGGAATGTCAGCACCTTTAGCTGGAGCAGTAATGATGACTTTCTTGGCAACAGTTTGGATGTGTTTCCCAGCACCCGGGCCATCTACAAACACTCATGTTCCCAATAGAACAAATTGTTGGCAATCGTCTAAGGTCTGTCAAAAGTTGAGCCAACTTGGAAATTTCTCCACTTGGGTTACATAAGTTTGTTATGTAAATCGTGAAAAATCGCCACTTGTCTACACAACTTAAAGCTAGTAGTGGAGTATTGAATGCGAGCTTACCTCGATAACAATGTCAATGCCATGCTCAGCCCAAGGGAGCTTGAGAGGGTCCCTGTTAGAGACAACCTTGATAGGCTTACCATCAACGGTACTGATGGTTTCATTGTCAAGTATTATCGCATTTGCTTTGAAAGTTCCCAGCATAGAATCATATTTAAGCAGGTATGAAGCCTATGTTTGCAATCATAAATGAAAATTATCAATACTAACCAAGTTTATTCCCCCAAAAGCATGGCATTGATCAGATTTATAGATAAAGTTCTTACATTCTTGACATGACCACCGCTGTCGTTGACAACAATAACATCGAGGGGTGAGTTTTCGCGGCCATGCCAACATCGGAGGAAGTTCCTGCCAATGCGTCCAAATCCATTGATTGCCACCTTCAGTTTGGCCACTGTTTCTCCTCTTACTGGAGCTGATCCGGTTGTCTGATTTTAAGAACAACATACTTGTTAGTGGCAATTTAATTGGGGGAATTCTTCAGTGAATTGTAAATCTTATGTATCCCACTTACAAGCTTTACATGAAATTTTTAGCGGATGTGGCAGTTTGGCATGGCTATTCTAATAGATAATTGCTTGTTTTCCAAAATTTAAAACTCTGCGCAGAGTGAAGATCTTTACTGAAAAGTCTTACATGAGCTAGTTATAGTATGTGACTAGGTCAAAGCTTGTGAAACATGTTAATTATGCAGAGTACAAGAGGGGGCTAAGTAAGGCTGTAAAACAAATAAAGCTACTTGAACTTGGAGCAAAATTGTTTTGATAAGTCTGAGTCGCTTACTAATATTCAACTCATTTTATTTTTATGTGTGCCCCACCTAGGAATGAAATGAGGACGAAGCGTTGGGACAGACACGGCCCAAGGAAAAGTGACGGAAACCTAGGCCTTTTGTGTAATATATGAAATCTTATTTTTATAAAAGAACTTATATTTTAGTTTAATGATTTCCGTTGCAAAACTCTTTCTTAGATTTTTAAATGCAAGTTTTAAATTTTAACTGTAGAATCTTTTATATTCAGGAAAGGGAAGGAAAAAGTTGTAAAAGGTTCAGTAATTCCCGTCTTGTTTTTCTAAAATCATTTTCTAAAATCCCATTACAAGGACAGGCATTACATTGATACTAAATTATTACTAATACTATATACTATATTAATAGTGATATTAATACTATGTATAATTATAGTGATTTAGTTATAGTGATTAGTATAATTATATAATAGTATTAGTATTAGTGTAGCTATATATTAGCATTAGTTATAGTAATTTAGTTATAGTGATTAGTATAACTATATATTACTATTTGTTATAGTGATTTTAATTTAATATAACTGTATAATAGTATTAATATAAATATTAATACAACTATATCACTGATAGTATTAGTACTATGACTTAAAGTGGATTACTAATAGTATTAGTATTAGACCATAAAATGTAATTAATATACTAATGTACATTAGTATTACTAATTTATTTATCAAAAAGAATATGTTGAGATTTTATTATGCAATTAATATATATATTTTATATTTAAAACATATGATCAAATAAATATTCATGTTTAAGATTAAAATTTTATGTTATAAATTATAATATAACATTATTTTATATATAATTATATATATTATATATAAAATTATATATAATATAAAAATATTATATGTAATATTAAAAAATTAATTAAAATATATATATGTGAACGGGTCCGGTCCAGTGCCAAAAACCATAAAACTGAAACTGGACCGGGTTTGACCGGTTTTTAAAATGGAGGAACGAGTTCCGAACCAAACCGATTCAGAACCAACCGGTCTAGGCCAGTTCTCCAGTTTATCTTTACAGCCCTAAGTTTGACCTATACTTTTGTCTCGACATTTGTTAAGGCAAAACCTTTTTTTTTTAATTGAAAGTTTAGAGGCTTGCATGTTAGCTATGTTTGAAGTTATGGTGTTAGAAAGCATTAGATTTATCAATTGATTACTAAATCAAAAACAACAATCAAGTCAATCATATTGCTGATGTTTGGCAAGTTGTGGATAACTATGATAAAGTACATGTAGTGGACAAAGTACTGATGTTTGGCAAGTTGTGGATAACTAGATCAATCTGGAATTTAGGGTGGTTCATAGTTAAGTACATGCAGTGGACAAAGTACTCCAGCAAGTATCTGTCATTTTTATAGGCTTTGAAAATAAATTTAAAATAAATTTACATGCTATTTCAGCAAGTTAGCAAAAATGTCATGCTTGTTTAAGCTTGTTTTGGATTATTAAATGCAAAAATGCCATGCTTGTTTATGAATGCAACATTACTTTGATGAATTTCCCAAAGTTGAATACTACAATTTCTCAGCATGCATGATGTTCAAAATTACAAAATACTCGTTTGAGTTCATATGTACAGACCACTCACAGAATACCAATCAACATTTTTCAATAACCAACAACATTGCACACATCAATAAAATCCTCATAAATCTCCACAAATCACGGCTATATATACATCCCCCAAATTCTTATAAAAAAAAATATACATCCGCAAAACAATTTTGTATAAATTGCACACACTCCACAAAACAGATCATCCATACCTAAACCTGAACGTGGGGATCGATTGCTTTCATGAGCGTGCCACACGGTCTAGTGATGCAAAATTGCCTCAAAATCTGGAATTGTCAAACCCACAAATTTCATCATGTGAAAGTAAAGAAATCTGAGAGTGTGTGCAGCTTTAAACAATCGGGGGTGTGAGTCCCTGTGAGTAAAAAAGAGAGTGAGTGACTTACCACCAACGGACACTTCCAATGAGGAGAAGACGAAGAAGACTTGCTAACCACTTCGGGAGTTTTGGGAGAAGGCGGAAAAGGGCGAAGAAGAGAAATCAACAAGGGAGTTTCGGGAGAAACAAAGAAAAGGGTGAAGAAGAGGAGAGAAAGAAAAGGGCGGAAGGGAAGGGAGTTTCGGGAGAGAAGGTTTGGGAGAAAGAAAGAGAAGGGCGATGCAGAAAGGAAGCGAAGGGGTTTTGGGAGAAAGAAAGAAAAGAAAGAAAAATGGGGGTTTCGGGAAGAAAGAGAAAGTTGAAGAAGAAAGGAGAGAAGGAGTTCGGGAGAAAAAAAAATAAAGAGGAAATGGGTTTCGGGAAGAAGACAGAAGGTCGAAGAAGAAAGGAAGAGATGAGTTTCGGGAGAGAAAAAAAAAGAAAGAAGAAATGGTGGTTTCGAGAAGAAAACACAGAAAAACTGAAGGAAAGAGTTTCGCGGGAGCAATAAATAATAAAATAAACATTTGATCCGTGTGCAGTAGCTCGCCAAACTTGGCGAGGGGTGAAGAATTACTGTAGATAGAATGTTAAACTTTTGATGTTTAGCTAGACCAATATAGATGATTTTTTCTCTATTTACTTTTAATTTAGACTTGCATTGGCAAATGGCTAGTCCATTGCCAATGCTCTTAGGCCTTAGTTTAATCTTCACTCTTCAAGTCTAGAGTCCCTCATGGACTTCACTCTCCAAACTCTCCAATGGGCCAAGATTGTACATGGGCCTCTTGAGACCATTTATCATAAGCTAAAAAGCCACTTGAACAATTGCAACATGCAAAATCTTGAGACCATTTATCATAAGTTAAAAAGCCACCTGAACAATTGCAACATGCAAAAAAGTATTATCTTATTAAAATATTAAAATAATCATTTCACATGTCAAAACCCAATTAACTCATATTATCTTATTAATACTCTTATTTTAATAACTAAAACTCATTTAACCCAAGATATTAAGAGTATCAATAAAGCATAATTGACCATTTATCACGAGCAAATGGAGGGACTTGGGTTAGGCACTGAGATAATGACTAGATTAAGATCTGTACTGTGAATTAAGATTAGATATACACTCTTTCTTTAGAAAGAGAACTCCACCGTAGCATGTATTTCATACTACATGTGCTTTTGTGACCAACAGTAGAGGTGAGTGAATGGTTCTCTGTTTCCTTACCATGTGAGTCCTGTAGGTTATAATTAATAACCTTAATTTATTTGTGCTCTTAGGAGACATTTGACGTTGTCACGAAGTTGATGTTTTATTAGAAAATATTAATTTTGAGTCTTAATCCAATTTTGAATTTTATCAAAAGATTTACAAAACTACTCTAAGGGCTTTATTTATAAGCTTGTTTCATTTCTTGCTCATGCTTGATTCGTCGATGTGCTTGGTTCAATTGTATAGACAACTCGAGTTTGAGATTCTTTATACTCGAATTTATTTATTATCATCAAAATCTATATGTAGATATATAATTATATGAAGTTTGAAACATTGGGTTCAACAGTTTGTGATGTTTGGGTATAATAGACATTTTAGAGCTATTTTATGTGATATTTCTTTGTAGGGAAGATGGCTTTCGGCTTGAGAGAGAGAGAGAGAGAGAGAGACCAAGTAGACGTTCAGCTTGGGAGGGAGAGAGAGAGGATGGGGTTTAATCATCTGAGGTTGGTTCTATTCTTCATTTCTTAGAATGCAGATGTGTCACAAAGTCATTAGAAGGTGTAAATCCCCTCTTGTCACCGCTTCCAGCCCTAGCCACTCTCTAAATAGAAGTCCAACACTATTGAATTAAAAACTGAGATTTTCTTTTTCTTTTTTTAACAAACCAAGAATCTCTGCATCAAATTTTGGTGGTCGGAGTTGTAAAAAATATGCAGCTAGGGTTTGAGTGTTGTTAAAGATGATTAATGTGATTGTAAAAAGTTATGGTGCCAATGGTCTTCACACTGAATGGCACCACCCATGAATAATCCTTAGAAACCATTGATTGAGTCCATGGTTGTTGGGGTTCAAACACTTCCAACATTTTGGCTGATGTCTCTAAAAAAAGTGGCCTAACAAAGAAAATGTAAAATGGCATGGTGTCTTATACCGATCCATTAAGGCAGGAAAATGGCCTGCTCAATAACAAGTGCACAAAAAACCATCTACTAAAATAAGGTAGAACTACCATTTTAGTGAATATTTGACAAATAATATCAATAGAATGACAAATAATCTCGTTTATGTGTTATGATAATTAAATTTGTTTGAAAACTCTAAGACTCGTTTGGATTTAGAAATTGTTTTATCTCATCTCATTATTATAACTTTCTCAAATTTATATATAAAATATAATAAACAATTCAATTTTTTCAAATCTCAAAACAATAATAATGTTAAAAAATAATATTTTTTTCAACTTTTATTTTTCATCTAAAATCATTTTATCTCATCTCTGAATCCAAACCAATCATAACTCGTGAACAATGCTTTTACTTTTTCATTGCAAGGAATATTAGACTGAAATTCTTCGAGAATAAATCCCATGCAAACATTGAAAAATTTACATTGGATAGAATTCTATTGATCATTTCATCAATAAAAAAATAAATAAAATTGATTATGTATAACAATTTCATTACCATGTTGAAGGCTTTTTTTTTGTAATATATATATATATATATATATATATATGGTACTGTACATAACCGTGTCAGGATCTACCAAAGAAATTTGCTTGGTTATAGTAGTACTGCACATATATAACAAAGAGTTTCCATTTCTAGCAGTGAATTGAAGAAAGAAAAAGCATAGATCAGGAATAGTTTGATCCTCTAAAACAAGCATGTTTTGGGTTATTGTTTCAACATCTAAAAAATTGTAGTACTTTTATCTTCGATGTTCTGACATTTTGTAAAAATTTGTTAGTTTTTCAAATATATAAAATAATTAGCTTATTTAATTAATTCATTGAAATTTAAACATCTTAAATTTATAATATATATTCTTAATGACAATGCTACTACACTACTCACTGACAAACTCCACTGAGAATATCTACCGAATGTGCAAAAAAAAAAATTTTAACATTTTTTTAAATCCCTTAAACATTTAAATAAATACAAACTTATTAAAAAAAAATACTTCCTTAACCAATTACTTTTAAAAAAAAATACAATCGGTACATTATTTCGGTAAATATTCTCGGTAGGATTGAAATTTCCCTATTCTTAATCTTATACATATTGTCAATGTATTGATGTTGTAGATGACTGACTAAGCAAATAAAAATATAATTTATAAAAAAATACATATAATAATTATTAAATCCATTATAAAATATTCTATGATTTGGATTGAGATAGATTTTATTAATGGAAAATACTAATATATCATACAAAGTTATATTAATTTATAAATTTATTTTTATGTAATTTTTTTGTATTTGTAACACTTCTCTTGATTGCTTGATAAGTTGAACTTAGAATAATCTATTGTGAATTCGCGAGTTGACCCTCCTTTGTAAGACCGAACCCTTAGGTGCCATTTGGATTGTAAGTTGAAATGAGATAAACTAAAATGAAAATTGAATAAAATATTGTTAGAATATTATTTTTTTAATATTATTATTGTTTTTAGATTTGAGAAAGTTAAATTGTTTATTATATTTTATGTAAAAATTTAAAAAAGTTATAATAATGGGATGATATGAGATGAAATACTTTTATTATCCAAACAAGTCCTTAATATTGTTTATTGTTTTAATTTCGAGAGCAAACCAATACATGAGCTAAATGAAAAACATTAAAACATACCACAATTTAACAAAACAAGTCAAAAACCGATTCAATTTGATTCGATTCTAACAGTTAGGCTGCGTTTGGATGTTGAGTTGAGTTCAACTGAGTTCAGTTTTTTATGAATAGTAGTGAGTTGAGTAGTGGAGTGAGTTATGTGGGGCTCATTTAAACTGAGTTTAAAATGTGTTTGAATGTTAAGATGAATTTAGTACTTTTTATGAGAAGTTGAAAAAGGTTATGAGTCTCACGTATAAAGATGTGTTAAGTTGAAAAAAATTGTGGGTCTCACGTATAAGGAGGTTTTGAAATGAGTTTAGTAATTTGAGAGTTGAGTGTTTAGATGTAAGACTTGGTTTAAAATTAGATTGAGCTTAGTTAAATCTTGCAACCAAACGCAGCCTTAATTGGATTGTAGGCACAACTATTGAAACAGTGATATTTCACGGACGTAGCTCCTCATTGACCATCATTATTTTAAAAGTTACACTATAGTCTGATGATTTTGTTCCTTTGATCTCCCTCAACCTTGGTCCTTGATTAACATAATGGTAAATAAAATGAAACTGTACTGAAATCTCGGCCCTTGCTAGGCAATTAGCCAAAATAGATGAGGTTTAGCCAGCCATCTAAGCTTCATAAACTTTGCATTCCTCATCAGCGGGGTTTGTCTTGCAGTAGTCCTCTAATGGGTCACCACTTCCTGCTACAGGTGAACCTGGCCACTTGCTTGCTACTAGATGAGCCAAATCAACAACCCTTTGGCTGCAAACAAAATCACACAATTTGTTAGGAAATATTCAAAGTTATTAAACAAAACAAATACTCTTACATATCATTACTCTTACATATATATATTAATGAACTCGAAATTAATAGCAAACTACGTTATAAGTTTGAACCGTTACCTGTATCCCCATTCATTGTCGTACCAGGCAACCACCTTGACCATATCATCACCCATGACCATGGATAATGAAGAGTCAATGGTGGAAGAAACATCAGTGCACCGAAAGTCTACTGAAACAAGAGGGACATCACACACAGCCAATATGCCCTTCAATGGTCCCTCGGCTGCTTTTCTGAAAGCTGCATTAACATCCTCTGCTGTTATGCCCTTCTTCGCAACATTCACAACAAGGTCAACAACTGACACGTTAGGTGTAGGCACACGGAGTGCAATGCCATTGAGCTTGCCCTTGAGCTGGGGTAGCACTAAAGACACGGCCTTTGCAGCACCTGTGCTTGTCGGGACTATATTCAGGGCTGCAGCCCTGGCTCTCCTCAAGTCCCTGTGTGAAGCATCCAAGAGCCTCTGAAGATACACAATGTATGTCATCACTTTGTTATTCATGAACATCATTTGATCTTTTAAATTATTAGAATATTGTGTTAAATTAAAATAGCAGCTATATATTAGACCCTATAGAGATGAAAGAAATTTTGTGTTTGATTGTCTACCTGGTCTCCAGTGTAGGAATGAGTGGTGGTCATGGTTCCCTTGACAATGCCTGCAACATAGTGTTGTCTTAAAGAAGATGTACTTTTACAAAAGAATAGTAATATTTATATACCTATTTTATATCCCATTTTGTAACCAACCAATGTAATGATGCCACCTCATAAAAAAAATACTAAACAAATTTTATTTGAATTTCAAAGTTTACATAAATGTCTTCCATTTAAAAGAAAAATGTGAAAAGAGTTGTAAAAAAGGTTGTATATAAGTACATTTATACTAATGCAGTGGAATTTTATGAGCCCTTACCAAATTCTTCATCAATGACCTTCACAAAAGGAGCCAGACAGTTTGTAGTGCAAGAAGCATTGCTGTGAACGGTTAAAAGATTCCATAACCGTTTAGAACATACCATCTAAGAGGTAACTTAAGATATCAATTGGCTCAAGCAAACTGATAACTTTTCCGATAGTTTGATGGACTACTTGGGACTACTGACCTTACAATATTAGCAACCTCATGGTCGTAATCCTTTTCATTTACCCCAACAACATAGGTTGGAATGTCAGCACCTTTAGCTGGAGCAGTAATGATAACTTTCTTGGCACCAGCTTGGATGTGTTTCCCAGCACCCGGGCCATCTACAAACACTCCTGTTCCCTATAGAACAAATTGTTGGCAATCGTTTAAGGTCTGTCAAAAGTTGAGCAATCTTGGAAATTTCTCCACTTGGGTTACAGAAGTTTGTTATGTAAATCGTGAAAAATCGCCACTTGTCTACACAACTTAAAGCTAGTAGTGGAGTATTGAATGCAAGCTTACCTCGATAACAATGTCAATGCCAAGCTCAGCCCAAGGGAGCTTGAGAGGGTCCCGGTTAGAGACAACCTTGACAGGCTTACCATCAACGGTGATGGTTTCATTGTCAAGTATTTTCACATCTGCTTTGAAAGTTCCCAGCATAGAATCATATTTTAGCAGGTGTGAAGCCTGTGTTTGCAATCATAAATGAAAATTACCAATACTAACCAAGTTTATTCCCCAAAAGCACAGCATCGATCAGAATTTATAAATAAAGTTCTTACATTCTTGACACCACCACTGTCGTTGACAACAATAACATCAAGGGGTGAGTTTTTGCGGCCATGCCAACATCGGAGGAAGTTCCTGCCAATGCGTCCAAATCCATTGATTGCCACCTTCAGTTTGGCCACTGTTTCTCCTCTTACTGGAGCTGATCCAGTTGTCTGATTTCAAGAACAGCATACTTGTTAGTGGCAATTTAATTGGGGGAATTCTTCAGTGAATTGTAAATCTTATGTATCCCACTTACAAGCTTTACATGAAATTTTTAGTGAATGTGGCAGTTTGGCATGGCTATTCTAATAGATAATTGCTTGTTTTCCAAAATTTAAAACTCTGCGTAGAGTGAAGATCTTTCCTGAAAAATCTTACATGAGCTAGTTATAGTATGTGAATAGGTCTAAGCTTGTGAAACATGTTAATTATGCAGAGTACAAGAGGGGGCTAAGTAAGGTTGTAAAACAAACCAAGCTACTTGAACTTGGAGCAAGATTGCTTTGATAAGTCTGGCCTATACTTTCGGCTCCACATTTGTTAAGGCAAAGCCTTTTTTTTAATCAAAAGTTTAGAGGCTTGCATGTTAGATATGCTTGAAGTTATGGTGTCAAAAAGCATCAGATTTATCAATGGATTACTGAAACAAAAACAACAATCAAGTCAATCCTACTGCTAAACATGCACATATCCGAAGGAGTAATAAGATAACCTTGGGAGTAAGTTGGGCAGCCACGACATCGAAGAAGGATGACTCTCTACCACTCTTGGCGTAGGTCATGCATTTACTGGATCTTAGGCCAGAGTACTCAGCCATTTCCACCCTCTGCAAGACCAAAATGAATTGAACATCCCATAAAAATATAAAGCTACAGTCTAACGACCAAGAGAGTGACCTTGGAGAAGCATTGGGTGGGGAAAGAGGGGGAATTCCTTGAAGGGAGCCTTGTGTTGGTTGGTATTCTTGAAGAAGCTAGAGCAGCGTGGCTGGCCATGTCTGCAACTAAAGCTAAGTGATAGAACTTCCTCGTATTTTATACAGTACTATCCGTTTTTTCAGTTAATATATCAACTTTCATGCAGAGTCGTGAGTTCATTGTAATCATTAAAAAAAATTATGGTCGCAAGTTAGTTGTAAGCAACGTGTGGTGAGAAGGGTACGTGAAGATAAACGAGATAAGATGCTGTTTGTGTCTGCAACTTCAGAATCTTAGCCACAGATTGATCACCCATTAGTTTCTTCCAGCAATGCCCTTGCATTTTCTCAATGGGGACAATGTGTCCAATCCAATAGATTTATTACCAAGTTTCAGGCTATTGGAAAATCATGGATGATGGTGGAAAAAGTTTACTCAAAGGAGAATGTATGCGGCACTGAAGTAAAACATAGATAGTCCGATGCGCCCCTAAAAATGGGGGGTTAGATCATGTCTCTTTTTTGACCAAAAAAAGCTCAATCCATCAGCTTTTGCACCTAAGATGGATGGAATCCCAAACGTCTTCCTCTTATGTAATTTTGTTGGGATTGAAATTTTATTAGGGTTCCTTTTAACTCTAAATTCAAATTATTATGGTCTTCTTACCAAAAATAAAGGGATGTGCTTAGGTGCCAAGTATCATTTCGTTGATTTGACAGGTTGATGGGGAAAAAAAGGAAAGGAAAAAGAAAAAGCAATTTAGGATCAAAAGCCCATGCTGCTGGACCAGACCAGGTAGTTACTATTACCAGCATCTCAAAATATCGAGGATGCTGTCAATAACTTGGTGGCATATAATTCAGTTCTCCAAAATGAAAAATCTGAATTCGAAATCCTCTACTTTCTTTATATAAATAAAAATAAAAATAAAAATAAAAATAAAATTATCGAGAATGCTAGCCACATTGGAGATCTCAAGCTGAAAGAAATAACACCATCACCAGGAAGAGACTTCCCAAACCATTTTCAAGATCAACATTTCCCAGGCTAATATGTATGTGACTTAGCCTAGGTTGCAATTTCTTGATGATGTACAGAAGAATAAGTATTGCAATTTGTCAATAATCCCTGCTTCTGTTGGTAAACATGACTCATAATTGTAAGGACCTTTAGCCTGTTATATAACAAGGAAAATAAAACAGAGAAATAGGACAGAATTCACCTTGGGAACCACCTAATTATAGAATATGACAATGAAATCCAGGGAGTCCAAGATTCTCCCTAACTTGGGTAACTGACGATATCCAATGATGTTCTTGTTAGGGTCTCTGTCATTGGAGTTAAAATTGGTGTATGAATCAAGGGCTAGGATGTTAACCGTGATAGGATACAAATGCAATGTAAACTGAGAATGGTTAACTTCAACAAAAGAAAAGTAAACTGAGAATGGTTAACTTGGGAGAGTTAAAAAAAAGTGTCAACTTGTAACAGCCTACAACATGGACATTTCAAATAGCTGCAGATACACACGCTTGGAAACGCACACTACAATATTGCTTTCAAATTGACCAGATTCCGAGCAATTTCAAATTGACCAGATAATTGTATTTTTCGCCCATCCTGCCAAAAGCCATCATGTTCGAAGAAACAACTAAAGTGATTGTTGAGAGTGAAAGGAATGGCATTACAAGAAATTCGACAATAATTTATTAAGTCTCAAAGTATACAGGTAGCGAAGGCCATTTAATACCATAATGTAATCAAGAACAATTATATGGCAGCCTCAACTTCATCAGAAATCACATCCGCACCATTTGGGGTTTCTTCTGATCGGAGCTGAGTAGACACATCGTCTATAGCAGAGTTCAGCTGTGCGATCTTCTCAGCCAGTACTTTCCGTGTTTTCTATAGAAGGAAGAGTGGGCCATTCAGAAAACATGAATATTTTCAGATAATAAATGTAAGGTGAAATGTGATACAATAACTTAGAATATTTCAGAACAGAAGCAAAAGCAGTTTACAGTATTCTAGAGATAAAACTAGTGAAAATGTGAAAATGGAAAGTGGGAATATCACATTTCAGCAGAACACTAATACTACATGAGCGACCAAATAAATATTATAAAGCACCAATAAAATTATAATATTTCATGATTATCCATTAGGAACAAGTAAATCATATGCATTTCAAATTTTAAATACTAGTCCTTGTGAATTGATTATAGACAGAGTCAAGGGCAACTTTCCACCTCCAAAGCCTTTTCTTCATCGTATATGAATTTGGGCAGTTTCCTCATTAAATCCTTTCGGTCGGCTCCAGCCAGAGTTTTGCTGATCTGTAGGAGATGAATCAAAATAAAAAATGTAGTGAGAAAAAAAAATATATCCAGATCGACATGTGACAGTCAAAGAGAAGTGCTAGCTGCTAGCCACCCACAGTATAGTGGCTTCTACCATTTGCAGGTAAAGTTCGAGGTAAAGAAGCACCAGACCTGAGGTGCATATACACAACTGAGTGCACCAACTATTAGTCCTCCCAATACAAAGCCACCTGCAAAGATGCTTGCACTACTTGGCCCTCCACGATCACTGTAATAACAAAATATAAGCATGATACTGGCATTAACAATTTCCTGTCATATATAATATGCCCCAACCTAACCCAAACAAGAACAAAAACTAAAGTTAAAGTTAACATATAAATTCAAAACCAATAATGATATTAACTTACTTTAAACTCAGAAAATCAAGAGCTATGATTCATTTTGAACTGTAACTTGCAAATTGAAACCACACATAAGAACAACAGTTTTAGGATCACAAAGTAACTGCAAATATAATACCTATACCCAGCTTGAACTATGAGTGGCCTTCTAGACATACTCAGTTGCAATTTCCCCATGCGATTGGTACTAAGCAACCGGTTGGTGGGGGCTGCATTTCCAAGAAATTGGCCCAATGGCTTCAGAGAAGATCCTAGAAAAGAGTCCACAGGAATAGATAAGCATACATACTTTAAAACTAAACAGAAAACAGTGTGGGAACCTAGCTCCACATTTAGAGATATATTATGTAGCTTTATTGTGAGCAACAAATACATTTTTAAAATATAATCCCAAGAAGAAACAATGAAAAACAACATAAAACCTTCTGCGACAGGTTTGAATTATGGTGAGTAAATATGCAGCATGAACCTCAGCAGACTGTCAAGTATGCCAGCCATCTACATTCAAGAACCACTGCTTCCTAAGGCGAGAAGACATGGAAAGGGCAACCAACTCTATTACAAATATTAAAAAAAAAATTACTTCTATCATTTTTTTTTTAAAAAAAAAAGAACAAAAACAAAAACAAACCAATAAGATTATTTTGCCTCAGATACAAGAAAATACAATATTTGAGTATGAAGCATGGTTAAATATCTGGAATCCAGTATTACAAGGTTATCAAGTATCTTAAGATTGGGAATAAAGGCGGCCATGCCAGTACGATAAGTAAAAATCCAGGTGCGGATAAACTTTACGACCTAAATAACCCAAGCAGACCCTAAAAAATCTGAAGAGCCTGAGCTAGATTTCTGAAACTCAACATCCAAAGCCCAATCTCCATAAAACGAAAAAAAAAAAAAAAAAACTTGATTCAAGTGTTAGATTTTGTTAAAATAATAAAACTATTTTGGGTATTTTAGATAATAATGTAACAATGTAGTATTTCATTTTCCTTATGTGTTTAAATAAAATCTTGTGCATTGATGGAGAGTCAACTATATTTATGGTAATCCAGAATCATGGAGATTTTGAAGTGTAGGAGAAATGTGAATCCCACATTGAGTAATTATAAAATAGACAAGATGTTTATATTGAATCCTCCTTACCATAGAATTGTCTTAAAGTGAAGGAGAAGAGGGCTTCAAAAGCTGCCTAGCAGTGGCAGCGTACACATCCTCGTGAGGAGCTTTAAATTATTTTTGAAATATTAATTTAGATTCGCAAGTCATCTCAGCTCATCTCAACTCATCTCAATACTATTCATTACTATTCAGCAACTTTAACTCACAAATCTCACTACTATTCACAACTCATTTCATTACTATTCACAATTTATCTCAACTTATCTCAGCTCATCTCAGATCATCTTCGAATCCAAACGTCTCCTAGTCTTGCCTATAAGAGTTACAGATCCGAAATTAAATAGAAAACTAGCCGTTTTCTAGCTGTTGATGTGCATTATTACATACAGGAGTTACAAACTCCATATTCAAGAAGGGGATTTAATATGCACATCATGTGGGATTTATGGCCATCAGTTTTGAATTTGAATGGCCAACTTTATTGTACTCTTGATGGTCTATTATTAAATAATCACCTGACCATTTCGAAAATGATAACAACTTCTATCCAACAATTCCTTTCTATCTCAAAATTCTCATAAAGGGTGTTTTAAGTTATTCTAGAAAGTGCTAATCTAAAATAACGAGGTTTTGTCAATACTCTGTAGCACGAAGAAAGGGGACAAAATATGTTCTAAAGAAATCTTCGTTACGATCGATCGAGCCGAGAAGTTCAAAATATTTTTTGTTTCCGTGTTTTTATCATATATTTTCTTATAATTTTCCAATATCAAGAACTCGAAACATTTAAGACCCAATTTTATGTTCAGCTGAAAAGTTACATTCAGATGTTTTACACTCTTGTGGGGTTTTTCTAAGATGAGCAAGATCAGCATCCCATAAAAAAAGGGTATTATATACAAGTCAATCTATCATCTTTACAGCCTTCTTTCTCTCATTCTCGCCGAGAACCACACTAATTTTCTAAGCATGCAAAAAAACCCATGAAAGAAACTAAAAGATGCAGATTCCCAAAACAAAATACTCTAAGACAAAGACAATTATTAGAACATAAGCTGAGAGAAGTAAACATTAGCTAGTTCAATAAAATGGAATGAACGCGCTAATAAATATCTTTCAACTTGATCGATAGGATATTTCGGACAGGTTATTAAATTTAAGAACGCAATCAAAGAAAAGAAAGAAAGGAAAAAAACACAGAATTGAGCAATTGCTGTAGGAGAATCTGAAGAAAAATTAATAATAATCCGAGAAAGGAAGGAAGGCAGAAATGCGAGAGAAAAGGTTACCAGGTAACTGGGTAACCGGATTGCTCGTCAAAATCAACGAATTCGAAACAGCGGCCATTGTTTGTAAACAAAAAGGCGCACCGAGAGAGGGAGTGTGGGAATAACTGCGAGACGGTTTCCAGAAGTGAACAATAAAGCAGATAAGCTTCCTGAATTCGATGATTACTAGGCTTCGAGGCGGAAACTTAACTTTAATTTAAGGAAACATTTCGTTCCAAACTATGACCATTTTTTAGCGAGTTATTGCATTTTTAAAGAAAAAGTTTTATTCCCAAGTAGCATAAGTATAATATTTAACGAATTATTTAAATTTTAAAATTTAAATTTAAAATTAAATTATATCACATATCTACTTAAAGATAAAAATTTTCATTTTTAACTCAAACCTTTTAATATCAAAATCCACAAGTTATATTATCGGATTTTTTATATTGATCAAAATCAATAATTTAAATTGATTTTTGTTGACTGTATGTATATTTTTTACGCATTCTACTAATGTGACTGATCAAAACAATTATTTATATTAAAAAAAATTGATGCAGCCAATTATTATAATAGAGTACACAAAAAATATGTAAAAATGACTACAGATAGAATTTTTTATTTAAATTTTACTATGCAATCTTTCATCTACATTTTCAAAATTTTCTTTATTAAAAATTTATAAATAAAAGATAAAATTAATAATCTTAATTATATACATTAGAATTATTCTCTTTGGTGTCTTTAAAGCTAGCTACCTACTTTCCTAGTGGGGAAAACAACAACTGGAAGCATCCATACATATTATATAATTCTCCAAAAGACTTTAATAATCTTTATTCTATACACTAGATTATTTGGCATTACACACCAACCTTTTAAGTAATATTTAAAAATAAAAACTAATTTTTAAAGGGTATTAATTAGATGGATTTTTTTTTTTTTTAATTTGACAAACAATACGTACAATTTAACGTAAAGGAGTGCTACAACAACAAATAGATTACATATAAATAATTTTACAAATTAACGTGGTTTTATTTTATCTGTCAGATTTATTTTACAATCTGACAAACTACACAATCCCAACCTTCCACTAACAAAAGGATCATGACATACTAGTTGAACTATAATCGATATAATACTGATCTTCTATTGACGAAATTTTCAACACCATCTACTAGAAATAATCCCCCTTATAGATCACCGGATTGAACAAAAGGTAGAGGAAGCTGGAAATTGTCATTAACCTATCAGCTCGTAATTAATAATTTAATAACAAGAAATGCTACAGTTATACAGAGGTTTTATAAAAATAAATTTATAAATTAATTTATATAATTTTATATATATGATAGGTTAAATTTATTTTACAAAAAAAATAATTTTTCAATCTAACATATTACATTAAATTTCATTTATTTTTTTGACATCTCTTTATTGTTAAATCATTTACGTCAAGAACACCTACTATTAATTAACCATTTCGACTTTGACTGGTTTCATTCTCTATTTTGACTGCAATAGCGCGCGCCTGGCCGGCTTGACGGGGCTACAGCTAGCAATCTAAGGATTACCTACCGTACGTATCGTTTTCCTGCAGGAAAAAAACACCAGTACGGGACAAGTTTAACGTATCATTTTAGGACCTCAAACGCGCAATCATCAGCTTTTCCAAGGGTACTTAAATGCTTAGATCCATCCTCTTGTTGCCTAGGAACTGCATGCAACACTTATAATTCTGGGAATTAGCCTAGTTTTTCTTAATTAAGATCGTGTCGACTGATCATATCTATCCCAAGAACGTACTTTAGTTTGCTTAATTTTCTTGAAGCAGTGCAGTAATGGCTGCCGGTAGTACTGCTGCAAGAGATAGGACTCTGGAGGAGACACCCACATGGGCGCTAGCGGTTGTGTGCGCTGTTTTTGTGATTATATCTGTCCTGATAGAACATGGGATTCATTCCGTTGGAAAGGTATATTAATGTTTTTATTAGAGCCAATTATCAATCATGCATGGGTTTTTTAATTTCTGGGTACGTACGTAGCATTTATATGCATGCATGCATGGTTTACTGCTACATCACCCCCATTTACCTTGCTTGTTTCTGTCCTGATCATGCAGTGGTTTCAGAAACGCCGGAAGAAGGCCATGAGTGAAGCATTGGAGAAAATCAAAGCTGGTTAATTATCTATTAATTAGAGTATCGTATTTATATATAATTATTGCGCCATTAATAGATTTGAGTGTTGGTCCAACGAGTTATATATATATATATATATATATATATATATATATGCTATATATTACGACACTCGTCTCAATTTCATCTTATTATATATGCTGATCACGCGACAGTATCCATCAACCGTGCATTAGATTAAAATGATATATACATTCAAAAGTGAAACATGATATATATTTACCAATCACATTTCCCATTAAAAGTAATTGTCTGTTTACTGTGTTGCAGAGTTGATGCTGTTAGGTTTCATTTCCCTACTGCTCACCGTGAGTACGAGATTTATAGCAAAGATATGCATCCCAGCTGAACTTGAAGACACAATGCTTCCATGCAAACCTTATGATCAATATAAGAAGGACGACACGGATGATGATGGTGAAGGAGATGGCAATTATGACAGAAGAAAGTTACTTTCATACGCTGAAAATGTAGTATGGCGTCGAGTCTTGGCTGGCGGCCCTGCTGGAGACGACTACTGCTCAAAATATGTAAGAAGCTGCATGTTATATACATATATATATATATATATATATATATATAGTACTTTAATTCTGGAACATGACTTTAAGACTTTTAACATGCAGGTTTTTCCATCAAACTAATTTCGGATTATATTCATCCAACTTATAATTAAGTTTGTAACTTTGACATGAAGTGTCCGTTGAATATAGGAAAGTAAGTCTTATTTAAACGACTGTTAATGCTACGTACAATTGTAGAGTGAGCAAGCGGGACGTAATTATTTTGAAAAAAAGTGAAGTTCATTATTAAAAGATTTGTTTTTTTTATTTATTTATTTGGATTCTATATTTACTCACTTTTTCAAAAGAATTGCAAGACATTTATACACTTTACGATTACAAATATCATTTATCTATTTAAAAAGTCTAAATTTAAAATATCATCGAGTATCTCTTGATCAACAAGTACATATTTTTTTAAGAGAATTAAGTAGTGCTTTCACAACCACAAATAAAAATCTCATAAAAATAAACTTACAAACTAACATGTATTCATATGATACACGTTAGATATACTTTACAATAAAAATAATTTTATAATATAACATACTACATCAAATTATGTCAGTTTGCGAGAATTTTTTTATACGTGGCTAAACCATTTTTTTTTTTAATTCGAATTTTAAAGGGATGTACATGACAAATTTAATCCATTGGGTTCCATTTTCCAATTAAGTTTGAAGAAAAATCATATTTATTTGTATACTGATCATGTGAAGGCAAATAACCCATTAAGGTTTTGTGGTAATTAATTAGGATAAAGTCCCATTGATCTCACCGTCTGGGGTGCACCAATTGCACATATTCATATTCGTCCTGGCTGTTTTTCATGTCCTCTACAGCGTCATTACCATGGCACTGGCGCAAGCTAAAGTATGTCGATCTCCTTATTAATTATATAATTAATTCTTAATAAGGCTATTTATTTACTATATTTTTTGGTTGGAAAATATTTTCTCCATGCTAGTATATATAAATTAAATTACTGCTTACAAAGGAGAAAAAAGGGTAATATTTATTTATTTATTTTTTTATGGATTTTTTTAGAAATATTAAGTTAATATAAACATCAAAGAAATATTTATTTATTTCTTATTTTTATGGGTTTTTATTTTATTTCTTACTTTGCTTGTGGATACTGATCAGACGAACAAATGGAAAGCTTGGGAATCGGAAACATCATCCTTGGAATACCAATTCACCAATGGTGATTTTTTTTTTTAAATCTCTTGGATTACTATACATTTTATTTTGAGAAATGAAAATTCATCATATTTTTTAAAGAGTAATGCTACATTTTATTTTGAGAAATAAAATTTATCATAATTTTTAAAGAGTAATGCTAGATACCGTCATGAGTTGTGAGTAAATATGAGACTCATATAAAAAAAAAAAAAAATTTTAATGTTAGACCTCGTTTTTTTTCAAAAAGAACATGTGGCGCTTATACAACTTATAATTATATTTAACATTACTCTTTAACAGTCGTGAAACATCAAAATAATAATTGTTAAATTATTTTTCTCTTATGAATTATTTCATAAGAAAAAAAAAAAGTGATTAAAAAGGCCTATTAATAATTTTTCTTCTATTTTCTGCAAATTCATTGGCTTGGGCCTATATTAAATATTTTTAGGAATTGAACCCAAAACTAATAGGCAATGGTTTTGATTCTTCAGACCCAGCAAGATTTAGGTTCACACATCAAACATCTTTTGTGAAGCGCCACTCTGCAGGCTTCTCAACAACAACTGGAATAAGATGGATCGTAAGCTTAAGATCATATATTCCTCCTCCTTCTTCTTCTTCTTCTTTTTTCGATTTTAATTTCTCTGAATTTGTTGTTTTGGAATGATGTTTTTGATGCATAGGTGGCATTTTTGAGGCAATTCTTTGGCTCGGTGTCAAAGGTGGACTATGTGACTATACGTCATGGATTTATAAATGTGAGTCAACGACCAGGTTTTTCATGCTCTTTTTTTCTGTCTTCGTTTATGTATACCATGCAAATCAGACCAAACTCAAAACACATATTTGAATTGAAAAATTCTTTTCATCAATTACTATTCATCATTTCACAACTCATGTTTTATGAAAAATACATCCACACACTATAAAAAAGTTACAGATATAGAATATGAAAATGAATAATAACTGATGTATAGCATTCATCGTTTGAATTGCAGGCACATTTTGCCCCAAACAGCAAGTTTAATTTCCATAAATATATTAAAAGATCCATGGAAGATGACTTCAAAATGGTGGTGGGTATCAGGTCAGTACTCTCCATCCATCTTTCAGTCCAAATTACAGTAGTACTGTACCAATGTTAATGTCTAATTAATGACCTAAAGTTTCTGTTTGTTCCTATTTTTGCAGCCTTCCACTGTGGCTTTCTGCTGTCATTTTCTTGCTTCTCAATGTTTACAGTAAATCTCTGATCTAATTTCCTATGAATAATGTTAGATAATACTACTACATTTGAGGCATATTTGGGATCCAAAAAACTACTTTTTCATGGTGGGCCTCGCTTTTTTTTTTTTTTTCAAATAGATTGTGCAAGATTTACACACTTTATAAATGTATGCAACATTACTCAATATTAAATAATTAAAAAAATTTAATGACGATGATTTTAACACTTTTCTCTTAAATGGTGCAGAATGGTACTCGCTCACCTGGTTGTCATTGGCACCACTAGTTGTAAGAAATTGATCAGAAATTACCTTAATTTCTATATACTGGTTGTCTCAAAATATACATAATCTAATTATCTTATACTATAGTTTAAAATTATTTAAATATTAGTGCCAGCTAGCTGAGCTGCATGCTGATCTGTATGATATTATTAATTTATTGCGCAGATACTTCTACTAGTTGGCACAAAGCTTGAGCTTATTATTATTGAGATGGCTCAAGAAATACAAGATCGAGCAACAGTTGTTGAGGGAGCTCCAGTGGTAGAGCCAAACAATAAGTATTTCTGGTTTAACAGTCCTCAATGGATTCTCTTTCTCATACATTTTACCATTTTCGAGGTAAAATCATGTCGCGCGACTATCTTTTATATATATATATATATATATATATTGTACTGATTTTTTCATTTATTTACTTTAAATACAACATAGAAATAATGAAATTTACGATTAAGAACATCATGATTTGATCTCCAATATTAATATTACATGGTTGTAACATGACTTGATTCATTTGTACAGTCAGCTTTCCAATTGGCATATTTTCTTGTGGATTTGTGTAAGTCATGATTTTGCACTCAAGCTATTATTTCAACTCATCACCTTATTTTATCCATTGATTTTTTGGTAAATGAAAGTGTAAAAGTGGAACTAATTTCTTGCATATATCATTGTGGAAATATTAGATGGCCAGTATGAGTTTGGGATGACATCTTGTTTCCGTGGAAACTTGCCGGCAGCATTGACTAGGGTTTCACTCGGCATAGCCCTTCTCATCCTTTGCAGCTATATCACCTTCCCTCTCTATGCCTTAGTAATACATGTAAGTGTACTAGCTAACAACCATTGAGATTAATTTCTTTGTTCTTTATGTAAAAGGGTGGCTTCCATTAATATTTGCGGATGGATTGAATTGGATTGTTCGATTTTAAAAAGAGAGAAATGCATTATGTGAGACGTTCTACAACATTAAATTATCTGAACCGACATTTCTCGGTATCAGACCATCCAGTCTGATTGAAAAATTAGAGAATGTCTCGATTGCCCATTTTGAATATGAATTCAGTGAACTAATTGTATTATTGTGATACCCAATATGATATGGATAAGAGTAGGTGGTGTATGAGATTCTATATTGCTTAGGAATGAGAAGTTTTTACTCTTTATAAGGTTCCAATAAGGCTCCAATTGTATCATTGACTAGTTCTTTTGGAGTATAGGCCATGTGATTTGCCTAATAGGCTCAAGTCCCACATTTCTGATTGGGATAGGCTCTGATACCATTTGTAATGCCCCAATGGAAGGCTCAAACCACATGACCTATACTCCAAAAGGACTAGTCAATGATATAATTGGAGCTCCATTGAAACCTTATATAGAGCAATAGCTTTTCCTTCCCAAGTAATGTGGGATCCTATACACCACATACTCTTATCCATATCATATGAGATATCACAATTATCAAACATGAACTTTTGACTCTCAATTCATCATGTCTACAGATGGGATCTCATATGAAGAAAGCTATATTTGAGGAGCAAACAGCAAATGCTCTTAAGAAGTGGCACAAGGATGCAAAAGATAGAAACAAGTTGAGGAAAGCTACTGGAGTAGATACTAGTTGTTCAAGATTAATGAGTGGGGAAAACACACCTAGCCAAGGAACATCACCCAGACACTTGCTCCACAACTACAAGTACAGGTCCAGTAAATTACAGCTCGAAGCTGGTGTTCTCAGTTCCCCAAGATCCTACCAATCTGATACTGACCTTTCAGAAATTGATCAGATCGGTTCCCCTGATCATCAATCAATAGGTCATGATCATCATGATCAACCACCAAGAGATGAAAACTCACATAGTATTGATTTTTCTTTTTCTAAGGCTTAAAAGGGCACCCAAATTTTGACAATTAAATTGTTTTTCTTTTTGGGTAGAGCTACCATTAAGTCAGTAACTAAGTAGTCCATTTCATCCATACTAACTCATGTTTATTTAAATTCTTGTGAGAATAACAAAACAATTATGTATAAAAAATTGAAATGAGTAATGTTACATACAGTCGTGGAATGCGTAAGCATCGTGTAATTATTTTGAAAAAGAGTAGAGTCTATTATTAAAAATTAAAGTTTTTTTTTTTCATATGAGTCTCGTAGTTACTCACTTTAATTTTTCAAATGAATTAAACGATAGTGCCGCACTCCACAATTATAAAAAATATAATTTCTCCTTACAAAATTTCTCGTTGTTCATGCGAGTTCCGAGTTTTACTTACAACATTAATAAACACTCAATAAATGGCTTACGACTCATCAATTTGGTTTTTTGTATTTTTGTTTTCAAATCACCCATTTTCTAGAATGTTTTAAAGAGTTTGAAATGCAATTAAATGACCACATCTGTATTATTCTTGATTTTAACATCATGCTTCTAATCAAAGTAAGATGTTGCATTTAATTACATTAATTTGGATGGCTAGCTATTAAAAGACAAAAGCAAAACCACATATGGGAATCTTTGAGTTTTTTAAATTGATGGGCACTACAATTAATGTCTAGCTAAGTTGCTTTCCCGTCAAGGAAACTTCAAAGAGGACTGCTATATCCACAAATAAATTATATAAAAATAATTTTATAAATTGACGTGACATTATTTGATCCATTAGATCTATTTTATAATAAAAATAATTTTACAATCTGACGAATTATATCAAATCATGTCAATTTATAAAATTACTTTTGTATAATTATATTATGGCTAGAGTATTTTCCAACTTTAAATTAATAAAACAAAGAAGATTCCAAATCATTAGTGGGACAGACAAAATGCATCAATCTTCATATAATTTAAGGGTCCAAATTTCCTCTAGATTATAAAAAGAAAAAAAAAAAAAAGAACTTGCAATAAAACAACGCAACTATATTAATTAAGACAAAAATAAAGTCCGTCTTGAACAAGGATTACATTAATATATTATATAGTCCAATTGTCGATGCATCCCACTTTAAGCAAGTCAAAGCGCTTATTTTCCAGGAACACACACACACGTGTATATATATATATATATATATAGTATATATAATCCCTAGAATGTCTCATCTCTATTTTGGCCCCATTGCAACAATGTTGCTCATCGATCAGTTTATATTTTACATTTGAAGTGAATTTTTATTTAACTATTTAATTTATAAAATCACTCAAAAAATATCACAGCGCTTAATATGATTGATAATTACAAAATAGCTCATTCATAAATTATTTATTCACAAAAAAATCTTAGAAAAATAAATTAACAAAATTATATGTCTTGATGTTGTACGTATTTTCAATTGTGAAGTTACTTTTATTGTAAAAAAAAAATTAACATATCATATGAAGTCATACTAGTTTATAAATTTAATTTTATAGATTTTTTTTTATAGTTGTAGACTATAACACTTATCTATATGAATACAAAAGGCAGGATGTTTGTAAAATGAGTAATGTTATATGCAGTCGTGGAGTATGTAAGTTCTGTGTAATATTTTTGAAAAAGAGTGAGGTCTATAATTAAAAAATTAATTTTTTTTTTCATATAAATTTTATATTTATTCACTTTTTTAAAAATGATTATACAATATTTACACGCTCAAAATTAAAAATATTAGTTCTCTTGTAAAATGGAAATCGGTTACGACATAAATTTGGATGCAAGTTTTATAGTTATGGTTGGACCACATCTTGAATTTGACCATTTAACAAAAAGATAATCCGATTAGGCGCTGAAATGTCTATATCAATGGAGTTGCCATACCCAACCTACATTCTCAATCATTCCACAAAAACAGATACAGAATCGAAAGTGGAATATTTGTAATCTTTTATTTGTCTTCATGTTACCAAATCAAATGCAAAAATTGTACGGCCTTTTTGTTTTTTGTTTATTTTTAAAGAAATGCTTATAATCGTGAGTGTGTAAGCGCGGCATACTCTACAACTATATATAATATTATTATTTTATTTGTATCTTTCTCCTACGAATTATGGAATTTGGATACATATTTTCAATTAATTGATACACCAAGTTTCAATTCAAAATGAAAACACAGTGCCACTTATATTTTTTAATATTATTTTTAATAAAATAGTACAATTATTATAAGGATTATGGGGCTGCCCAGCATTTTTTTGTTGAGTGTACGGTTAGTTATAAATTTTTTATTTTATTTTATTTTAAGTATTTTTAATCATTTAAAATAAAATAATAAAATATATAATTTTTTTAATAATTATTTTTTTAATTATTAAATAAATAAAAATATATATAAAGATTGAACGATAATTTTAAGAACGATACTATTTACTAGAGTGTAAGCTTGACGCGTGCCTGCCACACTGGCTAAATGAAAAGCAGCTGACAAAATGAAAAATAATAATTAATTTTAAACGGAATTAATTTATTGAAATATGTATTGCTTTTCATTTCATAAAAAAAGATATGAATGAATAACACTTCTTTAGATATTATATTGTTATTAATATTATTTCTGGATATCATAAATATTATTAAATATTAATATTTAAAAAAAATAGATATATTTAGATAATAAAATGAAATGAGATAATTTTAAATAAAAATATAAAAATTAAATAAAATATTATTAAAATATTATTTTTTAATATTAGTTTTTAATATTATTATTATTTTAAGATTTAAAAAAAATTAAATTATTTATTATATTTTATATAAAAATTAAAAATAATAATAATAATAATATAAAATCATATGAAATACTTTCACTATATAGATAGAAAGTCCCAACAACTTGATTACGAAAGTTAACAGAGAGTGTATGATAAGAGACGCTGGGGTGGAAGATAGTATCGCACAGTTTGGTTAGTCCAGTTTTTCTTCTTCTTCTTCCCAAGTTTTTTTAATTTATGAATTGGACTTAACAAGCCTTTACAACACGAAACCAACTGGATTGGTGGGCTAGTAAAACCCGTTTTTTTCTTTTTCCTTCTGGGTCAAGATTGAAACCTAAGCAAACGCTTCGAGTTCTTCATCGTTTTCACTGGTAAAAGAAAAGAACTCCAAGAATGGACCAGTACTTAACTGGTGAGTCGTGACTCTGACATTTTGAGTTGGATTGAAGTTCCGGGGCTCGATTAGGTTGAGGTGGTTCGTTTTGCTTCAATTTGCGCTTTCTTGAAGAGTTTGGACTGAGTTTTTGGCCATGGCTCGGCATCATGGATGGCAACTTCCAGCCCACACCTTTCAGGTGAATTGAATTGTCTATACGTTTGGTAGCCTACGAAACTCTTGTTCGGGAAAATGTGGTTTGTTGGGGTCTATGTTTTTTCTTGTGCATTTGTTGGGGTTTTTGTATATAAGGGCAATGCTTTTTTTTTTTTTTTTTCCTTTCCTTAGGGGGGGGTTCCATATACAACTTCTAATTACGTATTATTTGGTTTTTCTTTTAAATCTTATGCTTTCTCGTAAATTATGTTAAAGTTAGGAACTATGATCCCGGTAAAGTTGATAGTTCTGAGAAATTAAGGTTTTTGTTCTCAAACGCTATCTCTTTAAAACTAGTGTTGGACTAGTTTGGAGAGTGAGATAAAATGAAAATTTTGTGAATAGTAGTAAGATAATTTGTGAATAGTCGTGAGATAATTTTAGTAGGCCTCGTTTGAATAGTGAAAGTATTTCATTTCATCTCATCGATATAACTTTCTTAAATTCTAACATAAAATATAATAAATAATTTAATTTTTTCTAATCTCAAAACAATAATAATATTAAAAAGTAATATTCTAACAATATTTTATTCAACTTTCATCTAAACCGTCTCATTTCATCTCATTATCCAAACTGCACCTTAATGTTTTATAGGGTTTTGCGAAAGGAGAGACAAAAATTTGAATAAAAATATTATAAAATTAAAATATTATTAGAATATAGTTTTTAATATTATTTTTGTTTGTAGATTTGAAAAAGTTGAACTGTTTTTTATTTTTTATTTGAAAATTTAGAAAAGTTGTAATGATTAGTTTGAAAAAGTTGAAATGATTAGTTTGAAAGTATTTGTGTTAGAGTGATGTTTGGGAAGAAGATGAAATGAGATGAGATGAAATGAAAATCTTGAGATGGAAACTTTTTCCAAACAATCCTAAGTAACTAAATTTATAGAAGTAGTATGATCTAAGTTGTCGCGGTGAGGACGAATATAGTCAAGCACAATTGTAGTCATATTAGAACCCCCTCCCTTAAAAAAATAAGATAACCTCCAATGGTGATTACGGGTCGTTGGATCCATGTTTTGGGTGGCCGTGAGAGTTGGTATTCTGTCTGCACCTTCGGCTTCTATGTGGTTTTTTATGATGAATTTTCAAAGCCTCATTTTCTCCTTCTGTACAGGTTGTGGCTATAACAGTTTTTTTCTTGCTATCAGTCGCATATTATGCCTTTTTTGCCCCGTTTCTTGGAACGGAAATATATGAATATGTAGCTATTGACGTTTACTCTGTCTTGGTAAGCACAATCCTCAAGTTTTTTCCCATCCATAATTACATGATGGGTATTTCTGCCTTTGTCTTATTTCTTGATTATCATTTCAGGCACTCTCTGTATTTATTCTTTATGTTCGATGCACGGCTATTGACCCCGCTGATCCTGGAATTCTGCTTGATGCTGACAAGACATATGCCTATAAATCTGCCAATGACAGGGATCTGCATGGTCAGTATTCGTTGATACAGTATAGTTTTATTTTTATTTTTTTAAAAAAACATTAGAATTGGAGAAGTATCACATCGGAGATTCGTGTCAAGGTTCTCGCCATTTAGCAAGTACTTTCAAGGGAATTGGATTTGTAATACGAATGATTTTAACGCAGTTGCATGTATACATTGGACCATTAAAAGAAAGGAATCTTGATTGATGTACCTAAGATTTTTTTCTCAAAAAAAAAAAAAAAAAAAAAACAGTTGTAATGAGCAAAGGATGTCCAAATCTTTACCAGGAAACCTCTTTGACATGTCTAGCCACCTAGATTTGTCTACTTTAATGGCAGAAGTGGACTGGTTCCCTTAATGAAAATGGGAGTGATACTCATTTTTCCTTTTTGGTATACCACTGGGTAAATTTAGAACATGAACATCTCCTTATGCCTTTGCTCTTTGCAATTTCTCATTGAAACAGTATGGTGTGTGATTATTGTCTCAGGGAATGCATCTTCTATTGAAGAATCTGGCAAGATAGGATTAAAGGATGGAGAGAAATCTGATAGTCATGGTTCAGGTTGCCATTCAAAAGTTGGACATTTCTTTTGTGGTTTTCTTATGAAAGAAGATTGCTGTAGAGATGATTTTCTACAGCAACAATCTGGAGATGAGGATGCTTTATTTTGCACATTATGTAATGCTGAGGTACAAGAGTCTTGATGGCAAGGCTTCTTCTTTATGGGAAAAATATAACAAGAAAAAAGTTTGTTTCAACAGGTGTTGCAATGGTTTGCTTATACTTAGCAAATCTCCTCTGTCCCGAACATGTACCCAGAAAAGCATGCACAAAGGAGAAAAACTGAAAAAAAAAAAAAAAAAAAAGGTTTTAAATAGAACAGAAATTCCAAGACTTGGGGTAAACTCCCAATACCTAGTTCAGATAGTTGCTTATATGTGAAATTTATTAAGTTGACGTAGCACTTTGAATCTTGATTCTCCCTCTGGGGAGGTGATCTATAGATGTTACTGGTGTTTTTCACCCATTTTAAATATACCCTGAGCCACACTTTTAGTTGATATGTTGAAGAAGCAAATTAAGGCATGTACAGCAGGTGTTGCATGCATATGAATGCATTAAATGAAAAGTGGCAAGAGTTGCACTCAATGAAGATAGAGGTTACATCTTTAATAATTTGTTGAATGAGGTTTGCTTTTAGTGTGCATCTTACAACTCTTTTCCCCTTTTTTCAAACTCAAATAAAGAAAAGTGAAACATTAGCACCTAGAGTTTGGTTTAAATCTTCCTCTTGAGGATTGTTTGGAGCCTCACATCATATACTGCTTTGCATATTCGGTAGAAATATCTTCACAGACATATTATGAGTGAACAAGTTGCAATTATATTATATGGACTGTCAAAATTAGATCTCAATTTATGAATTTGTTTTGTAATGTTTGTTGGTGTAATATTTTTTTCTACAAGAACAAGGTCATGTTTAATGTTTGTTGGTTTTTAATCCGTTCGTGTCTTTGGCTCCTCTGGTTAATGAAGTGCATTCGTTGGAACCAGTTCCTTTGGTATTAATACCCCTTCATCCAGTTGATTTTCTGCACCCCGAGATGAACATTTGCTCTGTTTCAGTATTTTCGGGAGATTTACAACAGGAGGTTTCTTCTGGAGGGGATGTGGTTGAGCCCAATTTACACTTGGAATTATATGAGGGGAAAATATTTGATGAGAATGCAGGTAGCCCAACCCCTATATGCACCATCCTGTCTCATGCTTCAACCAAAAATGCCTCAGATTGGGTTTTATAAAAGGTTGAAGATTTACAGGCATGTATGAGGATATCTTGTGCAGGGTTTAAGGAGCAGTTTAAGGCTCTTCTTGTTGCTGTTGAAGCAGGAAGACCTACGGCTTTGAAGTCTGCAGCAAAAAAGGACAAGGAGTTGAAACGTTTAAAATACTTCATTAATTATGATATTAAGGAAGGAAGTGTGGGGAGGGACAGGTTGAAAGGGAGGGGGATCTTGGTCATCAAATGAAGCCTAAAATCCTCTCTTGGAATGTAAGGGGATTAACGATGTCAATAAGCGTCTCCGTATTAGATCCCTCCTCCATAGCTAGAAAATTGATGTTGTATGTCTTCAAGAAACTAAGTTGAGTTTTATTGATAGAAGCATCATTTGTAGTTTGTGGGGCTATTCTTTTGTGGGTTGGAGTTATCTTGCTTCGTTGGGTGTTTCGGGAGGTGTGTTGTTGATGTGGGATAAGAGGGTGGCTGAGTTAGTAGAGGAATGCATTGGGAATTATTCTGTGGCTGGTTCTTTTAAAAATATTGAGGATGGGTGGCGATGGGCTTTTGCGGGTGTGTATGGGCCTAATGTGGATAGGGAGAGAAGGTTTTTGTAGGAGGAGTTGGCGGGTTTGTTTTCCTTGTGGGATGTGCTTGGTGTTTGTGTGGGGACTTTAATATTGTTCGGTTTTCCAGTGAGAGGGCGGGTGTATCTACTCTATCTATGGCAATGGAAGAGTTTTCAGAGCTGCTTTTTATCTGAATCTTGTGGATCTTCCATTAGCAGGGGGTTTACAATTGGTTTAACAGTAGAGGGGGGTCAAGGTTGGATAGATTTCTAGTCTCTCCTTCTTGGGAGACTCACTATCCGGATTTATGCCAGAAGAGGTTGCCCCGTGTTTGCTCTTATCATTATCCCATTTTGCTTGATTGCGGTGGCTTACTTGGGGGTATGTGTTATTTTAAATTCGAGAATACATGGCTTACAACTGATGGATTCGTGGAGAAGGTTAGGATTTGGTGGGCATCTTACTCATTTTTCGGAACTCCTAGTTGTATTTTGGCAGGTAAACTCAAAGCTCTAAAGTTTGATTTAAAGAGGTTGAATAATGAAGTCTTTAGGCATACTGAAGTGCAGAAAAATCTGCTTTGGGATGAGTTGCATGGTTTGGATGAGGGGGAGGTAAATGAGGAGTCATTGTCAAGGAAGAATGAGGTAGTGACTAAAATTGAGAAGGTTTGGTTGATGGAAGAAATTTCTTGGAGGTAAAAATCAAGGGTGATTTGGTTGAAAGAGGGGATAGTTGTACTAAGTTTTTTCACAAGATGGCTAATTCACACAGGCGCAATAACACTATTGAGGCACTTCATTTTGGTACCAATGTGCTTCACTCCCTTGATGAGACTCAAGATCACATTGTGCAGTATTTTGAAGATCTTCTAACCGAGACAGAGGAGTGACATCCTAAGTTGGATGGTCTGAATTTTGACTAGCTGGATTTCTGTGCAGTCAACTGGTTGGAGAGACCTTTTGAAGAAAATGAGGTGTATCAGCTGGTGAGTGGAATGTGTAAAGATAAAGCTTCGGGCCCGGATGGCTTCTCCATGGTTTTTTTTCAAGAGTGTTGGGATATACTGAAAGTAGAAGTTATGTGGGTACTCCAAGATTTTCATTCTTGTCAGAAGCTTGAGAAGTCCCTAAATGCTACATTTATCGCACTCATCCCTAAGATAGCCGGTGCCCATAAGTTGAAGGATTTCCGTCCTATTAGTTTGATAGGTGAGATCTATAAAATTATTTCAAAAGTGTTAGCTAATCTTATGAGTACGGTGATGGATAAAATCATTTCTAAACCTCAAAATGCTTTCGTTAAGGGACGTCAAATTTTGGACTTGGTTCTGATTGCTAATGAGTGTTTGAACAACTGTATGAGGATAGGTATTCTGGGGGTTCTTTGAAAGCTTGATATGGAAAATATGTACGACCACGTGTGCTAAGATTTTCTTTCTTATATGCTAAGAAGATGCGGCTTTGGGGATAGGTGGTGTGGATGTGTTAGACATTGTGTTTCGACCGCTAGTTCTTTATATTAGTTAATGGCAACTCTTGTGGTTTTTTTCAGAGTAAGAGGTGTTTGAGATAAGGGGATTCGTTATCCCTTTCCTTTTTGTTTTAGTGATGGAAGTATTGAGTCGTATGGTGGAGGCTACTTTAGGGGGGGGGGGGTTTCTCTCTGGTTTTTCAATGGGTAATATTTGCAATGGTACTATTTTAATCTCTCATTTATTATTTGCGGATAATACTCTCATTTTTTGCAATATTGACAGTGGACAAATTCAAGCTTTAAGGGTTGTTTTATTATACTTTGAAGTTGTCTCGGGCCTCAAGGTGAATTTGGGCGAGTCAGATTTGGTACTGGTGGGAGATGTGAGGAATATTAACCTTTTTGCAGATTGGTTGGGCTGTAAAGTTGCTTCTCTTCCAATGAAATATCTTGGACTCCCATTGGGGGTGTCGTTCAAAGTAAAGAATATATGGGATCATGTTGTAGAAAAGGTTGAGAAAACACTGTCAGGTTGGAAGTGCCTATATTTATCAAAAGGGGAAGACTAACCCTCATTAAAAGCACCATCTCCAACCTTCCCAATTGTTATCTTTCCTTATTCCTTTTACCGGTTGGTGTGGCAAACCGGATTGAGAAGTTATTTAGAGCATTCTTATGGGGTGGCATGGGAGAGGAGAATAAATTCCTTCTTGTGAGTTGGCATAGGGTGTGCTACCTGATTGTGAATGGAGGCTTGGGGGTGCGAAACTTGACTAACTTTAGTAAGGCACTGTCAGACACTGTTAGGGAAGTGGCTATGGAGGTATCAAAGGGAAGGGGACTCATTGTGGAGAGAGGTTATTGATCAAAAGTACGAAGGTGATTGGTGGGATGGTACTCTAAGGAGGGTAAGGGATCTTATGGTGTGTGTTTATAGAAATATATTAGAAAGGGGTGGGACAGTTTTGTAAAACATACTAAGTTTGAGGTTGGAGAGGGTGCAGAAATTCGTTTTTGGTTTGATGAATTGTGTGGTGAGAGAGCCCTTCATTCTATTTTCCCTGTTGTTTTCAGCTTGGTTGGAAATTAGCAGGCTGCTGTCTCATAGATGTTGAGGCGTACTAATGGGACTGTCAATGAATGTTACTTTCATCAGAAATGTACAGGATTGAGAACTTAATGAGATTGCAGTTTTTTTCAGTTTCTTGTATTCTTTGAATATAGGAGGAAATGAGAGGGATCGAATATTGTGGAAACACACAGGCAACAAAAATTTTTCTATTAAATCTTATTATAAGGTGTTGTCTGGTCAGCATAAATTCCCTTTTCTGTGGAAGAGTATTTGGAGGGCGTTTGTACCATCTAAAGTTGCTTTTTTCACATGGACAACTGTACTTGGAAAGATATTGACGATTGACAATTTGAGGAAACGTGGCATGGTTGTTATGGAGTGGTGTTTCATATGTAAGAAAAATGGTGAATCGATTGATCATTTACTCTTACGTTGTGAAATGGCTAGGGAGTTATGGGTTGGGGTTCTTAGTAGAGCTGGGTTGAGTTGGGTTATGCCAATGAGAGTGGTGGATCTACTAGCATGCTGGAATAGGCGGCACAGAAGCTCTCAGTTGGCAACGGCGTGGAGGATGATTCCTTTGTGTATTATGTGATGTTTATGGATAAAAAGGAATGAGCGGTGCTTCAATGGTGCTTCAACGACAAGGAGCGAACTGTTGAGGATATCTGGAAATTGTTTGTCTTCTTTGCTGTATTGGTTCTCGGCTGTTGTCGTTAAGGGAGGAAATGCTCATGAGTTTTTGTTTTCTTTTCAAGTTTCTAGAATGTAATTTGGTGCTTTTTTTGTATACTTCTGTGTACATGGGCTTCGCCTAGTTTCATTAAATAAAGTTTTTCTTACTTAACAAAAAAAAAAAAAAGTTTTATCCATTACAACCATTGGTTAGAATAATCTTCATTTACAGATGAAACCACTGAGGAGAGGAGTTGTTATAAGGATCACATTATGTCTTTTCTGTAGGTACGCAAGTTCAGCAAACATTGTAGAAGTTGTGACAAATGTGTTGATGGATTTGATCATCATTGCCGGGTAAGCTTAAAAAATGTTCTAATATTCTTGTGAATCTCTGGCTTCAAGGACTTTTTTTTCATCCAAGTAAGCTTCATTGACTTTAAGACCTGCAGTCATGTAGAATTATCTAGGAGGCATCTAAAAAGACTGTATTGCTTAGATGATTACAAATATGTTCCAAAATTTCTATCTTAAAGATTATATTCTTGGTTTTGCTTAGCAACATCATGTCTATATCTCCAACTATTGTATTGACGTTTTCTAAAATATGGTGCAGTGGTTGAATAACTGTGTAGGGAGGAAAAATTATGTGACGTTCATTTGCCTCATGGCTGTGAGTCTCATTTGGGTAAGTTTTAGTATAATATCATTGTTTGGGATTCTCATTTTCCATGGATTATGGCTTGTCTTATTTGGTATAAATCTTGTTGTCTGATCTAAAAATTTTTCTCTCAGGTTCTTTTGTTGGTGTTAATAACAACTTATTGTTGAATGTGGGGTTGGCATTGCTGTAATTGTCCGATGCTTTATTGATAAAAAGGGTACAGAGAACCAGATAGCTGATAAACTTGGAGTTGGATTCTCCCAGCCCCCTTTTGCTACTGTGGTGGTATGCTTGCTGCCTTGTTTGCCTTCAGCTTGTATTGATTTTCACCTTCAAAATGGTATCATGATTTTATATCTGGTGTGGCTTTTATAGATCATAAAAAATAGTAAAATGTTGTTGTAGTTCATGTATCCATTGGCCTGTAAGAATTACCATGGTCTGGCACCTATCATCCATGCCAAGAAATGCCTAATCAGGCTTATATGTCTGATTCTTTGTTTTTGGCTAATTTTGTAATCATACACATGGAAACATGGGATTCTTCTTGGTAAGAAAAATGGCAGAGTCCAAAAGAATATTTACTGTAGAGATCATCGGTCTATTAAATATTAAGTTATTTTTCAGGGAATCTATCAGCCAGAAAAGTGGACCTAATTTTGGGTTCTTCTCACACAGTCCTTACTAGGCTCTACCTACTTATAACATCAAAATGGTAGATTCTGTAAATGGAACTGATATATTTGGCTGGTTTTTGTCTCCTTACACAGTCCTATGTGGCTTGATCTGCGAATAATGCATGCAGTGCTGCTATTTCATTAAGCCAGCTGAAGTAATCTTGCACCAAGGATTATTTTTTATTAGTGACAACTTTTTGCATCTGCTGAAGTAAAACCAGCTGAAGTAATCTTGCACCAAGAATGCATGTACTACACTTGTTTTGATAATAATAAATCTCTAGATGCTACTTATCAAAAAAATAAATCTTAGATGCTGGGTGATGAAGGAATTGTAAAGCCTGAAACAACATGAATTCTCTGATGATAACAGGCCTTATGCACGGTTGTTTCTTTCCTAGCCACTGTGCCTTTGGGAGAACTATTCTTTTTCCACATGATACTGATTCGAAAGGTATGTTCCTTAAATGACCTACCCCTTCTACCTATCTAAACATGCATGTGGTAAACCATTGTTGCTTTTGCTGTAGGGTATTACAACTTATGAGTATGTTGTTGCCATGAGAACCCAAAGTGAACCGCCTGGTCCATCTCTAGATGGTGGTGATCAACAAAGTCTGGCATCATCACCAACTGGTTCATCTGTGACTGCTATAAGTGGTAGAAGCTCTCTTGGAATGGACTTGCAATATAAAGGTGCTTGGTGTACCCCTCCAAGAATCTTCATGGACCATCAGGTATTACTGCCTTTGTTTATCATATAGAGGAGACAAGGATCTAGATTAAATCTTTGATTAAATGTAGAAATTTCCTGCTAAATCCTTAATTATATTATCCAATAATTTACTAAGAATGAATTTGATTAGGCTGGGGCAAGATGTCACATGATTGCTTGTATTGTCCTTTGATAAAGTGAATTTTGTGCAAGAATTGATTATTTTATGAGTGTCTAATGAGCAGGATGAAATTATATCACATTTGGAGCCAGGACGCCTACCATCTACAGTGGATCCAGATGCAGTACCGTCTGACCTAGAAAAAAAAGTACCCCAGCGTCCAGTCCGAATCAGTGCATGGAAACTTGCTAAATTGGATTCTAATGAGGCAATTAAAGCAGCCACTAAAGCTAGAGCGTCATCTTCTGTTCTCCGTCCAATTAGTTCACGACATCATCCACATGATGCTGATCGTTTATCCAGTAGCAATGTGAGTGGAAGAAGCAGTCCAATAAGTACTGATCAAGGGTTTCACAATAGATATCCTAGAGCTAGGACAATGAGGCTATCCCTTCCCAAGAGCTCCTATCCACCAAGTTGCACCAGCAAGGAAGATATTGAAACATGTCATCATAGTGTGAATAATCTCAGCAGTCCTCAATTCTCCAACCTCACACCTTCGCCATTGGAGCAACAAACTGCACACGGAAATCACTTCAATCCTATGTATCAATCGTCGGCAGATCAATCTCCTTGGTCATCAAAGCGAAGTGAACAAAACAAAAATGCAGTTCTTGAGAATGTAGCACAAATCCCTAGTAGAAATAGCTACTTGGGTATTGCTGAAAACACGAGATCTTTAGTCTTCTGGGATCAAGAAGCTGGACGTTTTGTTTCCTCATCTTCCAGAGGTTTTGGAACCGAGCTTTTGTATACAGGTCAATCCATTTTCTTTAGTGGGCCTGTTGTGAATGAACAACCTGCCCAAGAAACAAGAGATGGAAGCTCAGTGGCTGTTGGCATGAATCGAGGCTCTACATCAAGTTATTATCAACAGGGTAGGTCACAAAGGGGTGGCCAGCTTCCTGTATTTGTTCCAAGTGATTCCAGACAAGACCAGTTCTCTTCTACATTGCCCTGAGCAAGCCACTGGTTTCTTTTAGCATATCTGTAGATCTAGAGCCTGGATTTTTTTAGATTCTTTTCTTTTTCGACTTGATTTTTCTTTATAGATTTTGTGCAGCTCTTGGATCTTTATGCTATATGTTCACCAATTCATTATGAGTGTTGAAGGATTTAGTTTCTAACTATTGAATCTGGTTAAATTTGTTAGCAAAGCAATAAAGCTCTTTTGAAATTTTGTTAATAAACAGAGATGTGTTTTGCTTTTCATTAGAGTATTGAAAATCAATGATGGGAGGTAATTTACATAATCATACTTTACACATATTGGTGAGACAGGTAGGGGGATTAATCAATTTCTCTAAGATTGAGGCAACCATTCTTCAGGAGTTCTCATTGTTTTGGAATTCTTTTCCGTATGCCACAAGTAATCATACTTTTTTGAAGAGAAGGTAAAAACTAAAAATAAATAAAGGGAAATAGTGTTGCTTTTCGGGGATTGAATTTGGGTCGATAAATAAATAAATGGTTTGTCGATTATTTGATTTCACATCAAGAATGATAAAATGATGATGATTAAAAAATAATAGAGAATACGAAAAGTCGTGGGTTGGTTTGGTTACATGAAATTAAATTATCTCATCTTATATAATTATTATAATTTTTTTGAACTCCCACATAAAATATAATAAATAATTCAATTTTTTTAAATTTGAAAACAAAAATTATATTAAAAATTTATATGATAATAATATTTTATTCAACTTTTAACAAAATATCTTATCTCATTTAATCTGAACTGCGTAACCAAACAAGGCCAGTCTTTTTATTTTTTTTAAGGTTTGATTTCTTGAGGGCATAAGTGAATTTCAAACAGACTTTATTGTTTGTGACCGTGAATTGGCCTCAATTTTAGGTGAAATCCCTTACTCTTCGTTCTCGCTAGTCCGGTTTTACCAATGGCAAACACGAAATTATCTCCACAGGAATGGGCAATCTCCAATCAATCCCAACCGTCACTCTCTCCTCTCCGTACATTCCCGGTTGAATACCGTTAAGTAATAGAAATGAAGAGACAAACCGCCCTCAGACAGTAGTGCTAAGCAAATATAGATTTCTCTCAATGTCTTTGCCCGCACAGTGATCCTTTTGCCCTCGGTCTTGAACAGATTGACAATGAATGTGCCATTGGTTGTATAGGAGAAGATGCCTTATTTTCAGGAATATCGTTGTTCTTGAAGCTCATAATTTCTAAGGGATAGCTTGGGAGTTGGGAATGGCTGGGGGTGGAGGCGGTGAAGGTATCAATCATGCAAGGGAGCTGGATCAGACGCCCACATGGGCTGTCGCTGTAGTTTGTGCTGTTATCATTTTGATTTCTATAATTTTGGAGAAAGTTCTTCATATGATTGGAGAGGTAACAATTAAGAAAGTTGATGCATGCATAAAAATATTTTCTATCTGTTTAGTCCTCCGAATTTAGGTTTCGTTTAGTAATATTGATCTGTATTTAAAGAATCTTGCCTGACATTTTATCTCTTTTGGGTTGAAAAGACGTGTCCAAAGAATCCGATCTTTCGGGATTTGTGAGAGAATGCCTTTGTGTAATTTCTCGTTTTCATTTTCTGAAGAGACAAATATACATCAAGTTTTCTCAGTTCTTACGATAGTTGTAAATTAATTTGTACAACAACAACAACAAAGATAAACATATTTTTTTAGTAGCGGTTTAAAAGATTGTCGTTAGACCTAGTAATGGATGCATTGAAACAGTCAAAACTGCTATTATGAATCGTAGTTTTAGACTAATTGTAGTTTTGGCAACTGCTGGTGTAATTAAACTTATTCAAAGTTCATATTGCAGTTTAGAAATTAGAAATGTTTAAGTTGGGTTGTGTAATTAAGTTTTTTGCAATGTCGGATTCTGTGATTTGATCTTTCAGTTTCTATCATTGGATGGCCTTATATTATCTTTCTCCCTTGGAATATGATTTTTTTGAATTGTTCTGGTTAGTGCATTGGTGTGCTTAGGCGCAGAAGACCCAATTGAGACCATGAGGTGTTAAATTCGTTAGGTTTGAACATTGAATTCTTAAAGAAGATACACATAATTGCATGCTTGTCGATCAGTATCTAATTTGCTTCCCTATAACTTTTTAGTATTAAAATTCCAAGCTACCATGCTTAATTATTTTGTTTTCTGCTTTTATTTATATTTTTCTCTGTAAGTAGCTTTTCTGAAAACATAATCTGTCTTTTTCCTTATCTCAGTGGTTTCAAGAGAGAAAAAAGAAAGCTTTGTTTGAAGCTCTCGAGAAAATTAAAGGCGGTAAAGCATCAAACCTGTTCGTTAATGTTGCTTTGTTATTTATATCTATTTCTATAGGCTTTGGTTTATGCAAATTGACAAAGGAAATTTATGTGGTTTAATTCCTAGTGACCAAGATTTATTTTCCTGTTTAATTTTTGCAGAGCTCATGGTTTTAGGATTTATTTCCTTACTCTTGACATTCGGGCAAAGCTTCATCACTAGAATGTGTATTCCCATGAAGTTTGCAGATACAATGTTACCGTGCCCCATAAGAAGAGGGGGTGACTATCAAGAACCTCACGAGGAGCCTAAAATGGGCAAGGGAGAACATCATCGCAAGCTCCTATGGTACGAGCGTAGATTTCTAGCTGCTGAGGGCGCTGGACCAGCTTGCAAGCTGGTAAGTATTATATTGAATTATGGTTAGGCAGGTTTCATTTAACATTCAATTACAAAGTATTATGCTAGTAAATACAATTATATGTTATTCACCAGAAAAAAAGTTGCGTTCTTTATCTTGTATTATAGTCTTCACAAGTTTAGAAAATATATATATATATATATATATATATATATATATTAGGGTCTTCATATTCCTCGTGTGCAGGGTTAGTAATTCATTAATCCATATGTTTAATGCATTGTTACAGTGTAGTCAAATCTTTGAATCGGCATTCTGTACAATTATCCATTTAGTACTGTTGAGACAAAATTGAAGAGTATCAGGGGTTTTTCTTTTATTCTGTCAAAGGAAATGGGACCCATCTTTTTCTGTACACCAAATGATGAATGGATGAAGTGTATATGTGCATTGATTAGATATGATCACAAGTTGAAAGAGGAATTTCACCTAACAACACAATAAGAGGAATTTCACCTATCAACACAATAAGGCTAAACATGTTCTACAGAGCAGAAAGTTGGCAATTATAAATGTACATAACAACATAGGAGGTTTATTTACGACAGAGAAGTGATAGGGAAATATAATGTCATATCTCAATGCAGTTGGGGAAAACTATGTTTGTTTCTAAAGGGTAAAATAAGAGGAGAGTTTGATGTGATTACATTGTTTCAGTCATTTTTATTGAAAGAACATAATCAACTAGGAATGTGAGAAGCACGCAAGCTGGAGGTGAAAGAAGTTGAATTTAAAAGATCTATGATCTTGTGCTCTGACTGGTTTTTTACATGCCAATATGTGGAGCAGAACTTCTGTTGGCCCAAATAGTTGGCAAATGATGACTCTAGGCATACAAGTATGTCATGAACGTATACATTGATTTTCATTTGGGTCTGCAGGAATGCAGAGAGATAAGTACTTAAATAGAATCAAACCATAACTACAGCTGACTTTGACAGTTTTTACATGTAAAATCTTTGTTTCACAACGTAAGTTGTTGAAAGAGATGTACTCACAGCATGACTGCATTTTGTTATAATGACTAATGCAATTCATAATCTTTCATGATGTAGGGGCACGTGCCACTTATATCTGTGAATGGTTTACATCAGTTACACATCTTCATATTCTTTTTAGCAGTCTTCCATGTGATCTACAGTTGCATAACAATGATGCTTGGAAGACTAAAGGTGGGGTACACATTTTGGTTTGCCTATAATCATTAATTGTAATTCTATCATATAACGAGTACCTGGAAACAAGTGTCATAAGGGCATTCAGTTCAGGGAGGAAAGTATTGTCTGGAAAAAAAACTAATAATATTATCTCCCCCAATTTGTGGCTGGGATGGCATCATGCTTTTCAAGAGATCGAGATCTCTGGATTCATTAGAACCTTCTGTTTCAGAGCGAGACTCTCCAGGAGAATTTTATTTAGATGATGTCAACGTTAACCTAATTGATTAAATATTGTTGATTTTTGTAGATTCGTGGCTGGAAGGAATGGGAACGGGATAGTATTAATGACCAGGAATTTCTAAATGGTATACTAGTGAGAATTATGACAACTGCTTGACTGTTTGTCCCATCGGAATTTCATAGATTATGTACTGCCTGTGTTAAGAGTCTCATATATTAAATTGTTGGGTGCACTTATTTATTTAGTGATGAATTGGTTGTATGATTGTTGTTCAGATCCTAAAAGATTCAGGCTTACTCACGAGACATCATTCGTAAAGGATCACACCAGTTTCTGGACTAGATCACCGTTCTCCTTCTATTTTGTAAGAAATATGTCATTGACTCTTGGTTTTCAATTAAGTTCAAGATGGAATTAGAGTTGATGATATAATAGTGCAATTTTCTATCAAGTATGTTTTGCACGTGCCCTTCAAATTTCTTCTTTTTTTTTTTGAAAAAAGGGGTAGGACCTCCAATTTTATTCATAACCCTCAATTATGGTGAAGGGGCATGCACTTCAAAATTTCTAAGCATAAAATTTGTGTATTTCATGTTGTACTTTGAGTAAAAACTCAAAGTTAAACCTGAAAAAGAAAAAAGAAAGAATTGAGTCAAGGCCTTCTAAATTTGCAAAACTGATAAAGTTTTTGTGAGATAGTTTTGAAACCTGTAAATGTTGATGCAATGCTTGGATGTTCCAATCTTTCAGGTCTGCTTCTTTCGACAATTTTTCCGGTCTGTTCGCAAGGCTGACTACTTGACAATGCGGCATGGATTTGTTAGTGTGAGTTTCTTCATTGCAATTAAAGAATCCCATCATGATCATCTTCATATATAACTGTTGGTAAAACAATTGTTTCCTTCTTACAGGTTCATTTAGCACCAGGAAGTAAGTTTGACTTTCAAAAATATATAAAGCGATCATTAGAAGATGACTTCAAGGTAGTTGTAGGAATCAGGTAAAGTTCCAACACTTCCTAATAATTAGTTATTAGTTATAAATTTAGCTTCCTGGAATTGAGATTGCATGAGGATAATCCTTGCCACATGTCCCCATTTCCTTCAGTATTTTTTTGACTTTTATCTTTTGCTTCTGGCAGTCCACTATTATGGGCATCTGTGGTCTTCTTTCTGCTTATTAATGTTAGTGGTTAGTCTTTCTTCTTACTTTTTTTTTTCAATTTTGTCAATAGAGCCGATTTATAATGTTCGTAACAAAGATATTATAATTGATCTTATCTCTTTTCAGGATGGGATGCTATGGCTTGGGTGTCAATACTTCCTCTAGTTGTAAGAAACTTGTCATAAAACTATCTGAATATGTGCTTAAAATTCAAGGACTAATGAGTGGGTGGTTTAAAGGTGATATTAGCTGTTGGGGCAAAGCTTCAAGCAATAATAACACAAATGGCCCTTGAAATCACAGAGAGACATGCCGTAATCCAAGGAATACCTCTTGTACAAGTCTCGGACAATAATTTTTGGTTTGGTTGGCCTAAGCTAGTTCTTTATCTCATCCATTTCGTCTTGTTCCAGGTACTGATTAGTTTCCTTCTGTTCTTTTTGCATGTATTCTAGGTAACTGTGTGAGGTAGAATTGCAAAAGTTCCAGCTGAGTAGAATCAGAGCAAAAGCCAACTGTTTCTGAACGCAAATAAAGTTTTTTTTTTTTAGGAACTGCACTAGTTTTTCATAGTAAGATTTATGAAGATTTTCTAACATGCTGATTCTTACTTATCCAGAATGCCTTTGAGATAACATATTTCCTTTGGATATGGGTAATAAATGCTCTACTTTATCTTCCTCGAATTCTTTCTATATTCACTGCTGGAATTCTAAATGTTCGTTCTTGGTACAGTATGAGTTTGGACTGAGATCTTGTTTTCATGAGAGTTTCACTCTTATAATTTTAAGAGTTGTTCTCGGGTAAGTCCTACTTTAGTACAATAATTACGTTTGATATAAAAGTTTGAAAGTCTTACATTGTAATATATCTTTAGATACCATTCTTCCTTCTCTAAGATTATTTCATGGACATCCGCATTCCTATGATTAACATTAGAACTTCTAACTAGTTATGGAACTTTTAATTTGACAGGGTAGAAGTCCAATTTATGTGCAGCTACATCACACTTCCTCTGTATGCCCTTGTTACTCAGGTAAGCTCTTCTACTAATTGCTCCTACGATATATTAATCCATGCTGAGATTTAAGAGTAGCAACTTACAGGCTGAAGGGATCTTTGAGGAGTTATGAATGTGGTCCAGTTTTGGAAAACTATAACTGAGCTAAACTTCCTTTATACTTCTTTCACCTAACATGCATGCTAGCAACTAGTAATCAATGCCCTAGAAAAACTGGTAATCAAAACTTTAAACACACTTTTCAAACTGTCTCCATTTATAATTATGAATTGGTGATGAACACGGTCTTACTTTTTCTTTGGGGACTTTTAGATGGGATCAACCATGAAGAGGTCAATCTTTGATGAACATACTTCCAAGGCGCTAAAGCAGTGGCATAAAAAAGCTGTAAAGAAAAAGAATGATGAGAGGGGATCATCTCCACCTCGGACTTTAGGTGGAAGCCCCTCCAACTCAGTTGTGCAATCCCCACAACATCCACATCAACATCCTCACAACCAGTTTTATGGTGTGGAAGCAGACAGATCTTCTCCTAAGCAAACAGAAAACATTATGGCGAGCATGGACCTTCCAAGGGAACAAAAACCGACTAAGAATGATGACTTCGGCGACCTACTAAGTGGATGAAACTGGGAGTTGAGTTCTGGAACTCTTAGGCTAGGAACCATCTTCGGTTGATTGGCTTGACGTTGCCCAACCATATGCAGCCAAAAGTCCATTTTTTCCTACTGCATAACGTTGTTCTTCATCAACTTTATGTTTAAAAGTAGACTTGTAGCCTTTTGTTTTCATCTTCTCGATTAGTGTCAGCCTAGAAGTGTCAATTTTAACATGTTTGATGGGAAATAATACTCGCAAGTAAATGCTCACAGTTGCCTACGTTATGTTTCCTTCTCTTTCATGCTATGTTGGAATATTTGGCCGTGGAGGTTTGTGCCAACATCATCAAGCTGCACAATGACTCTTTCATTAGACGCAATAGGAACCTGTGGCACATTACATGCATAAGCTGTTATAGAAAGGCAGATAGCTCTGAAGACTGTAAAACAATGTAAGGTGAAGGCTTATTATTATTATTATTATATTTTATAGAAAAACTTCCATTAATCAGAGACAAAGCGCAGCTAATACATCAGTTCTGGCACACTCAGGTACCTCTTCAATGTCAATAATTAGCTAAATAAGGTGAAGTTGGTGGTTTTACATTCTACCAATGGTAAGATAGTATTTTGTGTCATGAAGCATATATAAGGAATGAGTAATGTTAGATACAGTCGTGGGTTGTGCAAGTGCCACACACTCTTTTTGAAAAAAAGATGGGTCTACTATTAAAAAATTAATTTTTTCCTACAGATCTCATATTTACTCAGTTGAAAAATTTTACTCATCATTCTCACACCACACACTACACATAATTTTTTATTTTTTTCTCTTACCAAATATGTGGTGTATAGATGATGAGTAGAATAACTCAATTAGTTTAGAAAGAATAAACCAATAAAATAAATGTGATATGTGGTGTGTGGAGATGATGAGTAACAAAATTCTTAATCACTTTCTTCAAAAAGATTATGTGGCGCTTACACACTCTGTGACTGTATCTCGCGTTACTCGTGCCTATCTGATTGTTAAAAAAACTACAAAGTATCTTAATCATCCCATTTAACAGATACAATAACGGTATTAACTATAACACGCCAAATCTGGGAACAAAAACTACCAACGACATGTCGATCGCTCGCCACCATATCAACGACATGTATCCAACGGATTGGTGCATAAGTAAGATTCGTAAAGGCGAACGAGATAGGGATATAGAAGCATTGGGCGGTTTATAACCTTCGGCCATTATATTTCAACGGGCATGGCCTCTGTTAGGAGCTTGGACGAACGGACCGTTAATCATCTTCTTCAAATCTGTGCAAAACCCACCCGAAACCAGGCACAGCTTTCAAAGCAATTCGTTCTTCCAATACCCATTTCGAGAAGGTCCGCGATTCTGATTTCCTCGCTGCCTTTCAGCCTTCTCATTTCACACTCTCCACCGTCAGAGGCCAGAGAGCGACGAAACAAGAAGAACATCCCTCTTGAAGACTACCTCACTAGCCGTTATTTACTTATCTTTGTCTCTGTTTAATGTTTTACGTTTGTTATGTGCATGTGGTTCTTCTTGGGTTGCTTAACTGTGAGTACATTTTGGTGTTTTACAGAGATTTTTGTGGCATGGTGGGATTTATTGCTTAAAAATTAGAAATTGAAATATGGTTTTAGTAATAACGTTGCAATCCTATACTAGTAATCACTTGTGAAAAAACAATTTCTGGGAACAAAGTATATACTGATCGACGCACGTTAGTCTGCTTAATTAATGTCCTGATAGCAGGAAAAAAAAATGGGGAACGAGCAGTTGGTAGGATTCTTCAGTAGCACTTGAAAGCATATGTTGATTTGAACACATTAATGTGCATGCTTGATGTGATAATGGCTGCAATGAATTACGGGAAGCAGCAGTTGTGCGAGCATTTTTAATTAGCATTGAACTTTTTGTCTTTTTGCTTTTCTGTTACCTTCGAAGCAGCTGAGGGATTAAAGTACTATGATCTGTTTGAGGGAAAGGGCCCAATAGCTGAAAAAGGATCAACAGTTCAGGTTTGGTTTTGATGTAAGCTGAAGAAATTCTTTTTTTCATATGTATATGGACAGAGATATTACTTCGTATTGGCTTGTACTTTCACAGGTGCACTTTGACTGCTTATACCGTAATATTACAGCTGTGTCGAGTCGAGAATCCAAACTCTTAGCTGGAAATCGTAGTATTGCCCAGGTTCTCGACTATGCCTTTGTGTTTGTGTGTGGTCAATGAGAGAGAGAGAGGTCAGCTTCTTCTAGTAAAAAACCAATAGCTGAAATTACTAATGCACGTTTCCTTGTCTTTAATTTAGCCATACGAGTTCAAAGTTGGAGCTCCTCCAGGGAAAGAAAGGAAGCGTGACTTTGTAGACAACCCAAATGGTCTGTTTTCTGCGCAGGCTGCACCAAAACCCCCATCGGCTATGTACTCAATAATTGAAGGGATGAAAGTAGGGGGGAAGGTAATACCATCCTCCCTTTTTCACCAATATATGATCTCTTTGGAAAGCAGCAATTTTTCTTTTAGTTTCTTATCATCTTTGTAACTGCTAAGCTTATGACCTCTGTTTGCCTTCTTCAAAATTATCTCTTATTGCAGCGAACTGTGATTGTTCCTCCAGAGGCTGGGTATGGCCCAAAGGGAATGAACGAGATCCCAGTGAGCTCTTCAATTGATTTCTTTAGTCTCGATATCTTTTACCCACATACTCTATCCAGCATCAATGCATGCTTTTCTCATATACTGTCACTGCTTTTGTACCTCAGTGACAGCTTTTATTCATCTTCTACTACCATGTTCGATCTCATCATTTAATGGTAGAAAGTAAAATTGAGGAAATTACTTATAAAAAAAAAAAAAAAAAAGAGTAAAATTGAGGAAATTAGCAGACGTCATGACCCTCGTTTCAACCATTGTGAATAGCATAGCTCTTGAACATTTCTAATATTTGGACAAAACAGGCTACTTACTGGAATATGGGCATGGTTTCTGTCATTGCACAATTTTTTCTTCATTGTGTTAAGAGATGGTGAGTTTGGCAGTGAAGTAAAAAATAATTTTCCTATTCAGAGGAGAAACAAATGTGATTGCCTTTAGCATTGCTGCATAAATTGGAGGTTGCATTGCTTTATAAGGTTAATTAAATCTCAATGCCAGTTCACCTGCCAACTTAAATTAGCATCATAGACCACCACCGCCACTTAAATTAAGAAATCAAAGGCATACACCCAAGCAAAATGGAACCAATGTTCTCAAGGGATCAAAACCTCTCTGTCCACGTCAGAACCACCTGACCATGATATTGCAAAGTTTTGAGTATTTCTAATGTTATATCCATGATTACTCTTATAGCATATGTGTTCTTCTTTTACAGTGTATACCTGAGAAAATATTGGGGTTTTGACTTGCTCCCTATACTTATTGTGGACTTTTGCAGCCCGGAGCTACATTTGAACTAAATGTTGAGCTTTTGCAAGTAGTACTACCTGAATGAAGTGAGCTTAATTTGTGTTGTGAGAAGCTCGTGGTAATTAGATTCCTCATCATGACCCTTTTTCTGTCCAATTTTGATTGGGAAAAACGATCTTTCTGTTGGCAATGGTAATAGTTTCAGCTAATGATTATATTGGATAAAGAACCTACCAAGGGCCCATCTTATCTACATTTTGTTTGTTCAGTTGGGATAACTATTTTTGTTTCCCATCTGTAACCGTATAAGTTATTATTGAGGTTAATATTGTTAACATTAATCTGATGATTATTTGCTTTTCTAAGGGTCACATATAACTCTACTAAGGTAGAGTTGCTAGGATTGTTGGATACAGATTTGGTTAATGTTTTAACCCTTAAGATCATAAGTCATGATATTTCAACCCAGTTTATAGATCATCCGCTCTGCAATTCAAACTCGTGACATTGTTCTGTTTTGATATCAATTATTAGCATAAAGCCTACAACTGTTGGATACAAATTAGTTAAGCTTTTAACCATTAGGATCATAAGAGTTCAATCCTTTGATTTTCTCCATATTTGCTTGAATTTTTTAGTAGTGCTGCCATGCCCACAAGTCTGCAACAGCCTTCATTCTCCATAGGTGGATTGGGAATCTCTTTCATTTCTTTCACAGGATATAAGGAACCTCCAATGGCATAAAATCATGTGTCAGTGCAAGTTTGAACCCCACCCCATAATCCTCACTTATCTAAGAAGTATCAATTAGTAAATAAGGCAGACTGTTGTCAGTTGATACTTGGACAAGGAAATAAATACATAATTCTTAATACATTACGAGATCATCTTTGGATTGGGAAACAAGGATAAATTGTAGTTCAGAAAGAGCTGCGTGAGAGTGCATGATACTCCATGTAACACCCCGTCCCCGAGGGTCCGGAGAGTTAACTCATGTCGCCTAAAATCATCTCCAGTAACACTTTTAAAAATAAACCAGAGTCTTCATAACATATTAACCTATTTGTTCAACACAAATATATATGTTCCTACATAAGGGCACATCAGAAGTGTCTCAATAATATGCATAAACATTTCCACAAAGATTAGGAATATCCATTACTCAAAATACCAAAGTCACATAACATATATTTTTTTTTATAAGTAATCAAAGATGGATTAATAAAGATAGGCAAAGCCCAAGTACACAAGATGGTATACAAGAGATGAAACCTATCTAGGTCGAAGTAAGGGAAACTAGAAAATCATGAAAATTCAGGCCATTAAAATCTAAAGCAATGGATAAAAATAAAGTACGAAAAAATAGCGTTCTAAGTTCCTCCGAGGACCGTTCTTTGTTTTCGAAGGTCCGATCGTTGCACTCTTACCATATACACCACATAATACAGATCGGGATCATATTCCACACCTCCTTGATTTGTTGCACTCCTCTCGGAAGTGTCCAGCTAGCCAATAGATCTACCACCATTGCAGGCATAACAAAGGCTAACTCTATCCGGCTAACGACTTCTACCCACAAGGCTCTAGTAGTCTCACAATGTAGCAAAAGGTGTTCCATTGTCTCGCCAGATCTCTTGCACATGCAACACCAGTCTAGTATAACTAATCGGTGCTTCCTCAGATTGTCGGTAGTCAGAATCTTCCCCAAAGTTGCTGTCCAAGTAAAGAAGATCGTTTTCGGAGGCGCCTTATTTCTCCAGATTCTCCTCCACGGGAACGGGGTAGTGGCATTGGCAGTTTGGGAAAGGGACTTATAAAAGGATCGAACTGAGAAAATGCCCTTACCCCCAAAACCACATAAAATATCAACACTACCAAAAAGACTCTCCAATAAGTCCTTGTATCCTAAGGCACTTAATCTTCTATGATCAACAAAACTTGCAAGTACTCTCTATTCCTGACCTCCAACTGTTGCATCAAAATTATCTGAAACATATTATGGAGATAGGTGGTGAGTTATCAACAATTCAGTAAGTAGGGAACATATACTAGTATGCAAACATGAACATTTACAGAATTTATAATGCAGAATAAAACACTTTTTATTTTCAGAATGCAGAGTCAGAGCATGTTATCAAAAATATCAGAGCGAAAGTTCAAAAATATTCTTATTCAAAATTTCCTTGGCATAGCATAACTGAAACATCATATCATAACAGAATTCCATGTTTAACCCCCGTGGTAGGGTTGTGAAAACCCCAGCGGCCAACCGAGCAGAAACAGAATGTGAATCTTCCCCTTATTATTCTCGAAGTCTCGAGTGTGCACACAAGAAAAACCACGCAGAAAACCACTTTGCTTCCAAAATGGGTGCACCAGAAATAGAAAAGTTGGTATCAACCCAAACAAAGGCCATAGTTTTACACCCGTGGTAAGATCAGAACAGGGCAGAAACAGAATGTCATGCCAAAGGCTTTAGAAATCACGTCATATTACATCAAAGTACAAAACATTTTTAGAACAGAACGGAATCAGATCCCAAAAATATAATTTATGCACAATTTTTCATATTTGCTCTCTATTGCAAAGTTCAGAAACAGAATGCCAAAACTTTGCTCATGTCTACACCAGTCATGACAGAAAGTACTTTATTCTTCTATAGAATTTCACTAGTCATGCAGAACAAATAACTGAAGTCGTTTCAAATTTCTTTTCATAACAAAACATGTATATTTTTTCAAAAAAAAAAACCTCTGCTCATTTTATTAATTTTTTATGCGAAGTCTAGCACAGGAACTCTGCTTACCTGAACTCCTTAGTCTTTCAAGATATTTCCTCAACAATGTCGAACAAATATTAATCGTCACCTATAAAAGTCACGTAATTCCCGTAAATTTCCAATCAATCACATATTTCAATATTTAAATTTAAAAGTGCTAAAAGAACCTATTTTTAAAACCTCAAAACCTAAAATTCTCATAATTCCTAAAATATCATCATTTTCTAAAACCATCAATATCCACTTAATCAAATTTGTACCGAAGAAGAAATTTATCAAATAAGTATTATGATAATTACGGAACTCAATAAATATTAATGTTTAAAATATCTAAAATACCAACAACGTATTATAAATTAATAGAACACTTTGGGTACTAAACATTCCCATAAAATAAGTCAAGAAAAACTCATCTCTAAAAAAAATAAGTTTACTTTGTTTTATTAACAATATTATCAAAAAATTATCTACACAAATATAATATTTTTGAGACTTAAACAAAACTCATTTCAAACTAAGCCTAAACAATAAATTTGGAGGCATACACTAAGGGGTAAAACAGTAATAGCACTTCCCTCTATTAGGTTAACAATATATATATAAATATAACTTATAAGAACATGAAGACCAGACAAACCAATACACAGAGATAAAACAAGTATGTGGCGGTAGGGGCTCACCCAAGGGAAACCGAGGCACGCGTGGAGGGGTAAGGCACGACGGGGCTGGCTGGAGGGGCTATGGTGGCGCGACTGAAGAGCAGGAGTGCGGCGGAGATGTCGTCGAGTTGGGCTGAGCACGAGAGAAGGAGAGGGAGAGGTGAGCGAGAGAGAGGGCGGAGAGAAATAAGGGAGTAACCGAGAGAGGTACTCACCGCGAGGGGTTGCTACCGGCTAAGGTGGCCTGTGGATGTCCGACGGCCTTTTCCATGCGGGTGGCGACGGCTTGGAGTGGCTGGTGCGGTGTAGTGGTTTAGTGGGTGGATCTCTGTTTTGGGTGGCTAAAAATAGGGGAGTTTCATGGCCGGTGTTTTCGTGTGTGTGGGTGGCTCTCCCGAGGTGTGGAGGTGGCGGGTTCAAGATGTGGGATTTTTGTTTTCTGTTTTCAGAGAAGCAGAACAAAGTGTTTCCGTTGGTGGTCTTCAAAGGTTGGGTGTTGGTTGTGCTGGGTTGGTAATGAAGACGCAAAGAGAGCTGGCTCCGTGGTGGCTGGGTTGTGGTTCGACGGGGAGGAAACATGTGCTCTAATTTGAGCTGTAGGAACCGGATGATTTTCGGTTGTTTATATCTCAGTTAAAGTGGTAGTCGTGGTTCACAGTGGAGGATGGATGCTTAGAGGAGTTTAGATGGCTGAGGGCGTGAAAAGAGGGTAGCGGCACTTATTCTAGGGTTGAGTATGCTTAACATATATAAGAACCATAAGAGGAAACAGATAAAACCTAAAAAAGAAGAAGGGAGGGATGTGCATGAAAATGGAAACGGCTTGAAGTCGTGCGGCGTGAAGTCTGGACCTGTTTTTCACAGGCCTGGGCTCTTTAGCTAAAACATATTTGGCCCACGACTAGATCAGGTCTGGGATTATTGCATGGGCGTTTTCCCTAAGTTTTGGACCTCAACTCAACCTAAAAGGAAATACTTGTCCTATAAATTTTTTGGATGAAAATCAACTTGGTCCATTAAAAGATTTTAAACCTAATTATCAAACCCACCGAAAAAAAAAATTATTCCGCCTAAAATATCTTAAACCCAAACTCTTTTCCAATTTTTTTTGTTTTTACTCGCAATCCCAAATGGTTTTTCATAATTATAAATCCAAAAAATTTTGTAAAGTAGCTTGGCTGGGCTGAGTGTTACACTCCATGCCTCTATGTCAAATGTCAAACCACTTCTTTCACTCAATTTTTAAATTTTTTTAACAGAACCCTTAGATTTTCCATCACAAAAAAATATGTTGCCTTTTTCAATCTAAAGGTGAATTCTTCTAACAACCCAAACTTTTCTTTAATCATGGCTGAAATAACTGAACAAGGTAGGCAATCTCTTGATTGAAAGTAATTTAAACCTATTAGTGTTTATCTAAAAATTAATTTTAAGCCTTGTTTGGCAATATAGATGAGATGATCTCAAAACTTCTCACAATTTCCATTTCAAATATCATTCAAACACAAAATACTTTTTAATTTCAAATCTTCAACTTTTTCATTTAATCAGTACCTAATCATTATTCAAGCACAAAACCTTATAAAATTTTTCTAAACTTTCAAATTAAACACAAAAAAAAAAATACAATTTTTTCAAATTTCAAAACAAAAATAATATTAAAAAATAATATTCAAACAATTTTTTAACTTTGTAATATTTTTATTCAACTTTTTCTTTCTCCTTTCTCAAAGCCCAATAAAACATTTTAACTCAAATCATTTAACTACTATTCACATAATTCTCATAATTTCTCATCTCATCTCTTTGTTTATTTCATTTTATTTTTTATAAGTAAAGTAAATTTTATTGATACGAATGAAATAGGCATAGTCCGTATACACAAAGAGGTATACAAAAAAAAAAACATCTAAATACATTCTAGGATCGATAAATTGAAGACACGAAGTCATGAGCATTGTTTTCAGTAAGCACAATGGCTGAAAACCAAAGCAATAATGTGTGTACAAAAAAATTCTGAAGCTTCGCCATTGTGCACTCCTTATCTTCAAAGTATCGATTATTCCTTTCCGACCAAGTACACCACATAATGCACAATGGAATCATCTTTCACACTACCGCCACTTGAGGACAGCCTTTAATCTCTTCCAACAAGCCAGTAAATCAACCACCTTCAATGGCATTATCCAAGCGACATCGACTCTTCTACGGATCTCATCTCACGACACATTTGTCACCTCACAATGCAATAATAAGAGATCCATTGATTCTCCATGCTTTTTTATACAAATAGCACCAATTCATCACAATGAGCCCCCTCTTCCTCGAGTTATCTGTGGTCAAAATCTTTCCAAGAGCAGCAGTCCATATGAAAAAAATACTTTGGAAGGCACACGAGACTTCTAAATATTCTTCCATTGGAAATGAACATTACTTTGTAATGCCAATATTTTTTAATACGCGCATTGAGTATACACTTCTTGCTGCCATTGGACCTGCACTGCATCATATTCCCCTGTGTTGTAGTGTTTCTTGTGGAGTATATCAATTTGAAAAATTCTGAAACGGTGTGCAATTCCCAATCATGAATATCCCTATTAAATAAAACACTCCACTGGTGAGAACCATGAGAAAATACACGCAAATCCGCCACAGAAACATCTCTGTTAGCTGTAATACGATAGAGAGCTGGAAAGGCCTTATCAAGAGCACAATCTCCACACCAAACATCATGCCAAAACCTAATTATGGTACCCTCTCTAGCCACAAAACAGATATGATTTTCAAAACTCTGTCATCCCATCCTATAAGTTTCCATAAGCCCACACCATACCCTCTCACTTCATTGGAGCCCCCCCCCCCCCTCCCCCAAAAAGCACTTTCGTGTCTAAAGTCAATAATTTCCTTCCACAGTGAATCCCCCTCCAAGTGATGCCTCAATAACCATTTTCCCAACAAAGCTTTATTGAAAGTCCTCAAGTTGCACACTCCCAAGCCACCATTCAAAATTGGGGAACAAACTTTATTCCAATTAACAAGATTCGTTTCCTCCCCCACTTCCCCAACAAAAAAGCCCGAAATAACTTCTCAGTTCTATTCGCCACCCCTGCAGGCAAAGGAAATAGAGATAAAAAATAGGTGGAGAAGTTAGATAAAGTGCTCTTAATTCATGTGAGTCAACCCCCTTTCGATAAATACAACCGTTTCCAACCATCCAGCCTTTTCTCTACTTTTTCCACAACCCATTCCCAAATAGCTCAAGTCTTAAAAGTCACCCCTAACGGGAGGCCCAAATATTTCATAGGCAAATAATACACTTTACAATCCAGAAGGCTCGCCAGATTGTTGATACTGGGCACCACGGCCACCGTAACCATCTCGGACTTACCAAGGTTCAACTTAAGCACCGACATAGCATCAAAGCATAAGAAAAGTGTTCGTAAAGTTTGAATTTGGCCATGATCCGCTTCACAAAAAGGAGAGTATCATCTACAAATAAGAGATGCAAGATTATGATAGTCTGATAGAGCCATTAGTACCATTACCCATCAATTTTTTCGGATAGAAATCCTCCTCTAATAACAGCCTTCACCATCCGGCCAAGTACCTCCATAACAATAACAAAAAGAAGAGGAGACAATGGATAATGAGCAGTAGAAACCCAATGGATAAAAAACCCAACAGGGGTGCCATTAACTAGCACCAAGAAATGAGCGGTAGTAACACAATGTCGTATCCATGAAATCCACCTATCATCAAAGCCACACCTCCCAAGCAAGTATAAAAGAAATTTCTAATTCACATGATCATATGTCTTTTCCATGTCAAGCTTGCATAGAATACCTAGAACTCCCTCCCTCAACCTATGATCCAAGCACTCATTGGCAATGAGAACCAAATCAAGGATTTGTCTCCCCCGAACAAATGCATTTCGAGGCTTATAAATAATTTGTTCAAATACTAGGCTTAGCAGATTAGCAAGAACCTTCGAAATGATCTTGTATACTCCACTCACAAGGCTTATGGGGTAGAAATCCTTAATTGCCGTTACCCCATGCTTCTTTGGTATGAGAGCAATGAATGTCGCATTAAGGCATTTCTCAAACTTCTTAAAGGAGTAGAATTTAAGAAAAACCTGCATAACATCACATTTCACAATATTCCAACAATCTTGAAAGAATCTCATCGAAAAGCCATCCGGACCCAGCGCTTTATCCTTGGCCATACCGGGAATGACCTTATAAATCTTATCTTCGTCAAAAGGTCTTTCCAACCAACTCACACTCTGCGAATCAATAGACTCATTCAACAAATCATCAAGCTTCAACCTCTAACAGGTCGGTTCCCTAAGGAGATTCTCGTAATAATGCACAATATGGTTTTCTAATTCATAAGAGGAAGAGAGCACTTGAGTACCTAGGTGAAGTGTCTCAATAGCATTGTTGCGCCTGTGTGAATTAGCCACTTTATAAAAGAACTTCGTGCATTTATCACCGTCTTTTAGCCAAAGGGCCCTCTAGATTTTTACTGCCACGAAGTCTCCTCCATCAACAATACCCTCTCCAGTTCAGTCACAACCAGACTCTTCCTCAATAATACCTTCTCCGAGGTGTCTCCCATCAATACCCTCCTATCTAACTTCTGTAACTCCTCCATAAGGGTAGTCTTTTGATTGTCAATGCTGTCAAAAACTTCCAAGTTCCACTTCTTTAGATTTTGCTTCAAAGTCTTAAGTTTACCTACAAGAATGAAACTGGAAGTGCCTGTGAATTGATAAGAAGACCACAAAGAAATAAGAATGCACCTTCTCTACAAAACCACCAGCTGCTAACCACATATTTTCAAACTTGATACCGGCATCCCCCATGAATACCTCCACAATCTAACAAAATAGGAAAGTGATCCGAGCAAACTCGGGGCAACCGCTTCTGACATAGCTTCGGAAAGTGGGCCTCTCACGAAGAAGAGACGAGAAACCTATCCAATCTCGAACAACCCAGGCTATTTAACCATGTGAACTCGCCCCCGACAAGGGGAAGATCCATGAAGTCCAAATCAAATATGAACCCAGAGAACTCCTCCATGGCCAAGGAGTTGCAATAATTTCCCGATCACTTACTGGGAAAGCAAGTAATATTGAAATCTCTACACATACACCAAGACACATCCCATAAATAATATTAACCCACCAACTCTTCCTATAGCCTTTTCCTATCTCTATCCATGTTTGACCCATATGTGCCTATATAAGCTCACTCTCATCCATCTACAACATTTTTAAATAAACTAGTGATCGAGAAATTTCCAACACACTCATTTACCACCTCCACCACTCTTTTATCTCACATTAAAAGAATGCCGCCTGAAGCTCCCAAAGAGGCCAAGTAGGACCAACCTACATACGAACACCCCCACAAACTATGGATGATTCTTCTATCGATGAACCACAATTTTGTTTCTTAAAAACACACTACATCAACCTTCCATGTCCGCAATAAAGATTTTATGTGAAGACGTTTGTTGCGATCATTAAACCCCTGCACATTCCAAGAAAAAATCTTAGACTTCATGAGTACAAAGAGTAACCCTCCCTTTCAATCTATCACACTTCCCTCATTTGCTTCATAATTAATAGTAGATTTAAGCCTTTTGAGTTCTCTATCTCACTTTGTGGCTGACTTTGATCGACCATCTTCAATAGCTACAAGAAGGGCCCTAAATTGTTCTTCAAAGCGTACACAAGAAACTCTAATGCAAGTTTGTATCTCATCTACCTTCTTAATCACCCGTTTCGAGAAACCTTCATTATCTAAGCATGCCTTTAGGCTTAAAAAACAGTTTTAGGGAGAGAAAAAGGAATTTAGCTTTTTTTTCTTTCTTCAGGAACTAATCAACTTAAAAAGTAATTTTGAAATTAAGTTAAGTAGAAAGTGAAATTTTTATTATATATTTTTAAATTATTAATTCTTTTTTTATTCATTCTGACATAATATCAAATAATTAATGAGATAAATGAAAACTAAAATAGCAGTGCTACTCTGCCTCTTAGAGTGCACCGCTCAACCTTACCACTAGTTCAAAATTCTCATTTTATTTTTCTTCAATTTTTTTATTCATATTTTTTTATCATTTTAAAATATTTTTAAAAAATATAAAAAAATATCAATATACTAATAGTCACTTTCTTAATTATCAAGTAAAAATAAAAAAAAATAAAAATATATAAAATATCAAAATGAGGGGACAAATGGAATACGTAAAGTAGCATTTTTCAAACTGAAAAATGTTCTTTTATTATATAATATCATGTCGAAAATATAATAATGAAACAAATGATTAATTATATAATTTCATAAAATCTTTTTTTTCTCTGTTCGTGTGGTTAAAAAAAGAAGGGAAAAAAATCCGTGGTAATTGTAAATCGTCCACAACTTCACTCACTCACGGTAGTAGTAGCAGTAGCATTAGCCATACGACTGCTAGCTCCCAAACCATGGGATTTAGGTTCGATCTTCTACTGTTTGTGATCACTCTACTATCTGTTCCAGTTTTATCCGATCTGTTCCTGTCCAAGATCGACCGACGTGTAAGTCGCACGCTCCTCGATCTTTCCTCATTTTTTTTTTTTTCTTTTGGTAGTTTTATATGGTTTAGGATTTTGAGAGATGTATTTCTTGGTTTAGCTCGATCACGGATCTGTTGAAAGTTTAAATTGTGAATTTAGAAATTAAAGATTGCAATGCAATGTACAGTCTAATCTTTGATGGGAATGCAAGTTCGGTAAGTGATGGCATTCCAAGATCGGCACTAGAATTTGATGGGAATCATGGAATTGTTTGAAAAAGTAGTTTCGTTTCTAATCTTTTGTCGTAATGATGACTCTCGTTATTGATTATTGTTTCAGATGAAATAGAAATTTGCTAATGAAGGCATTTTAGTTTTAAAGAAAACTAAACAGACCCTCGATGAACGAGATTCACAATACTCCAGTGAAGTGACGCCTTCTCAAACTTGTTATTTAACCGTTCCTTTTCAGTTTCGCTAATGAGATGGACTATCTGTCCCAAATATTTTCTGCATTTAGGAGATAAATAGACACAATATGTGAGTAATATTTAATATTGGCGGTGGGCGGAATGGAACAGTATTAAATACTTTAGAGTCCATAAGTTGTGTCTCTGCCTCCCTAATTGTGAAAAAAAATTTGGGCGGATAATTGTAACGGACCTGAACCCAAATGAGATGCCAATGCTTTTGTTTTTTTCTGCGAATTATATCTAATATGATGTACGTGCATGGTTTTGTCCCAAGTCCTTTTGCGCAAAGAGTGGGTACTGTAGGTCCCGAACATAGTTTCTGTAGGCACAATTTGATGTATTATTTTGGCCAGCGGTCTGTTTTTTTTCTTTTTAAATTTTCCTTATATCCAGCTTGTCTTCCTCGGCAGATGCAAAACACGACCTGCATAATAACATAATACGCATTCCTTGCTGAGGACTGCTAGCTATATATCGTAGCTCATTTACTTTTATGGTTTTTTTTCCTATTGTCAACCTTTGATACCATTTATTGACCATATTTGTTTCTTGCTTGCAGATTGATTTGACAACGCAAGCTGTGGGAATCACTGCAACATTGAAGGTGCCATATATGTCCCCTTTTCTATCTCCGTTGTATTGTTCTTTTGTACAATTCACGTATGCAAAAGATTGAGTTTACTCCATTTTTTCTGTTATTCTTCTAGTATGGTAATTTGTTAAAGGTTTTCGCATATTTTTCCTTATATTGCTATTGGTAAGAATAGGAGGCATCCAGAGATTACGGGGAACTGTGATGGAGAAAATAGGTTTTTTTTTTAAAAAATAAAAATAAAAAACTATGTTTGCCTATTCTGGTGATGTTGTAAATTTGATGCCCCTGCTTTCCAGGTGGAGAATGCAGGAAGTGATCTGGTTTCCGAGGTTTTATTGGCCTTTCCTGATGACCAGGCAAAACATTTAGCATATTTGACGGCAACAAATAATGAAGGGAAAGGAAAAGCTAAAAGTTCTTCTGTCAGCTTCCCTGTTGATGTTGTCCGCCCTAAAGGAATGCCTCCTTCCTTGACTTTCTATTCAGTATCTTTACCCAAGGGGTTGGGCAAGGGCGACAGCTTAACTTTGGATGTCTTGGCTGTTTTTGCGCATGCATTGCAACCATTTCCTGAGAGAATTTCTCAGGCTGATATACAGCTTGTTGTTTTTTATGAGACTGCACACTATCTCTCTCCTTATGCAGTCAAGGTCCAATCACTCAGTGTAAAACTGCCTGATGCAAGAATTGAGTCTTTTTCAAAAATAGAAAATACTAAGATTCATGGTTCTGAGATTAAGTATGGTCCCTACGAGAATCTTCCGCCCTTCTCTTACTCACCTATAGCTGTTCATTTTGAGGCGAATCAACCCTTTGCAATTGCTCAACAGTTGATAAGGGAGATAGAGATTTCCCACTGGGGCAATGTGCAGGTGACAGAGCATTACAATCTTGTCCATGAAGGTGCTCAGAGCAAGGGGGAGTTCTCTAGGTCTGTTTAATTTTTCTTTATAGGTTTGTATGCTTTCTGCTAATTGCTATTTTAGTGGATGTTTGAATTTGTGCTATTTTCTCTCGCAGGCTTGATTATCAGGCCAGACCCCATGTAAGAGGTGCATCAGCCATTAGGCATCTTGTTGCAAAATTGCCTCCAAGAGCTCATTCTATTTATTACAGGGATGAAATTGGCAACATTTCAACATCTAAGTTATGGGGTGACCCTAAAAAGGTCCATATTTTAATCAATGTGGAATGATTTTTGAAATTTTTTTGTTAATTTTGACTATAGTTACCACCTCTTTATTGCAGACAGAACTAGTAATTGAACCTAGGTATCCAATGTTTGGTGGTTGGAGAACTGCTTTTACTATTGGATATGGCTTGCCACTTCAGGACTTCTTGTTTCACTTGGAGGGAAAACGCTGCCTTAATATTTCTTTTGGTTCCCCCATTAATGAGTTGGTCGTTGACACTCTCATTGTGAAGGTAAGTTATATGATAATACTTTGGCATTTGATTTTTGACCCTCCATCGTACATTTCTTATTGGTCTAGTAAAAGCAACGGGGAAAGTACGGCTTCCTGCTTGGAAAATTTAGTATCTTATAAAGCTAGCATGGAATCAAATAATGCTGGTACAGGATGGGCAACTGAAAAAGTTGGAGGCTAGATTTAGTGGAGTTTCTTGGGAGGCTGCCTTGGGAATTGAATATATCTCTAGTGTAAAATACCTTAGCCTCTAAGAATGGAGTAAAATGAGGTTTTGTAATGTACTAAATTGAACATTGCTTTTTCATGCATGGACCTTGTGGGGCAAGGTAGGGTTGGTTGAAGTTGGCCTCGTTTAGGTACACATATGAGATGAGATAAAAGTTGAAAGTTAAATAAAATATTGTTAGAATATAATTTTTATTTTGGAATTTGAAAAAGTTAAATTGTTTATTATATTTTGTGTGAGAGTTTGAGAAAATTGTAATGATTATATGAGATGAGATAAGATATCTCGGTAACCAAACCAGGCCTTAGTTTTCCAAGAATGTTCACAACAGTGGAATGTCAGCTTCATTAGGGAGGCTCATGATTGGGAAGTTTGGTGTTTTCACTGAACTTTTTAATGTGCTTATACTCCTTTGGTACTAATAATGGAGAGGTGAATAAGATTATTTGGATTCCTTATAGTAAAGGGAGATTTTCTGTATGCTCGTACTATGAGGCCCTTGCTACTCAGGATAGCAATCACTTCCCGTGGAAGAGTATTTGTAGGAGTAAGGCATCCCCCAAGGATGCCTTTTTTGTTTGGACAGCATCCTCAGCGAGGATTCTGACCACCATAGGCAACCTAAGGAAACTTGGGTTTATCCTTACTAATTGGTGCGGTATGTGTAAAAAGAGTGGTGAAACAGTGGATCATTGACTTCGACATTGTGAGTTTGCCACGGCCCTATGGTATGGTTTTTTCAGTAGAATGGGATTAGCATGGGTTATGGTATCTCTCATATTGCAGTTGTGTGGAAGATGGTTCCCATTTTATTACTATGGTGTACTTGGAGGGAAAGGAATTACCGGAACTTTGAGGATCAGGAGCGCTCTCCGGAAGTATTTAAGAGTTTTTTTTCTTGAAGATTGTATTTGTGTGGGCCATTGTTATAGATTTTAATGGTCTTAGCTTTCACGATTTCCTTGTATATTTTCCTAGTTCCTAGCTAGGTGTACTCTCTTGTATACACTTCCTGTGTACTTGGGTTATGCCTATTTGAGAATTAATAAAAGATATTTTACTTGGGCTATGCCTATTTGGGCTATCCCCCCTTTCCCTGCGTGCATACCGAACTTGTTTGTTGAGCCAAAAATTGCGCTGCCAATGCCATCCCTTGTTCTTTATGTGTCATTTCTGCTTTTTTTTTTTGAAATCATTCCCGTGTTCCATTTAATGTTACTGTTGCATGTAGTTATTTCAAGTTGCTCATGGATGAGTTTCTATTAATGTGTCTAAGGGGATGTTTGGGAAATGTGATGAGATGAGAATTTTGTAAATAATGGTAAAATAGTTTGAGCTAAGATGTTTTATTAGGTTTTGGGAAATGTGAGTGAAAAAGTTGAATAAAAATATTATAAAGTTAGAATTTAATTTTTTAATATAATTTTTATTTTGAAATTTGAAAAGGTTGTATGTTTTTTTGTATTTTATTTAGAAGTTTAAGAAAGTTGTAAAGGAATAGCTAAGTTCATGTGCCTATTTGGGACAACAGCTTCATGGCTTGGTAAGGGGATAGAGGATTGTTTAAAACTCATTTGTCATGATGGATTTGTAACACCCCAATGGAAGACCCAAACCACATGACTTATACTTCAAAAGGATAATTGTGATACCCCATATGATATGGATAAGGGTAGGTGGTGTATGGGATCCCACATTACTTGGGAATGAGAAGTTCTTGCTCTTTATAAGATTCCAATGGGGCTCCAATTGTATCATTGACTAGTCCTTTTGAAGTATAGGCTATGTGGTTTGAGTCTTCCATTGGGGTGTTACAGGATTCTTCAGGGAGTTAAGGATGGGTAATGGAGTTCTCATCATCCAACATCATATTAATGCAAGGGGCAGTTTTCTGCAACTTTTAGAATTCTGAAACAATAGGAGGAAAGGTTTATTGGTAATCCCTGAAGGCGCAAATGGCATTGGATGGAAAGGTTTTCTGAATTCTATTCGAAGCATCACTGGGTCCAAAGCTATTGTTCTGAAGCATGCAAATAGAGGGGAGTTCGTTGATGGAAAGACAGTGGGAAGGTCTTCCTTGATCAAAGGTGCCTTGTACGCCTCGGTGTTGAGGTCACTGGCGGGTAGTCCGGTCGAGAATAGCTTTGCGGCGGAAGGAAATGGTAAGACACTTGTAGGAGACAAAGGCTGTCGGGTGAAATTGGGAGAAGTGGAGGGTAAGCACCATGTGGTGCAGGGTTGAATGGCTGCCTTGGTCAAGTGTTTGACTATGGGAGAAGTGGAGGGGGTCCTGTGGACTATTAAAACTCAATCGACGGGAGTTATGGAGTATGTGAGAGACCTTATGATTAATATGGATGAGGGGTTGGACCTGGTCATGGGTTTGGGTGGTGGGTTGAAAACGGACGAGGGGGGCGGGGGGTAGTTCCTATGGGTTTGAAGGCCTCAAGTACGCCGGCAAATGGCACTTAGACGCTGTCATAAATAGGGTCGTCAGACGCTAGCATCACGTTCACTAGAGTTGGGCTCTGACTTCGATGGAGTCGGAATGCCCACCTCCGACCTCTAACTCCAATAAGGGTTTTGAGTAGAAAATGGGCTCGAGTGAACAATTTGTGGATGTTCGCTCGAGCCACACTCGAGCAAACAATCTGTGTGACGTTTGCTCGAGCAAACAATCTATGTGACTTTCGCTCAAGCCACACTCGAGCGAACAATCTGTGTGATGTTCGCTCGAGCCACACTCGAGCAAACATCACCTGAAAAAAAAAAAACAAAAACCTAATTTTTACAAAAAAAAAGTCGGATTTTGGAGCCCACATGGGCTTCAACTCCAACTCCAAACTCCGACTACTAGAGTCGTAGTAACTCCGACTCCGACTTCGAATTCCGCAAACTTCGACTCCATCGGAATCGGAGCCTTGTCGAAACTCAGACAAAGTTCTGAGCTTGAAAACTTTGCCCACCCTTACTGTTCAGACCGGTTTGCCGTCTGGCTACCCTCAGTCACCAGTTGCAATTAGGGTTGATACATTTTTCTAGAGTTCACTTTCAGTTGAAGATGGGGGGTCCTTCCAGGGTTTTGAGTACTTTGGAAGAGGCAGACTAGCTTTTTCAGAAGATGAAAATGGGATAACAGAAGGTAGTGCTCCCCCTACCTGTTTTATGCCTCCTGAGGGAGTAGTAGGGTCTAAAAAAGTGGCATAGAAAGGGTCGTCGAGGGGTGGAGCACCTACAAGCAATGTTCTCGTTGATGGAACGATGACACCTATGCCAAAGGTGAAGGAACCTCTAATGGTGACAGCAACAATGGACAACAACAATATAGTTGTTGAGGAGGTTTGAGATTTGAATGCAGGATACTGGGGTGAGGAATTTACGGGTTTATCGTTGGTGCCTTGTGAGGAAGAACGTCTAGGGTCGGGAGAGCAGTTGGGAACTATGTCTGTGGATAATGTTGTTTCCCCGGTTTCTCTTCCTCCAACAAACAACATAACGGGTTTACCATTAGATTGGGTTTTGCATAAGGTTAACAAGATTCAACATATTGTGGGGCTTTCATACGGAGTATGTGAAGACCAATTTAGAGCACTACTCACTGCAATAAAGGCAAGCCACTCGCTTGAATCCAAATTAAGTTTTAAGAAAAGCAAGAAGTTAAAGTGCCTTTCTTGGGCAATCAACTACGACACTAAGGGAGATAGCTCAAGTCGAGAGAAGAAGAAAGGGAGGGCATTATGAAGAAGTCCTCGTAGAGGGAGTTTCGGGTGGAGTATTAGTCTTTCAAGGGGGGGTTAGGGAGGTGTGTTCTATTCCAATTCGGGCTTTATGTATTTTGGATAAATTTCTAATTTTCATGGGCTTTTTGGGTCATTTGGGGCTAGCTAGTATGGGTTAGATATTTTCTTGTATACGTCCAGTGTACTTGGTTGCTCCTATTCATATATATAATATTTTACTTATAAAAAATAAAAATATGTAGGTATTTTAGACGTTGTATGTAGGTATTTTTTCTTGTATATTTCCTATGTACTTTGACTATGCCTATTTATGGTAATAAATCTCTTATTAATTATAAAAAAAATGATAATGATGAGATGAAAAAGTTGAAGATTTGAAATTGAAAAGTAGTTTGAGTGATGTTTGGGAAGGAAATTAAGAGATGAGATAGTTTGTGTTCCCAAACAAGCCCTAAGTGTGGCCAAGAAGTCTTACAAGCTAGAATTGTAGTCAGTTTGTTTAAAAAGATCTCTTTAACATTGACTTGGTGCTTGTGAACTATAGGTTGTTTTGCCCGAGGGTTCTACAGATATCTCAGTCTCTGCTCCATTTCCTGTGAAACAAGGCCAAGAGGTATTACTTCATTAAGTTAGAATGCCAGCATTTTTTCCATTCATTGTTCAAAATGTTCAATACTTTTTTAATTCTAATTATTTTGGTTCTTCTTTTTTTTTTCTTCAATTTGTGCACATGATTCATCGCAGACAAAATTTTCACACTTGGATGTTGTTGGTAGACCAGTGATTGTGCTGGAGAAGACCAATGTTGTGCCGGAGCATAATCAGCATTTCCAGGTAGTACTTTCACCTATTTCAAGTAACATTTGAAACAACGCCAATATGCCAGAAGTGTATGCACAAATCTGTGATGATGAAATTGTTTTAGAATAATATGAAAAGGTTATAGATATCATTGAAACTGTTATCATTTTATCCTTTTTAAAATATTATATTTGTGCCATTTGAAATCTAGTAGTGTATAATATACTTTAAGTTTTCATTATTGACATATAAGGCTTCAAAAATCTGAGTGCATAGCTTTTTATTATTTATAAAAGTAAGAAAATAAAAACCTAAGATAGTGTGTGAAAAGAAAGTTTTACACTGGGCATTCATTCCTTTTATGAGTCAAAAGACTTTATGCTTACTAGTCATCTTTGAATTATTTGCATAAAATTGTGATACATAGAAAATACATTTTAGAAGCTTTCCTGATAGGATGAGAGCTTCTACTTTGACTAATAAGCTCCTAATTAGATTTGACCGAAGCCCATGCATAAAAGCCTATAAACTAAATAAGATTCCTTTTAATAAAAATGAAACCCAGCCAAAAATTATGGCCCACAACCAACTATTACGGAGAATTATCCTTGAGTCCAGAAAAACTAAAAACACGAAAGATAGAATGTATTCACCTAATCAACACCACGGACACTTCTTCACGGACCAAAAAGGTTCCTGATTGATTTTGCCTTCATGTTAGGCTTCAAACTGGACTTCTTCTGTAGCCATAAAGGAGCTGTATTATCACTGTTTCCACCCTCTATTTTATGAACTTCGTTTGTCTTACTTGATCTTGGAGTGGTCATGGGCTAGAGGGGTGCTCCTTTGTGCAGTATTTGTTGGTTTTACTTCACCTGAACACTTGATGCCTTGGAGAACTTCATTCTGGATGAAAATTTTTCTTCTCCCTGACTCTTAAAACATTTTTTTTTTCTAATTTCTGTTGCTTTGTTTTATCTTCTTTTCCTTGTTTTCTAATATCTTTAGGACTTATGTCTTAGGTTTAGGTTTTTAAACCATATAAAGGTTATTTTTAAACATTAATATTTAGTTTATTATAGAGTTATTTTGATAAAAGGAGAGTTTTTTATTTGTTCCTCTTCTTTGTGGTGCTCAAGAATTTATAGAGAAATGTGTTTTATCGCTTACACTGCTTCGCAGTTGGTCTCATACTGTCATGTTTAACATTGAAAATGAATGGGACAAATGATGCAAAGTAAAATATATGTGCTTATAATTTTTCTATAGTTTGTTATTCTTATTTTAGTTTTTCTAGGGATTAAGGAGAGGGGAGGCCTATATGCATAGAAAATCTATATATACAGTATTTTTTTCTTCTTTCCTTTTGTTTAGCTCTCAAAATATAATTTTCATTAATACCTACCCTCCCCAACCCAAAAAAAAAAAAAAAAGAGGAAGGAAAAACATGTGTGATATTTGCAAAAGCGAAAACAGAACCAAAGAAGGAAAGGAAGAAGCAAGAAAATTCATGTGTGACATTTTTTTTCTGCTTAATTCCCAGATTGTTCTGAATGTTCACTTCCTGGATTATTTTGGGTTATTTTGCAGGTCTATTATAAGTTCAGCAGTCTCTCAATGTTCAGGGAGCCATTGATGTTGATCTCTGGATTTTTCTTTCTTTTTGTTGCCTGCATTATATACATGCATGCAGATTTGTCAATCTCCAAATCTTCTCCATCTTATTTGGCAAAGTTGCAGTGGGATGAGGTTAGTAGGTGGTATAGTTCTGTGTAAAATGTTAGTTGTCCATCAGAAAGTATGTGTGTGTGGCACCTTTTGCACTGTTTTAAGAAAGAATTCTTACTTATCAAATATTATAATATAAAATGTGTGCTGTGTTTCAGGTGCAAGCAGGAGTTCAGCAGGTTCGAAATATCTTCGACCGATGTTTAACAGCACATGATAAGCTGGAGGCATCATTACGTGACCTTTCCCGGACAGGAGATGTCCAAGCTTGTAAAGCATCTTGGAAAGCAGTTGATAATTTGTTAAAAGATCTCTCAAAAGATTTGAAGCCCTTGCTGGTATCTCTGCAATCCTCTCCTCAGGCTGCTCAGATCTTACCCAAGGTTTGCTGTTTATTTGCTGCCCTTCTTGTAAATTACAAATTCTATGCAATTCAAAGTTGAGACTTAGTGCAACAATTTTCCGGCCCTAAAATATGGTCCAGTGTTCAATTTGTAAGACATTGAATGCTCTACAAGTTAAAGGCACTTCCAAGTTTTAGTGCCCTAGCACAGAGAGAGCTGAAAAACTGTCCTATACGTTTGGACTTCTTGAAACAAACCCTGTTTTATATACCAGGCTGCGTTACTTTTTATTTTTATTTTTATGCTTTACATCAAGTCTGTTTTACTAATCATTAGTTACTCACTTTTGGCTGTTTGTGTAGGTGGAGGAACTGATTGCCAAGGAGAGAGAATTACAAGAGAAGCTGATGGTGAAACATTCAACCGTGGTCGACAGCTATGAGAAGAAGTTGAGTGGACGGGAAATTGAGAATCGGGTTGCTTTGCAGCAGCAAAAGATTACAGCCTTGAGGCAGGAGGTCGATGATCTTCTTGATTTCATTGATGAGATATGACAAATGGGGTCTAGTATCTGGCCCCCCAACCTAACTGGGTAGTTTTGTTTTGGGTAGACAAAGATACTGCCAACAGATATACCTGATTGGGAAATGTTTCTGTTCGGAATTTTGACGTGCTCACTTGGTTTTTTATTGTTTCTTTTGGCTTAACTAGACAATTTTATGTATTTTTATAGAGAAATGATAGTTGCAATCGTGAATGCGTAAACGCCGCGCAATCACTTTAAAAAAAATGAATAAATACAGGATTCAAATAAAAAAAATTAATTTTTTTACTCTTTTTTAAAGTGACTGTACGGCACTGCACATTTAATGATTGCATATAGCATTATTCATTGTTATATTATACTATTTATGTAACAACCATGGATTTCAGCTTTGCACTTATGCCAAGTGCCTGATTGGATGCCAAACTTTAACAAGGCTCGTGAGTCTCTGCGCTGCATCCATGCAACTACAGGCTTGTGCTTGTGTTGGTTCGCATTTTCTTACCCACGCCAGTTTTAGTGCTGCAGTATTATTTATGAAGAAGACCTCAACTCTCTGAATGACACAGTCATATCCATATTTGTCCTTGTGCAAGTACTACTAAGGCTTCATTTGATACTGAAAGTGTTTCGTTTTATTCTATTTATTATTATAATTTTTTAAAATTTTTATATAAAATAGAATAAATAATTTAATTTTTTAAAATTTTAAAATAATAATAATATTAATAAATAATATTTTAATAATATTTTATTTAATTTTTAATTTTCATCTAAAATCATCTAATCTTGTCTCACTATTCAAATCACACATAAAACAACCACCAAGGGTGGTACCTCAATGGTCGGTTACTCCATTAAGCTACTAGTATTAAACGCTTAATAATTCATTAAATTTGCCTTACAAAAAAGTCGACTTTCTAACTTTATCCATACAATCTCATTTGAAAGAGAACTCGCATATATAAAAGAAAGAGTAAGAAATATACATATTATCCTTACTTATGAGATCTTGTTAATATGAATTCAAATCTATCTAAAATTTCTTTTTGAACCCTGAAGTTTAGAGTAAGAAAAAGACAAACACGGTTGGTTACGCAGTTCAGATGTGAGATGAGATGAGATATTTTATTAAAATTTAAATAAAATATTTTTTATAATATAAATTATTATTATTATTATTATTTTAAGATTTGAAAAAATTAAATTATTTATTATATTTTATATAAAAATTTAAAAAAATTATAATAAAAAGATGAAATGAGATGATTTGCCTTTATCTAACCAACCATCTTATAATCGTGTAACTATAAATCCTTAATTACATGCTTGTAATAGGGAAGTTGAGAAAAGTCGTGGTCTTATCTCCAACAACATCAAGATGCTTACGACTTTGCTCCCCCATGTGTTGCATGACTCACTTACTAATAACTTTTTAATCTTATCCTCACACGCCAAATGCTTCCAAGACTCTTTTAACTTTTTTTTGGGTCTTTGCTTTCCATGTGTTTCAACTTCCATGACTCTTTTAGTAATTAACATAGCCATGTCCATTTTTCTCACGTGTCCCTAGTAATAGCATTACGATTGGATCAAATCAAATTTAAATAAGAATAATTTTACATATAATCGTAAAGTGTGTAAACGTCACGTAATCGTTTTAAAAAAATATAAAATCTATTATTAAAAAATTAATTTTTTTCATGTGAATTTCATATTTTATTTATTTTTTTTTCAAACGATTACACGACAGTTGTACAATTCACAATTACAAATATATTTTCTCTTTAAATAATAATCTTAGCTGTCCATTTTTTAGAACAACTTATTTCTTATTTTTAAAATCTTTTTATGTTTATTCTTTTCAAGTAATCTCGTTCTCTTTCTCTTTATCTCTTTGATCTCTCTCATGAATCAACATCAATCCACTAATAAAAGTAATAAAAGTAATAAAAGTTATATCTATTTTATAATAAAAATAATTTTATTATCTAATGTATACATTAAATCATGTAATTTATGAGTTTATTCATGTGATTCCTTTGTGGTTAGAAAATTTTTTAATGTTGCGTTTGGACAATAAGATGATCTCAGATATAATATAAATAATAGTAAAAAAATAATAATAAAATATTAAAATATTAAAATAATAAAATAATACATAATAGTAGAGTATTATATATACCATGATTATAATATTTTTTTAATAATTAATTAAAAGAATTAAAATGGCTCAATTTGAATTGAAAAATATTTTCAATTCATCTCATCTAAACTAATTATTATAATTTTTACATATTTCAATATAAAATATAATAAATAATTCAATTTTTTTAAATCTTAAAATAATAATAATATTAAAAAATAATATTTTAATAAAATTTTATTTAACTTTCAAGTTTCATATCTAATTTCACTGTCTAAACCTATCAAAATATTTTATTATATATAGTCTTTAAAACCTTGGATCCATATTATGGACATAAAAAGAGAGAATTTTCCGTAGTTCTTCCTTCTCAGCAACGGATTCCTTCGCCATAAAAAGCATTCAAACCACTGAAATCGCTGTGTAATTTGCGAGGACGAAAACGTTACCCACACACGGCGCACGTACGCATATAGTACGAACATACACACTTCAACTGAACCACCGAACACACAGTCTCTCTCTCTCTCTTTCCACATGACTCGTTCGTTGAGATTTCTGGGCGAGGCGAGCTCGCCGACCACCACTGCGACAGATTCGGGCGAACCGGTGACCGTCGATTCGGACTTCGTGGTGATCCTCGCGGCCCTCCTCTGCGCCCTCATCTGCGTGCTCGGCCTCGTCGCCGTCGCTCGCTGCGCCTGGCTCCGCCGCCTCTCCACCTCCCGACCCATCACCGCCGCCACCATGTCATCCTCGACGGCACCGCAGCCTCCACCTGCGACTGCTTCTTTGGCCAACAAAGGACTGAAAAAGAAGATCCTCAAGTCCCTCCCGAAGCTCACCTTCACTACCGAGTCTGCCGCCAAATTCTCCTCCTCCGAGTGCGCCATATGCCTGTCCGAATTCACCCATGGCGACGAGATCCTCGTGCTGCCTCAGTGCAGCCACGCCTTCCACGTGGCCTGCATCGAGACGTGGCTCGGATCCCACTCCTCCTGCCCCTCCTGCCGTCAGATCCTGGTGGTCGCCAGATGTCAGAAGTGCGGTGGACCTCAAGCCGAGGCCAGATACAAGGAGCAAGTAGACGATGGCAATAGGTTCTTGCCCTAAACCTAGCCCAGGCCCCAATTCGAATTTCTTATCAATCTCAGATTAGTGTCAAGTACACTTACAAATATCATTATACTTACTTTTTTTTAGGATCAGAATCGATCTAGCAAACAAAAATCATCAAGAAAGTTTGAATGATTTCATGATTTCCCTGTATTTGATTCGTGTGTGTGTAATTAATGTAATAATATATTATAATATGGTATATGAAGGTTTCTAAATTCAATGAATTATGGCTGAAATTACTGGTACTTCCGAATGATAAATCATTGCCTGCTGTAAGATACTAGCAATGGAAATGCGATACATATCCCCCGAGAAAGAATTTTCAATCCTCTACGAAACAAATATGAACTATTCTGGTTTATCTTTAGTGCGCGCAACTGCAGTCGAGAACAAAGTCGTAAAGAATGTCTACACGTCGAAGACTCGTGACCAAATCCATGAATCTCTGACCTTGATTCGTGAAGATGTAATCGAGGAGATCTTCGAAATCTCGTGGATACCCACAGATAAAAAAGAGATTCCAACGTAAGAGTAATACTACATGGAATCATAAAGTGTTCAATCGTTATATAGTCGTTTTAAAAAATAATAAAATTTATTATTAAAAAATTAATTTTTTTTATGTAGATCTTGTATATATTCACGTTTTTAAAGTAATTATACAGTATTTATATACTCACGACTATAATTATCATTTCTCTTCAAAAAAATTGGCTAATCGTGGGATTTTTGTGAAATCTCAACTAAGAATTTGACTGTTTGAGTTAAGAATTTTATAGGATTTGAGTTAACTGTAAGATTTCTTTCTCTAGTCTTCTTGGAAATCTCTAGTTGACAAATGTCATAGTCATGAAAATACTTTACAAATATAAACTCACACACTAACGTAGTTTTAAATAATATATTAGATCTATTTTATAATATAATGTATCACATCAAACCACATCAATTTATAATTTTTTTTTTTTTTTTGTAACTAAAACATTTCTCAATATCATATTGTTTTTACTTTTTCACATAAATAGTGTGGCTAGGGATGTCACTAAAAAATCTTATAAATAGATTATTCTTTATTTTTATATAGCTTTGGCAGTTATTACCACTATTGCCTGTGTTATTTTTTTACAACTTTGGTTTATAAGACTATAGTGCATGGAATAGTTCTTCATATCAGTTTTTAATTTATTAAAGTTGGTTCAGATCTTGGGATTACATCCAGTTAATGTGTCGGAACTTGTCGGAATATGCCAAAGTGCAATAACTAAAAGAAAAATACAAAATACAAAAAATCATCATGCATTAGGGAAAAAACAAAGGTTTTAATCTCCATTACATCTGAAAATTTGGAAGATGGCAAATGATAACGGTAGGTAGTGCCATTTATAGCAAGCAAATGGGTTGGTCGAGTACATAAAGAAGTAGACCCTTTTCTATATAATAAATATTTTTTTAAACATTTTTTTATATTATTATAGAAAAAATCTAATTGTAAGAGATTTTATACATTAATATTCACACTCATTCAATATGATTGGTCAGAAAATAAATTTTATTGAAAACAATATTAATTTAAATTTAAAATATGAAGACAACAATATTAATACGCAGATTGGTACGCAAACTTACTTATACATAGTAAAACTCTTTATTAAAAAACTAAGCACTAAAGATATCATTAAATAAATACTTGCTTTCATCGTCTTTATAAGATTCTCCATTCTATATATTATGTATATTATAATCTCTTTTTCTTTGTCTCGACCTAATAATAACTATTATTTATTGATTAGCCTTTAATTCTTTTTCTTTGGACCGTCAAAAAAAAGTGAAAAAAATAACATGGATGGGCCACCCAAGTACGATAGTAGACCAATTAAATGGTCATCGCGTGTATATGCACAGTACACCGACGATTATATGATCAACACACCCTCCGCATCTTTACGAAGATTATTTAATAAATCGGGTGCGTTACTAAAATAATTTTTTTATGGTTTAACAATCCCACGTTACTCATGAGTACTGCTGACTAGGGGTAGACAAAAGCTCCAATCACTCGGACTCCGTCTGAGTTTCGACGTTGTTCCAACTCCATGGAGTCGGTATCGGAGTTATTCAGGCTCCTTTGGAATTAACTTCGACCCTATTAAGAAAAAAAAAATTGGTCTAATTAAAGATGTCATTTTATGCACAAGGGGATCCAAAACGTAAGAACCCCTTTGTTTCGTTCTTATCTCTTCTCATGCAGGAACTCTCTTTCCTCTTTGGCATTTTTTCTCCAACTCTTCTCTCTCTGTCGCTTGCACCGCCGCCAGACACCGTAGAAGGAACTCCATCTGCCATTATTTCTTACAAGACTTACATCTAATAATTTGGTTATAAGGGTTTTAATTGTTTGTTAATTGAATGATTTAGGGTTCAAAAATTGTTAAAGTTGTTTTTAAAATTTGTTGTTTTTGTGGTTTTTGACATTTTTGTTGTTGATTTATTGTTTGAAATGGGGGATTTCTATTTGTAGGGTTTTAGTCATGAAGTTTGTGGGATATTTTTGAAAAAAATCGAATGGTGCCCTTCAGGAAACGTCCGCTTGAACCTTCACTCGAGTGTGGCTTCAGCAAACATCACACAGATTGTTCGCTCAAACCTTCACTTGAGTATGGCTCGAGCGAACATCACTAAATTGTTCGCTAGAGTGCGGCTCGAGTGAACTTCACACAGATTATTTGCTCGAGTGTGACTCGAGCGGACGTTCAGGTTTTGTGTTTTGGTTTTGTGTTTTATTTATTTATAAAACCATAAACATGACTAAACACATATGTTTTTCTTTTTCAATGTGTTTCAAGTGTGTAGATGATTTTCAAAACATGTTAAATAACGGTTGTTTATTAATTTTTTTAGATTATTTTCATAGCAAATTATAGATGTCATACCATCTCGCCGTGATTCTCCATATAAGGATGATATACAACCATTGGCATCACTAATAGGTACTTCAGGCCATAAACCTCTATCTAAAGCAGCTACTTCTTGTACAAGTAATAAAGTCCCGATAGATCTAGAAGATGTTGATATACTTAATGAAGATGAAGAGTTGATGAATGTTAAGGCCGATCGACCAACACGACCTAGTAGAAAAAGGTCATGGACATGGAAACATTTCACCGAAGTTCTTGGAGATCGTGAGAACTCGCAGGCTCGATGCCATTATTGTGGGTAATTATGCAGTTTTCATTCAAAGAATCAAGGCACGTCAGTATTAATAGTACATCTTACGAGCTGCCAGCGGTATAAAATACACAATTCAATCTCTCAATACAGTGAGAAGATGTTGAGAGATGTTCTTGCAGATATGGTCATCACTAATGAGATGTCTTTTACCATGATTGACAAAGTAGGCTTCCGCAAATTTGTGCACATTTTAGAGCCACGATTTTCCATACTTTCATGGTATACGGTGATGTGTGATTTTTTGAAGAGGCATGCCAATGAGAAAGCAATGAGGAAGGAAATGTTTGTTGTCATTGGCCAAAAAGTGTCATTTATGACTGATACGTGGACTTCCATACAGAATGTGGGCCACATATGTATCACAACTCACTTTATTAATAGTGAGTAGATGTTGCACAAGCGGATTATAGAATTCAAAAAAATTGTTGATCACAAGAATTCATCCATTGGCAAGGAGATAGATGACTATATAAAGAATTGATGGATCATAAAAGTGCTTTGTATCACGGTTGACAATGCCAATACAAATGACACTATCATTGATTGGTTCAAGAGGAATACGAATGTAAATGAGGATATCATTCGTGAGAACCAGTTTCTCCATGTTCGATGTTGTGTCCATATCATCAACTTCATAGTTTCTGAAGAGTTTATAGAGGTTGATGATTTTATTATTAAAGTCCGGAACCTTGTGAGATATGTGAGGGCCTCCCTTCAACAGATTTGTCAATTTAAGGCAATAGCCAAACAACTTGATATTTCATCTTCTAGTATGTTGCAACTGAATGTTCTGACTCGATGGAACTCTACATACATGATGTTGGATGTAGCGTAGAAGTACCAAAGAATGTTCGAGCGGATGGAGGTCGAGGATGTAGGCATGAGGTATCCTTTGCTGGATCAATTGGGGGGAGAAGGGGGCTCGATGCGCCGGACACAGTTGATTGGGCCAATGTCTGGTTTTTGTTCAATTTTTTAATTTATTTTATGACATAATTATGCAGATATCTTAGACAAAATATCCTACTACGAACATGTACTTCAAAGAGCTCTCAGGGCTTTATGACCACTTGCAACAGAGTTGTGTTGACAATGTTGGTTTGTTGAATGTACTGACTATGAGGATGAAATACAAATATAATAAACATTGGTGAATGTGGAAAAGATAAATAGATTATTATTTGTGGATGCGATCATTGACCCCCGATATAAGTTGGCAATTGTAGAAGATTGAATTAGAGACGTCCTCGGTGATGAGGAAGCTGATTAGTTTATTAAATCGCTAAAATGTGATATTGATTATTTATATAACCATTACACAACAATGGTCAGTTTTCAACTGAAGGTAGTAGCTCCTCAAGCCCGACCGGCTCAACATCTTCTGGGGATGACACACATGCACAGAGTTAAGATTTATTGCGGCTACGACGGTATCATCAAAATCGTGCATCAATGAATATTATGCAGTGTAAGCCTGAGTTTGAGCATTACTTTATGGAAGATCTCGAGGCACCTACTAAAACATTCCAGATATTAACTAGGTGGAAGGTAAATTCTAACAAGTTTCCAGTCCTTTACTGAATAGACAGGGATGTATTAGTCATTCCTATTACTACGGTTGCCTCTGAGTCGACGTTTAGCACTGGAGGTCATGTCTTGGATGCTTATCAAATTTCATTGTCTCCAACTACCGTCGATGCCCTTGTTTGCACACAGAACTGGTTAAGTTCAACACCCATTAGAGTATATATTGTTGATGTCGTGAGCTATAAACTTGAATCAAGTAATTTTATGATTTTAAATTATTATTCACATAATTTTAATTTTTTCATTATTTAATTTATAATTTATATGATTTTATAGACCTAGTTGTAAATCACAAACTAATTGTGGATGACGGAGACAGAAGCACCGTTGGATGGAGAACCCCCTGACCCATCTCATTTATTGGTGAGAAACTCAATATCATCATGCAAAACTTGTCAGAGTTAGAGGTGGGAGTGAGTTCATAAAGTAAATGTATTCTATTTATGTCATGTATCACTTGGCTCATGATTTAGAAATCTGTAGTTAAATGACTAAAGAAAAAATAGTGCATTTGATCTGTAAAACTTCATGCAAGAAATCAGTGATCACTATCGAGTTATCAACTCAAATATATAGATTATCAGGACTGATGTGGGACTGGGCTATTTAAATCAAATCTAGATTATTATTTATATTTTGGTACTGTAAATTTAATTTTATTGCAAAATTGTAGTTAAAAATTTAAATTTATCGTTTCCACTTGCACACATTAAATCACCTATTTTTGTATTGTAAGAGATTTATTCATTGCACACAATATTTTAGTTATTTTGTCTTTTTTTAAGATTTTTAAATCGGGATTAATTTCATATTGGGCTTCGATATTGAGTTGTGGGCCCAAGCCCAATCTGAGTAGGGCAAAGCCCAGTCCAACTCCAATCATCGGAGCTCTGAACTCTGACTCCAGTCGAAGTCGGAGGACATTTGGACCTCCGACCCCAGTTGGAGTCGGAGGTGGGCATTTTGACTCCGTCGGAGTTGGAGCCCACCCTTAACTGCTACAACCACAAAAGATTATATAAAAATAATTTTATAAACTGACGTGATTTAATGTGATCTGTTAGATAAACTTTCTAATAAAAATAATTTTATAATCTGACGAACTACTTCAGATCACATCAATTTGTGAGATTATTTTTATATAATCTTTCTATGGCCAGAATATTTTCCTTACTGTTATGGTGAATCTAATCCTTAAAGGCATGATACATAACAAGATTTGTAAGAACATATGAACAGCTTATATGTCCACTTTTACAATAATCATGAGACATGCATGCCTAATCTAACCTAACCCTACCAAACCCACAATGCCATTGCCAATTGGCTCTATCTATATTTCACCCAATTCACATGTTTGATTCTTTTCAGGGGCGGCTCAATACAAATTGAGGTCTAAGGTGAGATTTAAATAAGTCATTCGTAATTATAATATAATAAAATATAAATTATTATATGGAATATTTTCAAACTTTTCAATACAATGCGATTTTATTTAAAATCTTTAAATACAGTTTTTATAAATTTGTATTTACAACAATTTAAAATGAGGTCTTAATGCAAATTTTGTGCCTCAATTTAGGAAGATCTTAAAAAAATATTTAAAATATAAATAATTCATTGTATTACTTATCAAAAAACAAAATTCATTGTATTAAATGTTAAATTTAGTATTATGGGGCCTTCCAAACATTGAAAACTATAAAAATTATTTAAAATTTTATTTAATGAAATGGTTTTTTTTTTAATTAAAAAAATACCTCATTTTTATTTTTGGGAGCCTTACATAGAGTGGGGGCTTAGGCAATGGCCTTACCATTGACCTGACCCTGATTCCATTATCTCGGACCCAATCCAGATGGTGACTATGGAGGAGTTTAGGAGAAGAAACCCAACAAATTACTTTACAATTTATAATTTAGTCCAACAAATTACTGTTAAGAAAAATGTTGTAACCATGAAAAGATTCATTCTATAAAAGTAAATTTACAAATTAATATAATTTAACAATAAAAATAACTTTATAATTTAATATATCACTTCAAACTGTATCATTTTATGAGTTTACTTATATATAGGATATCTTATTTTCCATATTATCCACCGGAGTGTGCAATATGCTAAAAATAAAGGGGATAAAATGGAGTCACTCCAATGAGAAAACTAAAGCTTGATTTGAGCTATTTGAATTTTATATTCTATAGGTTCAAATTTTCAAATTTAAAATATTATATTTTGCAATTATAATTTTTCCTCCAATAATACCATTTGTCAATAAAGAATTAATGACATAATATAATTTTGATTATTAAATCTTAATTAATTGTATCATTTGCGGGTCGACAGTAATTAGAGGATAGTAGTGTAAGATGGTAAAAGCATGATTAAAAAAAAAAAAAAGCGGTAAAAGCATGTCAATTTTGATAGTTCATGTCAAATATGTCTTAGCCATATTAAGGTTTCATTTCATCTCATTTCATTTAATCATTATAATTTTTTTAAATTTTTACATAAAATATAATAAATAATTTAACTTTTTTAAATTTTAAAATAATAATAATATTAAAAATAATATTCTAATAATATTTTATATAATTTTTAAAACTTAAGAGAAGGAAAAATAATAATAAGGAGCGACATTATCGCCTTATTAAATTATAACAAATTAAAAAAAATGGAAATTGAACCCGACGTGAATCGAACACGCAACCTTCTGATCTGGAGTCAGACGCGCTACCATTGCGCCACGGATCCACCACTGATTGTATTGTGCCAATATTTAATATATAGTAATTTGTTTGCGATCTCCGATCGCATGCCAGTTTCCGGGGAAGAGCTCGTCGTGTGGGGGTTGAATGAAGCTGTACTGGATGACATTCAGATTTGTTCTCGATGGTGTTCTTCAGAAAACCTAACCCTAAATCTCAATATAGAGCATTGTATTTATAACATTTGAACCCTGGATGGCATTCATTGAGAGACTTCATAGTTCATTCCATTTCTTTTCAAGTAAGCACCTTAATTCCTTTTTTCCTTTGTTTATGGTGTATCTGAGTTGTAATGTTACTTCATGTTTATGATTTAATTAATATTTATTATTTTCCAACAAATTGTGGATACCAAGGAGTCAATTTGGGGTTCAAAGCATTCGAATTTAGCGACCGGAGTTTGGGCTAACTAGTGGTAGGCTTGGCCGTTGCCGACCAAAGACCACCGGAACTTTTGGCACTGACAGCGGTTACCGGTTCGGCAAGTTGCTGGGGAGAGGACCAGAGTGACTGAAATGAGGCGGTCATTAAGATTGGAAGAATTGCCGTGGCTGTATAAGATCGGCTAACCAACCTTCACGGCACGACCAGCTCTTTCCTTCCCGTTGCTTTCGTGCTTACATTTTTTTTCACACGCTATTTTTTATTGTATTTTTTTTTTTTCTGGAGACGTTTGGATTTGAAGATGACTTGAAATAATTTAAGATGAATTGAGATGGATTGTAAATAGTAATGAGATGAGTTGTGAATAGTAATAAGATTTATGAGTTAAAGTTGCTGAATAGTAATGAATAGTAGTGAGATGAATTGAGATGAGCTGAAATGAAATGAATTGTGAATCTAAACGTCTAAATGTTTTAAGAGGTGTTTCTAATGACTTTGTCAGTTTTTTTAAATGTTTTTTTTATAAGTTTTTTTTATAATTTTTTTTTTAATAATTAGTTAGGAGCTTGGTTTAAATTGTATCTATTCGATAGGGCGGCATATCTTGCATGCATGAAATTGACGAGACTTTCAAATTATTTAATCATTTAATGTCACATTTAAGGATGATAATAAAAAAGATGATGAATATCACTTAAAAAAAAAAACAAGTTTATCATCAATACAATATAATAAGAGAGACGAAAATATAATATAGAACATAATTGGTGTAAATAATGTAATGATCATAATTAAACCCATCTAGACACCGAAATAGAGAATTTAACCGTAGCTTTAAAATAGGTAGTTTGCTTTGCTAGCTGAAGGGATGAAAATTCTTCATAATTTTTGTTCTAACTACTTTCAATAATTTGAAGAAAAGTAAATATATATATATATATATATATATAAATTTCGCGATACTAAATGCATAGCAAGGATTTTAAGGATGAGTTTGGATGTTGAAGTGAGTTGAATTAAGTTGAGATGATAAAATATTGTTAAAATATTATTATTTATTATTATTATTATTTTAAGATTTGAAAAAGTTGAATTATTTATTATATTTTATATTAAAATTTAAAAAAATTATAATGATGAATTGAGATGAACTCAACTTCCAAACGAAGCCTAAATGTGTTTATCTTTCTCCGACTTATAGAAAGTATTTGGAATAGAAAATTGTAAAAAATCCTTATCTCAAAATAATGGTACTGTTGCACAAGGTGAGGCTCATCTGCCAGGGGATGAGTCGGATTAAAAGCCAATGATTTTACAATACATTACATAACTATGTTCTAAAATGAAAAATATTTTATAAAATACCTTATAAAAATAACGTCACTTTATAAAAATATCTTATTTTAAAAAATATGTTGTTAAATATGTTGCGTAGGTGTCATTACTTTTTCAACAATAAGCAACTAAGACCAGCGAGCTATACGTGAGATAGCTAAATATATCAACCTCTTTATTGAAAAAGTTCCCAATAATTTATCATACAATAACCCAAAATTTTTTCAATTTCTTTAAATCTGGAGACTATTTTCATGCAAAAATGAAACCACAACAAGAAAAAAAAAATTAAGAAGAGACAACGGATGACATCTTTAGTGGCTGAAACTGCCGACTAACTGCAAAATCTGTTTGAAGTATCCAATTACTCGCTCTTGACAGCAGCAGCTTTGCTTGCACCAACAGCAAACATCTCAGTAATGACTTCGAGTGGCATGCCTTTGGTTTCTGGAACCTTTAAAAAGATGAATATCCAGGAGAAGACACAGAAAACAGCATAAATACCAAAGATACCAGCAAGGCCTATTGCACTGAGCAGATCTGGCAATGAGTAGGTGACTATAATGTCTCCAATCCAGTACGCCAGGGCGCAGATTGCAATGCAGAGGCCGCGAACTCTTGTGGGGAAGATCTCAGAGCATAGAATATTAGGAATCGGGCCATACGCCATGACGAAGCAGCAGAAATAGACCACAACACAAGTGACTGAGAATGCTGCATTGACAACTGTGCTTATTTCCACAAGCTGGGAAATTACAAGAATGATGAGAGTCAGAATCAACACTGGAATTGTAGTGAGTAATAGTGTCCTGCAATAAGGGGTTTATTAGTTCTAATCGTCAAGAATATAATTCATAAGAGCTACATACGATAACATTGATGCAGATAAAAGATGTCGAACTTAATCAACCCACTGAGGAACAGGTGGTAAAAGTAAAATCCAGGTGGGGGAAAAATCACCTTCTGCCAGTAATATCCATGAGCCTCATGGCTATAGCTATACAAGGAAGCATCAACAAGGTTGTGAATGCACTGATAAGGAACGATGCAGAATTTGTACTGAGCCCTAAGTCTGCAAGAAGTACTTCAACACCTGCATCTTCCAGAATTTGGGGAGTGTAGTAGAGAACACCATTTATTCCAGAAAACTGCGAGTGTATAGAAAAAAAAATATGGTTATCAACTTCACCATTTATAAGAACTTGATTGACCAAAAACAGATTTTCATGCAAGAGAAACTGGTAGAAGATGACAAAAATAATTCTTTAGTCCATAACTGTAAAATATGAGAGCAATAAGACAAATATGAGTTACATGAGAAATCTAGTCCATAACTTATCACATCAAATAATCGTGAATGAGCTATCACTTCTAGAGAACGGTTTCCGAACAAGAATTCTTCAGTTTTTGAAATTGACAAAAAAAAAAAAAAAAAAAAGGTATGGGATGGGAACACAATGGTTTATCCCCAGGGATTAAGAATTAAGAATGACTTAATTAAAAGCCTCTGTTCCTTCCAAGACTCCATGAGTTGGAAACCACCATTTTCAATTTAAGATAACAAGGATAGCTTGTCATGAAAGACAAAGATATGATCTCAGAGGGAAAAGAAAAATGAAAACAACTTTAATACACATAGATGGGCTTGCCTCGTGCCATCTGGGTCACTGCTTTGAGTGACCAGGAGCGCAACCCAAGTACTAAAGAAATCAAACTTAAGCAGTGACAATGAACAACTGCGACCTGCAAAACAACTGAACTCCAAGCCAAAGTAATGCATGCTTAACTACTGGTTCGAGACGACTGATCCAAATTGGGCTTCTTAGACCAGTTTCCAAACTGGTAAGCCACCATGCAAGAATTGACAGACTAGGCCACCACTTTCATTTTGAAATAAACTGGACCAAATAAGTATAAAAATCAATGACATTTAACCATTCGCTACCTGCTGAAGTAGCTGAATTCCAACTCCAACCATCAATGCATGCCTAACCCCTGGCTGACGAAGAGCAGCCCAAACTGGTCCTTTTGAAGCAGTTTCAGAAGGATGAACCATTGCTGGTCCAACTGGATGCTGCTCCATAAGCTCTTTGGTATACAGAGCAGGCTGGCTTACTAGAGCAGCAGCCTGGATAAACTCACCCTCAGCGGGAACATCTCCGCCAGTAAGTGAAACAAGGGACCCACGTCGGGTTCCAGGACCCCCATCCTGGTGCATATAAATCCTTTTAAACCCTCCTTCCTTTTTTCCATCCTCACCTATTCTCTCAGTCCATTTCCATGCCAACTGCCAGCCACCACCAATTCCTGTACTGCTAACTGCCTCCCCAGTCCCTTGCATGAGACTGCTATGGCGCCTCATGCTCAGAACACTGCCATGGGATTGAGGGGGGATCATGTCTTTCTCCATGCTGGTTGTCTGACGGGAGATCAATGGACTATGCAGATTGTCATCAGAGTCTTCCCCAGCGGCGTCTGATGCATACTCCTCACCTTCCCTATGCTGGCTCTCTTCATCCCACTGTTCATTTTTAACATGAGGCTCAGCAGTGCTGAACATGCTGCCAAAATTAGGAAAAAGCATGCTTCGCATACTTCCTGTCTCAGGAAGCTTCTCATGGACACTACCAAAGAGAGTCACAAGTGGGTCCATGAGTGGTACACTTTGGTTCACCATGCTTCCCTGGCGAGAGGCAAGGCCAAGAGAACTCTGTCCAGCGACAGCAACAGGTTTGGCATCCCAGTAGAGACCTTCTTCAGGTCCATATAATCTAATTGTGTCTTTCCGAGCACTTGGTTCCTGAGCATCATCAAGTTCATCTGCAGGTCCTATTATGTACTCTTCTATAGATGTTTCACCCCCAATTCCAAGACCTTCAACGAGCAAAGCCATCTCACCTGTGTATCAACAATGCTTTAGCAAGATAAAAACATGAAATTTCGGTGAACAAAAAAGATTAAAACAAGATTTAGTCAAAGAAAAAGTCCACATGGAAGTAAAAGTTCTTATGTTCATAGATTTAATTGCCATAAGATGCATGAGAAGAAAGAATCTTTTGTTTTCTTCTTTTTTACTATTAACAAACATTACTGAGATGCAAGGAAAAAAACAGATGAAAGGAGGTTACTCAATTAAGAATGCCGCAAGCGACACTACATGTTGCTTGAAACAATGATTATCTTGGGACATGGTACTAGCACACGAGTTCATTTAAGATTGCTTCTTTAGATCAGAGAATGCATTACACTTTCTTTTATTTAGCAAATTATCTTTCTATGCCTCCCACTCATTATCTATTTCCAGAAACTACAATTTATTAATATATAAGGCTTATATTTTGTTCCCAAACATTTTTTATTACTGCATTGCCGAACAAAGCTGAAGGCTGAAGCATATTTTGAAAAACAAAATACATTAAGCCATCTGATTTAAAAAATAAGACACATTTGCGTGTCTTGAATTTAAGGGGATTCTCTCACAAGGAGTTTGAAATATTTGCAATACATTTAAACATATTTCAAATTTAGATTCAAAATGATATAATAAAGTCATTATTATCCATCTACCTGTGATCAAAAACTCAAAAAAACTTGTCAACAGAGTTTCTTATAGTCAAACAGCAACCATCACTCCTTAAAATTCAACTGTGCTAAACAAGGACCCGTTAGAAAAAAGAGAATCTTATTTACAAATTTTTACATCATAAATGTTGAAATTTTGAAATTCTTTGAAAGCAAACAAAAATGCAATGTCTTAAATTTTCAAACGAAAAATCAATTATCCATGAACTTGTAATATATATATATGTGTGTATGTGTGTGTGTGTGTAATTTGGGATAATAATGCACACCAATCGACATCTGAGTCAAGGAAAGTAGAAACCAAATGGATCCACAGAGATAAAGAAGAGAGGCCTCCAATTTCATATAATGAATTTGCATTAAAGAATGAACCTGAAACGTCTTCCCTGCCACGTAATCTCTGGAGAACCTTTTCTGCCTCTGTCATCTTTCCTTTACTCACAAGCCACCGGGGAGATTCGGGCAAGAAAAACACTGTTAGTGCAAAATATATGAGAGAGGGAATGGAAAGAATTCCGAGCATTAACCTCCAGCTGGGTGAGGTCATCAGTGACATCCCAAAAATCATACAATACGCCAAAAACATGCCCCCCGAACCAGTGAATTGTGGAAGTGTATTTAACAATCCCCTTATTTCTGGTGGGGCAGTCTCAGATATGTACACCGGGATAAGAGTAACCGCAAGACCAATTCCAAATCCATCTAAAAGCCTTGCTAAACATAGGACATAGACATTGGGTGACCAAAACATTATCAAACCACTTATGAAGTAGAGCATTGATGATATTATAAGCATTGGACGCCGGCCAACCCAATCTGATATGGATCCTGAGCATGTTGTAATACATGTGGCTCCAATGAGAGACATGGCCACAACAAGACCTTCTACAGTAGTTCCCAGGTCAAAGTCTTCCGTTATATAAACAACAGCCCCTGAAGGTAAAGATACCATCACAGAAAACTTAGCTTTCTATCAGTTAGGCATAAAGATAACATTCAGCGCCAAGTGGGGACCCAAAAAAAAAATTAAACAAAGCAAGAGAAAAAAATGCCACAGTAGGAGACCATTAAACAGATTCAACTGTCGTAAATAAAAGATTCCAACAAGTTAAAGAAGGGTTACCAGCAATTGTAGCATTATCCCATCCTTGTAGAAAGTTGCCAATTGTAGCAGCAATAGCCACTAGCACAGCCCCGTTCATCTTCGAACCAATCAATCAAAATCCCAATCTAGAACTAACCTGCGAGAAAAGGGAAATCTAGATATTACACAAATTAAACAACCAACCACTCCTACCACTTAACCAGATCTAACACACTTATCAGTAACCCACGAGCAGAGTACATTCACAACCACACATTAAATTAAAAATGCCAGCATACCCACATACCTAAATCCATATTAACCAATCACTACACAAGCTATTTAAGAACACATTAGAACACCCATCAACATCAGCAAATCAATACACCAGAAAATTCAGATCTTTCGGACTCCTTACCTCTTCAACTCAAATGGGAACAGGTCAGGCTAATGTGAGAGGGAAGAGAGACTGACAGAAGGAGTGAATTTTAAAGTACTCGGGACTCAGAAGAAAAAGGGGTTCCTTGGAAGAGAGGGAGGAGTAACCGTTAAAAGAACAGCTCTGTGCCTCTATAATCTTTCCCTGTATCTAGGGAAAAGAAAAAAATCTCGATGTGAACAAACTGGCTTCTTGAGTGGAATCTCTTAGTATAGGGACAAATATGAGCCTGTTTCTAAACATCAATTTGCAGAGGAGATCAAATTAAGACAGGAAGAAAGGTGCGTGAGCAGCTCTGGCCAACAACCTTTCAAAGTCCCTCTACACTCTTCTTTGATCCACTCCACCCGCTGCTTTGCTGCTCACTCCTCGACAACACTTCTGGTCCAGACACCCTCAAACCGCTACTAAAATATACGTTCAGAACTGGAAAGGATGATTTTTTATGGAATAACGATAAAAATCATGAACAAAAAATATTCAAGAATATCAGCCAAGACTGAATAATAAATTATACATACACACACATAAATATATATATATATATATATATATATAACTATGAGAGAGAGAGCGAGAGAGAGATTGTCTTTGTGCATGTGTGCGCCAGCAGTTGTGTCTGACACTGCGAGTAAAACCTACTAATCTCAAGGCTTCCAACCGGTCCAAGCAATCAAGAACCACCACGGTAATTTTTTTTTTTTTTTTTTTTTATTTCTTCTGAATTAAAAGTTACTGTACATGGTTCTGTTATTTCTGTAGTCTACCGTATGACACTTCTCCTCGGGAGGTATATATACGTGTATATACACACACACAAGGATTGCTTCCATGGAATTCGTCCCTGTGTAAAATAAAGAAAAATAAATAATATTTTCAATCATAAAATGTATAAATATTATATTTAAAAAAATAAATAAATAAATATAAGATTTATATAAAAAAATTAATTTTTTAATAATACACTCTAATTTATTTTTATAAAAATGTATAATATTTATATAATTTATAATTATATTTAATATTACTAAAAAAAAAAACTCACCCTAGCATTGTAAGTAAGCCTTCGTCTAATCTTTTGGCTACCAAACAAAACAACAAAAGTCTATTCTATGCCCAAAAAGCAACAACATAGAAAGAAAATTCATAGGTTTGCACAGTTTCGGAATGCGTAAAATGCAAAAACTTTATTTTTTTCCGCACGAAACGTAACCAAAATTCATAGCTGGCGTCGGTGGCAGAAGATATTTACTTGTGTCCACGATTTTTCAGCCATTTTGTCCAATGCTCTGCAACATTAATTTTTAAACAAGAGTTGAAATTATAAATTCTATTTTAATTACATTAATTTATAAATTTATTTTTATAAAATTTTTATTTAAATCTAATAATTTTTTTGTATTGAAAATAATTCTAGTGATCACAACAAGCATTTGATAAAATATCAAGGGGGAGAAAGTTTTATATTTCCGTGTAAAGCATTCTCATTTTTCCATTACCTTCTTTCACTGAAGTGTACAGATATTTATTGGACAAATTCAAAACAAGTGTTACAATGAGATTTAATCACATCATTATGTTGTTAATTTATATTTCTTATTGAATATTCTTCCAGCTAGTAAGTAATGGGCAGAGCAGTGAGCAAAGGGTAGTTGTTGTTCTTATTTCCTTGTGTGCATACTGGAGGTGCTCAAGCCATGCTTTTCATCCTTAACATCCTCCCGTGATTCAAGCATCACTTGAGTGAGAGTGATGCTTGATCGGAGTTGTGAGAAACCAGCTGAGGACATGGGTTTAATAAAAATGTCAGCAAGTTGATCTTTAGTTAAAATAAAAGAGACTTGAAGTGTTTTGGCAGCCACCTTCTCTTGGACAAAATGATAGTCGAGCTCCACATACTTAGTGCGAGTATGTAAGACAGGATTTACAAAGAGATAAGTGGCTCCTAAATTATCACAGCACATAGTGGGTGCTTCAACTAGAAAAATTCCAAGTTCTTATAGAAGGGATTGAAGCCATAGGACTTCACAAGTAGCATTTGCCATAGCTTTATACTCGGCTTCAGTGGAAGACCGAGCTATAGTAGGCTGTTTCTTAGCCCCCCCAAGAGATCAAGTGAGACCCAAGATAGATGCAAAACCCACCAATAGATTTACGGTCATCAGGGCACCCGGCCCAATCAGCGTTAGAGAAGGCACACATCTTAATGGGTGAGTCTATGTAGAAATGAAGACCAAGTTGTTTAGTGAAGTTGAGATATTGAAGCATGCGTTTGATGGCTTGCCAATGGGGCAGCTGTAGATAATGCATGAATTGACAGACTTTGTTGATGACAAATGCAATATCGGGCTTGGTGAAGGTCAGATATTGCAGACTACCGATAATACTACAATACATGTGAGGATCCTCAAATGTTGGTCCATCCAAGTTGGTCAATTTTTCAAAGGCCGAGAAGGGGGTTGACATAGATTTAGATTTATACATGTTGGTTTTAAGGAGAAGGTCAGACACATATTTAGATTGAGAAAGAAAAATATAAGAGTCAGTATGTAAAACTTCTATGCCCAAAAAATAATGTAAAGATCCAAGATCCTTCACAGGAAAGTAAGCACGCAGAGCATTAATAAATTGAGTTATAAAGCAAGATTTGAACCCGTAACAACAATGCCATCGACGTATATCAGCACATAAACACAGTCAGAATGATTTCTAAAAATAAACAATGAACTATCAGACTTAGAACCAGTAAAACCAAAATGAAGTAGTCGATCTGTGAGCTTGGAAAACCAAGCCCAAGGGGCTTGTTTCAAGCCATAGATCGACTTCTTTAACTTATAGACATGTTGAGGAAGATCCGGATTGACAAACTCCAGAGGTTACTGCATGTACACGTCGTCTTCAAGGTCACCGTGTAAGAACGCGTTCTGAATGTCCAGTTGGTGTTGATGCTATTTTTGAGTAACAACAAGAGAAATGAAGAGACGAATGATGACCGGTTTTACAATCGGACTGAAAGTTTCACCGTAATCAAGCCCAGGCTATTGGTGAAACCCCTTGGCTACAAGGCCAGCCTTGCGGTGTTCAAGGGTGCCATCAGCCCGTCGCTTGGATTTCAGGATCCATTTTGATCCTAAAATGTTGAAAGAAAGAGAGAAAGGGACAAGGTCTCATGTTCGGTTTTGGAGAAGAGCAGCAAATTCATTAGTCATTGCTGCTCTCCACTCCGGAAACCGAAATGCTTCAGTGAAATTTGAAGGTTCTTCCTGAATGATAATGGAAGATGAGGTGAGTGAGAGGGACGGTTTGGATGGCCACGGTATTGTACCGTCGGTTCGGATGAGAGGGCGAATGGTTTGTGTTTTGGCTCTAGTGATCATAGGGTGATGAGGGATAGATGTTGAGGTCGTTGGAGAGGAAGGGATGGATGGAGGCGCCGATTGAGTGCTAGGGTTAGGATTTTGGGAGGAAGATGAGTCTAACGGCTGCGTGTTGGTGATTATGTTTTCACAATTAAAGGTATTTGACTGAAGTGTGTATTGGGCTGGGTTGGAAGGGGATGCATTTGGATTGGGTGGCGTGAGAGAGATGGGCTAAAGGTTTTGAGGTGTTTCGGTCTGGCATGGGGATTGAGGTGTATTTGGGTTATAGGGAGTGGGTTTCATGGGAAGGGGATCGATTAGACTTAAGAAAATGAGTTGGACCGGGTTGGGCTGAGATGCATTTGGGCTAGGAGTGTGTGAACCAGAAATGAGAGAAGGGTCCGAATGGGCTTGAGAGAGAAAGGGATAATGTGTTTCATCAAAGATAACATCTCGGGAGATATAAGTGCGGCCCGTTGGCAGATGAAGACAACGATAACCTTTATGATCCGGGCTATAGCCCATGAAAACATAGAGTTGTGAACGAAAGTTCATTTTGTGGCGATTGAAGGGTCGAAGATTGGACCAACAAGCCACACCAAACACAAGTAAAAATTTGTAATCTGGGATTTTGTTGAATAAAATTTTAAATGGTGACTTATCACCAAGAATTGATGTGGGCATTCGGTTTATTAAATACACAGATGTCTGAAAAGCCTCATACCAGTATTTATGTGGAACCGAGGCATACGCAAGTAATGAAAGCCCAGTTTCTACTATATGTCTATAACGCCTTTCAACAGTGCCATTTTGGGCATGTGAGTAAGGGCACATAAGACGATGAGAAAGTCTATAAGAGGTAAGAATCCGATTAAGATGATGAAATTCGCCACCCCAATCAGATTGTATTGAAATGACATTAGTGGAAAAAGTATTGAAAACATAGCGTAAAAAAGCAACAAATATAGTGGAAACATTGGACTTTGTTTGAAGAGGAAATAATCAAATAAATTTGGAAAAATCATCAACAATGGAAAAGTAAAAACAACAACCGTTTGAGGAGAGCATTGGTGCAAGTCCCCAAAATCTAAGAAAAGGAGTTGAATAGGTTTATGAGACCTAGAGGGAGATGATAGATGGGGTAAAGCATGAGCCTTAACCTGTGAGCAAGCTAAACAGATAGATGTAATTGTCTTATTTCCTACTGGAAGTTGAAAATGCCAAAGAGTCAAAGTTATGGTCAAGGAGGATGGGTGACCAAGACGGGCATACCAGTGTTGAGTGGAAGTACGTTCACCAAAAAGAGCACAAGGAGTTGGTTGGGAGGAAGGAGCGGTGGTGGGCATAGGAAGGACATAAAGCCCATTCTTAACAGGTCCTTGAAGCAGCACCTTCTTGGTTTGTAAATCCTTCACAAGAAAACAAGAAGAATAAAACTCAAAATGCACAGGATTATCAACACAAAATTGACGAACAGAGAGTAAATTTTTTGTAATTAAAGGAACATGCAGAAGTTGATTAAGGAGATATTTGCCGAAAGGAGTGGTGAAGTGAGCCGAGACAGTGTTTTGTATAGGTAGAGTTATGCCATCTCCAATGCTAACTTGCTCAGGGCCCTGATAAGGCATAGAATCCAAGTTGAGATTTACAAAATCTGATCTGAAATGATTTGTAGCAGCCATATCAGGAAACCAATAATTTGATGAGGATCTAGGGGACGGTAGAGAAGTGAAATTGACTGTTAAAGAGTGAGGTGGAGGAGCTTGGTAGGACTGATTGAGATGGTGGTAACAGGTGACAGCCGTGTGGACCATCTTATGACAAATTTGACACATGGGCTTAGTAGAGTCAGGACGAGGAAAGAGGCCTGGTTGAGTGGACTGGGCTGAAGGAGGCCCACGGCCTCTGCCCCGTCTTCCCCCATGAAACGAAGGGTTTCCACCCCTTTGAGGAGCACCAGAAGCTATGAAATGGGACCGAGAGGTAGCATTTGGAGAAATGGGACTAAGAGAAAGTAGTGATTGATTCTGATGAACTAATATAGCTTCATGGTTTAGTAAGTAGCCAAAGATTTGGTGGGCAGTGAAAGGCTCAGGCCGAGTGGTGACTGAGGAGATGACAAATTCATATTCAATCCCCAATCCGGCTAGAAGGTAAACAATAAACTAAGCTCGAGACAAAGATTCTCTAACGGCACTTAGAGAAGTCGGGAGAGATTGGGTCTCATGGTAGTAGTTGATAGTTGATTCTGAACCCTTCTTCAAGGTAGTTAGTTGAAAATAGGTTTGAAGAATGTGAGCAGAGGATTGGGCAGCATAGATGTTTTCTAGAGCCGACCATATATCATGTGAGGTGCAACACTAGAGAACTTGTGCAAACCATCCACATATGAGAAGAGTTGATGTCCTACCAATAGAGGTACTATCTGAGCTTTCCAAAGGGAATAGTTATCACCGGAAAGCTTGATAGTAATGGAGGTGTTGGCAGCCGTAACAATGGTTGTATTGTGAGAGATGATATTCGAGACACTAGAGTTAGGAGTGGTAGTGTCTGAGTTAGGTTTTGGAGTCGTCATGGAGGACGATCAAGAACCAAAAAGAGGGGAAAAAAAAAGAATACAGGAAAGCTAGAGGCGTTGGCCTTTATGTGGCTCTAGATACCATATCGAGAATAGTTCTAGTGACCACAACAAGCATTTGATAAATGTCAAGGAGAGGAAAGTTTTGTATTTCCATGTAAAACATTCTCATTTTCCCATTACTTTCTTTCAGTACAGTATACAGATATTTATAAGACAAATTCAAAACAAGTGTTACAATGAGATTTAGCCACGTCATTATTCTGTTGTTGATTTATATTCCTTGTTGAATATTCTTCCAGCTGGTGAGTACTGGACAGAGCAATGAGCAGCGGTCAGTTGTTGTTGTTCTTTCCTTGTGTGCGTACTAGAGGTACTCAAGCCATGGTTTTCATCCTTAACATTTTATAATCTTGTAATTTTTTTTTAAAAAAAAAAATACTAGAGATCATGCATCAATAAATAGATTCATAAATAACTTCTTTAATATTATTATTTTTCTTTAGTTCAACCAATCGTCCACGCTAGGTTTAGAAAGTGGGACACCATCTTCTTTAATTTTCATAATAAATAAAGAAAACTTAATTTTAATCTCAATTTTCAAATATTTGATTGAATTGATTTCAAACGAAAAGGCAGATCCCATAACTACACCATAATTGATCCCATAACTACACCATAATTGGTATTCAATTTCAATCAACACTATGTTAATGCCTTAATTTACACAATAGACCGGAAGGAAAGAAATAATTATCTCCGACCCACGATGGTAATTCAAGCCTCGATAGGGTGCTCTTCGCGTTCATCCATAAAATAATAATAAAGAAGTAAATAGAAATACATAAAGAAAAACACAGAGATTTACATGATTTGGCATAAAAGCATACGCCTACAGGTTGTTTGGGGGTCAAAATCCACTGTAATTTGTGATTTTACAATTTCTTATGGCTTTACATATCCCTCAATACAATTGAGGAATTTCGTCTAGGCTTAGAGAAGTCATCTCCAGCCTCTGGAGAGTCCATCCTTTATTCGTGGGTTCAAATCCTACAAACGGCACCACAAATTTCTATAAAATGAAGATATCTCTACAAATGAAGGACGGGCTCTCCAGAGGTTGGAGATGACTTCTCTACGCCTAGACAAAATTTCTCCATTGTATTGAGCGATATGTGAGGTCATAAGAGATTGTAAAATCACCAATCATATTAGATTTTACCCCCAAACAATCCGTGGACATATGCTTTTATGTCGAACTACGTAAATTTTTGTGTCTCTCTTTATTTATTTCTATTTGCTTATTTATTATTATTTTATAGATGAATGCAAAGTGCACCCTATCGAGGCCCAAATTACCATCGTGGGTCAGGAATAATTCTTTACTCCCTTCTGGTTTGTTGTGCAAATTAAGATATTAACACACTAAAAATATAAACTCCAACCTTTTTTCTCCAAACCTAAAAAATAAAAAAAAAACTCCTTAAAAAATAGAAAGAAATGTTTCAAAAGATGGTTTGTTTCCGTTGGTACCGAGAGAGTGGGGGAGGAGAGAGAAAAAAGTAGTAATATATTTTGTGTAAAAATTTAAAAAAATTGTAATGATGAGATAAATTGAAATAATATAAAATGAAATACTTTCATTATCCAAACGAGGCCTAATACACGCTATTGTCAAATTTTTCAACGCCATATATTTCTAACTGAAAATCTTTTTAGTTGAATTTTTAGATATTTTATTTCAATACTATTCATTATTATAATATTAAGAAAAATTATATACATCACGTGTACTATCATCTCACTCTTATCATATTATGTACGATGTGACATATTTATCATCATTGATTCATAATCATCCAATGATGATAAATATGTCACATCTTACATAATGAGATGAAAATGTGATGAGAGTATGAAGTATATTATTACTCTATTATTAATAGATGATTTGAGATATTTTTAGCATCTAATTTCTACTACCCTCACCCTGTGAAGCTCACATGCCAAACAGTAACTCATCCATTCTATAAACTATTAAACACCCGATCTACTTGATTTGAGATACCTATCAATCTTACTACTTATTCTCTAATAAAAAAAATTTGATAACTTCTTTCTTTATCGTTAGGAATGATATGGATCTATCTAATGAAATTCTGAAAACAATTTACAAAAGTGCACCATCCATCTAAATAGCTTTAAACAAATTAAAACAATCTAATTTTAATACATTATAAGAAAATTACTTATTTACTATCAGTTATTTAAAAATATATATATATATATATATCATGTCAAAATAAGTATATTTTCATCACAAATAATTTATCATAAATATTTATTTTTCTTATAATAGTATACTGATATATATATATATATATTATCGAATCTTACCAACAAATTTAAGGAAAGAAATATCAAATTATACCATGTATTATTCTAAATTATAGGTGAAGCCCTACTTGACGTGACTAGCTATTAAAATATGGTCATGTTAAAAAAAATAAAAATTGTTTAAATAAGAAATGTTTATTTATATCATGAAACCATTTGTTCTCCAAATATCAAAAAAAAAAAAAAAAAAAAAGAAGTGCTTTCTCTTCAAAACATGCTGACTACTAACGGACGATATATACCAGTTTCGTCTAAATACGAAAGAGACATCCTTAAACAGTTTTTTAACAAGAATAATATTATATACCGTCTTTAAATAGAGACTGTATTAAAAATATAATTAATTTTATTTTTAATTTTTTTTAAATTATAATAATATCCTTATCAAAATAATATTTTTTTTTTATTTAATAAAGGATTTGCATGTAATTTCAAATAGAGATTGTAAATAAATTTTTTTTTATAATAAATACATAAATAAAACGAAAAAAATCAGTGTTTGACTTATGAATGATATTAAAAGAACGGAAAAAATCACATAAAAACTTAAAATAAAAAAGAAAAGTCAGCACACGAATAGCCCACTATTAGCCCTAAATAAACAATACAAATAATAGCGAATTGATTCCATTCCATGGTAAGATGTTTCTGCTTTTGAATTTCATAAATTCACTATTTTTATCACAATATTATTTCTTCTCGATTTAGTCATAAGTGTTTTTCATAAAAGCTAATTTACGGTTTGATACGATAATTTAGATTATAAAATTATTTTTATTTAAAAATAATAATTTGAACCCAAAATGGAGAGCGAGACCAAAAAGGGTCCCAAATTTTAGATGGTTCAGCCGAAGTGGAGCAAATGAATTGGCACCAAGAATTTTAAAGAGGGATGATGGGACCTAAATTGTACAAAAATTCGGGCTGTTCTTTCCTTTTATGCTTAATGCTAGGAGTGGAATCACGTACCCCGAATCTGGGATGAGGTCTCCCACTTGCCACGACCTTTTGGTACCTCCCAATCTTCTCCTAATAATTAGTGGTAGGAGGGCTTAAATAGGAGTGGTAATATGTAATACAATTTTTAATTCAATACGACTACGATACGAGAATAGTGAATTTGAATTTAATTTTAACGGATTTGGATCAAAACAGATTGATCCGTTAAGACACGATTGCTTAACGGATCAACCTATTATGACTCGTTAAAAAAGTTAAAATTACATCAATACCTTTATACCTAAAAGCTATTAAAAAAAAAAAAACCCTAAGACTAAAGACTCCTGCCGCACTCTCAGTTACTCGACTCACTCCCTCACATTCATCTTCATTCTCCACTCGCAAAAGACCGCCCCCTTCTTCTCAACCCTGTTTCGCCGCTCAAGCCTCAACCGCCAACTTCTCTCCAGATCTCCAGTAACAAGGTAAGTTAACATCTCAAACCTTAGCACTTGAATCTCAATCTCTGGTATTGGAATATTGCCTTGATTTGATTTGATGGATGATGATGAATTGAGATTTCCCATCATTCTTTATTCTTCAAGCTCTCTCTCTAAAGATTTCCACGGTTTCAACTATTCATTTTCTTGGAGGGAGACAACGTCTTGGATCTCTTTCCCGATGATCCACAGTGCCTTGGATCTCCGATTGTGGCAACTTTCTTAGTTCTCCTATGATCTCCTACTGTGGCAACCCAAAGAAAGAATTTTTATTGGTTCTCCTACCATTTCTTGGATTTCTTATTGTGGCAATCCAACATTTTTCTTCGTTCTCCTGTCGTTTCTTTTATCTCAGATCTTCCAATCTAAAGTATTTCTTGTTTTTCTTTTCCTACTATTTCTTGGATTTCCTACTGAATGAATGTCAGTGCCTTTTTTCCTCTTACTGTTATACAAGATAACTCCATGAAGCATCTACTTCGTTCAAGTTTCATCATCTTTAAAAAGAAAATTCTTACTCAATTTCAAAAAGGTCCAAAATCTCCCAGATTTCAAGCACAAATTCAAAGAAACATAGGGCCCCATTGACCATTGTATATAATATTTTAGCATACTCAAGACGTCGGCACCTTCTTTTTTTTTCTTAACAAAATTATATGGCCTGGGACTATTCATGAACATTGAGTCGTGCTAGCTTTTAATTATGAAAATATGGCCTGGGACCATTCATTTTGCTTAATTTGGCTTATTTTTGCTCATTAAGCTTTTGGCAAAATGGATAATAAATTTCTATTTCTTATTTGAATTTGCGGGTCTAATGTAGGGTGTGTATATATAAATATATATATATATATATATTATATAAAAAGTGAAGTAAATGTGAGCTTAATTAGCATGTGAGCTTTTACTGTAGAAGAAAACCACTTGTCATAACATTCATGCATGTGAGCTTAATTAGCTTAATCTTTGAAATCTATATATCTAAATAGGAGATGCTCTCCCAACTTACAGTGATCATGAATATGCATGAATGGTGCATTATGACGACTTGTTAGTAAAACTTCCTGGAGTCAATTTGAAACTTTTAGACCATGTTTGTTTGTTATGGATTGTGGTAGTGTTTTGAAATGCTGATTTTATTGTTATATTCTTGTAAAATAATGCTAATTTTTCATGTTTGATTTTGTTTTATTATGTCAGATGTTTGAGGCAGCAGGCGAGAACGATGATTTGATTGACTTGGACTTACAAGAAGATGTCTCAGCAAGTTGTCAAAATGAGGGAGGGAAGGCAAAACGAAGGAAACGATCAAATGTGTGGAATTTCTTTGAGATGCTTCTTGATTATGAAAACGATGATGATGGTAACATCGACAAGCTTTGTGCCAAGTGCAAAATGTGTGGACAAACATATTTCGTAGCGAGCAAATATGGAACCAGAAATTTGAAGCATCACATAGGCTCATGCCCTAAAAGAAGTTCATGAGATATTAGTCAATTGATGTTGGCACAAAATAGTGGATCTTTGTTGGTAAGTGCTTCTAAATTTGACATTGAGAAATTTAGAGACATATTGGTTGGCTTTATTATGAAGCATGAATTGCCATTTTGGTTTTTTGGATATTCTGGCATAAGATCTTTATTACAATATCTGCGTCTAGATGTTCCATTGATATCTAGAAATACAACCAAGGCTGATTTGGTTAAGATGTATAATCGAAAAAAAAGGGTTAGATCTTCGTTGTTTGATGCTCTTGGTAGAATTAGTTTGACCTCCAACTTGTGGACTTTCATAACTACTGATGATTGGTTATATGTGCACTACGTCACATTTTCTTGATAAGAATTGGGTTTTACAGAAAATGGTGTTAAACTTTTCTTTTATGCCACCACCACATAATGACATATAATTGTCTAAAAAATTTTATAATTTGCTATGTAAGTAGGGAATTGAGAACAAGATTTTTATTTTGACTTTAGATAATGCTTATTCAAATGATGTTTCAGTGGAGATGTTAAGAACTCGATTGAACATTAAGAAAGCCTTTGTTTGTGATAGTGAGTTCTTCCATCTTAGATATTGTGCTCATATCCTTAATTTAGTAGTACAAGATGGATTAAAAGATATTGATTGTGCTATCCAAAAAGTTCATGAAAGTATCAAGTATGTCAAATGATCACAATCCAGAAAACAGAAATTCTTAGAATCAACCAATCAAATGTCTTTGGATAGTAAGAGAGGGCTGAGACAAGATGTCCCAACTAGATGGAATTCTACTTTTCTGATGCTTGAGAGTGCTATTTTCTATCGTCGTGCTTTTTGTTATTTGGAGTTGACTGATTCAAATTTTAAGCATTGTCTATCTACACATGTTGGTTTGAAATATTTGTCTTTTTTTATTTTATTTTATAGAAATTTGATTCATTTCAAGCTGATGATCTTGCTGCCCATGTACAAAAAGGTCAATTGGAGCTCTATTTGGATGAACCTAGGGTAGATAGAAATGCTCCCCTTGATATTCTTTCTTTTTGGAAAGGAAATGAATTTTGTTATCTTGATCTTGCTTGTATGGCTCGTGACATTTTGAGTATTCTTGTTTCTACAGTTGCATCTGAATCAACCTTTAGTGCTAGTGGGCATATCGTCAATCAGTTTAGGAGTGTATTAAAACCAAATATTGTTGAAGTATTGGTTTGCATAAGAGATTGGTTATATGGCGAGAAAGATAAGTTATTTTTAATTTTACTAAAGAATGTACTGTAATGCTTTTCAATACAATAATTTTATTTACTTATGCTATTTTTTAAAATAGAAACACAAGAAATGAAGTTGGATGAGCTAATTGAAAATGTTATGGAGTTGGATATCAGCAAGACGAAGGAGGACGCTTCAATTCCTTCTATAAATCATTCAAAAGCTTAGTTGCGTTTATTATTATTCAGATTGTAACTTTAATGTTATTACAATATATTTATGTTTGCCTCGTTTATTGTAAGTTTGGAGTAACTTATGTTTAATATTTGGTATTGTTGGGATTTTATTTTTGGTATTTGGTATTGTTGAGACTTAAGTTTGGATTTTGTTATATGGTTGGCTGTATTGTTTCTTTATTTGGTATTTGGTATATTTGGAACTTAAGTTTGGAATTTTTCATATTGGATAGAATTTGACTGGATCGTGTCTTTGTGATATTTGTTGGTTGTATTCAACATATTGTGCCTTTAATGTCAAAGGCCTGTGGCCTGATTGACATAATCTTCAACCTCTAAAATAGGGGTCTGGAGTTCGAACCCCCCTCCCCCAACTCATATATATATATATATATATATATATATATTGTGTCTTTATTAATAAAAATCGTATTCAATGGAACATGGCCTGTTCTACTTGTAGTTGGCATTTTCTTTTTGAAGGATATTGAATTGTCATATTGGTTTTAATTCTATTAGATGTTAACATATGAATAATAGTAATGTTTTTTTATTAGTAGTTAGTTTTATGTTTTTGGATGATATTGTGATTTTAATTTTAATGTGAAATTATATGAATTAGGTTAAAATAAAACGGGTTGAAATTGGTCAATTCAACCGTTTAACATATAACGGGTTGAAACGGGTTGAGATGAGTCGTGTCGAGTTGACCTATTTTTTATTAATTAATAATGGGTTATAACAGGTCGTGTCGTGTCAATCTGTTATGTTAATGGATAATATTAGAGTTTGAGATATTGACACGTTAAACTTAACGAGTCGTGTTCGTGTTGACCTATATAATATAATATTCATACTTTGATACAACATTAACACGATCCGTTAACATAATTTGTTACCCCTAGACTCTTAAAGATGCATCAAGATTGATCTTTTTTTTTTTTAAATATATTTTTTCTTTTTATAACTAGTGCTAGGATCCATATTATAAACGGAATATTATTACTTTTTAATAATATTTTATTAAATAAAAAAATATTATTATTTTTAAAATTTATTTAAGTTCTATTAGGCTTTGATTGAATTTAAAAAAATGATGAAAAGATTTAAAAATGTTAAGCTCGATTTGGATTGAGAGTTAATTTCAACTCATTTCATCACATTTTATCATTATATATTTTTATATAAAATATAATAAATAATTTAATTTTTAAAATTTTAAAATAATAAAAATAATAAAAAATAATATTTTATTTAATTTTTAAATTTATCTCAATTAATTTCATGTCATCTTTACCTCATCTAATTAAATAAAGTTGTCTCATTGTTGCCAAAGTAGGAAAGAGTGTAATACAAACAATAACATTAATTAACCAGACAAAAAGATGATACAGCACGTTTAATGCATCATAAATCGGAAGAGATCAAATGTTAGGAATAGAGCAATAAATGCGAACCAATGGATCAGATGTTAGGAATCGAGCACTAAATGCGAACCAATGAATTAGAGGTTAGTTAAAAGGAGTAAAGGCTGCCGCTGGAAGCCACCGCTATCTCTAATATATATTTTTTGATGTATTTTTTTTATAATTATTTTTTATAGAAATTTTTTTAAATATTTTAAAAAAATAAAATAAATTTATAATATTATTAAAAAATATTTTTTTAATTATAAAATAAAAAAAATATTAAAAAATACTTTCTTAATCATAAAATAAAATAAAAATTTTTTTTATTATAATTTGAGACGGTGTGAAGTGAAAATAAGTGTAGAGAATCTAACCGTCAAAGGGCATTCATTGATTGGAGAGACTATTAGCTAAATAAGTGTAGGTGGTGCCACGTGGGTTACGATGAGATTTCTTTCCCCACATGGGGCCATGCATGCAAAGATCCCAAAAATGACGCTTCTAAGTTCTGCACATGGTGATGTTTATGCGTATATCGAATTATAAAGAAAACTCAATGATTACTGCAAAAAGCCTGAGAAAAAGGAGAGTGGAGGATGCTTCTCTTACTTTAATTCACAAATCATTTTTTGCCGTTGCCGTTGCAGTTGCACATCACATGTTCCATAAATGTGGGAAAAAAGTGTTAAGCAATCTGCGGCTTTAATTGATCTCTTTCCTTTCTATTGGGTTGTAATTTAATATAGTTGTAACTTGTAAATGTTGATTGATCACGTGTCTTAATTGTACATAGGTTGGAACGTTAAAAGCAGGCCCCACATTAAATGAGAAACAAACTTATCATAACAATACAACATTATTTCAATTTAAGACGGCTTCTAATATTATTCTTATTTTTATTTATTTTAAATTTTAAGAGAAATAAACGTATTATAAACAATACAACATTATTGAACATGTAATATCATCCGCTAGTTACAAACTTACTGTATAATTATAAAGGAAAATGTTAAATATACTTAAAAAAAATTTATTTATCCACATATTAGTTATTGATATGTTAAAAATTATAAATTTTATATTTAAAAAAAAATTAACGAAATGAATTTTATAAGTAAAATATAAGTACATATAATAATACTCAAATATAAATACGTACCCTAAACCTTACGTTAAAATTTGTGAGATATCAATTATTATCATTTTTTTTTTAAGAAAACATACGTGCAAATCGTAGCTAAATACAGTTGACTATGTTTATGGCAGTAAAAATCCATGCTTGACAAATCAAATTAAGGACATCTACATGGTGTCGGATCAGGAGATCATTAAAAAAATCAAAGTGTCTCCAATTCCATGCATGTTACTCCAATGAACACTCTTCTCGAGGGTTAGCAGTACTCTTGCAACTTAGGGACAACAGCTTCCCATCGATATTCCAATCTATCTAGGGTTTTTGGGTTGATTAAACTTATGCCACTGCTTTGCTTGGATGCATTTAATGACATTTTGAAGAGTAATACTACATACAATCGTGAAATACGTAAATACCGTACAGTCGTTTTAAAAAAGAATTGATCCATTATTAAAAAATTAATTTTTTATGTAAATTCTATATTTATTTATTTTTTTTTAAAATGACTATATGATACTTGTACACTCACAACTACAAACATCATTTCTCGTAATAATAATTCCCACCGAACTGCACTGCAGCAAGTTGGGCTCACGTGTAGTACGATAATTATTGCGTTAACATGTGACTACTTTTGAAATTAAACAAGAAGCATGTGAAAGTTTGGAATGAAAGAAATGCAATCGAAGCATGTCAAAGTACGATAATAATTCAAATTTGACTTCCCACGTTTTCCTTTTCTTGCATGTAAATCCTTACTTGAAAGCTTTGGCGACCAAGAGGAAATGCATCCAAGAATATTTTGATGAAAACGATAAATTGGTGTTAATAGGCCGCCCATCTCTTATTTCGAGACGTGACGGCTAGTTCATTCATTTTTTTAAAATATTTTTTAAAAAATATAAATTCTTTTAAAGATTTAAAAAAATTAAAATATACTAACGATTAAATTCAAGAGACAAACTAGCATTTTTCAAAACGATATTTAAGTTGAAGAGGATTTTTAAGATTTCATAAAAAATTCGTTTCTAAAACCCTACCCATTTTTTGATTTGGTTTAAAAAAATACATATTTAAAGCAAGATAACGTTTGAAAACACAAAAAGAAAGAAGACTAAAACCTAGGCTCTTTCTACCATTTTTGTGTTTGTGGTTTTTAGATGGTTAAGTAGCATTATTCATATTTTTAATCTTGTATGAAGATGATAAAAGATAGAGAAATGTTACTATTTATGCTGTCTCAATTATACCGCTCATTTTGTCCTATTGACGTGGCACCACATGGTGATGCCACATGATTTATTAAACAAATAAAAAAAATTAAAAATGCAAACATAAAAGGGATAGAGGGAACTTATGGTTTTAATTTTTATCTTTTTATATTTTCTAACACTATTTTGTTTTGAATATATATTTTTTTATTTTTTTATAATAGAAAAAATATATAAGACATATAAAGTATACTTTACAGCATTTATAGCTCCCCGAATGAATTTCTCAAAGACTAGCTACTAGGGCTGAAAACCGAAGTACTCGGTTCGGTTTTCTCATGAAACCGAAACCGACCGACCGGTTTCTTAATAAGGAAAAAACCGATCGAAACCGACCGGCCTAAGGGCTGAAACCGACTGCTTTCGGGCCGGCCGGTTTCCGGTCGGTTTGAATGGTTTGGGCTTTTCTTGGGCCCTTGTTTTGGGCCTTTGTTCTATTATAATTGGATCAATTCAACAAACTGTTTTGGGCTTTTTTTTTTTCCTTATTTCATTATCCAAGTTCTTTTTGAGCTTTTTTTGAGTTGATTTCATTTTAAATTTTAATAGTAATATCATTTATAATTTTCTAGTCTTAGTCTATTACTAACTAACTATATTAATTATTACTTACTACTTATTACATAATTAAAAAAAATAAAATTAACTTCACTAGATGTTTAGTATTACTTAATACATATTAAAAAAAAACAAAAACAAAAATAAATTGTCTTAAGCATAACAAAATGCAACTAAAAAATATAACATAATTAAATGACAACAAATTGGATAATTGCTACTTGCTTCTTCAACTTCACATCGTCAACCTTCAATCTTCAATACTTGTCACGTTTGATTGTGTGCCCAACTCTATATACAAACATTAATAAATATTAATAAAAAAATAAAACATCAAATGTTAGTGAATTTGGTTTATAAAAAATACTAAAATTAAATTACAATGAAAACAAATAAAATATTACCTGATTCTACTATGAAGCTCTCCACATTATCCATAGCCTCCCGGATATCAATGGTTGTTGCTGGATGTCTTAACCAATTTTGAGTACAAATCAGTGCCTCAACAGTTCTTGGAGCCAATGAACTCCGAAAAGGGTCAAGCACACGACCTCCCGTACTAAATGCTGACTCAGACGCAACCGTGGAAACAGGTATAGCCAATAAGTCTCGTGCAATCCTCGCGAGTATAGGATAGTTAGCCTCATTAATTTTCCACCAAATCAACAAGTCAAACGATGTGGAGAGTGCCTCACAACCATCTGATAAATATCGATCTACTTCTGTTTTGGCAATAGTAGATCCCATGGCGGAAGATGCTTTATACCACTCATAGAACCATTTGGTCTCACGCTTGCCATCACCATCATTCATGGTTCTAGATGTCGGAGGGGGCACATATTCTTGGCTACTCGTGGTGGAGCCGAATTCCACATTATATTCTGCATACAAATCTTTCAATAATTGTTTCACATTCGACACCAACTCATCAGCACGAAACTCATCATGAACTTTCTTCAAGTGGAAAGTAAGAAGTCCTAACTTGCTTCGTGGATCAAGCACAACTGCAACTAACAAGAACAAGTTCAGCCTGTCTAATGACCCCCAATACTTATCATACTTTGTTCTCATATTTATGGCCATACTCCTCAAACAACTATTAGGACTCTCACTCAACTCCATCAACTCATTTTGGAGATCACAAATCTCTAAAAAACTGGTGTTAGCTGTCACATATAAAGACCCAGAAAATCTATTAGTAGCATCATAAAACATCTCCAAAAATTTAACAAAAACCCTCACTGTCTCCCACTCCCTAGCTTTAGGAGGCCCCATGTGCCCAGACCCAGTGCCATCATCAAAATAAGAGAGGTAATTATAATCCTCACTCTCCATCCGCCTGAAAGCCTTCTCAAACTTCTCAGCTGCCTCCAACATCATATAAGTTGAGTTCCATCGTGTTTGTACATCAAGACACAACATTTTCTTACAATCAATTTTTTCTTTTTCAGCACATCTCTTAAACTTGTCTAATCTTGCGGGAGATGAACGCACATATCTAACTGCATTTCTCACCATTGTGATGGAGTCATTACACTCCTTCAAACCCTCATTCACAATAAGATTCAATATATGAGCACAACATCTCATGTGCATATACTTACCCCCAACAAATTTCCACTCAAAAACTGTTTCAAATATGAAATTGCTGTATCATTTGAACTTGCATTATCAACTGTCACAGTAAATATTCTATCAATGCCCCAATCATACAAGCATGACTCAACATATCTCCCAATAGTTTCCCCTCGATGATTAGGGATTAAACAAAAGTTAATGATTTTTTTCTGCAATTTCCAATCTTGATCAATGAAGTGTGCAGTTAGACACATATAATTCAAATTCTGTATTGATGTCCATGTATCGGTCGTCAACGAAATCCTCATGCCACCATTTTTTAACACTTTCTTCAATTTTTCCTTTTCACTTTCATACAATTTCATACAATCTCTTGCCACTGTGACACGACATGGCACTTTAAACCGAGGTTCAAAAGCCCAACACACTTTCTTAAATCCCTGTCCTTCAACAATTCTAAATGGTAACTCATCGACAATTACCATCTCTGTAATCGCCAACCTCACAACATCTTCACTATATTTGTGGGTTACAAGACTCCTTAACATACCGGCACTCTCTCCAACCCCCTCCTCAGGTGTTGTCTCACCTGTTAATATTTTTTGGTACCTATCCAAAGGACCACGTTTATGAGGATTTTTAGGACATGAAGGCAAATGGTTTTGCATTGTTGAAGTCCCATTCCTCTTTGAGTGGCAAGCATATGTTTTGCCACAATAATTACACTTAGCCTTTGGATCATCTATAGCACAACCCTCCACTTTCGTAAAATGGTCCCAAACAATAGATGGATCCTTCCCTTTTCGTTTCTTAGGTAATGGACAAGTAGTACTAGTAGGGGCACTAGGGGGTTTTGATGACTGGGTCTCCCTCACATCATCTCCCAAGTTAATGGTTGGTGTTGATGTATCAACATCAATCGGAGACGACGAAGAATCCATCTAAGTATAAAACAAAACATAAATATTACACATTAATACTTAATACGTTATCACGTACATTATCACAACAGCTAGTTTGCAACATAGCAAACATCACAAGTCTAAGACTCTAATCTAAGTTTAGTTCACTCATCACATTTCATGTTTTAAATTCATTAATTCAAACTTTCAAAGACTAGTAAGAAATAAAATTAACAAACATACACTACAATCCACAAGTCTATCACTGACACACGCACAAAAATTATCACTAATCATCACAAATTATCACAGTGTAAGCACAAAAATTATCACTAATCATCACAAATCATCACAACTGCCTTAACCAACCAAACTTAGATGCTTCAACTTTAGTGACTTAAATTCATCACCCATCAAATTTAAACACATTAAATCTCCAATTTTCAATTTTCAGTTCACAGATTCACACACACACGACACAAAGTCAATCAACTCATTTTCACAGATTCACATTTCGGACAGAGTCACAGAAGTTCATCAACTCAGATTCACAGAAACACACACGACACAACTTCAATCACAAACCACAATATTTTTACTAACTATGACAAACCAGAGGCAAGCAATATTTCATATGGCCACGGAAAAAAATTCCTCAAGAAATGTGAAAATAAAACTTACAGTGAGTGAGATGTGGGCCGTGTGGGTCGTCGCCGTCGGCGATGAGAGAGGAGACAGGGTTGTGCCGCTGTGGGTTGTCGGCGACGAGAGAGGGAGTCTGGGTCTGGGGTCACGCCGTCACGAGGTCCGGGGAGAGAGAGGGAGTATATGGCCACGGGGTCCGGGGAGAGGAAGAGGGAGATGGAGTCTGTATGGCGGCGCCGGCTATGGCCTATGGCCCTATGGGGTCCGGGGAGAGGGAGAGGGAGAGGGAGAGGGAGGCTGCCGCTGCTTCGAAGCCGAAGGATTCAAGGAGAGAGACGAAATGAGATTCGGCCATTCGGGGGTCTAACGTGGGGGTTCTAACCCTAACCAAAACGGTGCCGTTTGGTTTAGACCAAACGGCGCCCGTTGGCCCCGTTTAATTTTTTTTTCATAGGTTTAAAAACAAAACGACGCCGTTTCATGTGAAACGGCGTCGTTTTGTATAAGAAATATATTTTAAAATATATATTTAAATGGTCGGTCGGTTCGTCGGTTTAGACCGGGGTTGAACCGCAGACCGAACCGGCCGACGTCGGTTTCATTGATTTTCTACCGCCGGCCGACCGGTTCTCTGCCGATTTCGGCCGGTTCCTGAATCCGGCGGTCGGTTTGAGTCGGCGGCGGTCGGTCCGGCCGGTTTGTGTACAGCCCTACTAGCTACATTTGTTTCTTCCTCAATATCTCTATCCGGTGGAAAATTTTAAAAGGAGCTTTATGGACCGGCTATGAAACTTGTCTACTTCCAAGCCCAACCCAAGTTTGAAGCGGACCCCACATAAAAGTGGGCCTGGGGAATTATCTTCATAGTATCCAGAGATCGAGTACACAGTGCCAGAGTCGAAAGAAAATCGAGATCGAATTACGACGACGGAGCGGGCAATAGCAAATTGGCAATGGCGTTGATGAGGGGAGAGCCGCTGGTGACGAAGCTGGCAGTCTTGGCAAAGTACGTTGTTCTTCCTGGGGCCATGGCCGTTGCTCTCATCTACTCTCCTCCCCATTACGGTTCCTCCGACAAGTCCAATAAATCCAACAAATAGAAGGCCCCCACAACCTCTCTTTCTATTTCACTACAAGTTGGGTCCGTCACTTCTTTCTTCCTCTATTATCTTTTTTTATTTCTTTTTATTTTTGGTTAGGGTTAGGGTTACAGACTTACAGTGTTGCTCTTATTTTGCGAATGCTTTTGTCTGCTGATTTCCTAGACTGATTTGAGGTCTGATTGTTAGGGTTAGGGCCAGTCGCTGAGTGTTCGATATAATCTGCGTTTCCCTTGTCCATAATATGCCATATATACGTTATTTTTTTTGTCCATCTCGGTATATATCCAAATTGTTTATTTTTAATTTTTTACGCGTGCCCTCACTCCACAGATTGCCAATGAGATATTCCTAGTTTGGTGAACCGCATAGGAATTAGTACTTTATTGGATTTTCTATTCCCTCGTTCATATTGTCGGGGTATATGTATAGGTCCAAAGGCTTCAGTTTTTACCTGTACACACTACATATTTTACTGAGGAAATAATAACAATTCTGTAACTTCTACCTGATAAGGCCGCTTGCCCACCCAAGGTTATATAAACTCCGATGTTTGAAAATGTTTGTTGTGGGATACTGCATCTGGGCTTCTGATTCTTGTTTTTGGATTTAAAAGATGGCTATAAGAACTGTAGACAGGCTCAGTGTTTGTTAACTTTTCCTTCCCAAGCAATGAGATCATTCACCATCTACCCTTATCTTTATCATATGGGGTATTACAATCTCTTCCTCTTAAATTCCCGACGTCCTCGTTAGACTTGTCCGTTGTAGGTGACACGGCTCAAGTCCCACATTTCTGGTTGAGATAGACTTTGATACCATTTGTAACGCCTCCAATAGAAGGTCCAAACCACATGACTTATACTCCAAAAAGGACTAGTCAATGATACAATTGGAGCCACATTGGAACCTTATAAAGACCAATAACTTTTCCTTCCCAAGCAATGTGGGATCTCATTCACCACCTACCCCTACCCTTATCATATGGGGTATTACATTTTATCTGTTTCAGCTGGAGGTTTATGCTCATGGTATGGTTTTTTAATTCTGTCGAGGCAATGCTTGCGTAATTACAACATCCCACCTCTTTTGTTCGTCATTATTATGGAGGCACTGGGGTGGTTGGTGAGAGCTGCTGTTAGTGGAGGTTTCTTATCCGGTTTTTCGGTGGGTAATGGCACAAATGGTATTACTTCACTCTCTTATCTTTTATTTGCAGATGATACACTGTTATCTTGTGATGCGGATCCTGGTCAGATTCAATCTTTGTGAGCTCTTTTGCTATGCTTTGAAGCAGTGTCGGGGCTTAAGGTTAATCTTAGTAAATCCGAGATGGTTGAGGTGGGTGCCTAATATTAACAACTTGGCACGGTTGTTGGATTGCAAGGTGTCATCTTTGCCTATGAACTATCTGGGTCTTCCGCTTGGGGCCAATTTTAAGGCTTGAGCCATTTGGGATGGGGTGGTGGAGAAAGTAGAGAGGAAGCCTGCAGGGTGGAAACGGATGTATCTATCGAAAGGGAGTTGACTTACTTTAATTAAGAGTTCATTAACCAATCTCCCCACCTTTTTCCTTTCACTCTTTCCTTTGCCTGTAGGAGTGGCAACTGGAATTGAAAGATTATTCTTGGGGGAACCAAATTCCATTTAGTTAACTGGAACAAGGTTTGTTCTCCTATTCCGAATGGAGGTTTGGGGATTTGCAATTTGTGAACGTTGAATAAAGCTTTATTGGGCAAATGGTTATGGAGGTATCACTTAGAGGGGAACATACTTTGGAAGGAGATTATTGATTCTAGACATGGGAAGGGGTGGGGAGGATGGTGCTCTAAGGAAGTGAGAGGGAGACATGGTGTGGGCTTATGGAAATTTATTAGGAAAGGTTGGCAGGGTTTCGAAAGTAACATATGATTCGTGTTGGGAGATGGTTCCAAAATCAGATTTTGGCATGATGTTTGGTGTGGAGAGTGCGCTTTATATAGGAGATTTCCAGCACTCTATAGTATTGCAGCTAACAGAGAAACCTTTGTTGCAGATATGAGGGTATTCTCCCATGGATCTTACTAGTGGAATATTCTTTTTAATAGAAATATTCATGATTGGGAATTGCAGGCTGTCTCTAATTTCTTCAGGTTGCTCTATTCTATGAGAAATATTACGGCTCAAGAGGATAGGTTGCAATGGAGGGTTAATGGTAGTAAAAAATGTACAGTCAGGAATTACTACAAGAGGTTGTCAACCCAAGGCCATGTATCATTTCCATGGAAGAGGATTTGGAGATCACGGGTGCCTACTAAGGTAGCTTTCTTCGTATGGACTGCCGCTCTTGGGAAGATCTTGACTACGAACAAGTTAAGAAAGAGGGGAATCATAGTGATGGATTGGTGCTACTTGTGCAAAAAAAGGGAGAATCTATAGATCGCTTACTTTTGCATTGTGAGGTCACGAGGGGGTTATGGAACGAGATCTTTTGAAGAATGGATATTACTTGGGTAATGCCTCTGCGGGTGGTGGATTTATTGGCTTGTTGGAAGGAGCTTCAAGGCTGTCCCCAAGTGACGACAGTGTGGAAGATGATCCCGTTGTGTATCATGTGGTGCACATGGTCCGAGAGGAATGAGAGATGTTTTGAAGATAGGGAACGCACAATGGAGGAGTTTCAGAATTTTTTTATGCGCACTTTAATGCGATGGTTTTCAGCCATTGTACTTGATGGCAACATTGTCCATGACTTTCTTTCCTTAGCTAGAATGTAATTAGGTGTTTTCTTTTGTATACTTCCTGTGTACACAGGCGATGCCTATTTCATTCGTATGAATAAAATCTTTATTACTTATCAAAAAAAAAAAATTACAACATCCCAAATGGGAGGATGGCTGCTTCTTTGGGCAATCTATATTTTTAGTTGGGTAACCTCTTGTGAGGTTTTCACTCTAGATTGTCTTGTGTTAGATAGTCTCCAATGCGTATGGTATATGTCCCTCCCTCCTTCCCCCTCTCTCTCACGCACGCTTACACACCTTTTTGGGCCTGGTTGATTTACTCCCTCTTCGATATATGTTTCATGTTTCATTTCTTGCTTCAATATCTAGCACCACACCATATTATCATAGTGCAAACTAAAGTGTTGCCGCTATAGAATTATTACATATCTTCAAGTAGCTCATATAATGTTAAACAATATGCCATTTGAGTTCTAGAATGTAATTAAGTGCTTCTTTTGTATACTTCCTGTGTACATAAGCTTTGCCTAGTTTCATTAAATAAAGCTTTTCTTACTTAACAGTATGCCATTTGAGACCTCTCTAAACATACCCTCTCTTTCTCTGCTTCTTTGACATGATGCCGGAAGTAGACCAAACTTCTATCACACTTCAAATTGAATTAGCAAAAGCAATGTCACATGATAGTCTCCTCTGATGATTGAACAGGGAATGTTTTAGAGCACTAGTGTAGCTTCTGCAGTAAAGTAGCCAATTAGTGGGTGATTTTTTCTATATATATATATATATATTTTTAATATTGGGCTTGGCTCCAAGCCCATGCTGTGACATAAAGATGGCTTGTATACAAGAGAATCCTGATTCCGATTGATCATTCATCATCCAAACATTCCAAATAGGAAAATGATTTACAAAACATTTTTCACAACACTTTACCCAACTATGTTTTAAGTGGGGTATTTTTGTAAAATAACTTATAAAAGTAACATCATTTTACAAAAATTCTCCTACCTTAAAAAATAGTGTGAAATGTATTGTGTGAGTATCATTACTCCAGCTTGTTTGAGAATCAAGAAATAAAGTTCTACTTTCAAACCCTAAGGGGTTGGCCCAAGTGGTGAAGGCCTTGATCTAGGGGCATCACTCCCTTCAGGTCCAAGGTTCAACACCTCATGGGTCCAAATCTTTGGGGGCCACACCTCCTGGTGAAAAGCCAGCGATTTAACCAGTTCTGTATAGGGAAAACTTCTGAGGGTGAGGTGCACGGGGCCGGGGTTTACTCTGCAGGGGTGGGTCTAAAGGGCCCTGCCCTGGAGAGGTTCCCCGAAATGTTTTACTTTCAATACAGAAAGCGTTTGTTGATTTATCTATTGCTTTTGTAGTCGGTGCTTACTCCACCCTTTTCGTAATTTCTTTCTTGTTCTGTGATGAAGGGACTCTTAAGTTGGTTCTGGGCAACAGCTGTCCCCTGTTATCTTCTGTTTTAATTTGTATGTATGCTTGAATTTGTACTAACTGTTAGTTTTCACTTTTTTCAGGGCCATCTTGATCACTTGGGCATGCATGTTTGCAAAAATTCACTATTTTTATGAAACGGGGGTATGTAATAAATTAATAATTTTCGTGATCAATTTTTGAATTTTTCTGTGGTTATTCAGAGAGATAAAATGTGTGTGGCTCGTTTGGAAGAACTTGAGTAGTAACTTTCTTCTTTCTTTGACTTTGCCCTTGACTAAACTTTATCCAATCAGTGCAAGATTGCCGCCATCTTAAAATTGTGGGTTGTACGAATACTTATATAGAATAGCTTTAATTGCTTATGTTGATAGATGAACATAAGTTGCTGTGAATAGTAGTTTACTCATTTTCAAGTCTTGGATATGTTTACAAGCGGCCGTCATTTGGCGACCAGCTATTAATTCTACATGCTTGAGCAACATGGTAGAGTATCAATTACGATGGCCTACTGACACGTTAATACATTTTTAGGTTAAATGCATATACATATGACCGTGCTGTTCCAAGTATGCAGCACCTCATAATAGAGTGTAGTACCTGTTATGACACGTTGGTGTCAATGTTAAGGCTGTGTTTTGGTTTTTAACTCCAAGTTGCTAGGGGTTTGAATGAGTAACTAGGAAATGGTGAGCCTTGGTATATCTGAAAGCTATTGTGTAATGAACACAGGTTGGGAAGTATCTTATTTGGGAATTGGACTGTCGCTGCATTGCTCACATGTGAATTGCTGTAGTTTCAATTAGATGGATCAGGGTTAGAATCAGAGGACTGAGTTTAGTAGTTCAATTGTACAGTTTAACAATTAGCCAATTGTATCAACGAGACTTTGTTGCCTTGGATTGGGGCCCCACAAGTGGAACGTAGCAATCTATCATGCATTTTGTGACAATCTCTAGAGCTATCATAGTTTTGAATTCTGTTCCTTTTTGGTTATTTTGGCTGAAATTTTTAGTTCGTATAGTAACTAGTACAATATATCTCATTCTGTTTTGCTTTAAATTCTGGTCTGTTTTCAGCCTATTCCGGTCAAATCTTGGCCATTTGCACCAGAATTTGCATTTGGCACCCCATTCCATTCCTAATTGTTTTTATGGCAATCTTGTAATTTTCTTGAATTTTGATAGCATTTTTGTACATTTTAAATCTAGATGACATTTATGTAATTATAAAATTAAAAATGCATTTATATAATTTCAAATTTTCTTTTGTAACTGAAAAGATCACCTCAATTCTTTTTTTAAAAATCTCATTTAAAATTTTTCCCAACTCTTTTTTTTTTTTTCTTTTTTTCTGTTTTTTATTTTAAATCTCAACTCAAGTCTATGATTTTTTAATATTATCTTTTAACACCAATATTTCTATCTTCTTTTTTAAAAAAATATATTTTTAATGTATATCCATTTTATAAATTGCCAATTCTTCCACACATATGAACACATGCGCCAGTGCACACATACATATATAATATAGACTTATATACATGTATTTTTTCTATTATATGCTCTTATGTGCGTGTGTGTATACACGCAAATTACTCACGAAAGGTATAAAAGAACGCACTAGTAATGAAATATCTTATTCCAGTATTTTTTTTGAAGTACAACTTCCTCTTCCATTCATAAAATCAACCATTACAGAGTTTGTCAATAAGAATACATCTCTCAATGACCCCTAGTCCTTCCTCCAACCAAACTGTTTCATTTTCATAGTTCAAAGCTAATTTAGCAAGCAGATGAGCAGCGTTGTTCGCCTGCCTTGGAGTGTAGTTCAACTGCCAGCATACTCTCTCAGTGACCACCTTCTTAATATCTTCAATGATCTGGCCATACCACGTACAGTTGTAGTCTTGGTTCTTGATATCCTTGATGATATGCAGATCATCACCTTAAAAAAATGACAGAAGTTAACCTAATTTCCATGCAAAGGATCATAGCTCTCCAAAAAGCATTGAGTTCTGCTATCACAGGTTGAGAGACAAAAAATTGAGGCATACACAATGTAGCTACCAGTTCACCCTCAGAATTTCGGATCACAATACCTCCACTCATCTTTGAGTTATTCACATCCAATGCAGCATTCCAATTTGCTTTAAACAAACCATTTGCTGGCTTTTTCCAAGTTACATTCCTGTTAGTAGTGCTTCCTGCCTCAGTTGAACCCCTTAACAAAACATATGCATGTTGATATTCATCCAATTCAGCTTTTGCATGACTGTAAATCATGGTAGGAGTAGAAAGCTTCCCCTCAAACACAAAGGAATTTCGTCTAAACCATATTCTCCTTAGCACACAAGCTACTTCCTCTAGTTCTTGTTTTTGCAGTGTCACAACCACTTTCTCCCATAAAGTTAAGAAATCTTCATCTAAACAAGCCATTTCTTAACAGACTTTGTGACTCTGCCCATACATTAGAGACAACACTACACGTCCATAATGAATGACATGTAGTCTCCTTCACCTGCTCACAAATAGGACAAAGAGCATTATCAGTTACCTTCCTTGTATGCAAATTCATCTTTGTTGGCAATGCCTCATTAATGCTCTCCAAAGAAAGATTTTTACTGTGTTTGGCGCATTCATGCTCCGAATCTTCTTCCACCCTTCTGCATTCTTCTTACTTGATGGTTCACCCTTTTGTACTTCCAAGATATGAATAGCCATGCAATAGACACTCCTAACAGTAGACAACCAACTTTTACCAAGTCCCCAATACATCTTATCTCCAGAGCTTGTTCTACTCAAAGGTAGACTACATATGACATATGCTTCTTCTTTATCTACCACTTCTCTAATCAACTTTGAGTTCCAGCCTCCACTACTTTTATCTATAAATTCACTGACTATCAAATTCTGATGGAGCAGCATAATAGGAGATTGAACTTTTATGAGAACATGGTGTGGGCAGCCACTGATCACCCTAGATTTTAATTTTGAGACCATTTCCTATACTCCTTCAGATATGTGAAGGGCTGTTTCCTAGCTTAGCAACCATAATATCCCCATGCTTATAGTACTTTTCCTTCATAATCTTTGTTGTCAATGAGTTTGGATTTATGAGCAATCTCCAAAACTGCTTTGCCAACATAGCAATATTGAAGCCCTCAATGTCTCTAAAACCCAAACCTTCATCACTCTTTGCTTTCCCCACCTTACTCCATTTCTTCCATTGAATTTTATTACTCCATTATCCCGATTTTTCTCTCTCCTAAAAATATTTTCTCTTTGTACACTTTTTGTTTTCGTTGGTTTCTCTTTTTCTTTCTTGCTTCGTTGGTACTGCTATGTTAATGGCAACAGTTCCTTGAGAGTTTAGAGTTTTAGTCTAGTCTGGATATCGTATTGGTTGGTCTTGATTGGGTTGTGCAGGGAGGTTGTTATTGATCAGAAGGTTTTTGAGTTCAGAAATGAGAATGAAAGGTGGAGGAGAATCACAGAGAGTAGTCGTCGCGTGGTGAAATACATCTCCTTGGATCTTGAATCCTTGGGGTGGTTGGGCTATATGGTGAAGAAATGTGCAGCATCACTGGGCACTGCAAAGTTCCTGAGAACTAGTAGAAAAGGAAATACGGTGCTAATGGTATGGAGGGGAAGTAATTATTTTGGTAGATTTATTTTACTCTTGGAGTTTGGACATGACAAGAGAAGAGGTATGATTGTTGTGCTAGAAGGAAGGAAGGAAGGGGGAGGGGTGGAGAAATTTTGGAGATACAGTGAAAGAGTTCAGTCATCCTTCCTCTTCCTCTGTTTCGAATGTAAGAAACAGAGCCCCTAATGCTTTTCAGGCAGGAAATTTGAAGCTGTTCAGGCAAGAAGGTGGTGCTCCATTATTGATAGTAGGTAGTTCACAGACGTACAGGGAGGTGCTTCAAGCACAGAAGGTTCAGTCGCGAGTTGTGAGTGATGTGGTGCCAGCCGTGGCCAGTTCAGAGATTGTGCAGATTCATGGGGTAGTTGGCAACGTATGGTTAGGGTCAAATGAGGAAAGTATTCTAAGGGTGCTGAGTAATATGGAGGAAAAAGTTGGGTCTTTATTGGATGAAATACTATGGCTGAAATGCAGTGTTAAAGGGAAGGAGGTGCTGCAGTTAGGGTTGGGTCGTGAAGGAGATGGGAGGGGTTTGGGCTGTATTTTGGGCCAGAAGGAGTTGGGCGCTGGAAAGGGGAAGCCCATGCTGGGCTCTGGCATGGGCCCTGGTGTGGGCCAGGCCTTAGGCCCAAAACAAGGCTAGAAACAGAAGAATCGGGTGATGCCCGAGATATCGGCCCTTGGCCCGAGTCAACCTCTGGTGGCACCGATAAGCGCCTCGCCGGCTTCCACACCGGCACAGAAAGAACCGCCAATGGTGGTCGACCATCACGATGTGCCGGTAGGGTCATTTTGACAGGAAGCTAGGGACGATGGTGAGGTAACAGAGGATCTGGCTCCTTCGAGGGCTGTGTTCCCGTCGCAGTCAGCTGGGTTTTTGTTGGAGAGAGCTCAGTCCCAGTCGCAAGTGGTGGTCGGAGCAGATGTTGCTCCTGTGCAGTTACCGCCGGCAGAGGATGGGTTTTTGGTGAAGTTCATGGCGTTGCCGAGTGGGTTATCGCTGGAAAATACACAGACAAGGCCGTGTGTGGTGGATGGAGGCCCAGTAGTGATTCCGGTGTCAGTCATGCCAGAACATGGCTTTTCTTCACTAGGGTCTCCGATGGGTCTTGTTCCTTCTAGTGGGGAGTCAAATTCACTGAGTTCAGAATTGGCTTTATTTTCTCCCACTAGCATTGGGGAGGAGGGGGTCATCCTTACTCCTTTCTGTACACTCCCTCCTAACCCTACTTATGAGAGTTGTTCGTCAAATTGGGTGTTTAAGAAGGTAGAGGAGATTCAAGATGCCATTGGGATTTCGTTTGGAGGCTACGAAGAACAATTCAAGGCTCTTCTTATAGCACTTGAGGCTAGTCATTCAAAGTCAGCCACAAAGCGGGATAGGGGGCTTAAAAGGCTAACTTGTTCCATTAATTATGATGTGAAAGAAGAGAGTGGCGAAAGGGAGGGGCAACATAGTTTCTTATGAAGCCTAAGATTATATCATGGAATATACGAGGGCTTAATGATCGCAATAAACGCCTTCGTATCAAATCATTATTGTAGATGTGAAAGGGCGATGCGCTATGTTTTCAAGAAACAAAGATGTGTTTCATTGATAAGAAAATTGTGCGAAGTGTATAAGGGTGCTCGTATGTGGGATGGACATATTTGGCTTCTTTGGGAGCTTCAAGTGGAGTGTTGCTTATATGGGACAAAAGAGTGGTTGAGTCGATCGAGGAGTGTATTGGAGAGTTCTCGGTTACGACTAGATTTAAAAATGTGGATGATGGTTGGGAATGAGCATTTTCAAGCTCATATGGCCCTAACGTGGATAGGGATAGAAAAAGGTTGTGGGAGGAGTTGGCAGGACTAAACTCGTTATGGGATGTGTTGTGGTGTATGGATGACGATTTTAATACTATTCACTTTCCTAGTGAGCGTTCAAGGCACTGTCGGATTTCTCTAGCCATGGAAGAATTCCGCGAGTTCATCTTTGATCTTGACCTCATGGATCTCCCCCTGGTAGGGGTGTGGTCGAGATTGGATAGATTCCTTGTATCTCCTGCGTGAGAAGCTCAATATCCGGAAGTTAGTCAGAAACGACTAGCTTGAGTCAGTTCTGATCATTTTCCTATCCTTTTGGATTGTGGGGGTATTCACAGGGGGCGCCGGTATTTCAAGTTTGAAAACTTGGGT